>NC_060147.1:104824367-105440329 GCF_021461385.2 Schistocerca piceifrons | reverse complement strand
TCCATTCGTGTCCATTGTGCATTCCGACGGACTTGGGCAATCCAACAGGACAATGCGACACCCATCACGTCCAGAATTGCTAAAAAGTGGCTCCAGGAACACTCTTCTGAGTTTAAACACTTCCGATGGCCAACAAACTCCCCAGACATTATTGAGCATATCTGGAATGCCTTGCAACGTGCTGTTCAGCACCCCGTCGTACTCTTACGGATTTATGGACAGCCCTGCAGGATTCACGGTGACAATTTCCTCCAGCATTACTTCAGACGTTAGTCGAGTCCATGCCACGTCATGTTGCGGCACTTCTGCGTACTCACTGGGGACCTTCACGATACTGGGCAGGTGTACCAGTTTCTTTGGCTGCTCGGTGTAGTTCCTAGAAAAGTGAGTTATAGTTAACTGTATCAGCTCGTGTAAATTAAGAGGCAAATTGAAGTTCACAATTTCCTTCTCTCTTAGTTTAACGCTACTTCATCTGAATGCATATAATTATATTACGTATCTGTGCGGACAGAAAGGGAAAGAGCTCCTTGTACACCCCGTATTCGCTTGTCGCCAGGAGCGTCAGTTCAGAAGCTGGAAAACAAGATTTTAGCGCCATCGACGCCGAATCAGTGGTACGGATTGTTCTCTTCGATTGTCGCACCCAAACAAGTGGTTCACATCGTCGGTGAATCAGCATTCACAAAGCGGTGACTCAACGGCGTGAATTCGGAATCATGCATGATTGAAGATCAGTTGTACAATAGCGGCTACAAACTTTCTGTCATAATAGCCCTTTGCGTACCAAGGTTTGCTTGGTATTTCTGGTGATATACGGTACTGGCATAAAGACAGCCTCTTGATTTCGAGGATTGTGCCCATTCCGTATTTCATTCATTTCTTGTTAGTCGCTTATGTATTTGTAGAATATCGTCATATACTGCCTATTTGCCATGCCTGTCTGAAATTTCGTTTCCTTTCATCCCACAGTGACCTTCTATCCAACACATTTTGACTTGCCGTTTATTGATTTATATTTCTCCCAGCACTTCTATTCAGTGTGCTATGGGCTGACTCATTTTTCCGGCGTTGTTGTTCTTTAGCAAGGCAAGAGCTGATACAGGATGTGAAAGATAATATTATTTCTTTCTTTAGTATATTGAATAGGAAGAACAGCTTCCACGATTGCAGTTAGTTCCCCTATGATGATTGTATTGTCATTTCCTAGTTCAAATTTTCTACTGAAGACTGACCAAAACATTAGTACCGGGTAAGAGAAAATTCAACGAAAAACATATCGCTAAAATTTCAGACACAACCTGTGTCTATACCTGTACTGATAATAAAACTGTATCAACCGTCGTGTCTGTACATTGAAAATACTTACCAAAAATTGATTGCGAGTGATGTAGGGATTGTGGCAGAATACAACAAGACTAGTTTAAAACCTTGGTCTCTATGCCTATTTGAACACGCTAATATCCAAAACTACTAGTCAGTTTTTATGGGAATTTCAGAGGTAATTTTAGCGTAGCCTGGGCAATGTATAGGTTTATTTAATCAAAATGGGATCACCGCAAAAAAGGTATCGTAATTTAAATGATCTAAAACCGTCGTATATATCTGATTGTCTGTTTTAACACACTAATCTCCAAAACTACTACACGAGTTTTCATGGGGATTACACAGGTAACTTGAGCGTAGCTTGAGGCAGCTTATAGGCTTTACTTCATCGAAAACGGACCACGGAAAAAATATCGTAATTTGAAGTTCTGGGAGTCTAATGAGCTTAGTAGTTCTGATGTTTACGTTGGTGATGGCGTCGAACACGAAACAACCAGTAGTTGGCGCTGTTAGTTTCGTAATACACCAAAGAACCAATAGATGGCACTGATAGTTTTTTTACCTCAGTGACTGAAGCTGTTCGGATGTTTACATCACTGGCAGAATAAGCGCTGCTTTGCGAATACAAACTAACGCTGAAATTATTTAGTCAAGATATATGGATTTACTGATTTCCCTTTTTCCATTAAGAACTTAACGACATTGATTTGCTTCTTTCAATAGATCTTATTTATATTCTTTGCTATGGAAAATGAATTCATTGAGTTTGCTTTGTGATTTGGGTGCCTACTAATTACTAAGGCCGCTCTTTGTAAACCCCTCACAAAAGAGAGGTATTCGACCTACAAGAGGAGAAGAGGTGGCGGCGTCAAGTTTCTGATCACGAGGATTTGCCGCAGTGACTTGGTTTTAATACAAAACCTCTCTGCAGCGTCTCATGAAGTGAGGGCATGTGACATTGTTGTTGGTAATCCGTCTAGTGAGAGCACTTAGTGACTTCCAACAAGCTTTAAGTATAATTTCAACCCTTTCTAAACTTCGCAGCGTAGTGTGCGCTGATATGAAACTTGGAAAGTACCGACAAAGGTGGGGTAGTGGTTAGCACACAGGAGTCGCATTCTGGAGGGCGACGGTTCAGCCCTGCGTTCGACCATTCTGATTTAGGTTTTCCGCGATTTCCCTAAGTCGCTTCAGGCGAATGGCGGGATGATTTCTTGGAAAGGGCACGGCCGATTTTTTTCTCTATCTTTCCCTAACCCGATGCGACCAATGACCTCGCTGTTTGCCCCCCCACCCCCCCCCCAAAAAAAAATCAACCAACCAGTCTTGGAAAGTGGGTGACGAGGTACTGGCCGAAGTAAAGCTGTGAGAACGGATAGTGAGTCGTCCGTGGGTAGCTCAGTCGGTAGTGCACTTGTCCGCGAGTGTGAAAGGTCCCAAGCTCGAGTCTGTCCGGCACGTAGTTTTAATCCTGCAGAAAGTTTCTATCTGAGCTACTTCTCGCTTACATGGTTTACGTCTAATACTTAGCAAACTGACTAATATGAAAATAAATCAGTCGTTGGAAGCTGTTTTCTACATGGGAGTTCGATTCTTGAAGGAATCGGAGGGGCGGGGGCGGCGGCATGCGGGCTTACTGTTTGTCCCCGTTTGTTTATAAATATATAAAAGTAACTTTTATTGTGAAAAAGGAAATAACTTACAGAAATGTTTAATACAGCACTGAATATAGTATATCTTAAAATGTTTTATTTACGAATGTTCAATGTGGCTATCTTTTGTAACACGACAAATGCCCCATGTGTAACCCTATGAAGCAAGGCTTGACGTATAGTGGCAACTTCTTACGTTATCTATTTGTCACACCTAGTCGATGTTTCCCAGAAGCCGAGGAAAGAACACACTGTTCTTAATGTAACCCCATACAGAAAAGTTCATTGAGCTTAAATCAAGTGACTGTGGTGGCATGCTATCTTGCTGGAAAATAAATACTGTGCCCATAGGCGCGTTTAGAGACGCCATGTCACTGATTACGCGGTCCGTCCCACCGGAGGTTCGGACCGACGACCTCAACAGTGTGGTTCCTTAGGAATTCACACACATTTGAACATTTTTTCTGTGCAAATATCCTTTTTTATTTGAGGGCATTTGGTGCTGTTCAGGCATGTCCGGTTACGATATGCCAGTTCCAGCTGACTTGGCAACAAAGGAAGGATCGTAAATCTTGTTACAGCTTACAGCGCAAAACAAACATTTACCTTAGGGAGTCTCGTACATGTTCGATTACGTGACGTGGTTTTTTCTCACTCCATATCCGAACATTATGCTGATTCGCTATATCGCAGGTATGGAAGGTGGTTTCGTCAATGAACACAATTTTATTAACTCTACACAAAACTTAGCTCGTTTCTCTTTGTCACTTTCTCTTAAAGATTGCAGCAGTTCTAATTTGTATCGTTTGAATGACAGGCGTTCACAGTGTAACACGGTAACACCAGACATATTCAATTCTAAGCTGGCATGGCTTTTTGAATTACCCGAACTACCAATTTACTATGCCAAAATTGTTCAATTGCTGCGTCAGTGACTGCTGATTGACCCTGACCCGGCGTCAGATTCGGTTAAATGATTGTAACAATTAATAAAAGTTTGTATTTGTGGCTAGCGATATTTAGTCCAAAATCGTCTCTGAACCGTAGTAGCGGATTAACAGAAACAACACTGCGCATACCCTGCTCTCTGATACGACTTCATTTTGACTGTCAGAATAATTTATTCGCACATGCCACGTAGCGAGGACGTTGGGAACTAACAGTGGTAAGCAGATAGACTGCATTCAGTGCTGTGTCAAACATTTCTGTAAGTTACTTAACCTTTAAAGGTTACTTTGTATAACTAATTTATAAATACACTGTGTACTGAGAGTAAGCCGGCCGGAGTGGCCGTGCGGTTCTAGACGCTACAATCTGGAACCGCGAGACCGCTACGGTCACAGGTTCGAATCCTGCCTCGGGCATGGATGTGTGTGATGTCCTTAGGTTAGTTAGGTTTAAGTAGTTCGAAGTTCTAGGGGACTGATGACCTCAGAAGTTGAGTCCCATAGTGCTCAGAGCCATTTTTTTTTTTTTTTTTTGTACTGATTGTGAGAGTAAATTGGTGGTACGCGGGACATGTAATAGGATGATTGGTTGTTGGATGGACCAAGGAACAGATATGAAAAGGATTTCAACAGGTATGAAAAGGCCGATGCAACGACTTGTAAGGGGTCCGTAGGCCCTTACTATAAGTTTTGCGACAGCACAGGTCGACAGGACAAACAATCGATAGTGTGTGTCGGGTTGCGAGAGCGAGAGCGAGTGTTGAGACAGTAGTGTGTGGTACGCGCTGCGGGCCGAGGCGGGTGGAGGTCTGTTGCTGGAATGCAAGACCGTACCGACAAAGGGAGTGGCCATCGCCGCGGTTTAACCCCTTTGTGTTAGAAATATACGGGAAAGTGGAAAAGTATAATTAATAGAATGATCAGTGATATTTTTGTGCCGATATTTGTAATTACGCGTCTACCGCGCCGGCATCATTTGGATTGCAGTGTTGGATTGCAGTATTGGATTGCAGTGTTGGATACTGTGATTAAAATTTGCGTGTGACGATAATGAATAACAAAGAGGCCTGTGCTAAGATTAGCCGTTATTAACTCTGTAAGACGAAGGCAGTGGCTGTCTCCTTATTTTGGTGTTTTTGTGATGAATATAGGTCGTTGATTTATGAAGCTGTATTGTTGTTCTTCTTGCCACCAGACATTTTATTATTACAGCATTTGAGAAGAACAGAATGGAATGTAACATCTCCGTAGCAGTCCAATCCGATTGCCAGCCCCATTAGGTACGCGGTCACATTAATTAATATCTATTTGGGCTGCTATCAGATCCCGATCGAGCGGGATAAGTCAGTAGATCAAACCGGAGTGTTACAGACTGAATGAAAGACGGGTGGATGGCATTATAAATTACGCAGAAATAAAATGGATGAAGACAGCGGAAGACTGTAATGAAGGGAAAAATCTGGAGGCGGCCTTTCTCCAGCAGTGGATGTCACATGGATGGTGGTGGTGGTTTTGGTGGTGGTGATGGTGGTGGTGGTGAGGAGGAGAAGGAGGAAATTCTCTGACATTCTTGTTAGTACCACTCAGGAAAAGCGAGGCCAATCCATGCAGAAACAGCCAGGGCAGCCATATCCACTGCCTTCCAAAACGACGTATGATGGCTGTGGATGGGTTTGACACCGTTGCGGCATGTATTCGATGAAATTCCCATGCATTTCTCAAGGGTAGAACTCTGCAGCGAAGTGTGCGCCGGAATGGGACATCTTGACAAATTTTTAACTGTCAGTAAGACCATCGCCTTCTACAGCAAAGCTGCAAGTACGCTTACTAGGTCGACTAGTAGTTTTAATACCCTGGGAAATCTGTTGCAGATATTTTCGCTATTTCTCAATAAGAACTATCGCCAGCACTGTGGCAGTGGTGAGAGATGCTGGTGGAGTCAGAATATGTGTTCCATCGAATCTCAGACACTGAGCTGCGGCCGCATTGTGTATATGACAGGACTGCTGCTGGCTAGCACTTTGTCTTCTCTTTTGTTGCTTTGGCCCAACACCAAACAGATTGGTGTCATGGCTATAGTACACCAAGACCACAGTTGAACAGTTGCATTTCTACAGTTACATCTCCTGACAAAATTACTTTGCAAGGATCATTTCCAACTGTAACGGCAGTGATATGTATTTCTATTTGTTGCAGTTTTCTTCTTTGTCCTAGTATGGGGTTAGTCGTTAGTATGCGACACAACTCGACAAGAAAGTTTTTGATAAACACCTATTGTGTCAGAAATTTCAGAACGTTCTAGCAATGATTTTATATTGCTACAGCAGTTCTTCTCACTGCAGATTTCATTCGGACGACGTAACGTACAGTGTTACCTATACTCCAGTGTGTGGATGTCGTCGTCATAGATACTTTCCACAGCATAGAAACTTAAAAGCAGTTACAATTGAAGTAACAAGAAATTGGTGGTTTTTCTAAAGAGCAGGTAATTGGGGGTTCTCACTTTGAATTTTTTGTGTTAGTGGGTACTGTTTTGCTGAAAGTACAGTATCTCATCAACTGTATCCGGGCACTTACTAGTGAATACCTCTAAATTTGAGCGGGCCGGTGTGGCCGAGCGGTTCTAGGCGCTTCAGTCTGGAACCGCGCTACCGCTACGGTCGCAGATTCGAATTCTGCCTCGGACATGGATGTGTGTGATGTCCTTAGGTTAGTTAGGTTTAAGTAGTTCTAAGTCTAGGAGACTGATGACCTCAGATGTTAAGTCCCATAGTGCTCAGAGCCATTTGAACCAACTAAATTTGACATGTTCCACATCCACGAGGATCTCCTTAGCACGGATCTATGGAACGAAAAACTAACCTAATCTAATCCCCGAGACCTGAAGGAAACGAATTACCATGCGTAAAACAGCTTCAAATGTCTGATTACTTTATACATGATTTAGTTGTTACATATTTTACTTAAACATGCAAGAGAGAAAAGTTTAGGAAAGGTTTGAAATTATGCTTGTTGGAAGTCGCTAAGTGTCCGTATTACGAAACACTGAATGAATACAGTTTGCGTAATTCTCGCTTCGTTTTAAGCAAAAGCTATGTTTTCACGTACCTCAATGATTATGAGGTCATATCTCCTAAAACATGTGTGGTACAATATGTAATTTTGCGCTACATTCAGTGATATATGTAGATACTTTGTCAAAAGTGTTTTACGAATAGGGTTGGTAGTGAAGAAATAATAAATTAAAACATCTTGCGTGTTGTTGAAGTTCTACTGTGTACCATTTGAATGAGAAGCTAGTTTTTCACCAATCTAAATATCGAGGATGTCATACCTTCCGAACTACAAGGTGTACAACTTTGCTTCCGCTGTCTGCCGATAGGTGGTGACAATGGTAAGTAGCGGTCGAAAGAAACAGACCGCAGACATCAGGCAGTTAGCTTGGACCTCGGTCAGCATAACCTCATTCAAACATTAGTCGATTTGTGTCTGCGTCATAAAGTTGTTCTTGATTGAAAATGTCAGTTTACGAGCCTAATTCTCGTCATTTGCGGGAGGTGTTACAGTTTTGTTTCAATATGAAGAAAACAGCGGCTGAGTCTCATCGAATGCTCTCAAGTACATATGGTAAGAACGCTATTAGTGAAAGAACGTGTCCTGAGTGCTTTCAACGCTTCAAGAACGGTGATTTTAACGTCGTAGACCGGCATAGTGGTGGGAGAGCGAATGTTTTCGAAGATGCAGAACTGGAGACATTGCTGAGTGAAGACTCGCGTCAAACTCAAGAAGAATTGGCACGATTAGTGGGAGTGACACAGCAAACCATTTCAAAACGCCTCAAGGCTATGGGCATGATTCAGAAAGAAGGCAACTTCGGTCCCGTGTGAGCTGAAACCAAGAGACGTTGAACGGCGTTTGTGTGTTTGTGAACAGTTGCTTCAGAGGCAAAAACGGAAGGAATTTCTGCTTCGCATTGTGACCGGGGACGAAAAATGGGTTTATTACAATAACCCTAAACGCAAAAACTCATGGGGATACCCTGGCCAGGCTTCTAAGTCGACGGCCAAATCGAATATTCACGGCTCCAAGATCATGCTCTGGATTTGGTGGGACCAGCTCGGCGACGTGTACTATGAGGTGTTAAAACCAAGTGAAACTATCACAGGTGTTCGTTATCGAACGCAATTAATGCATTTGAACAGAGCATTAAAAGATAAACGGACGCAATACAGCGAGAGGCAAGATAAAGTGATTTTGCAGCACGACAACACTCGACGCCACGTTGCAAAAGAGTTCAAAACGTACTTGGAAACGTTAAAATGGGAAGTGCTATCCCACTCGGCGTATTTTCCAGACGTAGCTCCCTCTGACTATCACGTGTTTAGATCAATGGCGCATGGCCTGTCTGACCAACACTTCCGATCACATGAGGAAGTCATGAAATGGATCGATTCGTGGGTCGCTTCAAAGGACGAGATGGGGGAAAGTAGTGGCCAGCGATGGAAAATACTTTGAATGTTACATGTGTAACCAATTTGTTTCATTAAAGCCTCAAATGTTGGGGAAAAAACGGCGTAAGCAAACCTGTACACCTTGTATGGATCGTACAGTGATATACACTCCTGGAAATTGAAATAAGAACACCGTGAATTCATTGTCCCAGGAAGGGGAAACTTTATTGACACATTCCTGGGGTCAGATACATCACATGATCACACTGACAGAACCACAGGCACACAGACACAGGCAACAGAGCATGCACAATGTCGGCACTAGTACAGTGTATATCCACCTTTCGCAGCAATGCAGGCTGCTATTCTCCCATGGGGACGATCGTAGAGATGCTGGATGTAGTCCTGTGGAACGGCTTGCCATGCCATTTCCACCTGGCGCCTCAGTTGGACCAGCGTTCGTGCTGGACGTGCAGACCGCGTGAGACGACGCTGCATCCAGTCCCAAACATGCTCAATGGGGGACAGATCCGGAGATCTTGCTGGCCAGGGTAGTTGACTTACACCTTCTAGAGCACGTTGGGTGGCACGGGATACATGCGGACGTGCATTGTCCTGTTGGAACAGCAAGTTCCCTTGCCGGTCTAGGAATGGTAGAACGATGGGTTCGATGACGGTTTGGATGTACCGTGCACTATTCAGTGTCCCCTCGACGATCACCAGTGGTGTACGGCCAGTGTAGGAGATCGCTCCCCACACCATGATGCCGGGTGTTGGCCCTGTGTGCCTCGGTCGTATGCAGTCCTGATTGTGGCGCTCACCTGCACGGCGCCAAACACGCATACGACCATCATTGGCACCAAGGCAGAAGCGACTCTCATCGCTGAAGACGACACGTCTCCATTCGTCCCTCCATTCACGCCTGTCGCGACACCACTGGAGGCGGGCTGCACGATGTTGGGGCGTGAGCGGAAGACGGCCTAACGGTGTGCGGGACCGTAGCCCAGCTTCATGGAGCCGGTTGCGAATGGTCCTCGCCGATACCCCAGGAGTAACAGTGTCCATAATTTGCTGGGAAGTGGCGGTGCGGTCCCCTACGGCACTGCGTAGGATCCTACGGTCTTGGCGTGCATCCATGCGTCGCTGCGGTCCGGTCCCAGGTCGACGGGCACGTGCACCTTCCGCCGACCACTGGCGACAACATCGATGTACTGTGGAGACCTCACGCCCCACGTGTTGAGCAATTCGGCGGTACGTCCACCCGGCCTCCCGCATGCCCACTAGACGCCCTCGCTCAAAGTCCGTCAACTGCACATACGGTTCACGTCCACGCTGTCGCGGCATGCTACCAGTGTTAAAGACTGCGATGGAGCTCCGTATGCCACGGCAAACTGGCTGACACTGACGGCGGCGGTGCACAAATGCTGCGCAGCTAGCGCCATTCGACGGCCAACACCGCGGTTCCTGGTGTGTCCGCTGTGCCGTGCGTGTGATCATTGCTTGTACAGCCCTCTCGCAGTGTCCGGAGCAAGTATGGTGGGTCTGACACACCGGTGTCAATGTGTTCTTTTTTCCATTTCCAGGAGTGTAATTTGACAGGTACATTTAGTCATATACATACACCAAAAAACGTTTTGCATTACCCCAGTTCCCAGAACTCCTGAAGATAGACGTTGACTGTGGATTTTGTATCACTGACATAGTACCTTTGACTGTTCAGAGATGTCACTAAACCCGCCGAAAGATGTAAACAACCATGCATGAGCAGCGTCTATTAGACGGAGGGGTTCCGACAGCCGGTCAGTTCCAGTCATTCCACCAGGTAGGAGGTACACGGCTCGTGTTGTCTGTAGTCCAACTATTTCTAGACGGTCAATACCGCGGTTCGATCGCGACCGCATTGTTACTTTCTGCCAAGAAGGACTCTCAACAAGGGAAGTGTCCAGGCGTCTCGGAGTGAACCAAAGCGATGACGTGTCTCGCTCAGATGCCAAAGGGGTACTGCTGCAATGGATGACTGCTGCCTACGGATTGCGGCTCGAAGGAACCTTGACAGCAGCGCTACCATGTTGAATAATGCCTTTCGTGCAGCCACAGGACGTCGTGTTACGACACATACTCTGCACAATAGGCTGCATGATGGGCAACTTCACTCCAGACGTCCATGGCGAGGTCCCCCTTTGCAACCACGACAACACACAGGACGGTACAGATGGGCCCGACAACATGCCAAATGGACCGCTCAGGATTGGCATCACGTTTTCTTCACCGATGAGTGTCGCATATGCCTTCAACCAGACAATCGTCGGAGACGTGTTTGGAGGCAACCCGATCAGGCTGAACGCCTTAGACACACCGTCCAGCGAGTGCAGCAAGGTGGAGGTTCCCTGCTGTTCGGAGTGGCATTATGTGGGGCCGACGTACGCCGGTGGTGGTCATGGAAGGCGCCGTAACGGCTGTACGATACGTGAATGCCATCCTTCGACCGTTAGTGGAACCACATCGGCAGAATATTGGCGAGGCATTCGTCTTCATGGACAACAGTTTGCGCGGCCATCGTGCACATCTTGTGAATGACTTTCTTCAGGATGACGATATCGCTCGGCTAGAGTGTCCAGCTTATTCTCCAGACATGAACCCTATCGAACATGCCTGGGATAGATTGAAAAGGGCTGTTTATGGACGACGTGAGCCACCAACCACTCTGAGGATCTACGCCGAATCGCCGTTCAGGATTGGGAACATCTGGACCAACAGTCTCTTGATTAACTTGTGAATAGTATGTCACGACGAATACAGGCATGCATCAATGCAAGAGGACGTGCTACTGTGTATTAGAGGTATCGGTGTGTACAGCAGTCTGGACCACCACTTCTGAAGGTGGTACAACATGCAATGTGTGGTCTTCATGAGCAATAAAAAGGGCGGAAATGATGTTTATGTTGATCTCTATTCCAATTTTCTGTACAAGTTCCGGAACTCTCGGAACCGAGGTGATGCAAAACTTTTTTTGATGTGTGCATGTGGATACTGTCTGCAAAGTGTTGCGAAAGGAGTCGGTAGTAAGGACGTAATAAATTAGAGCGTCACATTTGATGCTAAATTTCCCTGCATGAAGAGCGAAAATGTAGTAAGCGACAAAAGTTTTTTTTTCTTTTCACAGTTTGTGGGAATTGCAGGCGAACAAAAGTTTCGTAAGGATTTGAAATTGTGTGTAAAATTTATTGGAAATCGCTAAGTGGTCTCATTTTCAAATACCGGATGAAATGAAGTCCAGGTATTTGTGCGCCGGTAGTTAAGTTACCTCATGACAAACATACAGTTTATAACTGTAATACTTGTCTTATTGTGTTACGCTTTTGACATAAGGTTATGCCTCTTAATGAGTAGATTATGAAAGCAATTTCAATTTGGTCAATAATTACGCGAAATATTGAAAATGAAATTTTTGTTGCCCGTGAGGTAGGCAGCTTGCAACTGATAGCGGGTTCCGGTACAGTCAGTAATGTAGATTAATATGGGGAGTGCCTACCCTCCGCCTTTCTGAGGGCTTGTAGTCTGCTGGGAACACATTCCGAATAATGTCTCTGGGGGTATAGCACCCCATATTTCCTCAAAAACTGTCACAGCTCTGGAGCGAAGTCGACGGTGTAAATCATCCCAAATGTGTTCCATTGGGTTCAAGTCGGGACTCTGGGGAGGCTAGTTAATTTCAGGAACTTTATTGTTCAGAAACCAGTGCCTCACAGATATTGCTTTGACTGAATTGTTATGCTAATACAATCAACCACCATTTCCCAACTGTACGCAGTACACAATGGTCTAAAATGTGTTCATATCCTTATGCGTTTATCTTTTTCTTAAGGGAGGCACACCCTAACCATGAAGAATACCCCCATACCGTAACACCACCTTCTCTATACTTAACTGTTGGCACTACACATGATTGCGGGAAATGTTCTCCAAGCATTCGCCTAATCCTAACCCTTCCATCCGACAACCACAGAGTAGAGTGTGATTCATCACTCTAAATCAGTTGTTTCCTATCATCCACTGTCCAGTACCTCGCTACTTACAGAAACTCAAGTGTCGATTAGCGTTTAAAATACAAACTGTAGTGGTTATAAGTGCAGATATTTCTATCGATGGCTGATGACTGAGAATGATCTACTGATCAACATTACGTCATTATTCACGTCATTTTGAGACTAATAATTACACAGGTAGGTTGGTTAGTACATCCAAGTACACGGGGCGAGAGCAAGCCATTAACGCTTATTTTCCCCTGGGCAGCAGGTCAGGTATTTAAGTGTGGACGAAAAACGGTTAGTCTATGCTGACAGGTGTAGTCCACTTAGTGTTGCAGTTACGACCGTGCAAAAAACATTCGGTAGTAAATTATGTGATGTGTTTGTGGAAAGACTTTTCGACGCAGAGAAAAAACAACCAACACACTGAGTGAGCATATATTAAGGTACCGCATATAAAAATATCTGCAGCTATACCCGTTATACCGTGTATAAACTTATGGTTTATGCGGAATTGCTCGATCATTGTAACCCATTATTTTTAACTCCTGACACACACTCATTGTTCTAGCTGGGCAGTGATTCCTTCTGCTGATATCATGCAATTTTTCACAATTATCCTCCGCAATGCTCGAAGATCCCCATTCGTTAGTACATGAGGTCTCCCTGGACATGGGCTAGCTTTAGTTGATCCTTCGTGTTTCCGCTTTACAATCACATCACCAACACTCGACGTTTGCAGCATTAGGTGGGTTGAAATGTCGATAGATTTATTACTCTGGTGACTTCCACGTACGAAGTAACTGAGCTCTGCTGCTCAATTACACTGTTACTGCTTCTGTATCATTACTGACAGCACAATACACCCTGCCTCCTTTTGTACTGGCGGGTCCGACTCTCGTGGCATCTAGTGCTCAATTCTGTGTTACATAGGAACTTCCGGATTCTTCTCATCAGATAGTGCAGCAATTGCAACAAGAGCACATACTGATTTTGGAAGACCTTGTCTTAAACGAGAGGTAATGGCCCCGTATGGCGGAATGCTTAGCCGCTATGTTTACTCCTGGTAACCTACCGTCGTCGCTCAGTATGATCTGATTAAGAGCTCTGATGACACATTTTGACTTGCGTACAGGTCTCTACCAGAAATCTGCGCACTTAGCAAGACGGTGCACAATCCTATACTCCAGGTCAGCGCCATACCGTGCCAAAGAACATTTCACCATCCTAAGGCTTTTTGCTGTCCACCAAAGTTAACTCTTCTCATTTCTGTTATACTCGTCTTGACTTTCCCCAGTGCAGAATAGTCTCATGGACACAAGTTTCTAATTTTCGTGACGCGTGGGTGATAGGTTGAATGCGTTTGTGTTTAGCCAAATGTACCAGAAATTCTGTTATCTCGTGAAGTTTGTCCCACAATGAGTCACAGTAGCCAATGCGGAAGAAAACGTCACTACATCGTAGTGTGGAGATGCGCATAAGTCATTCAGTCACATATTACGAAACTTATTAATTAGCCTCTCCAGATCCTTTGACTTCCTGCCTTTAAATTGGTATTACACCGTCTTTTATTTTATGCGCTGGTATTTGGTTTTCTTCAGCAAATCTATATCCGTTGTGTATTTTAGTGTCAGCATTAACATATCTTTACCCGTGATTCTAGAGAATATTGTGATTCAGTAAGTGTCTAATTGTAAGAATAGTCTGTTGTACTGTCTCATTGGCTTGGTTCTGTGCAGAAATGTTTTTCATCTTTTCTTTCGTACTCCTACGTGTGAACGAAATGCTTGATGCTCCATAATTGCACTGCAGTCGGCTGAATATCGATCTATTTCTTTAATACCTTCTGGTGTGATCATGTTTAATTGAGGAATTTGTTTTATTGACATCCCTCATACACAGAAGTTTTGTTCAACTTCTTCAGATGGGAGGTATCATGTTGGAGTTGTTTATCATTACAGACGTTTGTAAAGGATGACGTGATCTAGCTCGTTGATGCTTCTGGCTAGAAATCCTTGAAAATAAATACATTTGTTAAGGTAAGTACAGTGTTATTTAACTCTCGCAAATTAACGCTGCAATGGTGATATGAGACTATTATGTAGCTTACTGTAAAAAATATGGAAACAACTTGAATGCTACAACTCCTATATCTGGCTGTGGCTGCATGATCACTAAAGCATCTGGCTTGTATTTCTGCAAAAAAATTAAAATCGCAACACGAAAAAGCTTACAGAAATGACACAACTCAAGATGTTTTAAAATGTGCATCACGTTCGTTTAATGTCACCCATGTACATCCTCTGGTGTTATAAGCAAAGATACGAGAATAAGTAAATCAGAGAACTGTTAATGGGTGGAGAAATTGACATTTCACCGTAATTAGGCTAAATCATTAAATATTTGAAGTGTGGGAATTGAATAGGTTCTACGCGACATTTATTTGACAAAACGCATTTCAGTGTTGCTGTATTCTCGGTAATCTTACTTGTTCCTACGCTTCATCCGGATGCCAGAGCACGAAGAAACCATTTCAAGCATGCCTCAGCTGATGGCGCGTGGGCTTTGTGCCAAGCTCTGCTTCTCTAGAGTTTCAAAATTCAGAAGATATGAGAGTACAGTTCTATCAGTTAAAAACTTAATGCTGTATTTCTATACTTGTATTATCGGAAATAAAATGTAATGCCTCATTATTAATGGCACTCGGAACAAAACTGTCTTCCTGCTGTTCTGTTAAAAACTGTACGAATCATCATGTATTTTGTATATAGCCAAACTATCAAAAATGTCAAAGACGTCAAATACAAACAGATTCATGCAAAGACGAGTACAACCAGCCACTGGGAAAAATGTTATTTGTTTACATATATAGCGCTGTTTCTGGTTTCGCACCGACAAGTTCATCATCAGACGGCTGTTCATGTTTATATTACATGTGTTATTGTTTAGTTGTTGACAAAACAGCCAACAACTAGTGTAAACAACAACAAATGTCTGAAAACGTGAACAGCTGTCTGAATATGAACCTGTCGCTTCAGGACCGGTAACGGTGATTTCCGTATGAATAAATTGCGTTTTCTTCTTTGCAAGAATCAACCAGTAAAAACTTCCTTATTACTCTTAGAGCCAGTCAGTTTCTTGGTTGGCACTTACAACTTTCGTAATAAAGGACTTATTTTCTAATTTGTCTGCCTCTCTTTTTTTTCATAGCTGAGGTGGGCAGCATAATTTGCAATATCAGAATCACTTCTCAATTTTTTAGATACAAATGAGTTGTGTACATAGAGAGGTACATTGTTTTTTGAGTCTCCTGAAAAATGTGAATTTTTTTTTGTAATTTGTGGTAAGTTCCTATGGGACCAAACTACTGAGGTCATCGGTCCCTAGGCTTACACACTACTTATCAGATTAAACTAACTTACGCTGAGGACAACACACACCCATGCCCGAGGGAGGACTCGAACCTCCGACGGGGGGAGCCGCGCGAATCGTGGCAAGGTGCCAGAGACCTCGCGGCGACAAATGTGAGATTTGGTGCTTAGAATCTTTTCAATTTCCACTCTTCAGTCATCTTCAGAAAAATATTTTGTCAGTGAAGCAAGAATTATAACAAGGATTTCCAACCTCTTTTCACCATCTGCTTGCAAGTCTGTGCTGTCATCGCTGTCCTGTCGTTTCATCTCCTCGCGTGCTGCTACGCTTCCGGCCATCACCAGGACGACCAAGGCTGCCAACAGCAGTAACCGAAATCTGTACCGAAAGAGAAATGTATCAGTTAGTGCAGAACTCTAATTTGATTACATTTTGCCAGTTCAACCAAGATTATTGTGCATTAGGAGAGTCCATGAAAATAAAAGTATTATAGAAGCAGCAAAAAGACATCTGCTCGTTCGTCATTGTTATCTGCCTAGCATTAACACACATATCCATCGTAGGAAGACATGGGAGCAGCTGTGTTACTGTTGTATATTTGTATAAAATGTTTATCTACGGTGCTGTAAGTTCCAGTATGTTATGGCTTCTTTTGGAGACGAAAATTAAATGTTATGTTGCTAGTAGCGAAGTAGTTACGTTTTTAAGTGATAAAGGGTGGTCTCGAACGCTCAGAAACGCACGAAAATGTGCTTAGAATATAAATCGTTCATCTCAAAAACAGTGGTATGAGACATTCGCTTGTAAAACTGCGCTTCTTACTATGAGGGACATTTCAATAATCACCTATTCAATGTCCAAGAAACGGGAAGGAACAAAATATCGATATAAAGGGACCTAAAGACGCAAGTTGCAATGGCGTCACTTATTGCTGTATTTGCTGCAAGGCTGTATAGTATCTCTGTAAACTATGGCGCGGGGAGCGCTTGTTGTGGAGAAAGTTTCCTTTCCTGTAAGAACGCTACAACTACCGTACTGGATGACTAAGAATAGTTCTCCTTGTACCAGAGCAGTACACCCTGCGGTCATTTATGCTGACCCTGTTCGTGTGTGTTTCGTCTGTTTCTTATATTAGTTACTAATATTGTACTCTGCCTGAAACAAAATAATTGAAGCATCCAGAAGACATGGTCAGAGGTCAACGTATTTCGTACATGTACAAACCATCGTCGAGTAAGTAAATGAGTAGAGCGGCAATTTTCTGTGACATGTAAACGGCTACCAGAGTGCATTAGTGTTATTAGTGTTTAGTGTTGTTACAAGTTTCTGTAGGGTATATAAGGGACGTGAACAGCGTCGGATGCCAAGTGATCACTATGAAGGACACCGAGATGCCACGTAGTCGTGTGAGACAGCACTATCAGCACCTGATAGAGTTTGAAATGGCACTGTGGGTCTCATTTGGTCTGTTGTCGAGTTGTACGATATACAGATTTGTGGGGCATTTGGATGTGACAGTGGCCCGATGTTAGACTGCGTGGGAACGTGACGGAAAGCATACTCGTTGTCATGGTTCCAGACGACCAAGTATGACCACCACAAGGGAGGATCGCCGAATTGTGCACCAAGCACATTGTAACCCCTTCACACCAGCGCCAGCCATCCAGTAACAGGTAATGGTCTACTTGTGACCTGTTTCATCCTACTGGTTGGAGACTAGAAGGAGCCGAAGTAGAGAATTACCGTCCTAAGCGTAAGGTGCCATTGACAGCACACCGTAACCAGTTTGCTTTAGGAGTGCTGCTGAAATACTGATGACAGTCGTTCTTCCCGCGAACCATACGCGACTGAAACAGAAAAGGGAGGTAATGACAGTGGCACGTAAAGTGCCCTCCGCCACACACCGCTGGGTGGCTTGCCGAGTGTGAATGTAGATGTAGATGTATCATGAGTTTGCACTCTCCCGGTTGACCACCGTCGGCGAGTATTGCGGCCACAAATTAGATTAGATTAGATTAGTTTAGTTTAGTTTAGTACTTGTTCCATAGATCATGAATACGACACTTCGTAATGACGTGGAACGTGCCAGGTTAATAAAAGGTGTCTATACAAGATATTACATTACACGGAATATTACACGACCCGTAATATTTTTAATTTTTTTGTGGGGGTTGGGGATATTACCCACTTACTATATCCAAAAATTCATCTAATGAGTAGAAGGAGTTGCCATTAAGAAATTCTTTTAATTTCCTTACAAATGCTATATGGCTATCTGTCAGACTTTTGATGCTATTAGGTAAGTGACCAAAGAGTTTAGTGGCATCATAATTTATCCCCTTCTGAGCCAAAGTTAGATTTAACCTTGAGTAGTGAGGATCATCCTTTCTCCTAGTGTTGTAGCCATGTACACTGCTATTACTTTTGAACTCGTTCGGATTGTTAATGACAAATTTCATAAGTGAATATAGATATTGTGAGGCTACAGTGAAGATCTCTAGCTCTTTAAATAAGTGTCTGCAGGACGATCTTGGATGAGCTCCAGCAGTTATTCTGATTACACGCTTTTGCGCAATGAACACACTTTTACTCAATGATGAGTTACCCCAGAATATGATGCCATATGAAAGCAGAGAATGAAAATAGGCGTAGTAAGCTAATTTACTCAGATGTATATCGCCAAAATTTGCAATGACCCTAATAGCATAAGTAGCTGAACTCAAATGTTTCAGCAGATCCTCAGTGTGTTTTTTCCAGTTCAACCCCTCATCAATGCATACACCTAGAAATTTTGAATATTCTACCTTAGCTATTCTACCTTAGCTTAGGGAGAGATCCTATTTTTCCAGCGATTTGAAAAGGTCCAGCAGAGTCATGGCGTCATGGTGTGGGGAGCCATCGGGTACGACTTCAAGTCGCCACTGTTAGTGACTGAGGGAACTCCGACAGCACAATGGTACGTCACTAACATCCTGCGTCCTAATGTGTTACCGCTCATGCGACAGTATTGTGGTTGTCGACAAGAAAAGGCTCGTCCACTCATGGCACGCTGCTGTATGAACTGCCTGCGTGATGTTGAGGTACATCCGCAGCCAGCAAGATGCCCAAATCTGTCCTCGACAGAACGTGTATGGGAACAGTTCGGACGTTTACTCCATTCTTGTGCCGATCTTCATAACATGAAAGACCAGACGCAACAGTTGTGGGCCTTCTTGCCTCAGGAGAGGATAGAACGGCTTTGTGACAACCACCCCAACCGAATCAGTACATGCATCCAGGCCAGATGTGGTGCTCAGTCTGATAAGTGGGCTCATGCTGTCAAGTTTCTTGTAAACCTCAATGGAGTTTTTAATCATTGAAATAACATCACAGACCCTCTCAACCAGTGAAGATTCATTTCATTTCCAACATCCTTTCTGGGGCTTCACTTTTTCTGCCAGGCGGTGTATTTCACAGTGCGCAGAAACGTTGGAAGTAGTAGGGGGCGAGTAACCAAGGTCACCACTGTGTTTTCCAACACAAAGCATTTCAGTAACCATGGATCAGTGGACTAAGCAACAACGGTCGTTTGCAGTGAAAGCATTCTTCCAAAGCGGTAGCTATGTAGCCGCTCAGCGTCGTTTCTAGGCGCATTTTCAAATTAGTCGTAATAGGCTGATGCCTTCGGTTAACTCAATAAAAACTTGGGTCGAAAACTTTGAAAACGTCGGTGAAACAGCAAGGAAAAGAGGTGGCAGAACGAAGATTTTGCGCACTCCGGAGAATGTGGAACGTGTAAGAATTGCTGTGGGAAGAAGCCCCCGGAGATCGGCGCGTAGACAGTGTTGAGCTTGGAATTTCTAACAGGACTGTCCGAATGATTCTGAGGTTACACTTACATCACCACTCATACAAAATCTAAGTGGTTAACGCTTTGAATAATAACGACTTTCATGTCCGACAGCATTTCTGAGAAAGTATTTTGCAAACGGTTGAAGGAAATGAGGTGCTTGTTGACAACCTCTGGACGAGTGACAAGAAATATTTTCACAATTGATATTTGAAAAAATTGAACTTTAGATATTGGAGTGATCGGAACCCTCAGCGACTACTCCATGAAAAACCCTTGCACTCAACCAAGATAACAGTTTGGTGTGCAATGCCGTCATCGGGAATAATAGTCCCTTATTTTTTGAGAATGAAAGAGGGCAATCTGTTACCGTGAAGGGTGAGCGCTATTCAACAATGTTAAGGACATTCTTCACACCTCGACTTCGTCAGTATGCAGTGAATGGGGAAACATTATTTGAACCAGATGGAGCAACAAATCACACACCCCGCATGAGCATGAATGTTCTCAGTGGTTTTTCCTAAATGGTTGATTCCACCCCCCCTCCCCCCTCCCGCCGTTCGCCCCACCGCACAGCTTCTGATTTATTTCTTCTGGAGTTACCCTGAAAGCAAAGTGTACGAAGAAAGACGTCATAAAATTGGCAAGAATCCCGCTGGAAATCGTGAGAATTCCTCAGGGTTTGCTCCATCATGTGATGAACAGCTGTGTCAATCGCCTGCGAGAATGCCGTGATCGAGAAGGACGCCATCTGGCTGATTTTATTTTCAAACAATGAAAAAAACTGTTGATGTTTCTTAAATGTTTTTTTACGTAGAATGTGATATGCTACTCTATCCTCTGCAACCTTCTTCATCTCCCAGTAACTACTGCAGCCTACATCCTTCTTAATCTGCTTAGTGTATTCATCTCTTGGTCTCCCTCTACGATTTTTACCCTCCACGCTGCCCTCCAATACTAAATTGGTGATCCCTTGATGCCTCAGAATATGTCCTACCAAGCGATCCCTTCTTCTAGTCAAGTTGTGCCACAAACTCCTCTTCTCCCCATTTCTATTCAATACGTCCTCATTAGTTATGTGATTTACCCATCTAATCTTCAGCATTGTTCTGTTGCACCACATTTCGAAAGCTTCTATTCTCTTCTTGTCCAAACTATTTCTTGTCCACGTTTCACTTACATACATGGCTACACTCCATACAAATACTTTCAGAAACGACTTCCTGACATTTAAAACTATACTCGATTTAACAAATTTTTCTTGTTCAGAAACGCTTTCCTTGCCACTGCCAGTCTACATTTTATATCCTCTCTACTTCGTCCATCATCAGTTATTTTGCTCCCCAAATAGCAAAACTCCTTTACTACTTTAAGCGTCTCATTTCCTAATCTAATACCCTCAGCATCACCCGACTTAACTCGACTACATTCCATTATCCTCGTTTTGCTTTTGTTGATGTTCATCTTATATCCTCTCTTCAAGACACCATCCATTCCATTCAACTGCTCTTCCAAGTCCTTTGCTGTCTCTGACAGAATTACAATGTCATCGGCGAACCTCAAAGTTTTTATTTCTTCTCCATGGATTTTAATACCTACTCGAAATTTTTCTTTTGTTTCCTTTACTGCTTCCTCAATATAGAGATTGAATAACATCGGGGAGAGGCTACAACCCTGTCTTACTCCCTTCCCAACCACTGCTTCCCTTTCATGTCCCTCAACTCTTATAACTGCCATCTGGTTTCTGTACAAGTTGTAAATAGCCTTTCGCTCCCTGTATTTTACCCCTGCCACCTTTAGAATTTGACAGAGAGTATTCCAGTCAACATTGTCAAAAGCTTTCTCTAAGTCCTCAAATGCTAGAAACGTAGGTTTGCCTTTCCTTAATCTTTCTTCTAAGATAAGTCGTAAGGTCAGTATTGCCTCACGTGTTCCAGTATTTCTACGGAATCCAAACTGATCTTCCCCGAGGTCGGCTTCTACTAGTTTTTCCATTCGTCTGTAAAGAATTCGTGTTAGTACTTTGCAGCTGTGGCTTATTAAACTGATTGTTCGGTAATTTTCACATCTGTCAACACCTGCTTTCTTTGGGATTGGAATTATTATATTCGTCTTGAAGTCTGAGGGTGTTTCGCCTGTTTCATACATCTTGCTCACCAGATGGTAGAGTTTTGTCAGGACTGGCTCTCCCAAGGCCGTCAGTAGTACCAATGGAATGTTGTCTACTCCGGGGCCTTGTTTCGACTCAGGTCCTTCAGTGCTCTGTCAAACTCTTCACGCAGTATCGTATCTCCCATTTCATCTTCATCTACATCCTCTTCCATTTCCATAATATTGTCCTCAAGTGCATCGCCCTCGTATAGACCCTCTATATACTCCTTCCACCTTTCTGCTTTCCCTTCTTTGCTTAGAACTGGGTTTCCATCTGAGCTCTTGATGTTCATACATGTGGTTCTCTTATCTCCAAAGGTCTCTTTAATTTTCCTGTAGGCAGTATCTATCTTACCCCTAGTGAGATAAGCCTCTACATCCTTACATTTGTCCTCTAGCCATCCCTGCTTAGCCATTTTGCACTTCCTGTCGATCTCATTTTTGAGACGTTTGTATTTCTTTTTGCCTGCTTCATTTACTGCATTTTTATATTTTCTCCTTTCGTCAATGAAATTCAATGTTTCTTCTGTTACCCAAGGATTTCTACTTGCCCTCGTCTTTTTACCTACTTGATTCCTTGCTGCATTCACTATTTCATCCCTCAAAGCTACCCATTCTTCTTCTACTGTATTTCTTTCCCCCATTCCTGTCAATTGTTCCCTTATGCTCTCCCTGAAACTCTCTAAAATCTCTGGTTCTGTCAGTTTATCCAGGTCCCATCTCCTTAAATTCCCACCTTTTTGCAATTTCTTCAGTTTTAATCTACAGTTCATAACCAATAGATTGTGGCCAGAGTCCACATGTGCCCCTGGAAATGTCTTACAATTTAGAACCTGGTTCCTAAATCTCTGTTTTACCATTATATAATCTATCTGATACCTTCTAGTATCACCAGGGTTCTTCCATGTATACAGCCTTCTTTCATGATTCTTGAACCAAGTGTTAGCAATGATTAAGTTATGGTCTGTGCAAAATTTTACCAGGCGGCTTCCTCTTTCATTCCTTACCCCCATTCCATATTCACGTACTACGTTTCCTTCTCTTCCTTTTCCATCTATCGAATTCCAGTCACCCATGACTATTAAATTTTCGTCTCCCTTCACTACCTGAATAATTTCTTTTATCTCGTCATACATTTCATCAATCTCTTTGTCATCTGCGGAGCTAGTTGGCATATAAACTTGTACTACTGCAGTAGGCGTGGGCTTCGTGTCTATCTTATCCACAATAATGCATTCACAATTCTGTTTCTAGTAGCTTACCCGCTATCCTATTTTTTTATTCAATATTAAACCTACTCCTGCATTACCCCTATTTGATTTTGTATTTGAAACCCTGTATTCACCTGACCAAAAGTCTTGTTCCTCCTACCACCGAACTTCACTAATTCCCCCTATATTTAACTTTAACCTATCCATTTCCATTTTTAAATTTTCTAACCTACTTGCCCGATTAAGGGATCTGACATTCCATGCTCCGACCTGTAGAACGCCTTATAACAACGTCCTCCTGAGTAGTCCCCGCCAGGAGATCCGAATGGAGGACTATTTTACCTCCGGAATATTTTACCCAAGAGGACGCCATCATCATTTAATCATACAGTAAAGTTGCATGCCCTCGGGAAAAATTACTTCTGTAGTTTCCCCTTGCTTTAAGCCGTTCGCAGTACCAGAACAGCAAGGCCGTTTTGGTTAGTCAATCATCCAGACTGTAGCCCCTGCAACTGCTGAAAAGGCTGTTGCCCCTCTTCAGGAGCCACACGTTTGTCTGGCCTCTCAACAGATACCCCTCTGTTGTGGTTGCACCTACGGTACGGCTATCTGTATCGTTGAGGTACGCAAGCCTTCCCACCGACGGCAAGGTCCATGGTTCATGGTGGGGGAATAAAATGAATAAAATTTTGCTTTCTGCATCCGTGTTTATTTTACACTCTTTAAAAAAAATGAAGGTTTGACTGCCACATCCTGTATTAAAGCATTTAGCAAGCAATAAAAATATATACCGGTTTGTTAGCACAGTGCTTTGAAACTGATTTAAAACATACACTGTGAAAGGGTTGATATAACTTTGTGTAAGAGCTCGTTGTTGCTCCTTGCGGTATCACTGAGCAGATGTAGTAGGGACTGGCCAGCTTGCTCTTGCGTTTCCAGGAAGAGTGTACTCGATATTGCATCGCAATACGCAGAACTGCTGCGGCGTGCTCACTAGCCCCATCACCATAGGCGAATAACAACATAGTAAAGTTGTCACTGTAGTATACGCCTTTCACATTTTTCCATCTAATCTGTAATTAATGATCGCCATAAAATACGAACTAACCGCTGTAAAAAGAAGACGAATTTCAAATCGGAAATGTCAGATGAAATTTCTTTGAATTTTTCTAAAGTTTCGTCATTAAATTATAAATTCTATACTACAATTCTATAAATTTAAATAATAATTCCAAAAAAAATTGTTTTGTGGGTTAAACACATTCATGGTTAAAATTTATTTTGCGTGTATTTGAAAATAAAAAGTCAAAAACTCTCTTTTTTGTGATGACTAATACACTTTCACCACCAAAACATTTTGAAGCAAAATGGTTTTATCCGGATGGTAGTTATGGAAAAAATATAATAAATCAGTACCAAATACATTATTCTCCTGACAATGAAAAACATGAAATATCAGTATACAACAGGTACTTTTGAATATGAATAGGGTACCTCCTCGCTGTGTTAGCGTCATTTTGTGCAAATTCTACTGAGATTTTAGAGAAATTTGCTCTTTGCCAACTGTTCGTGAACTGTTGTTAATCAATTAGAGCAAATAAAAATGCTGTTGCAAGCAGACCTGACTTAAATTTCAGGATGCCTTTATTGTCCTACAAGTTTTCCATGTTTAGGCGACCCATTATTAACATATATAATCTGCTCTACAACTAAGTTTGTTGTTCTCTTGATGACACTGTTATCGTTGTGCACAGTGGTCAAACTCAACGATCAGCTACGTGTTATTCATTGGAGTTAATCAGCATGATTATAGACTGGTTTACTGATTAGGGCGAGTTGTGTCGATTTCCCCTAGGATTATAAGTTTGTTGTGTGTTGTTTCATCATAACTTGGCTAACGACCCTTCAGTATTCAGACATAATAAGCAACATCATATCATAATGCAGATCAAGGTCACAGTACCCGACAAAGAACAGCACCTGCAACTTTCAGGGAGAAATGATATTAGTAGGCTGTGTAGCCTTTGCCATACCACTGTTCGGTGTCTTGCAAGGTGGTGTATATGTTCGCGTATGAAGCGTGTTGAAATGCATGCATGCGTGTCGTAATGAGTCTAATCTTGGTCTTCACCGTCCCTACTGGAGCTATACGCAGGGGACTGAAGAATAACAGTAGATTATTCACGCATTACTGATTCTTGAAATTTTGTAAGCAGGTTTTTGCGTGATGGTCTGCATCTATAGTCGGCCAGTTCAGGTTTTTCATTACGGCAACTGTATCCAGTGAGTTAAACAAAGTGACTATTCGTACCGCCATTCCCTGCATACATTCAATATCCCCCGCTAGTCCTGTCTAGTATGAGTCATGCACACTAGAGCAATACTCATTGCATTTGTCTCTATCCTGCAAACGAACCGAAGTCTGCCACTTGCCTTAATTACCACTGAACCTACTTTCATGTGATCGTTTCAATTCATATCCGTTCAACTGTTACACCCAAGTATTTGTAACAATTGACCGATTCCTCTTGTGACTTGTTAATGTCGTAGTCATACGATATTACTTTTTTTCGTAAAATTTTACATTTTTTAACATTTAAAGCAGGTTGTAAATCTATACACCACTTTGAAATCTACCGGGTGATTAATGTACAACAGGAGCTACAAGGGCCCTAACACACTTCACTGGGACACACTTGAAGCTGCTTTCACATCTATCGATGACTCGTCATCCGTGTTGCTTCTGTCTACCATGAAATCCTCAACCCAGTGAAAAATATTGTTTGATATCATAATAATTGTACTTTTGTTAAATAAACGTATGTGTGATACTGAATCTGACGCTTTTTGAACTTCAAAGAATACTGCATCTGCCTGATTTCCTTGACCCGTGGCTTTCAGGACGACATGTGAAAAACACATTCTGGCTTCCACATCTGCAGACAGCGCAAACACTGTGGAAACCTAGACAGTAACCAGATTTGGCGAAGATGGGGAATTGATTCAGTGAGTTGGGATGTAGTGGTTCCCGCCGCGGTTAGACTACGGTGGTTAGTCCAGCGCACACGTAAACTCTGCTTACTACCGGACGTGACGCAAGTCGCGGGGACGTAAACCAGCACCCCTGCCTACATGGGACGCCAGACGCTACGCTTGTACGTCGTCGGGCTACAAGGCACCTGCTCACCATTTGTCTCAGACCCGGCAGTACTAGCAGAACGTCAGCTTCTGGCTACGACAATTGGCGACTCTTTCATCTATCTGTTCTCCTCATTGTCCACATTCCATCCTGAAATGCAGCATGACTGGGCGCAACGCCATGTTAGTAGACATTTACTCGCTCACTTCGCAAGCCACTACGCAGTGCATTGTGGAGCGTACTTTGTGCTGTAACAGCTGGAATTAGTCTGAGAACTGTGAGCTCAATTAGTTTGGTAGAATTTTGTAAACTCAGCTAGCTGTGCCCGGCACGTGTTGCAATGCCTCATTTTCTTTCTAAGAAGGTACACAAATATTAGGATGGTGCATAAGTTTGTTGCCTTTGTGTTTTGCATGTTGGTATTCAGGTTGCTACGGGTTTATTTATCGACTGTCATTTTTTATTTGTAGTTCACTGTTGTTATTTGAGTTTAGATATTGTCATTTTGTCGTTTGGAAATCGTGAGTTGAGCTGCGGACGCTAGAAAATGGAGTGCTAAGTGGAGAAATCAGAACATTTCCGACATAGTCTTCTGGCTGGTTTCAGTAGAGGGGTGACAGCAGCGGAGGCAGCCAGAAATATTTGCGCCATATTTGGGGATAATGCTGTTTGACAGATGAGCACTGCAAGAAAATGGTTTTATCGTTTTCAGGAAGATCGTTTTGACATTGGTGACTCTCCAGGAAGACTTTCGGATTTTGATGAAGATCGTTTAAACGCATTAATCGACAATGATACACGTCAATATACTCAAGAACTGGCATATGTAATGAATTGTGATCATTCCACCATCGTGCGACATTTGCATGCAGTGAGAAAGGTTAAAAAATCGGGCGAACGGATACCGAAAGCTCTAAGCCAAAATCACAAAAATCAGTGTGTTAACGCTAACACAAGGAAAAGCAATGGTTGAGCCCAAACAAAGCGGCAGCTCCTCCCCGTACTAAGACCTGCGCACATACACAAAGAAAAATGTTATGCATCCGGTGGAACAGTGACTTTGTGGTGTACTATTAATTGCTACCCCGAGGTGTAATTATTACTGCTGACATTTATTAACAACTGCGACGTCTTGTGGACACAATCCGAGAACAACGACGAGGAGACTGCATGAAGTGATGCTACTACAGAGGAGGAGATGAAGGGGGTGGAGGATATAGAGGAGGAGGGGGAGACGTATGAGGGAGGTGGAAGATCTAGAGGGACAGTGGGCAGGTTGATAAGGAAGAGAGGCAGGTGGAGGTGGAAAGAGAGAGTGGTAGGAGCATACGGTCAGAGGGAGGGGGAAGAATAGAGGAATATACAGTCAGAGAGAGGGGTGTGAAGGGAAAGGATAAAGAGGGGGAGGAGGAAATGAAGAGATAGAGAGAGAGAGTGTGGAGAAGGAGATAAACAGAGAGGTTGGAGGATGTGGTGGTCAGAGGGAGGAAGAGGGGGACACAGAGCGGGAGAGGAGGAAGTGTGTTCAGTATATGTGAGTCTGTGGGCAAAAAGGTAGTTGAACAATAGATCGGGAAACTTCAATCATGGTGTTGTCATAGACATGTCTAAACAGGACAGCTACTTTCTACCATTCTGGCACAAGTCCATATCAGACCCTTTTTATTCCACTGATTCCGTACACACCACTTCACTGCCATTACCTACATCACTTGTTGAGGGTCACATGACTGCGTGATATCGGTTCTGCACCATCTAGGGCCTTGGAAAGGGACCAGTCTGTGCTTCTACCTGAGTGACTAATATGTTGTCTGGTCAGATTATAAACTGAATCGTATAAAGAATGGAAATGCCAAATGTGCCAAATAACAAATCTCACAATTGTTTGGAGAATTTAAAAAAAAATTTTTTGGACATAACTTACTTGTAGCTAAAAAAACTGAGAACGTATTCTGATACCACAGAATTATACTGCTCACATCATCACTGCAAAAAAGAATTAGAAAATAAATAATTTACTAAGAACGTTCTTGGTGCCCTACAAAGTAACTGACTGGTTCTATGTGTCTGTAAGAAGGTTTTTGTTTCACGTGTCATTAATACTGAGGTACTACGTTTCATTTGTGATATTAAAAGGGCAGAAATATAGCAGTAATGTGTTAACTACTACAACTGTAGTCAATAAAAACCGTTTAGCATTTTTTTAATTTTTTTTCAGGAGAATAACAAAACTAAATTCGAGTAAAGAAGTTAATATTGACTTCTGTTTCGTACACAACTCCATTCTTGGAATTAGATGTCACTAAGATTATTGTAGAACTCTCTGCGTTGTTGAGGAAGAAATAGCAGTGTTGGTCAATAGGTGTTTCTGTTTTGCAGCTGATAAATATGGCTGGTCTTTCAGGTGAAGTAGAGCATGACATACAGCAGCCATGGTCTTTCCTCTTTTCAATACATTTACATTTTATTATTCTACTGTTTGAGACTAGGAATTTTTAGTAGCTATTTGAAATGGATAAGTATAAGACACTTTTATCATTCTGCGTTTGGAGATCTTAAACGTCTGCATTCACAACAGGCTTATGTTACTGAATCACTAATACGACTTACTAACTTCATTGTACGGTGCCTGTTTGTCTTTCTATTTTCACTACACTTTCCAGAACATTGTTTTGTCTGTTAACTTCTCCAATTTTTTTTTTACAATTTTTTAAATGCAAATTGTCTCCTCGTTTGACATTTCCACCCTTCATATGTAAACAGTTTTCCGATTTCATCCCCTTATGGAAGATAGGCAGTCGTGAGGTCTCTCAAGAGACAGCACGGAAAGAAGTCGTACACGTAATTGTTTAATGTCCCGTCGATGAGGAGGACACTGTAAACAAAAAATATCCTGAGATTGGACGTGGATGAAGAAGAAAATCGATCGTGCCCTTTGGAAAGGAATTAGCCCGACATTGGACTTCTCCAGATTGATAGAACTATGGAAAACGTAATACTGTTTGGCCGGTTTGAGATTTAGAATCATCTGATGAATAAGAATTAACAATGGTATTGAATAGCGTGTTAGGATCTGCAGTTACATCCAAGTACTCGTATATACGATTATCCGTGACGTACAATGGTATACACTTCTATTGACATGGATCAAGGCAATCTATTGGATGCAGTATTTTTTTTATTCCGAAGAGCATTTGATTCAGTATCACACCAACATTTAATAAAGCAGTACGAACACTCGGGGCAGCAAACGAATTTTGTGACTGGGTTTAGGATTACTTGGTAGGTGGTACGTAGCTTAACATCGTGCGTGAAGCTTCATCGAGAAGTCAAGGTAACTTTGGGAGTACCCCAGGGAAGTAGCTTCGATTCCTAGTTATTCATGTTGGCAGTTACCTATAATAGAGTTTTACCTGAAAAAAGCTGCACTTATTCTATCAGATGGTGATAAGATTTCAGAGATTAGTAACTTTCCTTAAAATGTTTAAATGTAAAACTTTGCACATAGTACGGGCAGTCTTCAAACAGTAAGTTACACATTATTGTGGCAGGCCAAGAAATTTTTACTCGCATGCTGCACTACACTTCAAAGGGACTCAGATATATGACACTATTTTTGAATATAGTCATCAAGTCGCTAAACTGACGAATTAGCTTGTAGGCTTCAGCCATAGGTTCTTCGGCTACCGTTTGTTTGACGATTTTTCTATCATTTCGTCAGCACGAGTGGCTGGCGAAATTTCAGAAAAATCGTCAAACAAAAGTCAGCCAAAGAAACAGAGACAGAAGACAACAGGCAAATTTGTCAACAAGTGGCCACGAACCCTTAACAATTTTGTGATATTTAAATTCTTAGACGATAGAAATCTGCTCCTTAGTCACGGAGCCATTCGAGGACGACTGTGTGAACGTCCTCATCTTTTGAATATCGCTTTATCTTCAGATATACTTTCAGCTTCCCGAGAAGACGGAAATCGCACGGTGCACGATCTGAATTTCCCGATTAGCATCATCCACGTCTATGATGCCTTGGTCAAACTGTGGGCGCCATTTCACAATGGCTGGACGAGACATTGCATTTGAGCCATATACCACCAGAATTTCACCATGAATCTGTGTGCAATTTAGATGTATTCTCCTCAAGAATCGCACTTTGAAGTACGTTTCCTACCGCCGCACCATTTCACTCTTGACACTGGTTCACCTATTATTCGTACAGTAGTAGAACTGTCTCTGCAGGAAAGCCGGAAGACGAGTTCTCACATCACAACGCGCCATTCACGTTGCGCAATGGTCGACTGTGTAGCTTACTTTCTGAAGTCCCTGCATATATTTTAACTACAACACCAGTGAGTCAATACATGGAAATACGTAGGTGTAACAATTTGTAGGAATATGATATGGGACGATCCCATAACTCAGACGTTGGTAAAGCAGATGTCAGACTTCAGTTGATCTGTAGTATACTGGGAAATACAGCCTACAAAATATCCGTGCGATATTTCTCAAGTGTGTGGATCCCGTACCATAGAGGACTAACTGTAGATGTTGAACGCATACAAAGAACAGAGGTACTAGTGGTCACAAATGAAAACTGAAATGGAAAACGCTTGAAGATAAACCCCAACTACTCCGCAAAAGTTTGAAGTACCAGTAATAAATGTTGAATCTGGGAATACGTCGCCTCCTACGCATCGCACCCGTAGGGATTCGGGAAGACAAGTTTAGACTAATTACACCGCGCACAGAGGCGTTTAAACAATCTTCTTCCCGCGCACCATACCTGAATGGAATTGGAGGAAGCTCTTATAGTTGGTACAGTGAGAAGTGCTTCCTGCCAGGCATTTTTCAGTGATTTTGCAGTGAACAGACGTAGATATATAACTATTATGGGTTTGCAAGTACTCGAAGGTATCTACAGACAAATGGAAATCTGAAATTTGACAATCAGTGGCTCTGAGCTCTATGGGACTTAACATATGTGGTCATCAGTCCCCTAGAACTTAGAACTACTTAAAACTAACTACCCTAATGACATCACACACATCCATGCCCGAGTCAGGATTCTAACCTGCGACCGTAGCGGTCACGCGGTTCCAGACTGAAGCGCCTAGAACCGCACGGCCACACCGGCCGGCGACAATCAGTCTGGAGCATTCAGAACCACGTGGTGTCGAGTCCTGAGATCATTGTCAAATACTCGAAATGGGCCCTCTGTTCCTAGGCTGCACGATCACAGTCACCGGATGAGCGGAAACCCAACTTCCTCAAGGTGTAATCACGCCTCCCTTGAACCGTCCTAGTACAGTTCAGTTTCGACCAGTTCTGACTTTGTAGACAGAATCTCTCAACCTTGGATTTTGAACCAGGTGAACAGTGTTGGATGGATGTTCGTTCCAGCGTTGTTGCCACTTAGAGGTCACATCAAAAGAACTAATACTTTCTGAATACACATATGGTGCTTTGCGTGATTTCCGGCGTTCCCCAAGAAAGTATTATAGGCCCTTTGTTGTTCCTCATATATATTAACGACATGGGAGACAATCTGAGTAGCCGTCTTAGATTGTTTGCTGATGATGCTGTCATTTACCGTCTTGGAAAGTCATCAGATGACCTAAACGATTTGCAATATGATTTAAATAAAGATATCTGTTTGGTGCGAATAGTGGCAATTGACCCTGAATAAAGAAAAGTGTGAAGTTATTCACACGAGAACTCAAAGAAATTCGCTAAATTTCGATTACGCGATAAGTCACACAAATCTGAAGGTTGTAAATTCAACTAAATACTTAGGGATTACAATTACAAATAACCTAAATTGGAATGATGACTTAGATAATGTTGTGGGTAGAGCAAACCAAAGACTGCGATTCATTGGCAGAACACTTAGAAGGTGCAACAGGTCTACTAAAGACACTGCTTACACCACGCTTGTCCGCCCTATTCAGGAGCACTGCTGTGCGGTGTGGGATCCGCATTAGGTGGGACTGACGAATGACATCGAAAAAGTTCAAAGAAGGGCAGCTCGTTTTGTATTATCGCGAAATAGGGGAGGTCGTGCCACAGATATGATACGTGAATTGGAGTGGCAATCATTAAAACAAAGGCATTTTTCATTGCGGCGGGATCTTCTCATGAAATTTCAATCACCATTTTTCTCCTCCGATTGCGGAAATATTCTGTTGGCACTCACATATATAGGGAGAATGATCATCACTATAAAATAAGAGAAATCAGGCCTCGCACAGAAAAATTTAAGTGCTCGTTTTTCCCACTCGCCGTTCGAGAGTGGAACAGTAAAGAGACAGGTTGAAGGTGGTTCATCGAACCCTCTGCCAGGCACTTTCTTGTGAGTAGCAAAGTAATCACGCAGACGTAGATGTAGATCCTTAGGGCATCACACAAGGGAGAGTTCTTATGAGAAATTGTCTTCTTGAACAAGTTTACCGCAGACGCCTTCCTCCTCAGATATTGAGGAGCAGTATTAGCTAGGACAAATAGCCACTGAATGGAAGTAGATCTAATACCAGTGATAACTATCGTGGTTTCATTAAGCTACACGTCAATATTTGTTGTGTGAGCGCTGTTTTTCCACACAGGAGCGAAATATTCGACAGCAGAATTCACAAGAGTGAGTGCAGCAGAGAGTTTCCACCCCAACTGTTTCAGACAATCTTGCGAAGCAGATTTACTCTTGAACCAAGTTTGTTAGATGACTTGATGCACTGTCGTGTGAAAGACCGTACCAATACTGAGTGATTCCTAGACATATTAGATTGTAATTATGAGATTTCTCACAGTGAATAAGAACTTTACTCTGGAAGTATAATGCTAGGTCTTCTGCATACTGGACTTTCATGGAGCCCGTGTCTGGTACATCAGAATGTACTGGTTAAACACATTGGGGCCAGAACTGATCCCTGGGGTAGACCATTATTTAGAGTACTCTGACTGCTAGCTTCTATTGAGGAACACCCCAAACCCACTGAGGTGACAGAAGTCATGGGATACAATTCAATATCGTGTCGAACCTTGTTATGGCCAGCGTAATGCAGCAGGTCGACGTGGCATAAAAAGTCCCCTGCTGAAATACTGAGCTATGCTGCTTCTGTAACTGCCCACAACTGCGAAGCTGTTGCTGGTGCTCGATTTTGTGCATGAAGTGACTTCTCGATTATGTCCCATAATAGTTCGATGGGATTCATGTCGGGCGATTTGATGGCCAAATCATTCGCTCGAATTGTCCAGAATGTTCTTCAATCACCAACAATTGTGGCCCGATGACATGGCGCAGTGTTATCCATAAAAATTCCGTCGTTGTTTGGAATATGAAGACCATGAACGGCTGCAAATGGTCTAATCCAGTCAATGATTGGTTCAGTTGGACCAGATGATCCAGTCCATTCCATGTGAACACAGCCCACACCATTATGGAGCAGCCGCCAGCTTGCACAGTGCATTTTGGCAACTTGGGTCCATGGCTTCGTGGAGTCTGCGCCACACTTAAATCCTACCATCAGCTCTTTTCAACTGCAATACGGACTAGTCTGACAACGTCACGGTTTTCCAGACGTGTAGGGTCCAACAAATATGGTCACGAACCAAAGAGAGAGAGGCGCTGCAGTCGATGTCGTGTCATTAGCGTCGGTCATCTGCCGCTCTCGGTCGTTAAATGAAGACCGTCGGTCACTGCATTGTCCCTAGTGAGAAGTAATGCCGGAAATTTGGTATCCTCGTCACACTCTTGAAAATATTGAATACCTTTTTATACCTTGTGTACGCGATACTACCGCCGTCTGCATAAGTGCATATCGCTGCCCCATTACTTTTGTCACCTCACTGTCGCATTCCCTTTGTCTCTGCTTGTGATATGCAGTGCCGGGAGCAGATCTGCAGCTCAGAGTACCGGTTCATGCAGCTCGACTGGACTTCGCTGGACGGAGGTCTCGCGACAGGAGGGGATATAAATAGGCTGCCGCCCGCTCAGCCAGAGACGTGGGCGGGCGGTAAACTGTGCGAAATGCCGCAAACAAACGTCGAGCAGTCTGCAGAAAACGCCGACACTCAGACACATCGCAGACACCCGGCCTCCTCTCTTCGCCAACTGGTAAGGCACTTGCCTTCAGGGAGGATCGTATCTACATCTACATCCACATCCACGTCTACGTGCTCTGTAGCCCACTGTGCAATGTTGGGCGGAGAGTACTTTTTACTACCGCTTGTCATTCCTCTTCGTATTCCACTCGCAAAGGCCAATGTACGAGCCATAATTGTGCCTTAACGCTTTCAGACCTTCTGGCTACAATTGTGTACATTAACTTTTACTGTGTCTTTACTGCAGCAGAAGTATTTTTCCCAATAGAAACCAGAGGTACACATTCGTGAATGTTCAATCTTGTCATCATGTGCAAGTGCTGCCAACTGTTGGACATCATGAAAATATCAGCAAGTCAATGTAGCAGTGTGCAGCAGCTGATAACCACCAGATTGGTTCGCTATATTCTGCCGTATAATTCAATATTTTTATTGTTATTTTGAATTATAATTATTGAATGATCATGTTACTATTTATTTCAATAGATAATTTTTCATGATTAGTTATTTTAGTCAATAAAATGAAGACAAGTACACGAAGTATGTTTTGAAAGAGGGTACATATTTTTGTATCAAGCTTGCATCTGAAAATTTTTTAAAAAATCGCCTAGGAGCATTACCACATAAAGAAAAATTTTCCTTTCTCTAGAACAAATTCAGGTCTCAAAGGGCTAATTTGTCTTTGCAGTTCTTGCGCGAGGTAAACGTTAGACGCGAAAGAACCATTTTGAAGGCCATTGCCAATGCTGGTTCTCCGAGCTCCCTCATTGAGTTTCGCAGACAAATCGCTGTCTTCCCTCCAAGGATCTATATTATTGAACAGCTGAAACGGTCACACATCCTTAGTTGCAGATTGCCTATCTAACGCCTTTCAGGGGAAGGAAAAGTTTGATTTTCAATATTTCATATAGTTGTTGGCCGAATTTAAAAATTTAAAATACTTTCATAATCAACTCATTAAGAAATGTACGAGTAATCTCATGTAAAAGGCTTAACACAGTAAGACTAATATTACAGTTAGAAATTCTGTATATGTCTTGAGACACCGTAATACTCAGCACAGAAATTACCCAATCTATATTCATCCAGTATTTGAAAATGACAGCAGTTTGCGACATCCAATAAACTTTGCACATAATTTCAAACCTTTTAGAAAGACTTTTCGCTGACGCTCCCTACAAAGTAATGAAAGGGAAAAGGTTTCTCGCTTAATACGTTTTCGTTGTTCATGCAATCAAACTTCATTAGCAGGCAGCTCGTTTTACTACTTTTTCACTGCTTACTCTGTTCGCAAAACATTTTGCAGACAGTATCCACATATGCTAGTCAACGTACTGGCAAAATTATACCATTGTACGACACATGGACTAGGAGATATGACGCCATAAACATGGTAACGCTTGAAAAACTAGCTTTGGCTTAAAAAAGAGTGCAAACTGCGTAGACTACACCCATCCATTGTTTGATGATGACAGCACTAAGAAACTTCCAATAAACTTTAAACATAACTTCAAACAAGTTCTAAACTTTCTCTTGCTCACATGCTCTACTTCAAATACACTTGCAAGAAACACATGAAAAAAAGAAAAAAAAAAGGCACACCACGAAGGAACTGTCCGAATGGGACGGAAACCGGTATATATGATGTACATTTACAGACAAATAAAATATTTACAATTTCAGAAAAATAAATATGCAAGAGAAAAAGCTTCGCAAATTGATACAAATAAAACAGTTTCTGCGTCAGACAGTTTTTAGATGGTTCACATCATCATCTTCAGATATAGAATGGTGTATTTACATGGCTTGTGTTGGTGATTAGCGCAGACGTCTTTTGACGGCAGCAGACTAGGGACAGTTATTTAGAAAAAGACTTTTCTAAGAAAACAATTTTTATCATTAGCAAAAGACGCAAAATAACCTACATTGCCTCTGGTCTGCTACTGTGAAAAGACGTCTTTACTCTTCACAACGCCAGCTATGTAAAGATACAGTTCTCCGTCTGAAAGTGATTGTCTGAAGCATCGAAACGTGTAGTGGCGAAATAAACAAGTGACTGATGCAGAAACTGATTTATATGTATTTATCTACAGTGGCAGCCTCATAAATGGCGTCTCTTTTACGGCCGACATATTCATTCAAATTCAGCAATTCGATAAGGCCTGGTTCACTTCGAGCCCTTATGCAAGCAATCATTCGCTTGGTATTGACGGATAGACTTGTTGGATGTCCTCCTGCCAAATTCTGTCCAATTGGTGCGTTGGATCGTGAAAGTCACGAGCTGGTTGGCAGGCCCTGCCCATAATTCTCCAAATGTTCTCAATTTGGGAGAGATCCGGCGACTTTGCTGGGCAAGGTAGGGTTGGGCGAGCACAAAGACAAGCGGTAGGAACTCTTGCCGTGTGCAGATGGGCATTGCCCTTCTGAAACGTAAGCCCAGGACGGCTTGCCATGAAGGGCAACCAGACTGGGCGTAAAATATCGTCGACTTACTGCTTTGCTGTAACGGTGCCGCGGGTTACAACACAGACATATGCTCCTTGCTATCGGGCCATATGGCGGATGACAGTCAGGTTGCTATCCCACCACCGTCCCGGACGTCTCCATAGGCGTCTTTCCTGGTAATCGGAGCTCATTTCGAAGCGGGACTGATCACTGAAGACAATTCTACTCCAGTCAGTGGGATCCCAGAGCTCTTGTGATACCCGTTCTCCTTGTTCAAAATCATATCTCTATAGCAGTTCTTCGCGTAATTTGCCTCTCGCACAGCGCGACGCCAAGAGCGCGTTTAATCTGGCCGCGGTTGCTGACTAGGCGTGGCGTCACAGAAGCTGCGAGTCGCGGGGGAAACAAACGCTTCGAATGTCTGATCACTTTACAAAATGTATTAAATGTTTGGCTTTAAGCATATAAGCGAGAAAAATTTTGAAAAAGATTTGAAATTATGCTAAAAAATTCGTTGGGAGTCCCGAAGTGCGACGCTGCTTGAATATAAACAGGGTAATTTGTATTCCATTTCAAGCAAAAGCTGACTTTTCAGGCGTCTCAGTTTTTATGACGTCGTATTCCCTGAACTATGCGATGTACCGCGACGTACAGTCAGTGATGTAAGTAGATATTCACTACAAAGTGCGTTGCAAATAGAGTTAACACTAGAGAAACAATGCATAAAAACATCACGCCCGATTCCGCAGTTTTACTGGATGAACAGCGTAAATGAGCTAAACGGTTTTTTTTTCCTTTCATTTTGTGATGGATGTCAGCCGGAAAAAAATTCTAAAAGGTTTGAAATTGCGTGTAAATTCGTTGGAAGTCGCTAAGTGCGACGCTGCTTCAATATAAACAGGGTAATTAGCGCTGCGACGTGCTTTCATTTTCATATAGTGGATGAATAAAATCTCAGCACCTCCGCGCCCTCAGTGACGTTGCCTCGAGGCAAACACACAGTTTCTAACTGTAATACTTATCTTATCGTGTTGAAATTTCAACGTAAGATTATATTTCTTAATGAATACATAACGACAACATTTTAAATTCGGTCAGTAATTGAATGAAAATACTGAAAATCAAATTTTTGTTGCACTTTGTAGCTGATAGATAGGCACCCTGCAAACGAACCTGGATACCGCGACCGAGGTTCCGGGTTTGTCGATTAGTATTAGAGATATCCTAACCACCCTCATTAACTTACGTTTATCCACATCTCTTTTATTATATTTCTCGTCCTCCGATCACGCAAATAGTAGATCACGAACTGTTTCCACTTCCTAGGAAATACGATCTCACCTCGCATGGCGCACTGGAGCTCTCGCTTTTGATTAGACCTGTGCCTTTTACTAATAGCTTGGAACCCCGCGTATATCCAGAAAAGATGATGAAGCGTTGCTAGAAAAAGAGCAAGTTTTTCTCGCTTAATCTGTAAAGAATTGTTCAGGCATTTCACCGGGTTCAGATGGCTTTCCTCTATTGAGAAATTTTAGTTGATTTTCTATTCCTCCGCGATCACTTATCTCACACTCTATCGAATACGAGTGCAAAGATAAAGCGTATTAAGATCTTCTGCAGTGAACAGTTTGTGAAGACCGAATTTAGTGAAACTTCCTGGCAGATTAAAACTGTGTGCCGGACCGAGACTCGAACTCCCGAGTGACCATTCGTGCTGTTCTTCTAATACAGATTCAGTACATCCTGTTAGTCCTATTTGCTGTGGGTCCCATACACTTTGACAGTGTTTTAGGATGGGTCACACTTATGTTTTGTAAGCACTCTCCTTTTAGGCTGACTACATTTGCCTAGTACACTACCAATAAACCGAAGTCTGCCACCTGCCTAAAATACAACTGAGTTATGTGATAGATCCATTTCATTTCAGTACAAATTGTTACAACCAGGTATTCGCGTGAGTTGACCGGTTCCAATTTTGACTCATTGATATTGTTGTCATGAGTACTACGTTTTCGAATTTTGCGAAAGGAATCATTCTGCATTTCTGAACATTTAAAGTAAGTTGCCGATCTTTGCACAACTTTGAGGTCTTATAAAGTTTTGACTAGCTAATTGTCCAACATTTTTGAAGTAGTTCTTCGTTATGGATAACTGTATAGTTTGCGAAAAATTTGCGATTTCTTTTAATATTATCTACTAGTTCTTTGGCATACAACACGAACAGCAGTGGTCCCATCACACTTCCCTGGAGCACATCTGAAGTTACTTCTATATCTGTCGATGACTTTCCATCCAACATAACACGCTGTGTCCTCCCTAACAAGAACTCCTCAGTTCGGTCACATGCTTCGTTTGACACCCCATATGACCGTACTTTCGTTTATAAACGTAGGTGTGTTACTGAGTCAAATGCTTTTCAAAAGTGAGCAAAGATTATCCGAGTGCAAACGGTGCTTGCTTTAGAGGTGCAGTCAGGATGTTTCGGCAGACGCACTATGGATGTGGAACAGGTGGATTCTGTAATGGACAGTTGGTTTCACCGGCTGCGTTTGTTTTGGTCTCAGACGCGAATTGACGAACGCGACTGTAATTTGGTTGTACTGTCAGACCGCATCTTGTTCCGACCAAACACTGGTGCGCAAGTTCTTCCATAAGCTGTCTGGCAACAGATGGCTCGCCATCCCAAGCTCTCATTCAAAGATCCACGGAGCGAATTTTATTGTAAGTAGCCACATTTGTGGACGAATGTAATTTCTATCTGATTTTTCCGGTGAATCGCAGCCGTAATTTAGGGCTTTTTATAACTAATTTATTGCTGTCTTCCCATTTTAAATCACTCCAGACGCATACTCTGAGAAATTTCGTGCATGTAACTATTTACGTTAATTGTCAGTTGCGTAATCAGAGAATGACATGACTTTCCGACTTTTTTTTTTGCGCAGTAAGAGACATTAATTTACACTGATGGTCAACTGCCTGTTTCTGTATGAAGTATTGATCCTCGGCAGTTTGCTTTAATTTTCGTACAATTTCGACTTTCCCATTGCTTTCTAAAAAGAGAAGAAGAAGAATGCACCACGAAGGTATTGTGCGAATGGGACGGAAGTCAATGGTAGATATTACGTGCATGTACAAACGAATGGTAACAATTTGAGAAACACATTGGAACGCGGTCCATCTCTGGGCCAAACGCAATCTTGGGGGATATCGTGCCAGATTCTGTCCAAATCTCGAGCGTGCTGGAGGGCACTGCCTGTAATGCTCCGAACATTCTCAATTGAAGATAGATCTGGTGACCTTGCTGGCCAAGGCGGGATCTGGCAACCACGAAGACAAACAGTAGAAACTCTCGCCGTGTGCGGCGGACGTTATCTTGCTGAAATTTAAGCCCAGGACAGTTTGCCATGAAGGGCACAAAACCGTGACGTAGAAAATCGTGAAGGTACCGATGTGCTGTAACGATACCGCGGATGACAACCAGCGGGAGCCTGCTATGAAAAGGAATGGCACTCGAGACCACCACCCCTGAGTGTTGGGTCGTATAGCGGATGGCAGTCAGGTTGGTATCACACTGCTGTCCGAGGCATCTCCAGACTGGTCATTGCGGCTCAGTTCGAAGGGGAATTCATCACTGTCTCTCATCAAGAGCTCATCACTGACTGTTACCTGCTGTACGGCTCGACACCGAGGGGTGAAGGTCTCGGCTGCCATTTCTTTGCATAGTGGGATCCCTTTGGTTGTCATCCGCGGTACCCTTAAACCACAGCGGTACGTCGACAATATTCTGCACCACGGTTTGGTGCCCTTCATGGCTAGCCATCGTGAGCTTATATTTCAGCAAGAGAATCCCATCTACCCAAGGCTAGAGTTCCTACTGCTTGTCTTCGTGTTTGCCAAACCCTACCTTGGCCAGCAACGTCACCAGATCTCTCTCCAATTGAGAACGTCTGGAGTATTATGGGCATGACCCTCTAATCAGGTTGGGATTTCGACGATCTAACCCGCCAATCGGACAAAATTGACACGATTCCCTTAACAGGACATCCAGCAACTGCGTCAATCAGTGCCATGCCGAATAACTGCTTGCATATGGAGTAAAGGCGGACCAATGTTTTATTGACTTGCTCAGTTTGTGTAGCTCTTTCTCTTAAATAAATCATCCAATTTTTCAGAAATTGTAATGATTTATCTACACATGAATGTAATATCTACCGATTTCCGTCCCAGTCTGATAATTCCTTCGTGGTGTATCTTGTTTCCTTCTTAGAGTGTAACTATTAATCAGATTACTACTATTCATATGTTTATGGATGAAATCCGCCTTTAGCAAAACGCAGTTTTGTTTTTTTATCCCAAACGTGTTTCGCTGCAGTTGCAGCTTCATCAGTGGGCTTTTATTTTATGGCTGTTAAATATAAAGAATTTTCTTTATTGTTTGTACACATGTAAATATTAATTTTTTATTGTTTATTCTTTGTCTGTACATATTTACACGTGTACAAACAGTAATGAACATTAACAGCCCTAAAATAAAAGGCCACTGATGATGCTGCAACCGCAGTGAAACATGTTTGGGATAAAAAAACAAAATTGTGTTTTGCTAAAGTCGGACCCCATCCAAAGACGTATGTATTGTTAAAGCAAACACGGACAAAAGAGCTTCAACCTCAAGATCAGATCTTGCTATTTTCTTCTTTCCTTCGACAACTAATGATACGACATGTGCTATTACAGCTAATGTAATGCTGCATTCCATTACAGTAACTATTTCTTCTACTAATGAAAACTACACGCACTACCACATCTTACTATCTACCACAACTGTTCCATTACAACCAGCTTCTAGTCCATCAATCGTTACTGTATACTACAACTGAAATACACTGTGAATAGTAATGACGTTTTTACCTGCCATATTCTCTTCAATGTCCATTCCGCAGGCCCTGGAGCATCCGCAGAGAGCCTCATGCACCTTACGATGTTATCCGCCGGATCATTTACGCATCTGTCACAATAATAGTTCTAAGCCCATGACTACAAGCTTGACAAGCATATAGTAGTGTGCAAATTAATTGGGTCAAGCTCATATTTTGCAAGGAATTGAGGTCGGGTATCTGTAACCAATTTTATCAGCCCAATTGTAGGACTCTTTATGGACTGTTGTTGGCGTGATTATGAACAACAATTACAGATTCTCTTCATTTCAGCTGGGTACTTGTATGTGTACCAACAGAGTGTGTTACGTCTATGTTCTCGTAGGAAAACTTTGTGTTTGTCTTAAAATGCGAATTTCACGTAAGAAGCGGACATAAATAGTTGTTTCTTCATAAACACACGTCCAGGAGTATAAGAGATAATGCCTCTGTTGTTGGTGTGGGGAAAATGTAGTCTTTCAAGGCTTATTAGTGCTCTTAGTAACACTGCCACACCGTCTCGAAAGAGAAAAGGCAGATGTGGACGAAAACGAAAAACCACTTGTAGAACTGACAAATCACTACTTAGAAACTGTAGAATTAATCCTCACAAATGAGGATGTTCGAAGAGATGTATTGGCTACTGGGTTTGAGACTGACTCCTTAAGGGAACGGCGTAGACTTCTTGATTTAGGCGGAAGGCACGAAAGCCAATAAAGAAGCACCTGTCATGAAGAAAAAGCGGTTTGCATGGACCAAAATATATAAACATTGGACCTTCAGTGACTGGAAACGTGTAATTTTCACTGATGAGTCACATTTTATTGTTCAAGATTACAGAACAACAGTTGTCAGGCGAAGCACCCAGGAGGCAGTGAGAGCTGGTCATCTTAAACACACTGTAAAAACCCTCCCAAAAATTGTTTTGGGGTTTTTTCACTGCAAGTGGCCTTGGTGCATGATGAACTCAACCAAATACATGGAAATCCTTAGGCATTGGATTTTTCCATTCCTATAGACCTCTGAAGATGGTAGGGGAAATCCGAACGTGATCTGGTCCAATTACACTTCTAAAGCAGTCAAGAAGTACGTGGAGGAAAACAATATTATTGTACTTCAGTGATCTGGTAATTCGCCGGACTTAAATCCCTTTGAGAATTTGTGGAGTATTGTGAAAAGGCGTCCTGGCAAAACGGACTGAAGCAGTTAGTAAATAAGGTAAAAGTGTGGTTTCTTGCCTACGAACTCGAAACATTTGCTCTCACCTGCTCGAATGTATGCCACAACGTGTTCGGAAGCATATTAAAACAAAAGGAGGGCGCTTTGCTTATTGCTTTGAGTAAGCTACTAACCGTATTATTCATATAGTTATAGATGTGCACAGTTACTCTTTGTTCCTCTTGTCCCAATTTATTTGCACACTACTGTACACGTGTAAGCATTTTTTTTAACAAGCAGGAACAAATCATCCTCTTGTCCGTATGTACGGCAAAGAGATATGGACATTAAATGCACAGCCCATCCATAAACTGATATCGGCCCGTAGGATTCGGGAATAAACGACTGAGTACGACGAGGAGGCACAACAATTGATACTCGAACAGATGAGAGATGTCGTCATGAAACTGGAGATCAGCTGAAGTGCTGAGCGGTGTGGCCGTCCGGTTCTAGGCGCTACAGTCTGGAACCGAGCGACCGCTACGGTCGCAGGTTCGAATCCTGCCTCGGGCATGGATGTGTGTCATGTCCTTAGGTTAGTTAGGTTTAATTAGTTCTAAGTTCTAGGCGACTGATGACCTCAAGTTAAGTCGCATAGTGCTCAGAGCCATTTGAACCATTTGAAAGCCAATCAGCTGAAGTAGTGGGCGATAGAATAAAGAAATTTCTTATTGGATTCTTCGTGACTGGAAAATATTTAATAGCACCATAGGGACAACGCCAACAGCCGCAGATTAGTTTAGACACATACTTCGTTCTATAGGTCCATAGGGGGGGAGGCCCCCTGGATGTGAGATATGGCAGTAAAACATTACGGTAAACATGTTAACAACTTTGCGTTTAGTTTTCGTTCCACACATCTATATTACTAACCACCTAAGAGGTTCAAGGTGCATTACACCAATTTCAAAGTGCCTGTCAAGTAACCTCGGGAGGCAATAAAATTTTTATTTTCCATATCTGTATAAATAAAAATCAGTTGCCACATGTATGAAAGACCATCACCTGAGAACTGCTTAACCGATGTGGTTGACTTTTGTTTTTGATTGTATGTTCGTTATTGTCAGGAGAAGGTTTGTAAGAAATAAAATTTTCGGAAAATCTAATGGAAAAGTTGGAACTTAACAACAGTTGCCTCATGTGTGAAATATCATCAATTAAGAACGGCTCGACAGATTTGATTGATTTATTTTATTTTTATTACTTTTTTGCGTGTTCTTAATTGTGGATGATAATGGCATTTTTGATATGAAAAAGAAAATAAAGGATTTGCAGTAAGTTTGACACTTTTGCTGTCACATGTTTTAATAACAAAAAAATCGATTGGACGTAACATATAAATACATATATTATATACACACATCAAAAAAAGCTTTGCCTCACCTCCGTTCCGAGAGTTCTGTAACCTGTACAGAAAATTGGAATAGAGATCAACATAAACATCATTTTCGCCCTTTTTATTGGGCGTGAAAACTACACATTGCAAATGAGATTTTCACTCTGCAGCGGAGTGTGCGCTGATATGAAACTTCCTGGCAGATTAAAACTGTGTGCCCGACCGAGACTCGAACTCATGATCTTTGCCTTTCGCGGGCAAGTGCTCTACCAACTGAGCTATCGAAGCACGACTCACGCCCGGTACTCACAGCTTTACTTCTGCCAGTACCTCGTCTCCTACCTTCCAAACTTTACAGAAGCTCTCCTGCGAACCATGCAGAACTAGCACTCCTGAAAGAAAGGATATTGCGGAGACATGGCTTAGCCACAGCCTGGGGGATGTTTCCAGAATGAGATTTTCACTCTGCAGCGGAGTGTGCGCTGATATGAAACTTCCTGGCAGATTAAAACTGTGTGCCCGACCGAGACTCGAACTCATGATCTTTGCCTTTCGCGGGCAAGTGCTCTACCAACTGAGCTATCGTAGCACGACTCACGCCCGGTACTCACAGCTTTACTTCTGCCAGTACCTCGTCTCCTACCTTCCAAACTTTACAGAAGCTCTCCTGCGAACCATGCAGAACTAGCACTCCTGAAAGAAAGGATATTGCGGAGACATGGCTTAGCCACAGCCTGGGGGATGTTTCCAGAATGAGATTTTCACTCTGCGGCGGAGTGTGCGCTGATATGAAACTTCCTGGCAGATTAAAACTGTGTGCCCGACCGAGACTCGAACTCGGGACCTTTGCCTTTCGCGGGCAAGTGCTCTACCAACTGAGCTTCTGTAAAGTTTGGAAGGTAGGAGACGAGGTTCTGGCAGAAGTAAAGCTGTGAGTACCGGGCGTGAGTCGTGCTTCGATAGCTCAGTTGGTAGAGCACTTGCCCGCGAAAGGCAAAGATCATGAATTCGAGTCTCGGTCGGGCACACAGTTTTAATCTGCCAGGAAGTTACACATTGCATGTTGTACCACCATACAGCAAGACCTTCAGAGGTGATGGTCCATACTGCTGTACACACCGGTACCTCTAATACCCAGTAGCACGCCCTCTTTCACTGATGCATGCCTGTATTCGTCGTGGCATACTATCCACAAGTTCATCAAGACACTGTTGGTCCAGACTGTCCCACTCCTCAACGGCAATTCGGCATAGATCCCTCAGAGTGGTTGGTGGCTCACATCGTCCATAAACAGGCCTTTTCAAGCTATCCCAGGCATGTTCGATAGGGTTCATGTCTGGGGAACATGCTGGCCACTCTAGTCGAGCGACGTCGTAATCCTGAAGGAAGTCATTCACAAGATCTACACAATGGGGGCGCGAATTGCCGTCCATGAGGACGAATGACTCGCCAATATGCTGCCGATGTGGTTGCACTATCGGTCGGAGGCTGGCATTCACGCATCGTACAGCCGTTACGGCGCCTTCCATGACCAACAGCGGCGTAAGTCGGTCCAACACAATGCCACTCCCAAACAGCAGGGAACCTCCACCTTGCTGCACTCGCTGGAGAGTGTGTCTAAGGCGTTCAGCCTAACTGGGTTGCCTTCAAACACGTCTCTGAGGATTGTATGTTTGAAGGCATATGCGACACTCATCGGTGAAGAGAATGTAATGCCAATCCTGAACGATCCATTCGGCATGTTTTTGAGCCCATCTGTAGCTCGCTGCATTTGTCGTGGTTGCAAGATGCACCTCGCCATGGACGTCGTGCAGTCTATTCTGCACAGTTTGAGTCGTAACACGACGTCCTGTGGCTGCACGAAAAGCATTATTCAACATGGTAGCGTTGCTGCCAGGGTTCCTCCGAGCCATGATCCGTAGGTAGCGGTCATCCACTGCAGTAGTAGCGGTTGGGTGGCCTGAGCGAAGCATGTCATCGCTAGTTCCTATCTCTCTGTGTCTCCTCCATGTCCGAACAACATCGCTTTGGTTCACTCCGAGGCGCCTGGACACTTCCCTTTTTGAGAGCCCTTCCTGGCACAAAGTAACAATGCGGACGCGATCGAACCGCGGTATTGACCGTCTAGACATGGTTGAACTACAGACAACAAGAGCCGTGTACCTCCTTCCTGGTGGAATGACTGGAACTGATCGGCTGTCGGAACCCCTCCGTCTAATAGGCGCTGCACATGCGAGTTTAGTGACATCTGTTAACAGTCAAAGGGACTGTGTCTATGATTCAGTAACCACAGTCAACGTCTATCTTCAGGAGTTCTGGGAAGCGGGTGTGATGAAAAACTTTTTTTGATGTGTGTATAAAGAGGAAACGTTACCGAAAATCTCGATAAGTTCTTGGCCGATTTGCTACAATTTTTACGAGACACTCTAAAGGTCATCCGGACGGACATAGGCTATATATTTCTGTAATATATAAAAAGGGAACCGTTGTTACTGTCAATCTCGATCTGATGGATTTGCTTCAAATTTTTACAAGATAGTCTACTGAACATTCAGATGGACATAGAGAGGGGGGAAGGAGGAGATGGACAGAGAGAGGGGGAGGGGACGCGGTTATGTACGGAGAGACGGGGGAGGAGGAGGTAATGGTTGGAGAGAGGGGAGGGATGACAAGACGGACAGAGAGATGGGATGGGGGTGGGGCAAGAAATTTAGGATGTATATGCAATTCCCGCACCTATTTAGCAATTACGAAGCACTGCCGCGTTCGCTAGTTTTCTATAATCATTGACAAAATTTAAAATTTCATCATAATGTACCCATAGGAGGTATCGTTACGGTGCGGAAGCGCTCTGACACGTTTGTCTGAAAAGGCCGCGGGCGGCAGACTCGCGATTTGAGGGATGGGGAGCTCTTGTGCTTGGTTCCTATCTGAGCTAGGATCATGGAGCAAGAAGTTTCTGGTTTAACCCGGACCAGGGTCCATTTGTAAAGCCATTCGAACATCCGTCGTCCTGTAGTGTGTTACAGTATGTTAAACAAGCGACGCACAGGCAAATTGTGCGAATCGATTAATTCCTTTTGCAAAAGATTTTGATTGGGCTGAAATTGACGCTCAGCTGATGGCCTCATTTGTAAGTGTACCGTTCGGATTTTAGTGCAAGAACAATAACCCTTAAATAACTCCGGATTGGAGTGAGACTGATGGTACATCGGGGTATCGCACCTTGCTCTAAGATGGATTGTAAGTGTTTCAAAAAATTATTGATTCTTTTGGGTTTTACGTTCAAACAACACGTTTTTGTGGGAGGTTTTTGATGCGTACCACTTCTATGTTTCAAACCTTTGCCACCCGGTTCAGACTTTGTAACAAGGGAGACAGATAGATGTAATAAATGGTATCCTGCTGTTTTGTGGAAGCTTTATCCATTGCTGCAATATGAGCAACGTGGTTCGAAAATACCTATACCTGAACAGTCGTTACCCGAGTCAACAAAAATCGAATGGGTTTCCAAGCTATGGCTGCCTAATATCAAAACTGTGATAGAGAAAAAGTTGGGAACCAGAATGAAAAATTCTCCTATCGTTGCACAATGAAGGTGAATATGTCCTGGGCAGAGTTAAGTCTGTTAAAGAAGGGAATTAGCTCTTCCACTTCTCTGTTAGCTTGAAAGACATTTAAATCAAAACATCTTGACATATTCGCCCTTTTTCCGAGTTTACCCTATTTCCCCAACGGAGTGAGCGCTCCTAGGCCCACCACCTGTTACATGTATGGTGAGGGGCGTAAGAACAAGTAGACCCAAATTTATTTGCCTCTAGGAAGTGGGATGCATCTACAATAGGAATTGCGCGAGAGTGCGGGTGCATGTATAATAGGATGTATCCCAGAGCGTGGCTGCATGCATGCTAATTCTTAGTGACACGTTGTGTCACATTGCACGAAATGACATATGCCATGTTCGAAGACACGATGGCGTGTGTCATGTTGTATGGCATGACATCATGTATCATGTTAGTTTACGTGACATGATGCATTATATTACATGACATGAGTACTAATACTAACAACTAAAACAGCGCGAATATGTCGAGATGTTTTGATTTAAATGTCTTTGAAGCTGCTGTCAGATAAGTCGAAAAGCTAGTTCCTTCTTTTACTTGCATAATTATGTCCAGGACATATTCGCCTTTTTGTGCTACGATAGGAGCATTGTTTCATTCTGGTAATCGTATATTAGAGATTTAGAAACTGTGTATGTTTTAAGGTAGCATAACTCACAGTACGCAAATTACTGAATCTACATTCATGTATTTGAGAAAAAGAGCACTTAGCGGCTTTCAGAGCAGACTTTACTCATAATTGCAAACCTTTGCGAAACTTATTCTCGCTGTCACCGCCCCCCCCCCCCCCACTCTCCCCTGAAACAATAATGAAAGAAAAAAAGTTTTGTCACTCACTGCATTTACGCTGTTCATGCGGTAAAACTTCAGCGACCTTTTAATTTTTTATTTCTGTACAAGTAACTATATTTGCAACATATTTTGCAGACGGGATACATGTATACCACTGAATGTACCTGCAAAATTATATCACTGTGCGACACACAGTTCACGAGATATAACGTCATAAAATTGAAATACTTGACAAACTAGTTTTTGCTTAAAACGGAACACAAATTACCCAGATTATTCACATCCACTGTTTCATAATGAGTGCATTTAGCGACTTCCAAGCTTTTCTAAACTTTTTCTCCTTTACAGGCATAATTTTAAATAGACTGTATAATAAATTTTAAGGGACAGTTTTTGAAACGCCGTCAGTTTCCCTTAGTGCGACGCAGAAGTTAGAAATGTCCCTCGGAGGTGCCGAAAATCTTCCTTTGTAATGGTTCAAAAGCCTGACGCCCTGCGACATCACCCTATAGCTTTTCTATGTCTCAAATTGCAGGATGTCGACCTATGTATGGAGGGGGGAGCGGGAAGGGGGGGGGGGGGAGGCAGGGATCCAGAGCTCGGCAGTCATGTGATGTGTAAGGTGGCTTAATGATGTCACATTGGCACCGCCATTCTCCACGTCACCCTCCCCTTCTTCTCCCCCCCCCCCCCTCCCCCTCCGCCATCACTCTTGACTTGTGTGAGACAGAGGCCAGAATAGCAACATCCAGTGTTGAAATCACACGGTTCTCTAATGGTTGGCTCACGAAAACATTTCGGACACACCGTTACTTAGGATCGACACGGAAAGGCCTCAGCATGTGTCATAAATGGGACGATCTTTGACACTGCTCAAACCCTCTCAGATGATTCAACCCTTCTCTAAGGACATCGCGGAGCTGGAACCCAACTGATTGTAATTTCATCCATTTGGAATATAGTGTTGCCTCTTTTTCGGTTGTTGCCTCTTTTTCGGTCTGTTACACGAGGTGGAACCACTAAAGACCGTTCAACCTTTTCGACGAAATTTTAACATTAGCATTAGCAGCAGTGCTAAAATTTTTGGTTTCTAATAAACCTTTTTTAAAACAAGTAATTTTTATTCATATGTTTTCCGTTGATTTGAAACATTGTGTTATTATAGAAAATAGGACAAGCGATCAGAGGTATTTTAATAACAATGCCGGCAGAAACGAGCAATAAACTCACGACATAAAAATTGGTACAGCATTGCTGAGACAATAATGTATCTCTTACTATGTGGCATTACTTACGAAATGGTACGCATGTACATGCAGTGTGTAAGATTGGTTGGTTGGCTGATTTGGGTCAGCCCCAAACAGCGAGGTCATCGGTCTCATCGGCTTAGGGAACGGTGGGGAAGGACGGGGAAGGAAGTCGGTCGTGCCCTTTCGAAGCAAACCATTCCGTCATTTGCTTGAGGCGATTTAGGAAATTTGCGAAAAACCTAAATTCAGAGTGGCCAGACTCGTGTTTGAACCGTCGTCCTCCCTAGTTCGTATCCAGTGTGATAACCAGTACACCACCTCGCTTGGTGGTATATAAGACTTGCCACATCTGGTATGTATGGTACTTTCTCGCTGTTGTCGTCAGATATCAGGTGGATTACAGAATTTGAACATCCATAGTCAGGAAGTATTTCACGACGTGTGGAATCAGCGAAGTACAATACTCCATTTGCATTAAAAGATACAAAACGGGAGGAGCCACAACAGGCTTCCGACATCCTATAAGGTGAAAACATTATCAGTTCTTTTATAGTTTACAATAAAAACAGAAAGTAGCTGATCTGTTGCCTGTGTCTACGTAATATGCCTTTACATGCTTGTAGCTCTTGAAAATTGATAAATTAAAACAAAAACTAGAGTTCTTCAGCCTCAGTTTTCACTCTTTAACACAGAGTTATCGTAATGCCCAAATGTGGTGGTGTATTAGTCGATTAAAACATGATTTTTGAGCAGAGTTTCAAAAAATTAGAGTGAATAAAAGAACACTGATGTTTTTTGTAGAAGTCTACTTATCATTTTTCGAGAAATGCAGCAAACGGACTAAGTTTTATTTTAATTGCCTATTCAATTTAATATTTTGCTTCTATGTTTCTTGAAACTGAGAGGAACACAGTTTTTAAGTCTTTGTTCGACTTAATAGGAATAAAAACCGAAAATCGGTTATTTCAGGAACCGGCTATTGTGAGTGGTTTTAGCAGTCGGGTTTGATGTTGAAGAAAAAGATACAGCCGAAAACTGGTTGTTTCAGGGATAGCTGCCATTCCTACCGTGGGTTAGGCAACCTTTGCAACACCTCTCAGATTTTCCGTATGGCCAGCAAGTACTGGAGTGGGTCGTGGTGACACTCAACTGCTTTGTTTTCACGCATTATCAAATCATTTTAGGGAGGGCTAAGAAAACTACACATTCAAATTATAATTTTAATTATTCAGTTCGAATTGTGAAGGGACAGATCAAGATAAGATGGATAGTTTTTATGACGCACTCAGTGATGTAGTTGTTAGAGTAAAGGACAAGGATAGTGTTCTGCTCATGGGTGATTTTAATGCCAGGATTGGAAATCGAACAGAAGGGTATGAAAAGGGTGTGGGTAAATTTGGAGAGGATATGGAGGCCAACAGGAACGGGAAACAACTCTTGGATTTCTGTGCCAGTATGGGCTTAGTAATCACAAACTCCTTTTTTAAACATTTCTAAACGTAAGAACATTCACCGGTATACTTGGGAAGGCAGGGGAACCACACCTGTCATTGACTGTATCATAACAGATCAGGAATTCAGGAAGGCTCTGAGGGACACATGTGTATTCAGGGGGTTCTTTGATGTCACTGATCACTATTTAATCTGCAGTGAAATTGGTATTATGAGGCCGAAAGTGCAGGAGGTCAGGTCCATATGTAGGAGGATAAGAGTGGAGAAACTTCAGGATATGGAAATTAGACACAAGTACATAACAGTGATCTCAGAAAGATACCAGTTAGTTGAATGTAGTCAGTTACAGTCATTGGAAAAGGAATGGACAAGGTACAGGGACAAAGTACTAGAAGTGGCTAAATAATGTCCTGGAACAGTAGTGTGTAAAGGTAGGATGAAGCAAACAGCTTGGTGTAATGACACAGTTAAGGCAGCCTGTAAAAGGAAAAAGAAGGCGTAGCAATAATGGCTACATACTAGAACTCACGTAGACAGAGAAAGTTATGTTGAAGAAAGAAACAAAGCCAAACAGATAATTGCAACATCCAAGAAGAAATCTTGGGAGGACTTTGGAAACAGGTTGGAGACTTTGGGTCAAGCTGCTGGAAAACCATTCTGGAGTGTAATTAGCAGTCTTCGAAAGGGAGGTAAGAAGGAAATGACAAGTATTTTGGACAGGTCAGGAAAACTGCTGGTGAATCCTGTTGATGCCTTGGGCAGGTGGAGGGAAAGAGTTGCTCAATGTAGGTGAAAATACGATCAGTAATGTTTCAGATTTCGATGTACAATGGGATAGGAATGATGATGGAAATAGGATCACATTTGAGGAAGTGGAGAAAATGGTCAATAGAGTGCAGTGCAATAAAGCGGCTGGGGTGGATGAAATTAAGTCGGGACTCATCAAATACAGTGGAATGTCAGGTCTTAAATGGCTACACAGGATAGTTGAAATGGCGTGGGAGTCGGGACAGGTTCCATCAGACTGGACGAAAGCAGTAATCACACCAATCTTTAAACATAGAAACAGAAAAGATTGTAACAACTACAGAGGTATCTCTTTAATCAGCGTTGTGGGTAAAATCTTCTCAGGTATTGTTGAAAGAAAATTGCGAGTATTAGTTGAGGACAAATTGTATGAAAATTAATGTGGGTTTAGGACCAGATCTTTAGCTTACGGCAAATAATGGAGAAGTGTTACGAGTGGAACAGGAAATTGTATCTATGCTTTATAGATCTAGAAAAGGCATATGACCGGGTTCCTAGGAGGAAGTTATTGTCTGTTCTACGAGATGATGGAATGGGAGGAAAACTTTTGCAAGCAATTAAAGGTCTTTACATAGATAGTCAGGCAGCAGTTAGAGTTGACGGTAAATTGAGTTCATGGTTTAGAGTAGTTTCAGGGGTGAGACAAGGCTGCAACCTGTCTCCACTGTTGTTCATATTATTTATGGATCATACGTTGAAAACAATAGACTGGCTGGGTGAGATTAAGATAAGTGAACACAAAATAAGCAGTCTCGCATATGCGGGTGACTTAGTTGTGATGGCAGATTCGATTGAAAGTTTCCAAAGTAATATTTCAGAGCTAGATCAGAAATGTAAGGACTATGGTATGAAGATTAGCATCTCCAAAACAAAAGTAATGTCAGTGGAAAAGATATATAAACGGATTGAGTGCCAAATAAGAGGAACAAAGTTAGAACAGGTGGACAGTTTCAAGTACTTAGGATGCATATTCTCACAGGATGGCAACATAGTGAAAGAACTGGAAGCGAGGTGTAGCAAAGCTAATGCAGTGAGTGCTCAGCTACGATCTACTCTCTTCTGCAAGAAGGAAGTCAGTACCAAGACTAAGTTATCTGTGCACCGTTCAATCTTTCGACCAACTTTGTTGTATGGAAGCGAAAGCTGGGTGGATTCAGGTTACCTTATTAATAAGGTTGAGGTTACGGATATGAAAATAGCTAGGATGATTGCAGGTGCTAGTAGATGGGAACAATGGCAGGAGGGTGTCCACAATGAGGAAATCAAAGAAAAACTGGGAATGAACTCTATAGATGTAGCAGTCAGGGCGAACAGGCTTACACGCATGGGAGAAGCAAGGTTACCCAAGAGACTAATGGGTTCAGCAGTAGAGGGTAGGAGGAGTCGGGGTAGACCAAGGAGAAGGTACCTGGATTCGGTTAAGAATGATTTTGAAGTAATAGGCTTAACATCAGAAGAGGCACCAATGTTAGCACTGAATAGGGGATCATGGAGGAATTTTATAAGGGGGACTATGCTCCAGACTGAACGCTGAAAGGCATAATCAGTCTTAAATGATGATGATGATTATTATTATTATTATTCAGTTCAATGGCAGGATGCGATGGTCAGTCTACAAATGAGACTGCCTGCAACCCACTCGTGCGTCCCGTTTTAAAATATTGCACAAGTGAGTGGGATTTAAACCGGGCAGCACTTACAGAGAATGTTGAATGTATCAAAAGACGGGTGCCATGAATGGTCGCAGGTTTGTTTGATGCACGGAAGAACTACGTAAGAAATGCTGTAAAACCTAAATCAGCAGACTCTAGAAAAAAGGGGCCATATATGCCCGCAAAAGCTTACTTGTGAAGTTTCAAGAATCAGTATCAAGTGAAATATGGAGAAATTGTCTCCAGCTCCCTATATATCACTCATGTAGGGACTGTGAAGACAATGTGGCTGCTGAGCTCGGTCTCTAGTTTATAGTCGGAGTTAGCTGGCATTTGACAGCTAGCGGTCTTGGCTTCTCGTGCAGGCAATACACCAAATAAAGCTGTACTAACGTTATCGGCTCCCATTTCGTTGCAGATAGTGCCGCACAGATTATTATTTCTCCAGTTCAGAAGTAGAGACGTTTTATACACCCACCAAAAAAGTTTTGCGTCATCCCGGTTCCCAGAACTCCTGAAGATAGACGTTGACTGTGGATGTTGTATCACAGACATAGTCCCTTTGTCTGTTCAGACATGTCACTAAACCCCTCCCAAAGATTTGAACAACCATGCATGAGCAGTGCCTATTAGACGGAGGGGTTTCGACAGCCGGTCAGTTCCAGTCATTCCACCAGTAATTGTCTGTAGTTCAATCATGCCTAGACGGTCAATACCGCTGTTCGATCGCGTCCGCATTGTTACTTTGTGTCAGGAAGGGCTCTCAACAAGGGAAGTGTCCAAGCGTCTCGGCGTGAACCAAAGCGATGTTGTTCGTACATGGAGGAAACACAGAGAGATAGGAACTGTCGATGACATGCCTCACTCAGGCCGCAAAATGGCTACTACTGCAGTGGATGACTGCTACCTACAGATCATGGCTCGGAGGAACCCTGACAGCAACGCCACCATGTTGAATAATGCTTTTCGTGCAGCCACAGGACGTCGTGTTACGACTCAAACTGTGTGCAATAGGCTGCATGATGCACAACTTCACTCCCGACGTCCATGGCGAGGTCCATATTTGCAACCACGACATCATACAGCGCGATACAGATGGGCTCAACAACATGCCGAATGGACCGTTCAGGATTGCATCGTGGTTGCTTCACCGATGAGTGTCGCATACGAGGTGTGGCTAGAAAAAAACCGGACTAGTACTGGTGAAACAATAAAACGAATGCAATAAGGCTGAAAGTCGCGTGGCCTGTCACGTGACTCTCGCTCCGCCTACTGCTCGAGTTTCATCTGCCTCCTGCACTCAGTCTGCCCGTGGCGTCTGTTTTAAGTAGTTGACGTTTTGTCTGTGCGTCGGAAAATGTTGAGTGTACAGAAAGAACAGCGTGTTAACATCAAATTTTGTTTCAAACTAGGAAAATCTGCAAGTGAAACGTTTGTAATGTTACAACAAGTGTACGGCGATGATTGTTTATCTCGAACACAAGTGTTTGAGTGGTTTAAACGATTTAAAGATGGCCGCGAAGACACCAGTGATGACACTCGCACTGGCAGACCATTGTCAGCAAAAACTGATGCAAACATTGAAAAAATCGGTAAACTTGTTCGACAAGATCGCCGTTTAACAATCAGAGCAGTGTCTGAGTTAACAGGAGTTGACAAGGAAAGTGTTAGGCAGATTCTTCATGAAAGTTTCAACATGAACAAAGTGTGTTCAAAAATGGTTCCAAAGTGTCTCACAATTGAACAGAAGGAACGCCGAAGAATGATTTGTTCTGACATCCTGGAAAACATTGAAAGTGATCCCACCTTCTTACAAAATGTTATTACTTGCGATGAATCGTGGTTTTTTACTTACGATCCCGAAACTAAACGCCAATCGATGCATTGGAAAACTCCTGGTTCTCCACGACAAAAAAAAGCACGAATGTCAAAATCGAAATTCAAGGCAATGATGATTGTTTTTTTTTGACATCAAAGGGATTGTGCACATTGATTGGGTACGAGAGGGACAAACAGTGAATCAGCATTACTACATTAGCGTCCTGGCTACCCTACGTAAGCGAGTACGGAGAAAACGGAACGATTTGTGGAGAAAAAAGTCATGGATCCTTCACCAAGACAATGCCCCAGCTCACAGTGCGTTGTCAGTGAAGACGTTTTTGGCAAAACACAACATTCCCATCTTAGATCATCCACCCTACTCACCTGATTTGGCCCCCTGTGACTTTTTTCTTTTCCCTAAAGTCAAGTCAGCTTTGAAAGGAACTAGATTTGCGACTGTTGAAGCAGTAAAAGAAAAAGCGACGGAAGTAATGTATGGACTTACCGAAAATGATCTGCAGCATTGCTATGAACAGTGGAAAATTCGTATGGAGCGGTGTAGAGACCGAGGAGGAGAGTACATTGAAGGAGATAACATGAAATTGTAAATAATTGTAAATAAATGTTTTTTCCAGCATCAGTCCGGTTTTTTTCCAGCCGCACCTCGTATGTCTTCAGCCAGACAATCGTCGGACACTTGTTTGGAGGCAACCCGGTAAGGCTGAACGTCATAGACACACCGTCCAGCGAGTGCAGCAAGGTGGAGGTTCCCTGCTGTTTTGGGGTGGCATTATGTGGGGCTGACATATGTCACTGGTGGTCATGGAAGGCGCCGTGAAGGCTGTACGATATGCCGATAGTACTACCATATGGGCAGATTATTGGCGAGACATTCGTCTTCATGGACGACAAGTCGTGCTCCAATCGTGCACATCTTGTGAATGACTTCCTTCAGGATTACGACGTCGCTCGACTAGAGTGGCCAGCATGTTCTCCAAATATGAACCTTATCAAACATGCTTGGTATAGATTGAAAAGTGCTGTTTATGGACGACGTGAGCCACCAACCAGTCTGAGGATTGGGAGCATCTGGACCAACAGTCTCTTGATGAACTTGTGAATAGTATGTCACGACGAATACAGGCATGCATCAATGCAAGAGAACGTGCTACTGTGTATTAGAGGTATCGGTGTGTACAGCAGTCTGGACCACCACTTCTGAAGGTGGTACAACATGCAATGTGTGGTTTTCATGCGCAGTAAATAGGGCGGATATGATGTTTATGTTGATCTCTGTTCCAAATGTAGAAATGCACACACTTTCAAGATCACTTATTTCATTGGACAACTAGTGTAGACCCTTTTTAGGACATCCTCAGATAAGTTAATTACTTAAAAGTAAAAAAAAAGGGTGTGCAGTAGCACAAAAACAATCGTAAAGAAACATAAAATACATGCAGAGGCAGTAACAAGAAACATAATGACTTGAAGCAAAAGATAATTACTGCGGTTATAAATTTGTTAACCAGCAGTGATTCAGTTAAAACTTATGAACTTACTGAAACTGAACTACAAAAAAAGTTACGCACATATTGTATTGTCACGTGGGTAACACCATACTCCGACGCCCTCATATTGTTTCCATTTACGTCTTTCAGTGCTCTGTGTAATTCTTCTCGCAGTATCATATGACCTATCTTGTCTTCATTTACTACTTCTTCCCTTTTTGTACTACGTATTATCTTCAAACTTGTCTCCTTTGTTTAACCGTTCCACACTGCACAACAGAATTAAAGTATTACTTTCTCGAAACACCGAAATTGCCTCTCATTGCGACGCGTTAGTGTGAAATTCGCCTGAAATCAGCGTACAACATTCCTCTGTAATGTTGCAAAAACGTGGCATACTGCGACATCACCTTAGGACTCGACGCCGCTTCAGACAGGGAAGGTATGACTCTGCTGACACCCTCGGGCGTTTCAACCCTTCTCATATCACATTGTGGGGCTGCATCCCATTGTAAGTGATGGCACCCCTTTGTAGCGCAGCGTGACTACAGCTGTTGCTCTCGTATAAAGATTGGAAGACTAGGGCCCATTCTAAACCGTACGACGAAATTTAAACGTGATGCAAGGCAGCAAAGGGTACTTACACTTTTTCAGCTCATCTGTCTTGGACGCTCCTGTGCCCTAATATCAGGTGAGTGCAACATTAATTTGTGCTTGAATGAAACGGCAAAGAGTCCCTCTGAGACCTCCAAGTCAGGCAACATCCTCGGAGTCACCCATGCACCTTTGTTGAGCACGTTACAAATGTATATAACTGAAATTTTGACAGTAATTAGGTAGCCCTTCGACACCCATTAGGTGGAGTTCGCCTCACTACAGACCTAGAGCAGCCGCGAGTTTCTGACAGGTACTTTTGTAACGTTGTCAACAATGAAGCCTGGGTGCGCTGCGAGTGTTCCCGAACTAGGGTCTTTTAAAGGGACGCTTTGCCGTTTGCTTTTAGCCTTACGTTAATGTTGCACTGCCGCGTGATTACTCCACTTCAGGGCGTCGGAAAATGAGGGCTGAAAAAGCATAATACTCTTTGCTGCTACGGATCATGTTCATATTTGGTCGAATGGTTCAGAACGGTCCCTAGTGCTTCCACTCTATATACCAGAGCAAAAATTGAGGTCGCATTACACTCCAAAGGACCAGGTCACGTTTAGTAGGGTTGCAACCCCACGATGTCCTTAGAGTTAGGGAGTGGCAGCAGTGTCGAGAATGTCGTGCTGTTGCTCTTGCACTGTGAACGGTCGTTTTCAACTGCGGAATGTGTGGGAAACAACGCCCCGAGTGAAGAGGTGGTTTCATTGATGCCTTTCATGCCAGCCCCTGAGGTGCTTTCGTGTCGCTTCTCAGCGACGATGTGTGTGAAATGTTCTCCTCGGCGATCAAAAAAAAAAAAAAAAAAAAAAAACGCGTGATTTCAACGCTTGGTGTCGCTGTTCTGACCTCAGTCGCAGAGGCGTCAAAAGAAGGGGTGGAATGTGAGTAAGATGGGGCTTGGTGATCTTCCCATCACGGCGGCGTTTGGCAGAATTGTGTAGAAATTTGGTTACGGTATGACGTTATTAACCACCTTACAACTCATATGAACTTCTGACCGATGGTCTTTTCTTCGCATATGTCGACACCTTGCTGTTGGAAGCGTTGCCGAGCCCGAGGATGATGTCCGGAGGGCACCACGCTTTTGCGCCATTACAGAGGAAGGTTGAAGGCTCTTTTGAGCTAATTTTCATACTTATGCGTCGCAATTGGAGACAATCAGGGGATTTCGAGAAAGTGATCCTTTAATTTTGTCGTGCCGAATAGTATATATCCCTTCTAGCTTTCAGCTTTCTTTGCTTAGTAGTTTCTTCTCATTTGAACTCTTGGTATCCAAACACATGCTTCCCTTTTGTCTAAACATCTCTTTAATTTTCCCACAGTCGGCGTCTGTGTTTCCTTAGTTTTGCTTCTACAGCCTTGCATTTGTCCCTTCGCCATTCCTGCTTAGTCATTTTTCACTCTGTCAATCTCAGTTTTTAGATGTTGGTGTTACCTTTCGCCTGCTACATTTGCAGCATTTTTATATTTTCCCCTTTCTCTTTAATATAGGTTGCAAAAGCTCTTCAGTGCATTTACGTCAACTGGGAGGAAGCTTGGCAGCTGATCGATTGCGCTGGGGGAAACTTGCAGCTCGATATGTTGTCTACCACTGGAGGAACTAAGTAAGTCACTATCACAATTCATAAGCAACCTTTTAATTGGCACGTTTGATAAACTGCGCATGAACATCTTCAGACTGCTTTATAACTCGCCCCTGCCCGACAATTCCGCCAAAGTGAAAGAGAACTAGTATAAAAGCCATATCTGTATAAGCATAGGTTATGTAATTATTTCAGTAAGTAACAATATCAAGAATCGCTTTAGGCACCAGTCGTGTGATCATCTTGCGTTAAAACTTCGAAACTGATAAATCAGACATTTGCCGTGATGGCACTATTTGGCTTCTGCCATGTATACGGGATGTCAGAAAAGAACTGTTCCATATTTTGAGAAGTGGTATTCTCGACCAAAAAATGTCCAGTAAACATGGGCTTAAGAGCTATGAGCACGTATTCATCTTCGATGTTGTAAAACATACACTGATTAGCCAGAACTGTATGACCATCGACCTACTATCGACTAAACCCATCCAAGGGATAGCACCGTCACCTGGCGAGGAATGGCTGCTACTCAAGACTCACGCAAGGTACATATAGTATCAGTGAGCGTGCTGTCCGTGTGCAGAATGACGAAGGCACACGATCATCTGAGTTTGACCTAGGGCAGATTGTGATGGCCCGGAGGCTCGACACAAGCGTTTCGGAAACTGTACGCCTTACCGGGTGTTCGAGGAGTCCTGTACTGAGTGTGTCCAATACATGGCGAAACTAAAGTGAAACCACGACCAGACGTCATTCGGTTGGGCGGCAACCCCTCATTACAGATATCGGACGTCGTAGGCTGTTAAAACAGGGCCGGCTTTAATGCTGGGCTGAGTACAAGTGAGTCTGAACACACAGTGCACAGAACACTCCTAGCGATGGGCTTCCACAGCCAATGTTAACACCACGATATCAATAGCTACAACTGATATGGGCACATGACCATTGACACTGGACGTTTGCGCAGTGCCAGAGCGTTGCATGGTCTGATGAATTCCGATACCTTCTTCGATCATGCCGATGGGAGAGCGTGAATCCGTCGCCTTCCAGGGAAACAGCTCCTTGACACCTGTACCACAGGACAGAGACAAACTGGCGGCGGCTCCATTATGCTTTGGGGAACATTCATGTGGGCATCCGTGGGTCCAGTGGAGCTGGTGCAAGGCACCGTGGTGGCCAAGAAGAGTTGTACACTGTTTGCAGACCACGTACACCCCTTTATGACGATCATGTTCTTCACGGTAATATCATTTTTCAACAAGATAATGCGCCATGTCACAAAGTCCGAAGTGTGGTAGAGTGGTTGGAGGTACATAGTGGCGTGTTCCAATTGATGTGGTGGCTTCCAACTCACCAGATCCGAACCTGATCAAGCACATCTGGGATGTGATTGAACATGGCGTCAGAGCTCATCGCACCCCTCCCAGGAATTTACGGGAATTAGGTGACTTGTGTGTACAGATGTGCCAACTCCCTCTTGCGACCTACCAAGGCATCATTACTTCCAAGCCATGATGAGTCGCCGCTGTTATCCGTGCCGCAGGTGGAGATACCAGCTATTAGGTAGGTGGTCATAATGTTCTGGGTGATCAGTGTATTCGTCCACTGCAAGCTCTTTGCTATTACAAAAGACCTACAGACTACAGTAAACAAATGAGGGCACATTCCGCTGCTTTTGTGCACACGTACAGAATGCAGTAAACACCTGTTAGTGTTTTTACTTTAAACCGTATTCACAGTTCTGGGTAACTGCAGCACGTACTTTAGTTCTAATGGAACCAATATGAGTTTTGGTAAGTTTGTGGTATGCTTTTACGTTGTAGTTTTATCTTTGAACTTAGCACATAGTGAAAGCTGTTAGCGGACACCACAGTTGAAAAAAGAACCAAAAGAAGCTTCTGTCATATACGCAGAATTAATTGTTTAAAGTATATTTAAGGACAATCTGCTGTCATTTATCATTAGCACACTTGCACAAGAATTCTGGCTCATTTATTTATGAACTAACTATTATTGATATTTATTGTAAATGATACGAGTGTAAACAAATGTTTATGAGATTACTTTTTTAAATATTCTTGTAATATATTAGTTTAGTCCTGGAAGTGGTCAACTTGAGTAGAGCTTAAAGACGATGTATTTTTGGTGGGAACTGTAAAGACGATGTATTTTTGGTGGGAACTGCCTTCAGCAAATGGAAAAACAGACAATAGCAGAAGACTACAGGAGTCAAGTGGAGATAGGGGCTTGTCGAGTGACGAACTGAAGGGAGTGATTCTGGGCACTTTATGTGAAGTACTGGAAGAAGCAGACCTGCCTATGGCAATGCATGATTAAGTCATGTAGGTGATTGATTCTGGACGGTGAACGACCGCTACCATATTATAACTTCTAAAGGGACTTCATATTTCTAGAGGTCTGAATGTGCTCCAGCAATGCCAGAGCGTTGCATGGTCTGATGAATTCCGATACCTTCTTCATCATGCCGATGGGAGAGCGCGAATTCGTCGCCTTCCAGGGAAACAGCTCCTTGACATCTGTACCACAGGGCAGAGACAAACTGGCGGCGGCTCCATTATGCTTTGGGGAACATCCATGTGGGCATCCGTATCGAGCCCAAACGTAGGCTCGTAGGCTGTCGTTCTTCCCGCGAACCATTCGCTATTGGAACACGGAAGGGGGGAAGTGACACTCATACAGAAAGTACCCTCCCCAAAACACCGCAAGGTGGCTTGCAGAATGTAGATATAGATGTAGACGTTTAGTAGACAATGTAGTGGTCGGGTACTCCCAATACATTGGCCAGCACGTTCCCCTGATCATCCCTTATAATTTTGGTTATGGGGATACTTGGATTGTTTGGTGTATGCAAGCCCCATTAATGATGTACAAGCACTTCAGGAGCACGTCATCTATCCCTGCCAGCGCATCCTCGGACATCCTGGAGTTTTCTGAAAGTGCGTGATTCCCTAAGACGTTGGACAGAGGAAGCATGTCTTACAGTGAGAGAATATCACATTGAGCACTTCCTTTAGCGATGGCTCACAAGTGCAGGTCGTGTGTAACAGCGAACAGGTTACATTAGAAGCTCTGCTGATTTACAGTAATCGCATAATTCAGTTGTTTAAAACTACATTTTCTTGATTGTCCGTAACAGCAAAGAGCTTTCACAGTACTGAAGATGAACAAGTGCTCATAGATCGTAAGATATACGTTTTGGTGCCCATGTTTATTCGACATTTTTTCTTGTTTTGTCCATACTGCCACCTCTAAAAAATAGAATACTTTTTCAACTCCCTGTACTTTCAGTTATCAATTCCTTCACCTCTGGCAATGTTTTTTGGGGTAAAAAGTTACGAACTGCTCATTGGTTCGGAATCCACGTTAAGCAGTCCTCCTATAACCTGTTGGGAGAGTCAGTTCTAAGGTCGGAGGAAGGCAACAGCATACCACCTCCAGCAGGATCGTGTCAATGCCTAGTAAAGTACTGTGGTGTTCAAAACAGTCTGATACCAGAATGATGGCATGCATCGTTAGCACAGAGAGCGCACAAGTTCACGAAGTATGTGTACGACATGTATTGAAAAATTAATGCAGATTATGTAATTTCGCCTTTTGTATTAGTCTGGATCGTACGAGTTTTTCGTTGCAGTGTTGATAGACATTAATGAAAAGTATCTTACATCGTTAGCCATGTCGGATATTTAGCCTATTGTCAGCTGTCAGAAAGTTTACATGTTTTTTTTATAGTGACGGCGATTATTTGTTTTGTATAAAAAGAGGAAGCAGTGGTTGAGAAGGGAGTGAGACAGGATTGTAGCCTATCCCGATGTTATACAATCTTTACATTGAGTAAGCAGTAATGGAAACCATAGAAAAATTTGGAGTAGGAATTAAAGTTCAGGGAGAGGAAATAAAAACTTTGAGGTTTGCCGATGACATTTTAATTCCGTCAGAGTTAGCAAATGACTTGGAAGAGCAACTGAACTGAATGGACAGTGTATCGAAACGATGACATAAGATGAAACTCAGCAAAAGTAAAACAAGGATAATGGAACGTAGTAGAATTAAATCAGGTGACGTTGAGGTAATCAGATTAGGAAATGAGACACTTAAAACAGTAGATGAGTTTTGTTAATTGGATAGCAAAATAACTGATGATAGCCGAAGTAGAGGGGATATGAAGAGTGGAGTGGCAACGGGAAGAAAAGTGTTTCTGAAGAAGAGAAATTTGTTAACATCGAACGTAGATTTATCTGTTAAGAAGTCTTTGCTGTAAGTATTCGTATGGGGTGTAGCCATGTATGGAAGTGAAAGATGGACGATAAACAGTTCAGACAAGAAGAAAATAGAAGCTTTTGAAGTATAGTTATACGGAAGACTGCTGAAGATTAGATGGATAGATCACGTAACTAATGATGATACATTGAGCAGAATTGGGGAGAAAGGAAATTTGTGGCACAACCTGACTAGAAGAAGTGATCGTTTCGTAGGACACATTCTGAGTCATCAACGGATCACTAATTTAGTATTAGAGGGAAGTGATGGGCGTACAAATTGTAGAGAGAACCCATGACATGAATACAGTAAGCAGATTCGGAAGGATATAGGTTGCAATAATTATTTGGAGATGAAGAGGCTTGCACAGGGTAGAGTATCATGGAGAGCTGCCGCAAACTAGTTTTCGGACTGAAGACCACAACAATAGCATAAAAATGCATCAACAAATTTATATTAAATATTGGCATAAAAACGGCGTAAAGAAGCGCATATGTTTTAAAAATGTTAAAGAAAGGTTTCGATGAGTCTTCTGTGAGAAAATCAAGGGTTTACGAGTGCTATAAGCGTTCTGAATACGACGCACCAACACATCAACAGCCGATGAAACACTTGGGGAAAGTGAAAGAAATTGTTATAAGCGATCACCCAATCGCAGTAAGAGAAGGTGCCAATGATGTTGGCATATTGTCTCGTGCCTTGAAATATTTTCGGATATTTTGGGCTTGAAGTTTCCTAAAACGAAACCTGTTAAAAGATTGTTCAATTTCGAGCAAAAAAAGCGGCGAATGTAAGTCACTCAGTACCCGACAGGTGAAGTTAACAACGATGCAGAACTTCTGAAGCAGGTCATAACAGGAGGTGTCATACGGGGTTTACGGACATGGTGTCGATATTAAAGCTCAGTCGTCCCACTGGAAGCATTCTGGGTCGCCAAGACCGAAGAAAGTTCGAAAGTTGCGGTCAGATTAGCGGCGTAGTCCACCATGAGGCTTTAGCACAAGTCGAATGATAAATGAGGAGAATTACTTACAAGTTCAACGCTGTTTGCGTGAAACGGTTCGAAACAAGCGCCTGGATTCGTATCGAAACAGTTCATCCCACGATAATGCACCTGCTCTCACTCGGTGCTTGTTCGTCAATTTGTGGCCAAATTTTGAAAAAAACGCTGGCATTAGTGTGTAATATCTTGTGGCGACTGGTTTGAAGGGATATAACTCTGGTGTAGACGTGCAGTCGTAGGACCTGTTGTCCGCCTATCCCAAATTACGTACTAATGGATAAGTCTTGGCACCATTCAGAGCACTTCGTGTCGACTATTCTCTATTTCAGTTTGCTGCCACCCTCAGCGACGCCAAAGACATGACTCTGTAATTACCTGACGAATTTCTGTTGTGCTGTCTCTGTGAGTTGATGATTAATTCATTTATAACGGTAACTGGACTAATTTTTAAATACATTATACAATAAGAGACACGTTCACAAATGTTTTACACGTATTTTTTCTTTTACTATGCTCATTGTGTTGCACTACAATACAAGGCCTGTTCAGAAAGTAAGCTCCGATTGATTGCCAAATTGAAACCACAGTGAACATCAGAAATGTTTTACTTGTAACAATTAGCTACACCTTTCAGCTACTTCTCTACGTAGTCGCTGTTCTGACTTAGACTTTTGTCATAGCGTTGTACCAACTTTTCAATAGCCTCATCATAGAAGGCAGCCGCCAGTGCTTTCTGCCAATTCTCCACGCTGGCCTACACCTCGTTGTCTGTGTCAAAATGTTGTCTTCAAAGACAGCGGTTCATGTGACCAGAGATGAAACTCAGGGGGAGACAATTGCGGACTGTATTGTGGGTAATCTCACATTTCCATTTGAAAACGATGCAGGAGCATCTTCATTGCCCCTGCAGAATGCGGCTGAGAATTGTCCTGAAGAAGAAACAGCACGACAGTTATGTAATGTTAGCTGCATAGCTTCAGGCGAAATTTCTCACCAGGCCCTCGTACTTGGCGGCAGACACTATTTTCTAGACATCTTTACGCACTCACTGCGAGCTCAGAAATGAGAAGAGCGACGTGATGCTAACTGGGGTTATACTAGAGACACTACCCAACACATCTGTGCAAAGCTTTATCGGATTTTCATAGTCGTTTCCATTTCGCGACCGATCGGAGCTTACTTTCTGAACGCCCCTCGTAGTATTAACTTAATTTCACATTCCGTGCTTCAAATAAGTATCCCATTTTAAGATGGCCGTCTCTGCAATTCATAGACGTGAATCCATGTTACTTCTATATCAAAATTTATGCCGTAACAGCTGATCGGTAGGACCTGTGCGTGAGTTGTCAGTTCTGCAAGACAAACAATAAAGCATTCCTCCTCTCAGCTGTTCGCTTTGAAACTTTTATCGTTAGTTCGCGTTTCTGAATTCGATTGTTACTTGCTAATAATGGAAACTCCCTATCGCAGTCCCCGCAGATTTGTTGGTAAAATGGCCCAGTGGACAGACCGTCGAAAACTGAACACAGGTCAAGCACGAAAACAGAAGGAAGGTGTACTGAACTGCGAAAAAAGAAGCACAATAGAAACAGTGAACGGTCAGAACCACGGCGTCGTGGTCGTGTGGTCACTATGTTGGACCGCAAAGTAGAAGATCCGTGTTAAATAACTCTCCTGCCCTAAATTTTTTTTTTCACAATATTATGAACTTTCCATTCGATCATTGACGTGTCTGTTTTTCTTCTGTATTCTCGGCAACTGTCATACTATACATTGGTTATAGAATATGGGTCAAGTGGTAAAAATATATTACCGTAGCAAGTAAATGTGATGATTAGTGAGAGCATGCGAGATGCCGCATAGACCTCTCACAGAAACGAAAACAACAAATAGACGGGTGTGAACTACGTTACAACAAGGAAATTCAAGAGTCAAAACTTCCAAAACGGAACGCAAGAGTCATGAACTTGGTACATTCGTAGAACAGATAGGAGGCACGTACGTCTGGGGGTCCCATCCTTACACCGTACTGTTGCAAACCGACGTTACACGACGACACGACAGATTTGAATACAGCGGAGGGACACGCCAGTGACCGGACGCAAAGTTCGTAATTTTATATGAGGCGCGAGGGAGATTTGAAAGCGATCCAACACCGTCACCGTGGCTTTTCATGGCCCTTTTTCTGTTTCTATTTTGCCTGTTTCTTCACAGTTCAGCACGCCTTCTTCCTGTTTTCATGTTTATTTGTGTTCGGTTTTTGACGGAATGGGAAGTTTCCCTTGTAAGAGTCTATTATCCTCAAATACGGCTGCGAACAACGGCCGCACGAATACCTGGTACGGGCCACAGAATAGATCACTGACGAAGACGAATGCCGGTTAAGTAAAATTCTGTCAAAATAAGTAAATAAATCATGTTTTTTTACCTCGCGCCGTAAATTGTAAGCTGTTAAAGGTTGATTTTTTATATCCTCTTCTCCCTCAAGAGTTTGCTACAATTTTTAAGGAAATAATTCTCTCTGTTTATGAATTACCAAGGTACTGTAACCTCATTTCACCGTGAAAAACGATTAATGTTTGTAGAACTGTTTTTTGATAACACAAGCAAAATCAATTCAAGTGTAACACGGAAATACGGCAAAGAAAAGTCTTTCCCGAAATTCGGTTTTCGTTTTCCGCAAAACGTGTCGCGTGTAAAGGCGCAGGCGCTGCGGTGGTACTCACCCGAGCTTCATGGCTGGTTCCGACGTGCACGGAGGCCGACGGAGATATGAAGGGAGCAGATCAGGCCACTAGGCTGAGGAAACAGCGCAGGCTGCGGAGGCGGTAAACACCTCTCCCCCCCCCCCCCCTCCCTACCCCACCCACGCTACAGTGCAGGCGTTGCGACGCGAAGCTCCTGACAAGACGCCACCGCCGTTCAAAATAGCCCGCCTCGTGGGTCACCATCTTCACTCCGCGCTCTTGCGGAACTGGAGACCACCAGACCTAAAGCTGTCCTCACACGACCATGTTTCTCATCGTTAAGCACGCCAGACGTGGCTTACGTCGTGTTGGTCCACGCACAGAAACGACCTCGCGACTCAGGGGGGACGTGCACATTATCATTATAGAAGGGATTTTTAGGTGCAGCACATTTCCAATAATATAGTCATTTTCAAATCGATAGATCAGTATAGTTATTTGGAGGCATGGAATGAAGAATGGTTGCATTTTTTGTGAGATTACTACATTTTGCACGTTTTCCCTTCCATTCCATGTTTAAGCACCTGTCCTCCCATTTTTATCTGTGTTTTTAATACATTACACTTTTTTCTCTTCTTGAAAAGGATTGTAAGATTCTGTTTAATCAGAAGTCAACAATGGTCAATAAATATTAAAATATACACTGACGGAAAAAACTCGCAACTCCAAAAAATAATTAATGTAGAATAATGAAATTTCGGGAATACATTTGTCTAGGTAACATTGTTCAGTGATTAACGATACAAGGTCAGAGGTTTATGTAAACGCGAGAGAATGCAATGCAAATGTTACCTACCTGCTGGTACATTAATAACCGGTGCATGCATTGTGTTGTACAGATGTCGGATGTCAGTTTGTGGACCGGAGTTCCATGCCTGTTGCACTTTGTCGGTCAATGCAGGGGACGGTTAATGCTGTTTGAGGATGACGCTGGAGTTGTTGTCCGATAATGTCCCACATGTGCCAGATTGGAGACAGATCTGGTCGTCGAGTAGGCGAAGTCAACATGTCCAAACCCTGTGAAACATGTTGGGTTAGAACAGTGGTATATGGGCGAGTGTTATCCTGTTGGAAAACACCCCCCTCGAATGCTGTTCACGAATGGCAGCACAATAGGTCGAATCACCAGATTGACGTACAGATGTGCAGTCAGAATGCGTGCGACAACCACGAGAGTGCTCCTGCTGTCATACGAAATTACACCCCAGACCATAACTCCAGGTGTAGGTCCAGTGCGTCTCGGCCGCAGATAGGTTTTTGCAGGCGCTTACCTGGACTCCTTCGAATCAAGACATGGCCATCACTGGCACCGAGACAGAGCCTGTTTTCATCAGAAACACAGCAAACCTCCACCATGCTTGACACCACCGAAGTCGAAAATAGCTGTGATCTGGGTGCAGTGGAGTGCACGCTACAGGGCTACTGGCTCAGACGTGTCCTTGAAGTAACCGATTTTTGACAGTTCGTTGTGTCACTGTGGTGCCAACTGATGCTCAGATTTCTGCTATAGATGTAGTACGATGCGCCAGAGCCATGATCTGAGCACAATGGTCTTCCCTCTTGATAGTAGCTCGTGGCCGTCCGGAGTCCGCTCTTCTTGCGACCGTACATTCTCGAGAGCACGGCTACTACCAGCTGCGTACAGTGGCTACATTCTTCCCAAGTGGTTCTGCAGTATCGCAGAAGGAACATCCAGCTTCTCGTAGCTCTATTTACACAATTTGGTTCAAACTCAGTGAGGTGTTGATAATGGCGCCTTTGTAGCCCTAAATTCATTCTTGAATAACATCAACTCAGCACGTCCAATCTCAAAGGTAACTAACTCTGCCGGCCGCGGTGGTCTAGTGGTTCTAGGCGCGCAGTCCGGAACCGCGCGACTGCTACGGTCGCAGGTTCGAATCCTGCCTCGGGCATGGATGTGTGTGATGTCCTTAGGTTAGTTAGGTTTAAGTAGTTCTAAGTTCTAGGGGACTGATGACCACAGTAGTTAAGTCCCATAGTGCTCTGAGCCATTTTTTTTTAACTAACTCTCACGACCTCTCCAGTGTGTATTTAGAGCAAACCTGATTTGCATCCCCATAGTGGCGCTACTTCCACCACTCTTACACGACTGGCACGAAATTTGTATAGACATCACCTTTTAGATGTAGAAACACACCTACCAACTTCCGTTTGGCGGGCCTTTGTGGTCTCGCGGTTAAGGCGCTCAGTCTGGAACCGCGCGACTGCTACGGTCGCAGGTTCGAATCCTGCCTCGGGCATGGATGTGTGTGATGTCCTTAGGTTAGTTAGGTTTAAGTAGTTCTAAAGTTCTAGGGGACTGATGACCACAGAAGTTAAGTCCCATAGTGCTCAGAACCATTTGAACCATTTTTTGAAATTTAAACAATTATGCTGCAACAGTTGAAACCTAAATTCATTTAGCACTGGCTTTACCGGAAAGGGTTTTTCCCAACAAAACCATGTTGATGGTTAACAAGTAATGCTTGCAATACGTTCCACTTCCAGCCAGCTCTCAGAGTACGAGTTCCACTTGGATCGGAATTTTCGTAAGTGTAAATGAACATTAAAGTATTCGCGCAGCCGGCCAAAATGCATCTTTTTACTACCAGTCTGAAACCTCTGTACCAGCTTCCTAACACTTTACCTCAGTCCATACAGACTGATCACCTGACGCAGAATCCCTGAACGACCGCTTGACTCATAATGACCCGGAGTGACCATGCGCTCGCACTTTTAAACTTCAGTTGCCCTCCAATATTCACAACGTACTTAGAATATAGTAAATGGACCACCATTCAAAATATACGTGAGTTACAAATATGTCCTATATTTTAAGTTAAAGGTCTTTTCTTTTGCAGTCCCCAGCACACCAAGGTGCATCACCATGCAGATACAAACAGCTATCGTCTCCGAATTGTTCCTGTGCTGTACGCAGTAGACAGTGGTGCAAAACGTGTTGATATACTTTCGCATTTAGCGGTTTCTTACGCGCAGTTAGGGGACCTGACCCTAACCACGAAAAATACCGCCATACCGTAACACCGCCGCCTCTCAACTTTCCTCTTGGGTGTGCACGTCACGGCAGATAACATTCTCCAGGGATTCGCCGAACCCAAATCTTTCCATCCGATTGCCGCAGGGTATAGCATGATTCACTACTCCAAATCACTCGTTTCCAGTCAGCCGCAGCCCATTGCTCAGTGTCAGATTGAATAATATCAGGGATTGGCTACAACCCTGTCTCTTCCCTTTCTCAATTATTGCTTCCCTTTCATGGCCTTCGACTTTCTGTGTTTACACAAAGTTCTAAACAGTTTTTCGTTGCTTGTATTTTACCCGAGCCACTTTCAGAATTTCAAAGAATGTACTACAGTCACAACTGTCGAAAGCTTCCATATAAATGCTGTAAATTTAGATTTACTTTTTTTCGGTCTATCATGTTAGGTACGTCGTAATGTCAGTATTGCCTTGTTCCTTTTCTGGAATCAAATCTGATGTTCCATGAGGTCGGCTTCTACCAGTTATTCTTGTCAGTGTTTTGCAACCGTGACTTCTTAAACTTATAGTTCAGTAATATTCACGCGTGTTAGCAGTGCCTTCTTTGCAGAAGTAATGATTACATTCTCCTTGAGGTCTGAAGGTATGTTGCCTTTCTAGACGGTTGGATTTTCGCATCTTCAATCTGAAGATTTGTTTGAACACCACTGTGCTTTACGAGGGATCGTCATAGTGCAAGTAGTATCCTAATTCCTTTTCCCAACCTTAGAACTACGATTTGTAAGAAGTTAACGTTTGTCGTTTATGTACTATGCAGAGATACGTGTATCCTTGAACTTGATGTGCTACTGGATTAATTTTGTCCTACTTACTTCACAGCATTTAATCTGTCTAGATGCATGTAATGTTTGTAGCTTTAAGTTAATTATGAATAGTAACCTAGGTATGACTTACTGTTTACTAACTACGGTACCGTAAATGTCACTAATTCTGTGTATAAGTTTAATACATGCTTTACCAGTTTAATTCCGCCGGGAAGCGAGAGTTTGATGATGTGACGATTATACACCGTCTGCGTGCCATCATATGCATATTTACATCCTTTCTCTTAAAACCTGCAGCCTAAATTGTTCGTCATACGAAGTCTAATTATTCTCGCTGTGCACTGCGATATGTTTTGTCGCATTGTGTTGCATGTCAACATGGTCAGCCATTACACAACTTACTGCTCTCCTACAGCGATCTCTGCACCTCACTTCATTATAACAGAAAAAATAATGGTAACAATGCGGTGAATCAGTTTCTTAACTGCAAACTAGACAAGATCATTTTCAATCCTACTGCAGCCATTGTGATTTATCCCACCTCAGAACAATTAGTATTCTGAGTCACAATACAGTTTAGCATACCGTCTTTTTGATGTGATTTGCAGGTTGAAAAACCACAACAGCCGGACAAAAGAAGTGAAGCATCCAGAAGGGGAAGAGGAAATGAAATAGCACTCCAAACGTTGGGAGGTAAGTGACAGTGACAGTCAAATTTACAAAGAAGTTGACAGTACGAACCCGCTTATCAGTATACCGTTGCACCCCATCTCAGCTGGATGCATGCACTTACTCAGTTGAGAAGGGTTTGATAAACCATTGTATCCTCTCCTGCGTCAGGCTAGCCAACAACTGTCGTATCTGTCGCTGATAACCTCGGATAGTGGCACTGGAACGGAGATGACGTCCGAGATGATCCCACATGGTAAAGTTGAGGCAAACAGACAAAACGTAAGAAAATGCCTGGTATCATCTTGTTGAAGTTGGCAATAGTATTGGAGCATAAGGGACACCACCCCTCTCTGCATTGTTGCCAGATGTATGCAAGATGGCGGCGATGACATCATCCAAGATGGCGGCATGTAGACTTGGCAACAGCACATGACGTCAACCAAGATGGCGGCTGTGATGTCATATAAGATGGCTGAATTTGGTGGGAAATTTGAATTTTGGCGGGAGATAGGTCAATTGGGCTACCTCCATTAACCTAACCACCTCCCCCAGAAAATGGCGGGAAATTCAAATTTCAAGAGGATAATGCATCACACCACAGTTATCTCTTCTAACCTAAGAAAATCGAAGGAAGCTAGGTCACTTGGGCTACATCCAGTAACCTAAGTCACCCGACTGCCACCTCTTCCTAGGAACTGGCGCCAAGTTTGAATTTTGGTGGTAAAGGAAGGTCAATTCTCGTATCACGACTAAGCTGAGAAAATGGCATGAAAGAAAGGTTACCTCCACTAACCTAAGTCACCTGAGCACCACCTCCTCCTAAGGATTTGTGGGAAAAGAACTCAACCAGTGCTGGATATAAGTCTTTATTTCAACAATTTCATGCAGTACAGCCATCCAGTGTGTTCACCACGATGTCCAGACTCCAACTGACTTAGTAAACAGTACTGCAGCCAGAGGGCGCTCTCATCTGTGATGTAATCCAAGATGGTGGGAAATAGTGTGTTGGCCATGAGGTCCTGACTAAAACTGACCTAGTACACAGCGCCACCACCAGAGGGCGCTATGGTCCAAGATGGCGACCATGACGTCAGGGAAAGATGCAAGTACCATTAGACCTGTGATGTACCAGACACACTGATAAGGTTCCCACCCCAAATCCAAGATGGCGGCGGTGGGAAATTAAGAAATTGCCACATCCCCCACCCAGGTGGGAAATTCCAATTTTCACAGATTTTCACGAGTGTCACGCCCACCTGGACTTAGAAGGAAATAGTTAAAGTCTCCACCACAATCCTCTACTGACCACCTTGTCCCCTTACCAACCCATGTTGGTGGGCTAACGTGTACTAATGTGCACAGGGAATGACGTCATCCAAGATGGCGGCCATGACGTCAGTTGATGATGCAAGTGTCACACCCCCCTGGTGAGAAGTTTGAATTTTTGTGGGAAGATAGGTCAATTGAGCTACTTCAACTAACCTAACCCCCCTTCCCTCCCACAGAAAATTAGCAGGAAGTTCAAATTCCGATGGGATAATGCATCACACCACTGTTATGTCTACTAACCTAAAAAAATCGAGGGAAAATATGTCATTTGGGCTACCCCCACTATCCTAACTCACCAGACCACCACCTCTTCCTTGGAACTGGCGCCAAGTTTGAATTTTGGTGGTAACGAAAAGTCAATTCGCATATCTCTACTAAGTTAAGAACATGGAGTGAAAGAAAGGACACTTTGACTACCTCCAGTAACCTAAGTCATCCAACCGCCACATCATCCTAGGAACTGGCGCCAAGTTTGAATTTTCACAGGAAGCTATGTCAACTGCGCTACCTCTGCTACCCTAAGAAATTGTCGCAAAAGAAAGGACACTTGGACTATCTCCACTAACCTAAGTCACCAGACCGCCACCTCCTCCTAGGGATTCGTGGGAGAAGGACTGAGTCTGCAGTGGGCTGGTGGAGAGAGGAACGAGTGTACTTCATTTATTTTGGAACAATTTATTTACGTATGGAGTATATTTATTACACTGATACAAAACACACGCTCTGACATGCTTGGGGTCACGTCACACAGCCTACACTAAAAGATTCTGCAAACATGCTTGCTAATCGTCAACTGTCGAAATCATGCTGCTGTCTTTTATTTAAACAATTTGAGCCACTACCGCCATCCAGTGTGTTTGCCACGAGGTCCAGAGCCCAACTGACCTAAAGCACAGCACCACCACCAGAGCTTGCTATCATCCCTCTCATATGTTTGACCGCTTTCTCTCTATCGTCATTCTAACGGGACACCTCTGATGCATGGATACCAATGTCACAGTTTGTGCTGTTCCACCGCTCGTGACGTGTGTGACGCCCATACTGATGCTACAGATCATGCTGTCCCAACACTCATGATGTGCTTGTATGCGTAAGGAGATACGGATGTCACAGATCTTGCTAAACAAAAACTGTTCCACCACTTCTAAATAATTCAGTACACTGATGTGCAGACACGAAATTGTAAAATGTCTAAATAACGCATAGCACAGCCTACAGACTGCTTGCAGAATAATCCAACAGACATGTGCAAGCTCCCTTCGCCACCCCGTGTCCACTAGACAGCTCAAGAGGTTAACGTTTGCCCCTGCAAAGTGTCGCGGCCATGAGCAGTCAAATCACACACATGTACCCATTAATGTCCCACACGCATGAGGTGGTGGCGCCCCTTTCGTACTATACACTTTAGAAATTCCTTGCGAAATACTTCACCACCTAGACACCGGACACATGCGTCGTCACAGCCGTGTGCCGCTGTTGAACTCAGGTGAAAGTTGCCTCTATTTCAAGTATACAGTCACTGTTATACTGACGTCACAGAACTACAAGGCGCACTCAGACAGCCTCCAAATGCGAGACACCTCCGGGCAGCACGTGTTCATACCATTGATGACAGAGTAGCTACAAACCTTCGCAAATGCATCTAACAAGGTCCTCAATCTTATACTCATGTCACGTGACTATGTAAAAAATAAGAACCGCGGAAATTGTATGGTGTCCCAGAAATAGTTAACGCTCGCTTTCCTGATGTCTCAGCTTGTATGCAGGAAAACTTTTGCCCTAACAGGACCTGTTTACGAAAATAACGCACAATAAACGTCGAATGCAGTCTTCGTCGCGGACCTAACGTGGTACCCACTCCATCACATGTTACCCTTCCTGCTTTCAACACACACAAATGGTCTCTGGGATATGTATATCACAGCACAAAGGATGTGAATGACCTGAGCATTATAATTGGCTCTCACCGAATTTACCCGCCAAATTACTGATGTCGCCGGTATCAAAGCACAATCCACCTTTTCTTTTATTTTGCAGATGGTACTTTCATTAGTAAAATTATTTTGCACAGATCGCTAAATTGCATTCACAGTTAAACCCGCAAAGTGTTCTACAGATCGTCAAATACATACGAGACTCACAAGAATATTGGAAGCCAGGAACATATTTACCAGTCTAACTACAATTAAATATTATTACAATTGCCGCAGTAGTCTGACACCGATCGATGTACACATAATTTCTGCTCTTGACGGTTGTGCTTTTGGATCGAATCTCAGTATCTATAGTGCACATAATTTTCCACGTAAAACATCTCTCTCATACCCTGGCAGTTATCGATGTGCTGAATCTATACATCAATGCAATATATACACATTTTACACAATGTAAGCCACACTAACTTTACAATACAATATATACACATTTTACACAAACAGTGCAGTATCTTTTATACCTGTACAGCACCTGAAAAAATTATGGTATGCCGGCACTCACACCAGTTATATGTCACGACGCTCCTCAGTTCTAGGGAAGCACTGTCAGCCTTTGCTTTCTTTCTACAGACATGACATTCAACGGCAATAAACTATTTTACACTGATCACCATATTGCACCGACAACTCAATCTCGCAAAGTGCCTTAGATATTGTCAAATACGGAAAGATACTTACTCAATTATGGTGCTCTAACACTGAGGACAGGAGCTTGAATATTAGAGCATGAAACCGATATCCAACCCAGCAATATATTACTGCGTACTGTGTCGTTGTAGTAAATGTACAATTCATATCCTCTGCCATACAATATCATTCCTTTTACATCAGAGCACCCTAAGCGGACCGAAGTCGCTCTCAGAACTGCTCTACAAATTCGCGATCGTTTCCCCTCGGCATAAACGCGTTACTGTTCCTGATCTGAACCTGATTCCTTGCTTTTCGCTTTTCCACGCACATATCAGGACTTGGGGATTACAAGAACACACGTATTTTCACATAGTTCGCCATAATAAGAGACCATCTTCGCGGTACTTCTTGATATCAAGCACTAGGCAGCATCCTACCGATTGCTGGTGCAGCATAATTCCCAACATATAGACTGGAAATTATTTCTCTACAAACCCCAAACTTTAGCGATGTTCAGTGTGCTATAGACCACTGAGTAACTTGAAACAAATAGAGGAATCTGATATTTCCACTCTCGAATACCGCTCAGTGATGTGACACATTCCAAATCACCCCTATAATTTACAAGCCGACTAAAGTCTTTCCCATGTCTAGATGCTAGATGCATACTCTACAATCGATCTTCTCTCAACTAGATAAAGGCGCAAAATGTGCAGAACCAGTCAACTGAACAATTTACATGGGAGGGAATAATGGTCCAGAACAAACGCACCTCCATACACAATCTTCTCAAATTTCCACTTGATCACAAAACCGCCCAACACATATTAAGTATTAGTTCGCTATTTGGTCGTCTAGACAATGGCAAAGTTAACTAAGATACATTCTTACACTCCAACAGGCATCAGCATTCGGACAGCTGCTGCTGTTAACGAGAAACGTGAATCATTGCCTCCATAGTCTATGCATACACTTAATCATTCTCGAAAACCGATCATATATATGTTTTATAATTATACTTAGAATTAAATGTTATGATTGTGGTCTCAATTGAATGGTATTCGACAATGAGTGAAGTATTGGAAATACACCCTGTTGAGGGCTGTGGCTCTGGAAATGGAAATATCTGTACATTCCTTACGACTGACCATAGTCATCTCCTTTACATACATTGGAACAGAAACATATACATTATAAACCTGATGCTCAATTGCGAACATATCACGTACTGTACACTACCACTAAGTGTAATAATACTTGCCCAATAAATGATTCCACACAATGCAAACTAATACTGATGGAAAATCAATGATGGGTGGGCATGTCTCTTAGGTTTTTCTTGCGAGTGCTATGAAAGAGAGACGTAATCGGCCAGATGCTTAAAAAACCACTGTATGTTATTGTCATAAGCAGTCTTGGTTCTACATCTGCAGCAATTATCCATGTTAAAGGCTATACCCCCTTTACAAATCAAGGTACGACATTTCCTCTGAAAGAGGTGTTTTTTTCAGACAAATACCATGACAGTGATGGTAGGAATGTGTATATTCAGACCAACATGTAGCCCACGATGCAACCTCGTCATAAAATTAGCGCATTTTGAAAGTGATTCGGCTAAGGAACGTGGTATGTAAGCAGGATTTGCGACTCCCTCACACCATACAGCTAGATAATTCTTTAATATTTGTAGCGCATTCTGTCCCGATACTCTATCAGAGGTTCTACGATTTATCCACTGAGTTATAGGCGACGACTGATTGAGAAGGAACACAACAGTAGTAGTAGATGATGTGCTGATTGCGGTTGTAAGAAAATGTACACTATGTTGTCAGATTAGTGTCACACTATCCGCTAGAAGTGATCTCCATGATTTCGAATCAGGTATTTCCATTGAAGCATTTACCTGCATCGGATTACACCCACATATGAATAATATTTCTGGCACACTTATATCTCGCAATGAGTCACCTTCCTTGAACCTGTCTGCTACAGTAAAATTACAATCTGCTTGTAGCCAGTCCCTATGTGTCTTGCAGCTGATCCCATTTCTACAGCTCCGTGCATGTTACTGTTCCATTTTAAGTCGGAACTGAGCAGAAGCCAGAGAAAACCATACCCACCACCTTCTGCAAGCCGTGTAGAAACAGAGCGACCTGAGTTAGTGCGGCAAGAGCATGTTTTGACCATTCGATGCAAATGCGCGCATTGTGTAAACTTCATACAAGTACTACAGAGCCACGTCCATTCAAATCTGTCACCCCAACATCCTATCAACATTATTCTCTACACCCAAACAGAGAAAAATTAAGGACTATAGAAGTTACACTAACTTCGTTCAACATAGAACTCACCTAGGCACCATTGCTCGCGCTATGACGCATACCTGTGCTGTGGCTCCAGCGCGGTCAGGGAGTTTTCGCAATTGTTCCCCAGAATAGCGCAGCATGCAGCCCTCCAAGCATTCCTAATGGTATACGCAGTCCCACACCGAATTTACACCTCAAACTGCTGCTGCTACTATCGCCTGTGTGGCACGATCCAATTAAAATACAGGCACTGCAGAGGCCACTTTAAAGTTTGATCACCGAACTAGGCGAACGATCATATCGGACAGACTATTGTATGAGACTCTCCGTCTGGTTCTGTTTAGTTGTTTGAAACACTGTTTTCTAATACGCTTTTGGGCAATGCTAAAACATTTCGTTTTTCTGCCACGACTTCGAGGCCTGTGCCTGGTTCTAACCTGACATTAAGAAGTTCTGAGCCAAGGATTTTGCTGTAACGTAGATGTTGCACGGTGTAAATCATGTTCTTACGGCAGATAGCATAACACGCCACACATCGGCTGATATTAAATAAAAGATACTTACAACATAAGGAAATCAGAAGAGTCTTACAGCGTTAGCGTAGGTTTCCAAACTACAGTCCGAAGGTGATTCACAAGCTCTACTTGTCTCTCACAGTGAAGGAATAGCTGATGGCTCTGCGTTTCCTTTGCGACTCATGTACGCGATCAGTGTTTTGGCGTTATCCACCCCAGAAGGTGCTTTCCATCCAGCAAGACTCTTTCCTCATCTCAACCAAGCGATATCAGTCAATCATTATGTGGTAACCAACAGCGTACCAGTGAACAGATGGGATGGAAAAGACACTATCGATGTATTCTAATAATAAGCATCACAGTTGATAGCGTGAACAATTTAAGAAGTTTCACAGTAACTTCAGCACAGGCCAATGATGTGACAGCATGTTTCTCCAATTTCAGTATCATAGCTAAACCATCCCTTCTCCACTCTGCGAGTATAATTGCGAATATGGATAGATGACTGTGCAGTACGTCCTTTCCGAGTCGTCACCCATCTGGAGCGGCGCCCATGTCGAGGAGTTTAGCACTCCATATCGATGTATAGTAACAGATTTCAAAGTGTCGTGATGTAATAGCAGATAGTTAGTGAAGAAGAACAAGATGAGGATGATTTTTATGCATGATGGACCTCCGGATGGATGGAGTTAGACATATTGTTATGTAAATCAACCAAGCTGTCAACTCTATAGTATTGTTTTAGAGTCTAGGATCGGTACCTGGAAGTTATTGGCTACAATGTTCTGCACTGAAAACGGGCTATAATGTTAGATCACATGTGTTTCTGACCTCCTATCAGTGGTATGGAATGTAGCATTGTTTTCACTGTGAGAAATATATTTCAAGTGCATGACATACATTCTTCTGCCCGGTTTCTCTACGATAAACTATGTTATCGAACCGTAAAATGAAAAAAAGCTACTTCTCTAAAACACTTGCTCTGTGTGATACGAGGGCAATATAGCTTTCTGGAGATGTATATTGTCCACTGTTCACATCCGATCACGTTTTAGAAATTATACGATGCCTTCATCAGTCCTATATAAAATGATCGTTAGTAGTGGGGGATACCTCCTACAAGGAAACAGATAAAAACCTAACAGCAGCATCAGACATGTGAAAATTACAAGTCGTTCCGTCACTAACTTGGTAAACAGCACATCTGTCCGTCAAATGTGTACACGGGGATTACAGCACCTCCTAAGCACCTATCGCTATGTTAGTTATGACGCTGAAGTCACGATTTTACACCCAAGAGGCGACAGGGGGGATGGAGTACATCGCATAAATCAAAGTTCGTTTAGAGGAATGTGTCAAGTTTCATCACACATGAGATGGAAGTATGGAAGTCCTTTGATGACCGACAGGTTTACGGTTCACCATTAAAAGTAGATAGTGCTTTAAACCACATACAGAACACGTGGTTTTATATGACTAGATCTATATCATATGACTGATGCATCTGGACAGAACAATGGAAAAATTGATCCGCAGCAACGTTTCCTTCTCTAGAATGCATCAGTCAACCATTAAATTGTACCTCATTACAACTTCCTCTCAATTGATCACCCTGTCCACTCTCTGTTATCCTTTAACGCAGCTGCAAGTAGGTTTACAGGTGGATGGTTCTCTGTCCTCATGAAAAGCATCAAATACAGTAGTCAACTCACGTGTATCACTGGCACCACAATAGACATACAGTATAATGCTGCCTCAACGGGAAAAAATTTACTTCCTCCCTGATATCCTTCGTTTTGATGTCGACGTTTTCTCGGATTCCTCTTGTTGCCGCATTCTTGTTCCCATGTATAAATTGTTCAGCACGAACCAGAAGATATGCAAGTACATTCTCAATTTCCCCACATTTTTGTGTATATTTGGTCAGTTTATACATATTCCCTCATCATTTTTCACAATTCTATCGATTTTATGGCAGATCTATCCATGCAATCATGACATAACCTCTTGTTCTGTGTTTTAAAATTGCTTGTAAATGTAGCACAGCTGCCAACACCTAGCCCAAATGCACTGATCGGGAGATGTACTGATCGGGAGGTGTAATATAGCACTGTACTCTACTGTATCCAGTCACCCTCACATTCAGAGAGCGTTTGCTCTGTTTTCTGTATGTCTGTGTATATGCATGCCTTGCGGAAGAATCCAGGGAGGAGTCGTGGCAGAAAAACGAAATGTTTGGCATTGTACAAAAGCGTGTTAGAAAACATCGTTTCAAAGGACTGAACAGGACCAGAGGGAGAGTCTCATGTGATTTAGTATAGTCTGTGGGATACGATCATTCGTCTAGAGCATAGGTGATCAAACTTTAAAGTGGCCTCTGCAGTGCCTGTATACTTAATAGGATTGTGCCACACAAGCGGTAGTAGCACCAGCAGTTTGAGGTGTAAATTCAGTGAGTGACTGTGTATACCGTTAGGAATGCTTGGAGGGCTGCATGCTGCGCTATTCTGGGGAACAATTGCGAAAACTCTTTCTCCGCATTGGAGCCGCAGCACAGCTATGCATCATCATGCGAGCAATGGTGCCTAGGTGAGTTCTATATTGATAGAAGTTAGTGGAACTTCTATAGTTCTTAATTTTTCTCTGTTTGATGGTAGAGAATAACGCTGATAGCATGTTGGGGTGATAGATTTGAATGGACGTGGATCTATAGTACTTGTATGTAGTTTGCACAATGTGCACATTTCCATGGAAGGGTCAAAACATACTCCTGTCGCACTAACTCAGGTCGCTCTGTTTCTACACATGTTGCAGAAGGTGGTGGGTATGGTTTTCTCTGACATCTGCTCAGTTCCGACTTAAAATGGAATGATAACATGCACGGAGCTGTAGAAATGAGTGCAGCTGCAGGATGTGTAGGGACTGGCTAAAACAAGATTGTAATTTTACTGTAGCAGACAGGTTCGAGGAAGGTGACTTTTTGCAAGATATGAGAATGCCAGAAATGTTATTCACTAGTGGATGTGATCTGATGCAGGTAAGTGCTTGAATGGATATACCTGATTCAAAATCATGGACATCATTTCTAGTGGATAGTGTAACACTAGAGATCTGAGAACATAGTGTACATTTTCTTACAATCTCAATCAGCACATCATCTACTACTACTGTTGTGTTCGTTCTCAATCAGTCGGCGCATATAACTCGGTCGATATATCGCAGAAGCTCTGATATAGTATCGAGAAAGAATGCACTACAAATACTATAGAATTATCTAGCTGTACGGTGTGACGGAGTCCCAAATATGCCGGCCGACGTGGCCGTGCGGTTAAAGGCGCTGCAGTCTGGAACCGCAAGACCGCTACGGTCGCAGGTTCGAATCCTGCCTTGGGCATGGATGTTTGTGATGTCCTTAGGTTAGTAAGGTTTAACTAGTTCTAAGTTCTAGGGGACTAATGACCTCAGCAGTTGAGTCCCATAGTGCTCAGAGCCATTTGAAGTCCCAAATATTGCTTACATACCACGTTCCTTAGCCGAATCACTTTCAAAAAGCCTTAATTTTATCACGAGGTTGCATCGTGGGCTACATGTTGGTCTGATAATACGCATTCCTACCATCCACTGACATGGTATTTGTCTGGAAAAACATCTCTTTCAGAGGTAATGTAGTACCTCGATTTGTAAAGGGGGTATAGCCTTTAACATGGATACTTGCCTGCAGATGTAGAACCAAGACTGCTTATGACAATAACGTACTGTGGTTGTTGAGATAGTTTTTTTTAAGCATCTGGCCGATTACGTGTCTCTTTCATAGCACTCGCAAGAAAAACCTAAGAGACATGCCCACCCATCATTGATTTTCCATCAGTATTAGTTTGCATTGTGTGGAATCATTTATTGGGCAAGTATTATTACACTTAGTGGTAGTGTACAGTACGTGATATGTTCGCAATTGAGCATCAGGTTTATAATGTATATGTTTGTGTTCTGTTATATGTAAAGGAGACGACTACGGTCAGTCGTAAGGAATGTACAGATATTTCCACTTCCAGAGCCACAGCCTTCAACGGGGTATATTTCCAACACTTCAGTCATTGTCGAATACCATTCAATTGAGACCACAATCATAACATTTAATTCTAAGTATAATTATAAAACATATATATGATCGGTTTTCGAGAATGATTAAGTGTAGGCATGGACTATGGAGGCAATGATTCACGTTTCTCATTAACGGCAGCAGCTGTCCGAATGCAGATGCCTGTTGGAGTGTAAGAATGTATCTGAGTTAACTTTGCCATCGTCTAGACGACCAAATAGCGAACTAATACTTAATATGTGTTGGGCGGTTTTGTGATCAAGTGGAAATTTGAGGAGATTGTGTATGGAGGTGCGTTTGTGCTGGACCATTATTCCCTCCCATGTAAATTGTTCAGTTGACTGGTTCTGCACATTTCGCACCTTTATCTAGTTGAGAGAAGATCGATTGTGGAGTATGCATCTAGCATGTGGAAGACACGTTTGTTATGTAGACATGGGAAAGACCTTAGTTGGCTTGTAAATTATAGGGATGATTTGGAATGTGTCACATCACCAGCATCGGTATTCGAGAGTGGAAATGTCAGATTCCTCTATTTGTTTCAAGTTACTCAGTGGTCTATAGCACGCTGAACATCGCTAAAGTTTGGGGTTTGTAGAGAATTAATTTCCAGTCTATATGTTGGGAATTATGTTGCGCCAGCGGTCGGTAGGATATCTGCCTAGTGCTTGATATCGAGAAGTACCACGAAAATGGTCTCTTATTGTGGCGAACTATGTGAAAATACGTGTGTTCTTGTAATCCCCGAGTCTGGACATGTGCGTAGAAAAGTGAAAAGCAAGGAATCAGGTTCAGAGCAGGAACAGTAACGCATTTGTGCCATGGGGAAACGATCCCGAATTTGTAGAGCAGTTCTGAGAGCGACTTCAGTGCGCTTAGGATGCTCTGATGTAAAAGGGATGATTCTGTATGGGGGAGAATATGAATTGTATGTTTACTACATCGACACAGTACGCAGTAATACGTTGCTGGGTTGGATATCGGTTTCATGCTCTAATGTTCAAGCTCCTGTCCTCAGTGTTAGAGCACTGTAATTGAGTAAGAATCTTTCCATATCTGACGATATGTATGGCACTTCACGAGGTTTGGTTGTTGGTTCAATACGGTGAACAGTGTAAAATAGTTTATTGCCGTTGAATGTCACGTCTGTAGAAAGAAAGAACAGGCTGACCGTGCTTCCTTAGGACTGAGGATCATCGAGATGTATAGCTGGTGTGAGTGTAGGCATACCATAATTTTTTCAGGTGCTGTACAGATATAAAAGATAACTGCACTGTTTGTGTAAAATGTGTGCATAGTGTATTGTAAAATTAACAATGGCTTACATTGTGTAAAATGTATATATATATATATATATATATATATATATATATATATATATATATTGCATTGTAAAGTTACTATACTTTATGTTGTGGCATGATGAGGATGACTGTGTGTCCTGTCATGAGGGACGTATAGACTCAGCACATCAATAATCGCCATATGCACGTCACGCACACACATGTCACGAGCAGTGGAACGGCACAATCTGTAACATCAGTATGGGCATCACACACACGTCAAGAGCGGTGGAACAGCACAATCTGTGATGTTGGTATCCATGCATCAGTGGTGTCCCATTAGAATGACGATAGAGAGAAAGCGGTCAAACAGATGAGAGGGATGATAGCGCGCTCTGGTAGTGGTGCTGTGCTCTAGGTCAGCTGGGCTCTGGACCTCGTGGCGAACCCACTGGATTGTGGTAGTGGCTCAAATTGTTTAAATAAAAGACAGCAGCATGATTTCGACAGTTGACGATTAGGAAGCATGTTTACAGAGTCTTTTAGTGGTTCGCATGTGTGTAGGCTGTGTGACGTGACCCCAAGTAAGTCAGAGCATGTGTTTTGTATCAGTGTAATAAATATACTCCATCCCTAAATGAATTGTTCCAAAATGAAGTACACTCGTTCCTCTCTCCACCAGCCCAGTGCATGCTGAGTCCTTCTCTCACGAATCCCTAGAAGGAGATGGCGGTTGGGTGACTTAAGTTAGTGGAGGTAATTCAAGTGTCCCTTCTTTCACGCCATTTTTCAGGGTAGCAGAGGTAGCCAAATTGTCATATCTTCATGCCAAAATTCAAACTTGGCGCCAGTTCCTAATATGATGTGGTAGTTGTATGACTTAGGTTAGTGGAGGTAGTCCAAGTGTCCTTTCACACCATTTTCTTAGCTTAATAGAGATATGCGAGTTGACCTTTCTTTACCACCAAAATTCAAACTTGGCGCCAGTTTCTAAGATGAGGTGGATTTTCTTGGATGGTGGTGGTGGTGGTGGAGGGGGTGGGGGGCGGACGGACGCTAGTCCGTGGGGGCTAATGGACACATTAATTTTTTCTTAAAAAAAGTATGGCAGTCTTTCTGACTACTAATTTTAATAAATGTCAGGAATGGTGATTGGACACTGTATTTAATTACAGAATGGTCCATGATCGTAAGAGGTATGTTCCTTGTTATGAAAGGGGTACGGTACAATGACAGTTACGAACTAGGTATGCTTCCTGGTACAAAAGGACATTCTCACAGTTCCTTGGGCATTTTATTAATGTGAAGCCTCCTGGACCAGTAGTCCTTATTTAGGATGGCCATGGCTCACATTGTTCAGATACTCCAACTCAGGAGAAGGCTGTAACAACAGAATGCGTCCGTTGTGTTAGCCCCCACAGAGCACTCAGAGACTCCAGCACCTCGATGTCTCTTTCTTCACTCTGCGAAAAACATTTTACAATGATGGCTACAGGGTGTACATCACAAGAAACCCAAGGAAAGTAATTAAGAAACTGACATTTGGGACTATTTTTGCCAAAGCATGGAACAGTTTAACTACAGCCTGGAACGCTGTAAACGGTTTCAGTACTTGTGATATTCATCCTTTCAACCCGAATCCCTTGCGTGAACAAATGTTTGCTCTGGCAGCTGTGTATGAATAACTCACTATTTCCACAATACCAAATCCCGAGAATTAGACAGCAGACCCACAAGGGACAACTGTACCAGGAAATAATCGAGTGGAGGAACTGCAGGCAGAGCCAACAAAAGACGTCAACAAAGACACTGCGAATGGGAGAAGAAGTTTCAGGGACTCACTTTTGTGCCATTGGCTTCGGGATCTGCAAACAACAAACAGAAGTTGGGAACATCATTCATTTTGATAGATTCTACTATTATTGATATAAAAGAGAAAAGTGCCAGGGCGGGAGACAAGAAGTTGATAAAAATACAAAATGTGATACCCGTAAAAATGATGTGTGCAATGTGTCTAAAAAAACTGTACAAACATGGTGAAAATTGGCTGCATTGTAACGATGTTCATTCTGGTTTCGTACTGTGTGTGTTACAAATGGAAATGATTCCTACTTTGTCTGCCACAATTGTTCCGATGATGATAGTGATTAAGAAGTCAGTTGTCTGTCTGCCCCGTATGAGTGTCTGTTTTCCTCTATACTGGTGGACAAAGGAAATTAGTGAACCGTTTATTTATTTCAGTTTTCGTGCTCTGAAAATAAAATTTGAAAAAACAGTTTAACTTGCATTGCTTCGGCGTAAGGTATAAGCTTGTTAGTGATATAAAATAAAAATTTGAAATTTGATTTTTTTAGAAGTTATTTTAAAAATCCCCTTAGAATGCCAATATGCCTCAACTTCACCCTACACTTTCTGTCAAGAACAGATTGACATGTGAGCATTTCAACATCACGCAGACAGTTCATAGAGATATATGCCATGTGTGGATGAGCATTATTCTGTTAAAAAACGGTATCGCGATACTGTCGGGTGAGAGGTAACACACGAGAACGTAGCTATCAACGGCTATTAAAAATTACTTTGTTTCATGGAAAAGTATCTATTTAGTGAACTAACATGATAGATAATGAAGTTTCGCATAATAACGGTATGTTAAGGTACTGTGCCCTTTGCGTGCTATCGTTTGTTTAAATCTGTTTTCGGTATCTCCAACCACTTATGAAATATGAGGAATGTTATGGATATTTCACTCTGACTTTATCGCCGGCACGTGCGATCACAAATTCTATATATTAGCTAAATTTCATACCCAGTAACATATTATGTAGTATGCAACAAATGCAGCGACTCCGTATTCTTCATAGCAAACTTTCTCGAATTTCGTGCTGTGTCTTACTAAAATGAAAATATCCCGATGACTAATACCATTAACGGAATGATGGGCACGTCATCACGAAGGTGAAATTAAAGCTGTAAGTAACGCAAAAATGAAGTTTTTAACCGAAGTTTCTGTAAAGTCCTTTGAAAAAGACTGCAGGGCTTGCGCATTGATTCTGTCAGCGCAGCCTGTCTCCAACCGTCAGAAAGATGGCAAACAATGTCGGCCTTCCCTTCCCTTCCGCCCAACACTTCGGACGAAAATTGGACGCTGTGCACCCGCCACAGTATTCTGCACGGACTCTGCTATTTGGCACGTCTCAACTATGCAAATTATTGTCAAAGGTAAAAGAAGGGATACGTTCCAGGCGAAAATTTAAAAGACTAAAGATCGAATGCTAGAGATTTGGATTTTTGGTCCTTCGTTATGGATTAGATTTTGATTGCCTTAATAAAGAAGAACGACTTACTGAGTAGTCAGTTCCGCTTTCAGAGCTGTCGGTTACGTTTTGATATGCGATTTCGTCTCAGATAAGTAGAGAGCGGGACTGCCGCGATAAGATGCTGCGAACTACTCTTGGACAAAAGCAGAAGCGACACGGATGTAGCACTTGAGTAATACGCTTTTAAATCCCAGGCAATAAATCAGAACGATGGCCTCGCAGACGCCACAGAGCTCACTGAACTGCACAGGAAGGCATGCTCAGTAAACAGCTGTCTCTGGAACTAGCTTTTGTACCCAGATACAGCGTAAAACTTATTCTGTGTTCTGAACTGCCTGCACAAATCTTCTCTTCGTTTCAAACCCAACAGCCACGTAAGAATGGGGAATAGAAGGGTTTGAGTCAAACTTTGTTAGCACTTTCCAAATATAGCTTCCCGTCACCGAGCCACAGATTACGAAAATTTTAGAAATAGTAACAATACATTATTGTGATTGTATTAAAACTTTTATAAACCGGTAACATGTTTATATTGCCGCAATGTGTTGTGATTGCACTGTGGCGTAGAGGTTAGCGCCACCTACGTTTTTCCTGGTACTTATCCCTTTTTTTCTCTTTGACAATAATTTTCATAGTAGAAAAATACCATATTGTAGAGTCAGTACAGGATACGTTGACCGTTGCGTAGTGAGTGGTTTTCGTCCGAAGCAGTGTGTGAGTTCATTCGTTTGGTCGAAGCAGGAAATCGATATTATTTGCAGCAGGAAATCGATATTGTTTGCCCACTGGCATTCAAACACGACCAGCAGCTGTTACTGTGATTTAGTATTTGTCGTCTCTGTAAGGTTCTCTAAACACCTTAGGTTTGTAACGTTTGTATATTCTGGAATATTCGATTATTATACAGAGGGTCAGAAATTGTAATGGTGTTGCAGAGGAGATAATGTTGAGAAAAAATTGTTACGAAAAAGTTGCGCCATTTCCATATTCTATAGCCTTGAAGATAGCCAATCAGGTCGTCGCGCGTACAAATTCAAGCAACCTACTAGAGACAGGTCGCAAACTTGTACTACGTTTGGTCTCCTCAGATCGAACGAACGTAGCTTGTACTCATGGAACATAAATTTATCGCTTCCGAAAACGGCACATTGTAACTGGTAATGAGAATCTGAAGAAATGGTAGAGCACGAACCCATGGATATCTGTGCGCCTCCGCATTTTAGCGCGTGGAAGTGCTAACTTTAATGGCTAACTTAAAGGTAAATGGCCAACTTAAATGTAAATAAATCGGGAACGGCACAATATATCGGATTTTTTTCTTAACAATTATCTTTCAGCGTAGCGTCCCCTGTAATACCATTACAAGTTTTCAGACGGTATCTGACCACCCTGTACAACAAATAGCAGCACTTCCTATCCAGGATATAAGTTCTCTTCTGCCTATACGTTTGTATTTGTAATAAACGTGCTGTCAGTGCTCAGCGTTGTATTTCATTGGCGACCCTGCCTTCGGATTTGGATTTGAGTGTCAATGCAACACGGCAATATCAGTGGTTAGTCCACTCCTGGAAATTGAAATAAGAACACCGTGAATTCATTGTCCCAGGAAGGGGAAACTTTATTGACACATTCCTGGGGTCAGATACATCACATGATCACACTGACAGAACCACAGGCACATAGACACAGGCAACAGAGCATGCACAATGTCGGCACTAGTACAGTGTACATCCACCTTTCGCAGCAATGCAGGCTGCTATTCTCCCATGGAGACGATCGTAGAGATGCTGGATGTAGTCCTGTGGAACGGCTTGCCATGCCATTTCCACCTGGCGCCTCAGTTGGACCAGCGTTCGTACTGGACGTGCAGACCGCGTGAGACGACGCTTCATCCAGTCCCAAACATGCTCAATGGGGGACAGATCCGGAGATCTTGCTGGCCAGGGTAGTTGACTTACACCTTCTAGAGCACGTTGGGTGGCACGGGATACATGCGGACGTGCATTGTCCTGTTGGAACAGCAAGTTCCCTTGCCGGTCTAGAAATGGTAGAACGATGGGTTCGATGACGGTTTGGATGTACCGTGCACTATTCAGTGTCCCCTCGACGATCACCAGTGGTGTACGGCCAGTGTAGGAGATCGCTCCCCACACCATGATGCCGAGTGTTGGCCCTGTGTGCCTCGGTCGTATGCAGTCCTGATTGTGGCGCTCACCTGCACGGCGCCAAACACGCAGACGACCATCATTGGCACCAAGGCAGAAGCGACTCTCATCGCTGAAGACGACACGTCTCCATTCGTCCCTCCATTCACGCCTGTCGCGACACCACTGGAGGCGGGCTGCACGATGTTGGGGCGGAAGACGGCCTAACGGTGTGCGGGACCGTAGCCCAGCTTCATGGAGACGGTTGCGAATGGTCCTCGCCGATACCCCAGGAGCAACAGTGTCCCTAATTTGCTGGGAAGTGGCGGTGCGGTCCCCTACGGCACTGCGTAGGATCCTACGGTCTTGGCGTGCATCCGTGCGTCGCTGCGGTCCGGTCCCAGGTCGACGGGCACGTGCACCTTCCGCCGACCACTGGCGACAACATCGATGTACTGTGGAGACCTCACGCCCCACGTGTTGAGCAATTCGGCGGTACGTCCACCCGGCCTCCCGCATGCCCACTATACGCCCTCGCTCAAAGTCCGTCGACTGCACATACGGTTCACGTCCACGCTGTCGCGGCATGCTACCAGTGTTAAAGACTGCGATGGAGCTCCGTATGCCACGGCAAACTGGCTGACACTGACGGCGGCGGTGCACAAATGCTGCGCAGCTAGCGCCATTCGACGGCCAACACCGCGGTTCCTGGTGTGTCCGCTGTGCCGTGCGTGTGATCATTGCTTGTACAGCCCTCTCGCAGTGTCCGGAGCAAGTGTGGTGGGTCTGACACACCGGTGTCAATGTGTTCTTTTTTCCATTTCCAGGAGTGTACATCACCTGAGCATGCGCATCGGTTAAACTGAACTGCCTACTCTAGTATTTTTATTGTTTGCCTGTTTCCTCATAGAGTTACAAATTGATGTCATCATTGCTTAGGATTTCAGTATCCCACATCTTTGCACATCCAAAAGAATACCTTGATTTCTGTGGTCATGAACTTACCTGAACATTTTTGTAGATCATTCTTTCCTCAGTCACTTGTAATATTTCTCAGGGACCAAAGTTTTTTTCCTTGCCCTTTTAAAGGACCGCTCCTCTTCATAGAACTGCCTACTGCGGTATGTCTTATCGCAGTATCCATAGACTCAGAGAATTTCGAAGCTGTCATCATTTGCTACTATATCAGGATACTGAACATTTTTATACTTTATTTCTTCGCCAGTCACTGGAGTATTTCATATGTTTGTTAAACGTTCTGCAGTTGTCTTCTTTGTACGTAAGCTTCTCTGATTACTGTGATTGTCCCATTTAAAGTTATCCATTGCTCTCCAAATGAACTGTTTGCTGTGGTATTACTACTTGTACTACAGAAATAATCAGTGTAGTTTAAACACATGTCGTTCTTCCCAGTATTTTAGTATGCCAATTCTTTGCACATCGATGAAAATATCTTTATTTGATTATTCATGAACTGCACTCAACATTTTGTACTTCACTCTTACTCTCGTGTTCCGCAAAACGGTTTGGCAATTATCTTCCTTCTAGAAATGTTTGAACTTTTGTGACTGTCGCTTTAGGATACAGCCACTCCTCATGAACTGGACTGCCTGCTGTGGAATTTGTTCTCTCAGTATTTATACAATCTGCTAATTACATACACTATTCATAATTCCTGATTACATCAATATGTGTTGCTTCTAACATTAATTAAAATACGTTTTTACTGTATTCACGAATACCCGTGAACGTTGTTCTACTTCAATCTTTCGTGGATGAGACTCAGTATTTCTTCGTGAAACGATCTGTTCTTCACTGTCTTTTTCCTAGTTATTATGTTTCTATGGCTGCTAATATTTTCATCTTACATATCTGTTTTAAAGACATCCACCCTCTCCATGAGAACTGCCCACAGTGGTATTTCATTTAGTAGAAAGTATTTCATCACTATATTTCAAACATATATTTCAAGAATTTCGCACAGATTGGATTATTCCTTAGCGTTTCAGAACTGAACGACGTTCAACATCCAGGAAAATACTTCTAATCATGTATTCATGTACTCCCATGAGCGTTTCTATAGCTTTTATTCGTTAATCAGTTGACATAGTTCTTTGTTTCCCGTAATTCTTCGCAATGATGTTCCTTGTACGTATGCTTGTCTAATTTCCCTGATTCCCGTTCTTCAAATACCAATTCCTGTTCATTGTGCAACTGCTTATCGCAGTACGTAAGTAATCAGAGAATTCCAACCACATTCAATATTTCCCCGGTATTTCAGTATGGCAGGTGTTTTTACACTGATTAAAATACCTATAATTCTGTATCCATGACTTGCGCCCATCATTTTTGTACGCCATTCTTTCGTCGGTTATTTGAAGTACTTCCTCCGCTATCTAAAGTGGCTTCACAGTTCGTCAGTTATTTGAAGCACTTTCTCCGCTGTCTAAACTACAAACTATGGTCCAACATTCATACAGAATGCCCAAAGGGCAAACTACTCGCATAAAATGTTAACTAAACGGTACATGTGTACCATCTCAATAGCTGTCCTTAGCGCAAACGTCAGATGCGTGCTTCCTCACCCCAGCCAACGTTGTGTTGGCGGCGGGCTATCAGTTAAACTGAGCTGGCGCCGGCAGGTAGGGTGTGAGAGTGTCAGAAAGGAACACGCTTGCGCAAATTGAGAAATCGTCTTCTTCCATGTGAGTGTCATAAAATGTGTTACGAAAATGATCCGACGAGTGGGTCAAAGGCGCAGCAAGTTAATGCGTGTGTATGCATAATGTCTTAAGGCGAAGACAATTTTATATAACTATAGAACGTGGATATGCTGAAACTATATATGTGGGATAGAAAATTCTACGAAATGGCTAAACGCATTTACGCAGGACAGACAAAATACCATCAGCTAGAAGCAGGTTACAAATATGTGGGATGAACAACACATTTTTCAATTACTTGGGGTCTGTGATTGTGTTTGATGATTACGCTTGGATAAGCGTGTAAAGTTACTATATGAAATACTAAGCTCTATCGACCACAAAAGGGTCAGATTGACAGACTTATGTAATTCCGTGAAAGGGCGTGCAACGTTGACTTCATCGCCCTTAATATCTAATGACCGACAGAGGTCATTTTGAATAGTGCTATCGGATATGTAGCAAAATACTGTAGAAAGTACCCAAAGCTAAACTAGTTTCTTAAAATCAAGTACTTGAAGTAGTGAACCATGAAGCTTAATCAAGTGAGGTCTGTGAACGCATATAGCGTTCAACAGACAAACTGCCTTTAAGTTCTAATAGCTGTTGAAGTGAAATGTCAAATAATGTAACGGGCTTAATACACATGCGTGAAAAGACGTACGACGTCGGTTTCATCTGCCTTATTGTCTACTGACGGACAGACTTCAAAATGATTGGTGGTCTCAGTTGTTACCAAAATGGTATTCAATTTTATGTATATATCGTGAAGATATGTACAATGTCACTTAAACATTTTTTAAAAATGGTTATGGATTTATTTCCTTATTGTAGCCGAGAGCTCGGACTTGGAATGAATCTGACTAAAAACATCGTTGCATCACCATATTCGACTTGGATAGTTATGACTAAGTGGGAATGACTATTTGGACCATATTAGAAATATTCCTGCTTGTAAGAAGTGAGATTACTGTGAACATGTACAAGTATCACTCACTATAAGGCGTTAAATGAAAGAAAAAAATATGTGTATTGTATTAGTGTGCCCACGTTTGTAAGGGCACCCGTCATAACTAAGATTGAGGGAACCTAGAACGTGACTGAACGAGTTGACCATCCGGGACACCAAGCAACCGCTTGAATGCATCAGCTTTCGCCTATGTCGTATGGTAGAAAATGAAGCACTGAGTAAGGGGATGAAAACATCGAATGGTTTTTTTTTTAATTTTGTTTTTTAACTAGACTTGGTCGTTAAGGATGCAGTCTTTGTCATACCAGAGATGTTTAGAAATCTCCATTTCTACTGATATGTCTAATTTCATACCCCTAAGTTCAGATTGAAGCAACTCGGTACTTGCTGGGGGACTAGGTGCGTGAGCCATTTGTACGAGATGTTCAGCGAAGGTGGAACCTCGCGTACCGCTACTACTTCTGGTGATAATACGTTCCTTATATCTATTAGCTAGCGCTGGACCTGTTTGACCGATCTAATATTTCGGACAGTCACAGCAAGTAATTTTGTTAACCCCAGAATGAGAAAGATTATCACCAGCGACTTGTGAAGAGTGGATTAGGTTCTTTTTCAAATTATTGTTAGTGGAGAAGGCTACTCTAAATCCAAAAGTTTTAAGTAAACGTCCTAATTTGAAACTTATTTTAGCTATGAAAGGAACAGATTTAATTGCCATTGGTTCGTCATCTACTGCACCACCTGATATGGAAGCCGTATTATTAGATTTATTTATTTTCTAGCTGTACATTCGTGTTACTAAGTGTGAATTGTAACCGTTATTTTTAGCAATAGTTTCCAGCGTACCTAATTCCGTTTCTAGCGCCTCCGGGGAAAGGGGGATAGCCATGGCAAGATGGGGACTTGAATGAAAGAGGCTCATTTTTTGGGCTTGCGGATGTGCGGAGACACCAGGATTAATGTTATCAGAATATGAATTTTTTCGATATAAATTAAAAAGCAATGTGGCTGTCCACTACAATCAAGGTGAGATCTAAATAAGTTAAGGACCTGGTAGAGGAGTCAATTTCATACGTGAAATTGATGTTTTCATGAAACTCGTTAAATATTGAAAATATGTGGTCTATATCATTTTGAGTGCCATTAATGAGAAAGATTATATCGTAAACATATCTAACATAAAATTTTATTTTATTCAAAATCAAAATCTCTGCATTACTGGACAAAAAAATCAAATTCTATAGAGTTCTGCAAAATTTCAGAAAGAATACCAGCTAGTGGGATTCCCATAGCTCATCTGAAGGGTTGAGAGTACATTTTATCATTGAAATACACTAGCTGATATTGTTTCTGAAAATTTTCTGAACTCTATAGAATGTGATTTTTTTCTCCAGTAATGCATAGATCTTGATTTTGAGTAAAATAAAATTTTATGCAAGATGTTTTGACGATATAATCTTTTTCATTATTGGCACTCAAAAACAAATAGACCACATAGTTTCAATATACAACAAGTTTCAAGAAATCATCAATTTCATGTATGATATAGAGTCCTCTACGATGTCCTTAAATTATATAAATCTCACCTTCACTATAGTGGACAGCCACATTCCTTTTAATACACATCGAAAAAAACGTATTCTTATAACATTATTCCTGGTGACTACACATCCGCAAGCACAAAAACCGGCCTTGTTTCATTCAAGTCTACGTCGTGGCATGGCTATCCCCCTTCCCCGGAGGCGCTAGAAACGGAATTAGTTAGCCTTGAAACTATCGCTAAAAATAACGGTTACAATTCACACTTATTACGACGAATGTTCAGTAAGAAAATAATAATAAAAAAATAATACGGCTTCCACATTAGGTGATGCAGTAGATGACGAAGCAATAGGAGTTATATCTGTTCCTTACATAGGTAAAATAAGTTGCAAATTAGGACGTTTACTTAAAACCTATGGATTTGGAATAGCCTTCTCCACTAACAATAATTTGAAAAAGAACCTAATCCACTCTTTACAAGTCGCAGGTGATAAACTATCTCAGTCTGGGGTTTACAAAATTACTTGCCGTCATAGTCCCAAATATTATATCGGTCAAACAGGTAGAGCGCTAGCTACTAGATAAAAGGATCATATTATCACCAGAACTGGTAGCGGTACGCGAGGTTCCACCTTCGCTGAACATCTCGTACAAATGGCTCACGCACCTATTCCTCCGGCCAGTACCGAGCTGCTTCATTCTGAACTTAGGGGTATGAAATTAGACAAATTAGAAAAAATGGAGATTTTTAAACGTCTATGATATGACAAATACTGCACCCTTATCGATGAATTCAATAAAATAAATAAAAAATTGTTTTCCAAAGTTATATCCCCATGCTCAGTGCTTCACATTCTACCATGCGACATAGAAGATAGCCGATGCATTCATGCGGTTGCTTGATGTCACGGATGGTCAATTCGTACAGTCACGGTCTATTTTCCCTTAATCTTAGTTATGACGGCTGCCGTTACAAACGTGTGCACACTAATACAATACACATGCTTTTTTCTTTCATTAAAAGCCTTACAATGAGTGATTTTTGTACATGTTCACAATATTCTCACTTCTTACAAGCTCCAATATTTCTAATGTAGAACAAATAGCCATTCCCACTTAGTTATAATTATACAAGTCGAATATGGTGATGCAAGGATGATTTTAGTCATATTCATTCCAAGTCCGAGCTCTGGCTTAAAATTAGGAAATAAATCCTTAACCTTTTTAAAAAATTACGTTTAGGTGACATGGTACGTCTCTTCACCATATACACATAACTTTGCATTTCATTTTGGTAACACTTGATAGCACTAATCACTTTGACCTCTGTCGGTCAGTAGATAATAAGGGCGATGACAGCGACGTTCCTTTCACGCCTGTGTATTAAGCCCGTTACATTATTTGACCTTTCACGTCAACGGCTATTTGAACATAAAGGTAGTTTGTCTGTTGAACGCCATATGCGTTCAAAGATCACACTTGATTAAATTTCATGGTTCAGTAACTCAAGTACCTGATTTTAAGAAACTAGTTTAGATTTAGGTTGTTTTACGCCGTTTTGCTACATATCCGATAGCACTATTCAAAATGACCTCTTCCGCTCGTTACATATTAAGAACCATGAAGGCGACGTTGCACGTCCTTTCACGCAATTACATTAAGACGGTTATACTGATTTGACCCATTTCTAGTCAATCTCACTTAGAATTTAGTATAGTAACTTTACACGCTTATCCATGGGTAGTCATCAAATACTATCACTGACCCTAATTAATTGACAAATGGTCTATTCATCCCACATATTTTTAACTTGCGTTTAGCGGATGGTATTTTGTCTGTCCTGCGTCCATGCGTTTTGACCATCCGTGAAATTTGCTATCACACATATATAGTTTCAGTCTATCCACGTTCTATAGTTCTATATAATTGTCCTCGAGCTAGAACATTATACATGCACACGTATTAACTTCTTGCACCTTTGACTCGGTCATCGGATAACTTTAGTAACTCATTTTATGCCAATCACATGGATGAAGACGATTTCTCAATTTGCGCCCGCGCGTTCCTTTCTGACATTCTCACATCCTAGTTCCCGGCACCACCTCAATTTACCTGAGAGCCCGCGGCCCTCCAAACGTTGGCTGGGTTGACGAATCACGCCTCTGAAGTTTGAGCGAAGCACAGCTATTGACATGGTACACACGTACTGTTTGTTTACGTTTTTTGCGAGTGTTTGTCCCCTAAGTTCTTTCGTCAATAAGTCGAAGTAGTTCTTGGTTTCCCGTATTTCTTCGCAATTATGTTCCTTGTACGTATGATTGCCAACTTTCTCCTATTCCCATTTTAGACATATCCTCTGCGGTTCATTGCAATTGCCTCCTGTTATACTACTTATCGCTGTACGCATGTAATAAGTGAAATACAAACACATGAAATTTTCCCCTGGTATATTAGTATGGCAGGTGTTTTCACACTGATTAAAATAGCTATTTGAAGTACTTCCTCCGGTATCCAAAATTTCTTCACAGTTGTCTTCCTTGTACCTCTATGTTTGTACTCTTTCCGACAACGAAGTTTAAACAGAGTTAGTGCTCTTCAACTGAACTGACTGCTGTGCTATTTCTTATTGCAATATGTATAGCCTGAGAGATTTCAAACAGATGCCTTACTGCTTAGCTTTACACTTTTTGCACATTGATTAAAATACCTTTGATTCAGTATTCATGAAGCATCCTGCATGTTTTTGTAGCGGATTTTTTCGTTAAATGGTCGAAGCATTTCTTCTGTTTTCCACAAAGTGATCGCATTTGACTTCCATGTACATATGTCTTTTTAACCTCTGTGATTCCACACTTAAAGTCATCGACTGCTCTTCAATTGAAGTGCTTGTTGTGGTATTTCTTATCGCAATACGTATGTAATCTGCGAATTATAAAGACGTGTGATTTTTCCTCCTTGTTAATAGTGTTTCAGCTCTTTGCACATCGTTTAAAAAACCCTTATATCCGTGTTCAGGAAATGCCCTATAAATTTTTGTACTTCTTCGTCAGCCAAGTGAAGGCCTTCTTCTGTTACCCAGAAATCTGGCGCAGTGGTCTTCCCTGTACGTATCTTTGTATAACATCTGTCACTAGCGCTTTTAAATGCATCCACTCCTGTTCAACTGGCATGGTTGCACAGTATCTACAGCCCAGACAATTTAAGACATTTGTTATTATTCCTTAGTATTTTAGAATCAGACGTGTGGTCACATTGGTTAATTATTTGTATTTCTCTAATGATGATGTCCTCTGAACATTTATGTGTGTCATTCCTTCGTCAGTCAGGTGAAGTAGTTCATCTATTTCCAGTAAATTCGCCGCAATGATTTTCCATCCACGTATCTTTGTCTAACGTCTATGATTCTCCGTTTTGAAGACATCCACCACTGTTCAACTGAACTCCCTTCAATGGTATTTCTTATCGAATAATGTGTATAAGCTATGAACTTCAAACACGTGATATTTCCCCTGTGTTTCAGTAGTTTACGTACATACACATTGAATAACATGTCTTTATGGCAGTAATCACTAACTACGCTAAAGATTTTCCACTTCATTCTTTCGTCAGTCAGAAGAAGTATATGTTCTTTTACCCAGAAATTCCTTTTAGGTTACCTTCATTATAGAGATGTTTGTGTAATTTCTCTCATTTTTCCTATTTGAACACATTATCGCTGTTCAAGTGGTCTCTTGTGGTTTCCTTATGGAAGCAGCCTTTCACAATTTCAAACTCATGTCATGATTCTTAACTACTTCGGGTACCTATGTCTTCGCACATGAACGAACATTTTTAACTATTGTATTGTTGATATCGCTTGAATATATTTGTAATTCTTTCCTTCGTCAGTCTCATGAAGTAATTACTCTAGTACCCAAAAATTTGACTCTGGTATCTTCCTCTAATGCATTTCTCTTTAATTTCTATGAATTTGCCCTTACAACAATGCGTATTAGTTAAACTGAACTACCTACTGTAGTATTTCTTATTGCGTGCCTATTTCAACATAGAGTTACAAATTGATGTCATCTTTGCGTAGGATTTCAGTGTCCCACATCTTTGCACATTCAAAAGAATACCTTCATTTCCGTAGTCATGTACTTTCCTGAACTGTTTTGTAAATCATTCTTCCGACCGCCATTTGAAACATTTCTCATGAGACCAAACTTTTTTAGCTTGCCTCCTTTAGTGGACCACTCCTCTTCATAATGTTGTGTGTCTTACCGCAGTATTCATTGACTGAGAGAATTACGAAGCTGTCATCGTTTCCTGCTATATCAGAATAATTAACATTTTTGTAATTCATTTCTTCGTATTTCAAAATGGCAATTCTTTGCACATCGATGAAAATATCTTTATTTGAGTGTTGACGAACTGCTCTGAACATTTCGTACTTCACTCTTACGTGTCACATCAAGTATTTCTCGTGTTCCGCAAAAAGACTTGGCAGTTATCTTCCTTCTAGAAATGTTTGTCTAACTTTTCTCTCTGTCTCTTTAGGAGACATCAAGTCCTCATCAACTGAACTGCCTGCTGTGGAATTTGACCCATCAGTATTTATACAACCAGCAAATTACATACACTATTGATAATCCCTCATTACATCAATATGTGTTGGCTTGTAGCATTAATTAAAATACGTTTATCACTGTATTTACGAATACCCATGAACATTGTTCTATTTCAGTCATTGGCGTATGAGCCTCAGTCTTTCTTCATTAACCCAACTGTTCTTCACTGTCTTTTTCCTGTTTCGTATTTTTGTTTATCTGCTAATATTTTCCTCTGACTTACCCCTTATAAAGACGTCCACTCCTCTTCATGAGAACCTCCTATTGTGGTATTTCGTTTCGCAGAACGTACATAATCAGTGTATTTCAAACATATGTTTCAAGAATTTCGCACAGAATCCATTATACCTTAGCATTTCAGAGTTGAACGACTTTCGACCTTCAGTAAAATACTTGTAATCCTGAAATTTCCTGAACATTTTTGTAGATCATTCTTCTTCAGCCATTTGAAGTATATCTATCTATCTATATCCGAATCCAGCTCCAGTTACTGCTGGGTCTGGGTGTCGATGAGTCCTCTCCAGTTGGCTCGGTCCTCCCACTACTTTTCTTCCTCCAGTTGCTGCCAGGTCACACCTTTCTACAGGTATTCTCACTCCCATTTTCCACCGTGTTCTTGGACGCCCTCTAGGTCTTTTCCCATCCATCTTTAGTTCTTCCATAATTCTGTGGAGTGTCTGCCCATGCATCCTCTTAACATGCCCATACCATCTTAATCTCTTTCTTTCAATTTCTTCTCTCATACTTTCTTATTTGAGGTCCTTTCTAATCTCTACAATCTTTACTCGGTCCATTCTTGTTTTTCCCTTAACTGCTCTGAGAAATTTCATTTCTCCTGCGTGCAGTCTGCTCCGGTCCCTTTCTGTCATTGTCCCTGTTTCTCCACCTTAGGGATGTAATAGTTCTTATACATAAGGAGTTTTTCTCTTTCTGAAACTTCATTATTCTAAATCAGGTGTTTTATTGTTTGGTAGAAATTACCTCCTTTCTGTAACCTCCTATTAATTTCGTTAGTTATTCTTCCAACCCTAGATATTTCATTCCCTAAATAGGTGAAACTTTCTACCACTTTGAGGGGTTCTCCATTCAAGGTAATATTTCCGTTGATTCCTTTCTCTCTTCCAAATACCATTACTTCGCTCTTATCTATATTTATTTTTAATCCATACCTTTTCATTATTTCCTTCCACGCATCAAACTGTAAGTGTACATCTACCTCTTTATCACCCCATATTACCATATCAGATGCAAAAATCATCCTTTTGTCTTTTTTTTTTACTATATCTTTAACTGCCCCATTCATTCCCTCCATCACAACATTAAAAAGTACAGGAGATAGAATACCTCCTTGCTTAAGTCCTTGTCTTTTTTCGAAGTATTCAGAGTGTTCTAATCCTACAATTGTGTCCTCTGTACATTGTCTTTATAACATTAATGTAACCATCTTGTATATCTATCTTCTTCATTTCTTCCCAGAGTCTTTCCCTGTCAACTGAGTCATACGCCTTTTCTATGTCTATAAAAACCATTATCACCCTTTTGTTATACATCCAACTTTTTTCCATCCAGAAAATATCAGGGCGATCGTGCATCTTCCTTTCCTAAACCCATGCTGTTCTTCACTCAGCTCCTTTTCTATCTTTTCACTTAATCGTTTTAGTAAAATTCTTCCAAAAATCTTGGCTGTATGACTCATAAGGGTTATTCCTCTGTAGTTTTTACAAAGTCTTTTATTGCCTTTCTTGAAGATGGGGACAATGTCTCCTGTTCTCCAGTCGTCAGGTATTGTACTATTTCTCCACACGCTTGATAGTACTCTATACAGCCACTGCATTCCCACTGGACCTGCTGCTCTTGTCATGTCCACTAATACTTCATCAGGTCCTGGGGCTTTCCCCTCATTCATCTTGTTCACAGCTTTTTCCATTTCTTCCCGTGTAATTTGTCCTAATTCTGCTTCCCAACTTCTCTCAATTTCTCCAGTATTTGATGTTTCCTCCCTTCAGCGTTTAACAGCTTCTTAAAATGTTCTTTCCAGAGATCTTTTATATTCCCTGGATCTTCGATAATGGTACCGTCCTCTGTTTCCATCTTTACTGGTACTTCAGAACCCTTCATTTTATTTTTGATCATTTTATAGAACATTTTTTTATTGCTCTTCACATCTTCTTCAATTTTTTTGTAAACTCTTCCCGTGCTTTTTTCTTTGCTACTTCCACTATTTCTTTGCACTTCTTTTTCTCTGTATATCTTTCATGGTCATCGTCATTTTTAGTTTTCCACCACTATCTACATGCTCCCTTTTTTCTTCTATCTGCTTGGATTGTGGTATCATCCCGCCAACTTGTCAGTCTTATTTTTTCCTTTTCATATGTTCTGCCACATACTTTTTGTGCTGCTTCGACTAAAGTGTCTTTGAATAAACTCCATTCTTTTTCTACATCGCAGAAAACTTGTTTTGGAAATTTTTGTGTGATTAATTCTCTGTACTTCTCAGCACATTCACTCTCCTTCAGTTTCCAAACCCGTATCCTCATCACTTTCTTCTGTTTTCTATTTTTCACACACTGATTCATTTTCCATTGTCCCACCAGTAATCTATGGTTTCCATCTGCACTCACACTTGGAATTACCTTCACATTTGTTACTTTCTCCCCCATTCCCTATCTACTAGATTATAATCAATTACACTCTTGGTTCTTCCATAGTAACTGTATCTGGTGATAACATGACTTTCTCTCTTCATAAACCAGCTGTTTGCTATTTTCATTCCATTTCTCTGGTACAAATCCAGGAGTCTTTCCCCTTCTTCATTTCTGCCTCCATATCCAAAACATCTCAATACTTGCTCAAATCCCTTTCTGTCTTTGCCTGCCTGTGCAATAAGATCTCCCATCACTGTATTAGCACTCTCTATATGGTTTTCTAACACATTTTCAAAGTCCATCTTCTCTTCTTCGCTACATCCCACTTGAGGTGCATAAATCTGGATCAATTTTAGTGTTTCTTTTTGGAATCTCAGGTTTAAGATTATGATCCTATCTGATATATATCTCACATTTTCAATACAGCTTTGTACATTCTTATTCACCATCACTGCCACACCATTTCTTCAAGACCTATTATTCCCACTCCAGTACAGTTTTCCTCCTCCCCCCAAATTCTTCTCACCTTTTCCCTTCCACTTTGTTTCGCTTAATACCAATACATCTGTCTTCCTCTCTGTTAGCACATCTGTCAGTTCTTCCATTTTTCCATTGAGGGTTAATATATTAAGGGTGCCAATATTTAGATTATTTTTTAGTCCAGTTGGTTTCATCTTCTTGTACTGATGAATATCATCAGGTCTCCCATCATTTGCACCAGTACTTGAAGAAGCAGTGGGGTCAAATCCTGAGTGGTTCGCTCTGGGGCTCGTCTGTGTTTTGAAAGCAATGTATGAAGACTTTCCTACTGGCTTTCTAGGCCTGAACCAAGAAAGGATTTTCTTTTGGGGTTGCCTTCCTTAGCCTTTGGAGTTTCTCCTCCACCACAAGGCAGTGGTTCCTTTCTCATTGAATCCTCAGAAAGGAGGGTTGCCCTATCTGCCAGCTACGCCATTCCGAAGTCTTGCTTCTCCGCCGTCGCTGCCATTAAGGTCTTCACCCGTAACCCTGGGCATGGGTTCCGTGTTATACTCCACGGGATTGGGTCCCTGCCTCAACTCAGCCATCCTAGCACTCCGGCCTACTGAAGGTGTTGGAGGCCCACCCCCGCGACGTGGACGCGCCAGACAGGAATTACCCCAGTGGAGGAATAGGGAAGGGCACCCTACCTCCCTGGAGCCGGGTTAATGATTGTGTATGGTGCCATAATCAAAGGTGAAGTATTTCTCATGAGATCAAATTTTTTTCCTCCCTCCTTTAATGGACCACTGCTCTTCATACTGTTGTATGTCTTATAGCAGTATCCATAGAGTCAGAGAATTACGAAGCTGTCATCATTTCCTACTATATCAGGATACTGAACATTTTTGTACTTTATTTCTTCGTCAGACACTGGAATATTTCTTATGTTTCTTAAACATTCCGTAGTTGTCTTCCTTTTACGTAAGTTTCTCTGATTACTGTGATTCCTACGTTTAAAGTCATCTATTGCTCTTCAACTGAACTGTTTGCTGTGGTATTACTTCTTGCACTACAAATATAATCAATGAATTTTAAACACGGGTCATTCTTCCCAGTTTATTAGTATGCCAATTCTTTGCACATCGATAAAAATATCTTTATTTGATTGTTCATGAACTGTTCTGAACATTTCGTTCTTCACTCTTACGCGTCACATCAAGTACTTCTCGTGTTCCGCAAATGTCTTGGCAATTATCTTCCTTCTAGAAATGTTTGTCTAACTTTTCTCACAGTCGCTGTAGGGGACATCCACTCATCATCAACTGAACTGCCTGTTGTTAAATTTATTCTCTCAGTATTTATACAACCAGCAAATTACATACACTATTCATAATCCCTCATTACATCAAATGTGTTCTCTTCTAACATTATTTAAAATACGTTTGTTACTGTATTCACGAATACCCATGAACGTTGTTCTATTTCAGTCGTTCGTGGGTGAGCCTCAGTGTTTCTTCATTAAACCAACTGTTCTTCACTGTCTTTTCCATATTTCGCATTTTTCTCTAGCTGCTCTGAGTTATCCCTTGTGAAGACGTCCACTTCCCTTCATGATAACCTCCCACTGTGGTATTTCTTTTCGCAGAACGTATATAATCAGTGCATTTGAAACATATGCTTCAAGAATTTCGCATAGATTGCACTATACCTTAGCATTTCAGAGTTGAACGACTTTCGACCTTGACTAAAATACTTGTAATCCTGCATTCATGAATTCCCATGACCATTGTTATAGCTCATTCTTTCGTCAATCAGATGAAGTAGTTCTTTGTTCCCCGTAATTGTTCGCAATCATGTTCCTTGTACATATGCTTGTCTAATTACATGATTCCGTTTTTTTAAATTCCCAGTTCTGTTCATTGCAACTGTCTCCTGTTGTAGTCCTTATTCCAGTACGCAAGTAATCAGTGAATTCCAAACACATGCAGTTTCCACCAGGTATTTCAGTATGACATGTGTTTTCACATTGAATAAAATACTTATAATTCTGTATCCATGATTTGAGCTCAACATTTTTGTACACTGTTCTTTCGTCAGTTCATTGAAGTACTTCCTCTGCTATCTAAAATGGCTTCACAGTTGCCTTCCTTGTACCTGTGTGTTTGTACTGTCTCCGACACACAAGTTTGAAGGGAGTCAGTGCTCCTCAACTGAACGACTTGCTGTGCTATTTCTTATTGCAATACGTATGGCCTGAGAGAATTCAAACAGATGCGATACTGCTTAGCATTACAGTTTTTCACATTGATTAAAATACCTCTGAATGTGTATTGCTGAAGGATCTTGAATGTTTTTGTAACATATTTTCGTTAAATGGTAGGACGCAATTTTTTCTGATTCTCACAAACTGTTCGCATTTGACTTCCTTGTACGGATGTCTTTCTAACTCCTCTGATTCCCAACTTAAAGACACCGACTGTACTTCAATTGAAGTGCTTGTTGTGGTATTTCTTATCGCACTACGTATGAGATCAGCGATTTATAAATACATGGGATTTCTCCCCATTGTAATAGCGTGTCAGCTCTTTGCACATCGATTAAAAAACCTTTATATCCGTGTTCAGGAAATGCCCTGAACATTTTGGTACATCAGTCTTTTGTCAGTGAGTTAAAGACCTTCTTCTGTTACACAGAAATCTTTCGCAGCGGTCTTCCCTGTACGTATATTTGTCTGTCATCTGTCACTAGCGCTTTTAAGTGTATCCACTGCTGTTCAACTAGCATGGCTACACAGTATGTACAGCCGACACAGTTTGAAATATATGTGATTATTACTTAGTATTTGAGAATCACACGACTGGCCACATTGGTTAATTACTTGTAATTCTCTAATCATGATGTCCTCTGAACATGGTTGTAGGTAATTCCTTCGTCAATCAGGTGAAGTAGTTCATCTGTTTCCAGTAAATTCGTCGCAGTGATGTTCCCTCTACGTATGTTTGTCTAACGCCTCTGATTCTCTATTTTGTCGGTATCTACCACTGTTCAACTGAACCCCCTTCAATGGTATTTCTTATCGGAAAATGTGTATAAGCAATGGATTTCAAAGATGTGATATATTCCCTGCGTTTCAGTACTTTACATACTTTCACATTGAGTAACTTATCTTTATGGCAGGAGTCAGTAACTACGCTAAACATTTTCTACTTCATTATTTCGTCAGTCAATGGAAGTATTAGTTCTGTTACCCAAAAATTCCTTTTAAGCTACCTTCGTTGTACAGATGTTTATGTAACTTCTCTCATTTTTCCCATTTGATCACATTACCGCTGTTCAACTGACCTATCTCCTGTTGTTTTCTTATGGAAGCAGCCTTTCACAATTTCCAACTCATGGCATTTTTCTTAACTGTTTCGGTAACCTATGTCTTCGCACATGTACGAACTCCTTTAACTAGTGTATTGATGATATCGCTTGAATATATTTGTAATTCTTTCCTTCGTCAACCAGATGAAGTAATTACTCTAGTACCGAAGAATTTCACGCTGGTATATTCCACGAATGCCTTTTTCCTTAATTTCTATGATTTTCCCTTTTCAAGAATGCGCTTCAGTTAAACTGAACTACCTACTCTAGTATTTTATACTGCGTGCCTATTTCCTCATTGGGTTACAATTAGATATCATAATTGCCTATGATTTCAGCATCCCACATCCTTCCACATTCGAAAGAATACCTTCATTTCCATAGTCACGATCTTCTCCTAAAAATTTTCTAGATCATTCTTCCGTTAGCCATTTGAAGTATTTCTCATCAGAACAAGTTTTTTCTTGCTTGCCTTCTTTAATGGACAAGTCCATTTCATACTGCTGTATATCTTATCGCTGTATCCATAGACTCAGAGAATTACGAAGTTGTCATCATTTCCTGCTATATCAGGACACTGCACATTTGTATACTTCATTTCTTCGTCAATCACTGGAGTATTTGTTATGTGTCTTGAACATTCTGTAGTTGTCTTCCTTGTACGTACGTTTCTGTGATTACTGTGAATCTCCCGTTTAAAGTCATCCATTGGTCTTCAACTGAACTGTATTCTGTGGCATTGCTACATGTAGTAGAGATCAAATCAATGAATTTTAAACACGTGTTGTTCTCCCCAGTTTTTTACTGTGCCAGTTCTTTGCGCATCGATGAAAATATCTTTATTTGATTATTGATGAACTGTTGTGAGCAATTCGTACTTCACTCTTGCGTGTCACATCAAATACTTCTCCTCTTCTGGAAAACGTTGGCAGTTATCTTCCTTCCAGAGATTTTTGTCTAGTCTTGTCACTGTCGCTTTAAGAGACATCCACTCCTTATCAACTGGACTGACTGCTTTGGAGTTTGTAATGTCAGTATTTATACAATCATCAAATTGCATACACTATTCATAATCCCACATTATGTCCTAATGTGTTGACTACTTACATTAATTAAAATACCTTTATTAATGTATTCACGAATACCCATGATCGTTGTTTTGTTTCAGTAATTCGCGGATTAGCCTCAATATTTCTTCATTAAACTAACTGATCTTCACTGTCTTTTTCGTATCTAGTATTTTTCTGGCTGCTAATATTTTCTTCTGACTAATCCCTTTTAAATTAGTCCACTCTTCTTCATGATAACTACCCACTGTGGTGTTTCTTTTCGCGAAATGTATGTAATTAGTGTATTTGAGACAAATGTTTCAAGAATTTCGCACAGTTTAGATTATTCTTTAGCATTTTAGAACTGAACGATTGTCAACATTGAGTAAAATGCTTGTATTTCTGTAAACATGAATTACCATTAATATTTTTATAATGATTGAAATGAATCCGCTTTGATTGCAAATAGAAACCGACTGTTGACCTAGGTGTCGGCACGGATAAGTATGCCTTCTCCGGAACACACTAAAACTACAAACTGCCTAAAGAGACATGTTCCAACATTAATAGTCAACGCCCAAAGGGGCAAAATGCTCACATAAAATGTAAAATAAACGGTACGTGTGTACCATGTCAATAGCTGTACTTAGTTCAAACGTCAGAAGTGTGCTTCCTCACCCGAGCCAACGTTCGGTGGTCCGCGGGCTCTGAAATAAACTGATGTCGAGCCTTCAGCTAGGCTGTGAGAATGTCACAAAGAAACGCGCAGGCGCAAATTAAGGAATCGTCTTCATCTATGTGATTGGCATAAAATGAGTTACGAAAGTGTTCCGATAAGTGGGTCAGTGGCGCAGGGAGTTAATGCTTGTGTATGTATAATGTCCTAGCTCGAGGGCAATTTTATAGAACTTGGATAGGCTGAAGCTATGTATGTGGGATAGCATATTCCACACATGGTCAAAACGCATGCTCGTAGGACAGACAAAATAGTATTAGCTAGAAGCAGGTTAAAAATATGGGGGATCAATAATCCATTTTTCAATTACTTGGTGTCGGCGACTGTATTTGATGGTCACGCTTGGAAAGCGTGTAAAGCTACTATATTTAATTCTAGTCGTTATTGATCAGAAAAGGGTCAAATTAGTATGACAGACTTAGTGTGATTGGGTGAAAGGGCGTGAATCGTCGCCTTAATCGCCCTTAATATCTCCTGACCGACAGAGGTCATTTTGAATGGTGCTATCGGATATGTAGCATAATAGTACGAAAAGAACTTAAAGCTAAATTTATTAAAATCAGGTACTTGAGGTACTGAACCCTGCAACTTAATCAAGTGAGGACTGTGAACGCATATAGCGTTCAACAGACAAACGACCTTTATGTTCTAATAGCTGTTGACTTGAAAGGTCAAATAATGCAACAGGCTTAATATGCATGCATGAAAGGACATACTGTGTCGCTTTCATCGATCTAATCTATTGACCGACAGAGGTCAAAGTGATTAGTGCTATCAGGTGTTACCAAAATGGGATGCAAAGTTATGTGTATACTGTGAAGAGACGTAAAGTGTCACTTCAACGTTTTTTAAAAAGGCTAAGGAACTATTTATTAATTTAGGCCAGAGCTCGGAATGAATATGACTAAAAACATCCTTGCATCACCATATTCTACTTGGATAATTATAACTAAGTGGGAATGGCTATTTGGACATATTAGAAATACTGGAGCTTTTAAGAAGTGAGAATACTGTGAACATGTACAAGAATCACTCGTTATAAGGCATTAAATGAAGAAAGAGCTTGTGTATCTTATTAGTGTGCCCACTGTTGCAAGGGCAGCTATCATGACTAAGATTAAGGGAACCTAGAGCGTGACTGAACGAATTGACCATCCGTGACACCGAGCTACCGCATGAATGTTTCGGCTATCATCTATGTCGTATGGTAGAATTTGAAGCACTGAGCAAAGGGATAAAACGTTCGAATTTTTTTTTTTTTTAACTGGAATTGGTCGTTAAGGATTTAGACTATGTTATACCATAGATGTTTCAAAATCTCTGTTTCATTTACTATGTGTAAATTCATACCCTGAACTTCAGAATGTAACAGCTTGGTACAGGCTGGAAGATTAGGCGCCTGAGTTATTTGTAGGAGATGTTCAGCGAAAGTGGAACCTCGCGTACCGTCACCACTTCTGGTGGGAATATGTTCGATATATCTAGTAGCTGACGCTTTACCTGTGTGCCCGATATAATATTTCGGACAATCACCGCAAGTAGTTTTGTAAACCCCAGACTGAGAAAGTTGTTTACCAACGAATTGTAAAGAGTGGATTAGGATCTTTTTCAAATTATTGTTAGTGGAGAAGGCTACTCTAAATCCATAGGTTTTGAGTAAACGTCCTAATTTTGCCGATGAAAGGAACAGATATAACTGCCATTGGTTCGTCATCTATTGCATCACCTAATGTGGAAGCCGTATTATTATTTTTATTCATTTTCTTACTATATATTCGTCTTACTAAGTGTGAATTGTAACCGTTATTTTTAGCGATAGTTTCCAGCGTAACTAATTCCGTTTCTAGTGCCTCCAAGGAAGGGGGGATAGCCATGCCACGATGTAGACTTGAATGAAAGAAGGCCATTTTTTCGGCTTGCGGATGTACAGAGTCACCAGGAATAATGTTAGCAGAATATGTATTTTTTCGATGTATATTAAAAGCAATGTGGCTGTCCACCATAGTGAAGGTGAGATCTAAATAAGTTAAGGACCTGGTAAAGGAGTCAATTACATACGTGAAATTGATGTTTTCATGAAACTCGTTAAATATTGAAAATATGTGGTCTATTTTCAATATTTAAATAATAAATATTTAAATAATAAATATTTAAATAATAAATATGTGGTCTATCCCCCCATGAACCATGGACCTTGCCGTTGGTGGGGAGGCTTGCGTGCCTCAGCGATACAGATAGCCGTACCGTAGGTGCAACCACAACGGAGGGGTATCTGTTGAGAGGCCAGACAAACGTGTGGTTCCTGAAGAGGGGCAGCAGCCTTTTCAGTAGTTGCAAGGGCAACAGTCTGGATGTTTGACTGATCTGGCCTTGTAACAATAACCAAAACGGCCTTGCTGTGCTGGTACTGCGAACGGCTGAAAGCAAGGGGAAACTACAGCCGTAATTTTTCCCGAGGGCATGCAGCTTTACTGTATGGTTAAATGATGATGGCGTCCTCTTGGGTAAAATATTCCGGAGGTAAAATAGTCCCCCATTCGGATCTCCGGGCGGGGACTACTCAAGAGGATGTCGTTATCAGGAGAAAGAAAACTGGCGTTCTACGGATCGGAGCGAGAATGTCAGATCCCTTAATCGGGCAGGTAGGTTAGAAAATTTAAAAAGGGAAATGGATAGGTTGAAGTTAGATATAGTGGGAATTAGTGAAGTTCGGTGGCAGGAGGAACAAGACTTCTGGTCAGGTGACTACAGGGTTATAAACACAAAATCAAATAGGGGTAATGCAGGAGTAGGTTTAATAATGAATAGGAAAATAGGAATGCGGGTAAGCTACTACAAACAGCATAGTGAACGCATTATTGTGGCCAAGATAGATACGAAGCCCACACCTACTACAGTAGCACAAGTTTATATGCCAACTAGCTCTGCAGATGACGAAGAAATTGAAGAAATGTATGATGAAATAAAAGAAATTATTCAGATTGTGAAGGGAGACGAAAATTTAATAGTCATGCGTGACTGGAATTCGAGTGTAGGAAAAAGGAGAGAAGGAAACATAGTAGGTGAATATGGATTGGGGCTAAGAAATGAAAGAGGAAGCCGCCTGTTAGAATTTTGCACAGACCACAAGATAATCATAACTAACACTTGGTTTAAGAATCATGAAAGAAGGTTGTATACATGGAAGAACCCTGGAGATACTAAAAGATATCAGATAGATTATATAATGGTAAGACACAGATTTAGGAACCAGGTTTTAAATTGGAAGTCATTTCCAGGGGCAGATGTGGACTCTGACCACAATCTGTTGCTTATGAACTGTAGATTAAAACTGAAGAACCTGCAAAAAGGTGGGAATATAAGGAGATGAGACCTGGATAAACTGACTAAACCAGAGGTTGTAGAGAGTTTCAGGGAGAGCGTTAGGGAACGACGGACAAGAATGGGGGAAAGAAAAACAGTAGAAGAAGAATGGGTAGCTTTGAGATATGAAATAGTTAAAGCAGCAGAGGATCAAGTAGGTAAAAAGACGAGGGCTAGCAGAAATCCTTGGGTAACAGAAGAAATATTGAATTTAATTGATGAAAGGAGAAAATACAAAAACGCAGTAAATGAAGCAGGCAAAAAGAAATATAAACGTCTCAAAAATGAGATCGACAGGAAGTGCAAAATGGCTAAGCAGGGATGGCTAGAGGACAAATGTAAGGATGTAGAGGCCTATCTCACTAGGGGTAAGATAGATACTGCCTACAGGAAAATTAAAGAGACCTTTGGAGATAAGAGAACGACTTTTATGAATATCAAGAGCTCAGATGGAAACCCAGTTCTAAGCAAAGAAGGGAAAGCAGAAAGGTGGAAGGAGTATATAGAGGGTCTATACAAGGGCGATGTACTTGAGGACAATATTATGGAAATGGAAGAGGATGTAGATGAAGATGAAATGGGAGATATGATACAGCGTGAAGAGTTTGACAGAGCACTGAAAGACCTGAGTCGAAACAAGGCCCCCGGAGTAGACAACATTCCATTGGAACTACTGACGGCCTTGGGAAAGCCAGTCCTGACAAAACTCTACCATCTGGTGAGCAAGATGTATGAAACAGGCGAAATACCCCAGACTTCAAGAAGAATATAATAATTCCAATAACAAAGAAAGCAGGGCTTGACAGATGTTAAAATTACCGAACTATCAGTTTAATAAGTCACAGCCGCAAAATACTAACACGAATTCTTTACAGACGAATGGAAAAACTAGTAGAAGCCAACCTCGGGGAAGATCAGTTTGGATTCCGTAGAAACACTGGAACACGTGACGCAATACTGACCTTACGACTTATCTTAGAAGAAAGATTAAGGAAAGGCAAACCTACGTTTCTAGCATTTGTAGACTTAGAAAAAGCTTTTGACAATGTTAACTGGAATACTCTCTTTCAAATTCTGAAGGTGTGAGGGGTAAAATACAGGGAGCGAAAGGCTATTTACAATTTCTACAGGAACCAGATGGCAGTTATAAGAGTCGAGGGGCATGAAAGGGAAGCAGTGGTTGGGAAAGGAGTGAGACAGGGTTGTAGCCTCTCCCCGATGGTATTCGATCTGTATATTGATGAAGCAGTAAAGGAAACAAAAGAAAAATTCGGAGTAGGTATTAAAATTCATGGAGAAGAAATAAAAACTTTGAGGTTCGCCGATGACATTGTAATTCTGTCAGAGACAGCAAAGGACTTGGAAGAGCAATTGAATGGAATGGGCAGTGTCTTGAAAGGAGGATATAAGATGAACATCAACAAAAGCAAAACGAGGATAATGGAATGTAGTCTAATTAAGTCGGGTGATGCTGAGGGAATTAGATTGGGCACTTAAAGTAGTAAAGTGTTTTGGTATTTGGGGAGCAAAATAACTGATGATGGTCGAAGTAGAGAGAATATAAAATGTAGGCTGGCAATGGCAAGGAAAGCGTTTCTGAAGAAGAGAAATTTGTTAACATCCAGTATTGGTTTAAATGTCAGGAAGTCATTTCTGAAAGTATTGGAGTGTAACCATGTATGGAAGTGAAACATGGACGATAAATAGTTTGGACAAGAAGAGAATAGAAGCTTTCGAAATGTGGTGCTACAGAAGAATGCTGAAGATTAGATGGGTAGATCACATAACTAATGAGGAAGTATTGAATAGGATTGGGGAGAAGAGAAGTTTGTGGCACAACTTGACCAGAAGAAGGGATCGGTTGGTAGGACATGTTCTGAGGCATCAAGGGATCACCTATTTAGTATTGGAGGGCAGCGTGGAGGGTAAAAATCGTAGAGGGAGACCAAGAGATGAATACACTAAGCAGATTCAGAAGGATGTAGGTTGCAGTAGGTACTGGGAGATGAAAAAGCTTGAACAGGATAGAGTAGCATGGAGAGCTGCATCAAACCAGTCTCAGGGCTGAAGACCACAACAACAACAACAACATGTGGTCTATATCATTAGTGACAAAGATTATATCGTAAACATAACTAACATAAAATTTTATTTTACTCAAAATCAAAATCTCTGCATTACTGGACAAAAAAATCAGATTCTATACAGCTCTGCAAAATTTCAGAAAGAATACCAGCTAGTGGGATTCCTATTGCTAATCCGAAGGGTAGAGAATATATTTTATCATAGAAATCCACTAGCTCGTATTCTTTCAGAAACTTTTCTGAACTCTATAGAATCTGATTTTTTCTCCAGTAATGCATAGATTTTGATTTTGAGTAAAATAAAATTTTATGCAAGATGTTTTGAAGTTATAATCTTTGTCATTAATGGCACTCAAAATGAAATAGACCACATATTTCAGAAAGAATGCCAGCTATTGGAATTCAATGATAAAATGTATTCTCAACCCTTCGGATTAGCTATGGGACTCCCACTAGCTGGTATTCTTTATGAAAGTTTTCAGAACTCTATAGAATCTGAATTTTTGTCCAGTAATGCGGAGTTTTTGATTTTGAGTAAAATAAAATTTTATGCAGGTATGTTGTCGATATAATCTTTGTCATTATTGGCATTCAAAATGATATCGACCAAATATTTTCAATATTTAACGAGTTTCCTGAGAACATCAGTTTCACGTATGAAATGGAGTCCTCTACGAGGGCCTTAAATTATTTAGATCCCACATTCAGTATAGCGGACAGCCACATTGCTTTTAAAATACATCGAAAACATACATTTTCTGCCAACATAATTCCTGGTGACTCTGCACAACCGCAATCCCAGAAAATGGCCTTCTTTCATTCAAGTCTACATCGTGGCATGGCTATCGCTCTTCCCCGGAGGCGCTAGAAACGGAATTAGTTACGCTGGAAACTATCGCTTAAAATAACGGTTACAATTCACACTTAGTAAGAGGAATGTACAGTAAGAAAATTAACAAAAAATGACAATACGGCCCCCACATTAGGTGATGCAGTAGATGACGCACCAATGGAAATTATATCTGTTCCTTTCATAGGTAAAATAAGTAAAAAATTAGGACTTTTACTTAAAACCTATGGATTTAGAGTAGCCTTCTCCACTAATAATAATTTGAAAAAGAACCTAACCCACTCTTTACAAGTCCCTGGTGATAAACATTCTCAGTCTGAGGTTTACAAAATTACTTGCCGTCACATTCCCAAATATTATACCGGTCAAACAGGTCGAGCGCTAGCTACTAGATATAAGGATCATATTATCACCAGAAGTGATAGTGGTACGCGATGTTCCATCTTCGCTGAACGTCTCGTACAAATGGCTCACGCGCCTCATCCGCCGGCCTGTACCGAGCTGCTTCATTCTGAAGTTACGGGTATAAAATTAGACATATCTGAAGAAATGGATGTTTTTAAACGTCTATGGTATGACAAACACCACACCCTTATCGATCAACTCCAGTTAAAAAATAAAAAAAATTTTCGAAGGTTTTATCCCCATGCTCAGTGCTTCAGATTCTACCAAACGACATGGAAGGTAGCCGATGCATTCATGCGGTCGCTTGGTGTCACGGTTGGTCAGTACGTGCAGTCGTTCTCTATTTTTCATTATTCTTAGTTATGACGGCTGCCGTTACAAACGTGTGCATACTAATACAATACACATGCTTCTTTCTTTCATTTAAAGCCGTACAATGAGTGATTCATGCACAGGTTTACAGTATTCTTACTTCTTACAAGCTCCAATATTTTTAATATGGTCCAAATAGCCAGACCCACTTGGTCATAATTATTCAAGTCGAATATGATGATGTAAGGCTGATTCATATCATTCGAAGTCCGGACTCTGGCGTAAAATTAGGTAATAGATCCTTAACATTATTTAAAAAAAAAGTTTAATTGACATGGTACGTCTCTTCACGATGTAAACATAACGTTGCATATCATTTTGGTAACACTTGATAGCACTAATCACTTTGACCTCTGTCGGTCGATAGATAATGAGGGTGAAGACAGCGACGTTCCTTTCACGCATGTATATTTAGCCCGTTACATTATTTGACCTTTCACGTCAACAGCTATGAGAACGTAAAGGTAGTTTGTCTGTTGAACGCCATATGCGTTGAAAGACCTCACTTGATTAAACTCATTGGTTCAGTATCTCAAGTACCTGATTTTAAGAAACTAGTTTAGCTTTAGGTTCTTTTTACACCGGTTTGCTACATATCCGACAGCACTATTCAAAATGTCGTCGGCCGGTCATTAGGTATTAAGAGCGATGAAGGCGACGTTGCACGTCCTTTCACGCAATTACATTAAGTCTGTTATACTAATTTGATCCTTTTCTAGTCAATAGCGCTTAGAATTTAGTATAGTAGTTTTACACGCTTATCCATGTGTAGGCAACAAATACTATCACAGGCCCCAATTACCTGATATATGGGTTATTCATCCCACATATTTTTAGCCTGCTTCTAGCTGATGGTATTTTGTCTGTCCTCTGTGCATGCCAATCCGTGAAATTTGCTATCCCACATATAAAGTTTCAGCCTATCCACGTTCTATAGTTCTACTAAGTTGTCCTAGAGCTAGGAAATTATACATACACATGCATTTACATGCTGCACCTTTGACCCGGTCATCGGATCACTTTCGTAACACATTTTATGCCTATCACATGGAAGAAGACGATTTCTCAATCTCCGCATGTGCGTTCCTTTCTGAAATTCTCACAACCTAACTGCCGGCACCACCACAGTTTTACTGAGACCCTGGGGCCCACCGAACGATGCTGGGGAGAGGAAGTACGCTTCAGACGTTTAAGCTAAATATAGCTACTGACATGGTACACACGTACCGTTAATTTTACTTTTTTACGCTAGTCTTTGGCCCCTTTGGGCGTTGTGTATTAATGTTGAACCATGCCTCTTTAGGCAGTTTGTAGTTTAAGTGTGTTCCGAAGAAGGCGTGGTGATCAGCGCAGATACCTCGGTCAACATACGGTTTCCATTTATAAACGAGGCGGATTCTTTATAATCATTAAATTATTCACGATTGCTGACGCACTGCAATGTTAAAATTTCTCAATATTTTTATAGCTAATTCCGTCGTCAGTCAGTTGAAGTAGCTCTTTGTTTCCCATAATTCTTCGCAATGATGTTCCTTGTACGTATGCTTGTCCACTTTCTCTGATTCCCGTTTTTGTAATATCCACTCGTGTTCATTGCAATTGTGTCCTGTTGTACTGCTTATCAGTTCCCATGTAATCAGTGAATTCCAAACACATGCAATTTTCCTCCGGTATTTCAGTATGGCAGGTGTTTTTACACTGATTGAAGTACGTATAATTCTGTATTCATAATTTGCGATCAACATTTTTCTATGTTATTGTTTCGTCAGTTATCTGAAGTACTTCCTCCGCTATCCAAAATGGCTTCACAGTTGTCATCCTTGTACTTCTGCGTTTGTACTTCTTCCCACTCCCAAGTTTAAAGAGAGCCAGAGCTCTTCAACTGAACCTAATGCTGTGTTATTTCTTATTGCCATACTTAAAGCCGCAGAGCTATCAAAGAGACGCGATACTGCTTCGCATTACAGTTTTCTCACATTCATTAAAATACCTCCGATTCTGTATTCATGAAGCAACCTGAATGTATTTGTAGGTATTTTCTTCGTTAAATATTTGAAGCATTTCTTCGGTTTCACACAAACTGTTCCCATTTGACCTCCTAGTGCGTCTGTGTTTGCAAATTCTCTGATTCCCAACTTAAAGACATAGACTGCTCTTCAGTTGAACTGCTTAACATGTATAACTTGTGGCAGTACATATGTAATCAGCGAATTACATACACATGCGATTTTTCCCCATTATGGCAGTGTGTCAGCTCTTTCCATACCGATAATAATACCTTTATGTCTGCACTCTGGAACTGCCGTGAACATTTTTGTACTTCAGTCTTTCGTCAGTTAGTTGAAGATCTTCTTCTGTATCCCAAAAATCCCTCGCAGCGCTATTCGCTGTAGGTATATTTGTCTAACATCTGTCACTACTACTTTTAACTGCATAAACTCCACTTCACTGGCATGGCTACACAGGATGTACAGCCCAGACAATTTGAAATGTTTGTGATTATTCCTTAGTATTTCAGAACGACACGACTGGACACATTGGTTAATTACTTGTATTCTATAATTATGATTGCTCTGTTCCCTTTTGTAGGTCATTCCTTCGTCTCTCAGGTGATGTAGTTCATCTGTTTCCCGTAAACACGTCGCTGTGATGTTCCCTCTACGTATATTTGTCTAATGCCTCTGATTCTCCATTTTCAAGACATCCACCACTGTTCAACACAACTGCCTTCAATGGTATTTCTTACCGAAAAATGTGTATAAGCTAAGAATTTCAAACACGTGATATTTCCCCTGTATTTCAGGACTTCACGTATTTACACACCGAGTAACATATCTCTATGGCAGTAATCAGTTTTTTTCTGTTACCCAAAAATTCCGTTTAATTTGCCTTCATTATATTCATGAACAGCTCTGAACATGTGCTTCACTCTTATACGTCAGATGAATTACTTCTCCTGTTTCGCAAAAGTCTTTGTAGTTATCTTCCTTCTAGAATTGTTTGTCGAACTTGTAAAGATCTTAGTGTAACTTCTCTTATTTTTCCCATTTGAACACATTATCGCTGTTCAACTTAAGTCTTTCCTGTGGTTTTCTTATTGAAGCAGCCTTTCACACTTTCAAACTCATGTCATGTTTCTTAACTATTTCGGTAACCTATCTCGTTGCACATGTACGAGCATCTTTATTTAGTGTATTGATGATATCGTTTGAATGTCTTTGTAATTCTTTCCTTCGTCTGTCAGATGAAGTATTTACTCTGGTACCCAAAAATTTGGCGCATGTAATCAATGAATTTTGAACACATGTCGTTCTTCCCAGTATATTCGCACGCCAATCTTTGCACATCGATGCAAATATCTTTATTTGATTGTTCATGAACTGCTCTGAACATTTCGCACTTCACTCTTACGTGTCACATCAAGTACTTCTCGTATTCCGCAAAACGTCTTGGCAGTTATCTTCCTTCTAGAAGTGTTTGTTTAACTTTTGTCATTGTCGTTTTAGTAGACATCCACTCCTCATGAACTGAACTGCCTGCTGTGGTTAGTGGTCTTGACTGAAGTGACTCCTGTGCTATTTCTTATTGCAATATCTATAGTCTGAGAGATTTCAAACAGATGCGGTACTTCTTAACATTACACTTATTGCACATTGATTAAAATACCTTTGATTCAGTGTTGATGAAGCAACCTGAATGCTTTTGTAGCGCATTTTTTCGTTAAATGATTGAAGCATTTCCTCAGTTTCCCAAAAAGAGTTCGCGTTTGACTTCCTTGAAGGTATGTCTTTCTAACTTCTCTGATCCCAACTTAAAGACATCGACTGCTCTTCAATTGAACTACTTGCTGTGGTATTTCTTATCGCTGTACGTATGTAATCAGCGAATTATAAACACATGCGATTTTTTCCCATTATGATAGTGTGTCAGCTCTTTGCGCATCGATTAAAAACCTTTATAATCGAGTTCAGGAAATGCCCTGCACGATTTTTTACGTTTTCATTAGTCAAATGAAGACCTTCTTCTGTTACCCAGAAATCTGGCGCATTGGTCTTCCCTGTACGTTTATTAGTCTACCATACGTTATTGGCGCTTTTAAATGCATCCAATCCTGTTCAGTTGGCATGGCTGCACAGTATCTACAGCCTATATAATTTGAGACATTTTTTATTATTGCTCAGTATTTCAGAATCACACGAATGTTCACATTGGTTAGCTACTTGGTTTTCTCTAATCATGATTTCTTCTGAACATTTTTGTAGGTCATTCCTCGTGAATCAGGTGAAGTAGTTCATCTGCTCCCAGTAAATTCGTCGCAGTGAAGTTCGCTCTACATAAGTTTGTCTATCGCCTCTGATGCTCCTTTTTGAAGACATCAACCGCTCTTCAACTGAACTGCCTTCAGTGGACTTTCTTATCGGGAAATGTGTATACGCTATGAACTTCCTACTGGTGACATTTCCCCTGTTTTTCAGTACTTTATGCACTTACACATTGAAAAACATATCTTTATGGCAGTAATCAGTAACTACCCTAAAGATTTTAAACTTTATTCTTTCGTAAGTCAGATGAAGTATTTGTAGTGTTACCCAAAAACTCCTTATAAGTTACCTCCATATTAGAGATGTTTGTGTAACTTCTGTCATTTTCCTCATTTGAACACATTGGCCCTGTTCAACTGAACACTGTCCTGTCGTTTTGTACGGAAGCAACCTTTCACAATTTCAAACTTATGTCATGTTTTTTGACTAATTCGGTAACCTATGTCTTTGCACATGTACGAACATCTTTAACTTGTGTATTGATGATTCGCATGAATATTTTTGAAATTCCTTCCATCGTCAGTCAGATGGAGTAATTACTCTAGTACCCACAAATTTGACGCTGGTATATTCCTAGAATGCATTTTTCTGTAATTTCTATGATTTTCCCTTTTCAAGAATGCGCTTGAGTGAAATTGAACTACCTACTCTAGTATATTTTATTGCGTGCCTATTTCCTCTTAGAGTTACAAATTGATGTCATCATTGCTTAGGATTTCAATATCCCACAACTTTGCACATTCAAAAGAATACCTACATTTCCGTAGTAATGAACTTTCCTCAACCCTTTTGTAGATCATTCTTCCTTCAGCCATTTGAAGTATTTCTCATGAGACCAAATTTTTCTTGCTTGCCTCCTTTGATGGAGCACTGCTCTTCATACTGTTGTACGTCTTATCCCAGTATCCATTGTTGTTGTTGTTGTGGTATTCAGTCCTGAGACTAGTTTGATGCAGCTCTCCATGCTGTTCTATCCTGTGCAAGCTTCTTCATCTCCCAGTACTTGCTGCAACATCCATCCTTCTGAATCTGTTTAGTGTATTCATCTCTTGGTCTCCTTCTACGACTTTTACCCTCCACACTGTCCTCCAATACCAAATTTGTGATCCCTTGATGCTTCAGAACATGTCCTACCAACCGATCCCTTCTTATAGTCAAGTTGTGCCACAAACTTCTCTTCTCCCCAATCCTATTCAATACCTCCTCATTAGTTATGTGATCCATCCATCTGGTCATCAGCATTCTTCTGTAGCACCACATTTCGAGAGCTTCTATTCTCTTCTTGTCCAAACTATTTATCGTCCATGTTTCACTTCCATACAGGGCTACACTCCATACAAATACTTTCAGAAACAACTTCCTGACACTTAAATCTATATTCGATGTTAACAGATTTCTCTTCTTCAGAAACTCTTTCCTTGCCATTGCCAGTCTACAGTTTATATCTTCTCTACTTCGACCATCAGCAGTTATTTTGCTCCCCAAATAGCAAAACTACTTTACTACTTTAAGTGTCTCATTTCCTAACCTAATTCCCTCAGCATTCGTTTTGCTTTTGTTGATGTTCATCTTATATCCTCCTTTCAGGACACTGTCCATTCCATTCAACTGCTGTTCCAAGTCCTTTGCTGCCTCTGACACAATAACAATGTCATCGGCGAACCTCAAAGTTTTTATTTCTTCTCCATGGGTTTTAATACCTACTCCGAATTTTTCTTTTGTTTCCTTTACTGCTTGCTCAATATACAGATTGTATAATATGGCGGAGAGGCTACAACCCTGTCTCACTCCCTTTCCAACCACTGCTTCCCTTTCATGTCCCTCGACCCTTGTAACCGCCATGTGGTTTCTGTACAAACTGTAAATAGCCTTTCGCTCCCTGTAATTTACCCCTGCCACCTTTAGAATTTGAAAGAGAGTATTCCAGTCAACATTCTCAAAAGCTTTCTCTAAGTCTGCAAATGCTGGAAACGTAGGTTTGCCTTTCATTAATCTTTCTTCTAAGATAACTCGTAAAGTCAGTATTGCGTCACGTGTTCCAACATTTCTACGGAATCCAAACTGATCTTCTCCGAGGTCGGCTTCCACAAGTTTCTCCATTCGTCTGTAAAGAATTTGCGTTAGTATTTTGCAGCTGTGACTTATTAAACTGATAGATCGGTAATTTTAACATCTTTCAAGACCTGCTTTCTTTGTTATTGGAATTATTATATTCTTCTTGAAGTCTGAGGGTATTTCGCCTGTCTCATACATCTTGCTCACCAGTTGGTAGAGTTTTGTCAGGACTGGCTCTCCCAAGGCCGTCTGTAGTTCTAATGGAATGTTGTCTACTAACTGGGCCGTGTTTCGACTCAGGTCTTTCAGTGCTCTGTCAAGCTCTTCACGCAGTATCGTATCTCCCATTTCATCTTCATCTACATCCTCTTCCATTTCCATAATATTGTCCTCAAGTACATCGCCCTTGTATAGACCCTCTATATACTCCTTCCACCTTTCTGCTTTCCCTTCTTTGCTTAGAACTGTGTTTCCATCTGAGCTCTTGATATTCATACAAGTGGTTCTCTTTTCTCCAAAGGTCTCTTTAATTTTCCTGTACGCAGTATCTGTCTTACCCCTAGTGATATACGCCTTTACATCCTTACATTTGTTCTCTAGCCATCCCTGCTTAGCCATTTTGCACATCCTGTCAATCTCAGTTTTGAGACGTCTGTATTCCTTTTTGCCTGCTTCATTTAGTGCATTTTTATATTTTCTGCTTTCATCAATTAAATTCAATATCTCTTCTGTTACCCAAGGATTTCTATTAGCCCTCGTCTTTTTACCTACTTGATCCTCTGCTGCTTTAACTATTTCATATCTCAAAGCTACCCATTCTTCTTCTACTGTTTTTCTTTCCCCCATTCTTGTCCGTCGTTCCCTAACGCTCTCCCTGAAACTCTCTACAACCTCTGGTTTAGTCAGTTTATCCAGGTCTCATCTCCTTATATTCCCACCTTTTTGCAGTTTCTTCAGTTTTAATCTACAGTTCATAAGCAACAGATTGTGGTCAGAGTCCACATCTGCCCCTGGAAATGACTTCCAATTTAAAACCTGGTTCCTAAATCTGTGTCTTACCATTATATAATCTATCTGATATCTTTTAGTATCTCCAGGGTTCTTCCATGTATACAGCCTTCTTTCATGATTCTTAAACCAAGTGTTAGTTATGATTATCTTGTGGTCTGTGCAAAATTCTAACAGGCGGCTTCCTCTTTCATTTCTTAGCCCCAATCCATATTCACCTACTATGTTTCCTTCTCTCCTTTTTCCTACACTCGAATTCCAGTCACGCATGACTATTAAATTTTCGTCTCCCTTCACAATCTGAATAATTTCTTTTATTTCATCATACATTTCTTCAATTTCTTCGTCATCTGCAGAGCTAGTTGGCATATAAACTTGTACTACTGTAGTAGGCATGGGCTGCTTGTCTATCTTGGCCATAATAATGAGTTCAATATGCTATTTGTAGTAGCTTACCCGCACTCCTATTTTTTATTCATTATTAAACCTACTCCTGCATTACTCCTATTTGATTTTGTATTTATAACCCTCTATTCACCTGACCAGAAGTCTTGTTCCTCCTGCCACCGAACTTCACTAATTCCCACTATATCTAACTTTAACCTATCCATATCCCTTTTTAAATTTTCTAATCTACCTGCCCGATTAAGGGATCTGACATTCCACGCACCAATCCGTAGAACTCCAGTTTTCTTTCTCCTGATAACGACGTCCTCTTGAGTAGTCACCGCCTGGAGATCCGAATGGGGACTATTTTACCTCCGGAATATTTTACCCAAGAGGACGCCATCATCATTTAATCATACAGAAAAGCTGAATGCCCACGGGAAAAATTACTGCTGTAGTTTCCCTTGCTTTCAGCCGTTCGCAGTACCAGTACAGCAATGCCGTTTTGGTTAGTGTTACAAGGCCAGATCAGTCAATCATCGAGACTGTTGCCCTTGCAACTACTGAAAAGGCTGCTGCCCATCCTCAGTAACAACACATTTGTCTGGCTTCTCAACAGATACCTCTCCGTTGTGATTGCACCTACGGTACGGCCATCTGTATCGCTGATGCACGCAAGCCTCCCCAGCGACGGCAAGGGCCATGGTTGGTGGGGTGGGTGGGGGTGGGGGGGTGGGGGGGGGGGCAGTATCCATAGACTCAGATAATTACGAAGCTGTCATCATTTCATACTATATCAGGATACTGAACATATTTGTATTTTATTTCTTCGTCAGTCACTGGAGTATTTCTTATGTTTCGTAAACACTCCTCAGTTGTATTCCATGTACGAAAGTTTCTATGATTACTGTGATTCTTTCATTTAAAGTCATCCATTGCTCTCGAACTGAACTGATTGCTGTGGTATTACTACTTGTACTACAGATATAATCAATGAATTTGAAACACATGTCGTTCTTCCCAGTATTTTAGTATGCCAATTCTTTGCACATCGATGAAAATATCTTATTTTGATTGTTTATGAACTGTTCTGAACATTTCGTACTTCACTCATACGTGTCACATCATGTACTTCTCTTGTTCCGGAAAAAGTATTGACAGATATCTTCTTTCTAGAAATGTTTGTCTAACTTTTGTCACTGTCGCCTTAGGAGACATCCACTCGTCATCTACTGAACTGCCTGCTGTGGAATTTGTTCTCTCAGTATTTATGCAAACAGCAAGTGATGTATACCTTTCATAGTCCCTCGTTATATCAGTATGTGTTGGCTTGTAACATTAATTAAAATACGTGTATTACTGTATTCACGAATACCGATGAACGTTGTTCTACTTCAGTCACTCGCTAATGAACCTCAGTATTTCTTCATTAAACCAACTTTTCTTCACTTTCTTTTTCGTAGTTAGTATTTTTCTCTGGCTGCTTATATTTTCCGCTGACTTATCCCTTTTATAGACATCCACTCGTCTTGATGAGAACTGCCCGCAGTGGTATTTCTTTTCGCAGAACGTATATAATCAGTGTATTTCAAACACGTATTTCAAAAATTTCGCACAGATTATTTTATGCCTTAGCATTTCAGTCTTGAGTAAATTACTCGTAATCCTTTATTTATGAATTCCCATCAACATTGAGTAAATTACTGTTAATCCTTCATTCTTGAATTCCCATAAACGTTTTTATAGCTCATTCTTTCGTCAATCAGTTGAAGTAGTTGTTTCCCGAAATTCTTCACAATGATGTTCCTTGTACATATGCTTGTCTAATTTCCCTGATTTCCGTTTCTGAAATACCCACTCCTATTCATTGCTACTGCCTCTTGTAGAGGTTATACAGTACACATGTTATCAGTGATTTCGAAACACATGCAATTTTTTCCAGTATGTCAGTATGGCAGGTGTCTTAACACTGATTACAATACCTATCTGTATCCATGACTTGCGCTCAGCATCATTGTACGCCATTACTTCATTAGTTATTTCTTTCTCCGCTTTCCAAAATGGTTTGACAGTTGTCTTCCTTGTACCTTTGTGTTTTTACTTTTTCTGGCTCGAAAGTTTAAAGAGAGTCAGCGCTCTTCAACCGAACTGCGTGCAGTGCTATTTCTTATTGCAATGTGTATAGCCCGAGAGATTACAAACAGATGCGATACTACTTAGGATTTCAGTTTTTGCACATTGATTAAAATAGCTCTCATTCTGTGTTCATGAAGCAACCTGAATGTTTTTGTAGAACATTTTTGCGTTAAGTGGTCGGACCGTATCTTCTGTTTCGCATAATCTGTTCGCGGTTGACTTCCTAGTACGTATGTCTTTCTAACTTCTCTGATTCCCAACTTAAAGCCATCGACTGCTTTTCAAGTGAACTGCTTGGTGTGGTATTTCTTATCGCAGTACGTATGTGATCAGCGAATTATAAACACATGTGATTTTTCCCGATTATGATAGTGTGTCAGCTGTTTGCACATCGATTACAAAACCATTATATCCGTGTTCAGGAAATGCGCTGAAAATTTTTGTACTTCAGTTTTTCGCCAGTGAGTTGAAGACTTCCTGCTCTTACCAGGGTATCTTTCGCATCGGTCTCCTATTAACGTATCTTTGTCTAATATCTGTCACTAGCGCTTTTATATGTATCCACTCCTGTTCAACTAGCACGGCTACACAGTATGTACAGCCGATACAATTTGAAATATTTGTTATTATTCCTTAGTATTTCAGAATCACACGACTAGCCAAATTGGTTAATTACTTGCATTTTTCTAATGATGATGTCCTCTAAACATTACTTTAGTCTCGGTCGGGCACACAGTTTTAATCTGCCAGGAAGTTTCATATCAGCGCACACTCCGCTGCAGAGTGAAAATCTCATTCTGGAAACATCCCCCAGGCTGTGGCTAAGCCATGTCTCCGCAATATCCTTTCTTTCAGGAGTGCTAGTTCTGCAAGGTTCGCAGGAGAGCTTCTGTAAAGTTTGGAAGGTAGGAGACGAGGTACTGGCAGAAGTAAAGCTGTGAGTACCGGGCGTGAGTCGTGCTTCGGTAGCTCAGTTGGTAGAGCACTTGCCCGCGAAAGGCAAAGGTCCCGAGTTCGAGTCTCGGTCGGGCACACAGTTTTAATCTGCCAGGAAGTTTCATATCAGCGCACACTCCGCTGCAGAGTGAAAATCTCATTCTGGAAACATCCCCCAGGCTGTGGCTAAGCCATGTCTCCGCAATATCCTTTCTTTCAGGAGTGCTAGTTCTGCAAGGTTCGCAGGAGAGCTTCTGTAAAGTTTGGAAGGTAGGAGACGAGGTACTGGCAGAAATAAAGCTGTGAGTACCGGGCGTGAGTCGTGCTTCGGTAGCTCAGTTGGTAGAGCACTTGCCCGCGAAAGGCAAAGGTCCCGAGTTCGAGTCTCGGTCGGGCACACAGTTTTAATCTGCCAGGAAGTTTCATATCAGCGCACACTCCGCTGCAGAGTGAAAATCTCATTCTGGAAACATCCCCCAGGCTGTGGCTAAGCCATGTCTCCGCAATATCCTTTCTTTCAGGAGTGCTAGTTCTGCAAGGTTCGCAGGAGAGCTTCTGTAAAGTTTGGAAGGTAGGAGACGAGGTACTGGCAGAAGTAAAGCTGTGAGTACCGGGCGTGAGTCGTGCTTCGGTAGCTCAGTTGGTAGAGCACTTGCCCGCGAAAGGCAAAGGTCCCGAGTTCGAGTCTCGGTCGGGCACACAGTTTTAATCTGCCAGGAAGTTTCATATCAGCGCACACTCCGCTGCAGAGTGAAAATCTCATTCTGGAAACATCCCCCAGGCTGTGGCTAAGCCATGTCTCCGCAATATCCTTTCTTTCAGGAGTGCTAGTTCTGCAAGGTTCGCAGGAGAGCTTCTGTAAAGTTTGGAAGGTAGGAGACGAGGTACTGGCAGAAGTAAAGCTGTGAGTACCGGGCGTGAGTCGTGCTTCGGTAGCTCAGTTGGTAGAGCACTTGCCCGCGAAAGGCAAAGGTCCCGAGTTCGAGTCTCGGTCGGGCACACAGTTTTAATATGCCAGGAAGTTTCATATCAGCGCACACTCCGCTGCAGAGTGAAAATCTCATTCTGGAAACATCCCCCAGGCTGTGGCTAAGCCATGTCTCCGCAATATCCTTTCTTTCAGGAGTGCTAGTTCTGCAAGGTTCGCAGGAGAGCTTCTGTAAAGTTTGGAAGGTAGGAGACGAGGTACTGGCAGAAGTAAAGCTGTGAGTACCGGGCGTGAGTCGTGCTTCGGTAGCTCAGTTGGTAGAGCACTTGCCCGCGAAAGGCAAAGGTCCCGAGTTCGAGTCTCGGTCGGGCACACAGTTTTAATCTGCCAGGAAGTTTCATATCAGCGCACACTCCGCTGCAGAGTGAAAATCTCATTCTGGAAACATCCCCCAGGCTGTGGCTAAGCCATGTCTCCGCAATATCCTTTCTTTCAGGAGTGCTAGTTCTGCAAGGTTCGCAGGAGAGCTTCTGTAAAGTTTGGAAGGTAGGAGACGAGGTACTGGCAGAAGTAAAGCTGTGAGTACCGGGCGTGAGTCGTGCTTCGGTAGCTCAGTTGGTAGAGCACTTGCCCGCGAAAGGCAAAGGTCCCGAGTTCGAGTCTCGGTCGGGCACACAGTTTTAATCTGCCAGGAAGTTTCATATCAGCGCACACTCCGCTGCAGAGTGAAAATCTCATTCTGGAAACATCCCCCAGGCTGTGGCTAAGCCATGTCTCCGCAATATCCTTTCTTTCAGGAGTGCTAGTTCTGCAAGGTTCGCAGGAGAGCTTCTGTAAAGTTTGGAAGGTAGGAGACGAGGTACTGGCAGAAGTAAAGCTGTGAGTACCGGGCGTGAGTCGTGCTTCGGTAGCTCAGTTGGTAGAGCACTTGCCCGCGAAAGGCAAAGGTCCCGAGTTCGAGTCTCGGTCGGGCACACAGTTTTAATCTGCCAGGAAGTTTCATATCAGCGCACACTCCGCTGCAGAGTGAAAATCTCATTCTGGAAACATCCCCCAGGCTGTGGCTAAGCCATGTCTCCGCAATATCCTTTCTTTCAGGAGTGCTAGTTCTGCAAGGTTCGCAGGAGAGCTTCTGTAAAGTTTGGAAGGTAGGAGACGAGGTACTGGCAGAAGTAAAGCTGTGAGTACCGGGCGTGAGTCGTGCTTCGGTAGCTCAGTTGGTAGAGCACTTGCCCGCGAAAGGCAAAGGTCCCGAGTTCGAGTCTCGGTCGGGCACACAGTTTTAATCTGCCAGGAAGTTTCATATCAGCGCACACTCCGCTGCAGAGTGAAAATCTCATTCTGGAAACATCCCCCAGGCTGTGGCTAAGCCATGTCTCCGCAATATCCTTTCTTTCAGGAGTGCTAGTTCTGCAAGGTTCGCAGGAGAGCTTCTGTAAAGTTTGGAAGGTAGGAGACGAGGTACTGGCAGAAGTAAAGCTGTGAGTACCGGGCGTGAGTCGTGCTTCGGTAGCTCAGTTGGTAGAGCACTTGCCCGCGAAAGGCAAAGGTCCCGAGTTCGAGTCTCGGTCGGGCACACAGTTTTAATCTGCCAGGAAGTTTCATATCAGCGCACACTCCGCTGCAGAGTGAAAATCTCATTCTGGAAACATCCCCCAGGCTGTGGCTAAGCCATGTCTCCGCAATATCCTTTCTTTCAGGAGTGCTAGTTCTGCAAGGTTCGCAGGAGAGCTTCTGTAAAGTTTGGAAGGTAGGAGACGAGGTACTGGCAGAAGTAAAGCTGTGAGTACCGGGCGTGAGTCGTGCTTCGGTAGCTCAGTTGGTAGAGCACTTGCCCGCGAAAGGCAAAGGTCCCGAGTTCGAGTCTCGGTCGGGCACACAGTTTTAATCTGCCAGGAAGTTTCATATCAGCGCACACTCCGCTGCAGAGTGAAAATCTCATTCTGATTACTTTAGGTCATTCCTTCGTTAATCTGGTGAAGTAGTTCATCTGTTTCCAGTAAATTCGTCGCAGTGATTTCCCCTCTACGTAAGTTTGTGTAACGCCTCTGAATCTCCATTTTCAACAGAACTGCCTTCAATGGTATTTCTTATCGGAAAATGTGTATAAGTAATGAATTTTTAAGACGTTATATTTTCCCTGTGTGTCAGTACTTTACGTACTTACACATTGAATAACTTATCTTTATGGCCGTAATCAGTAACTACGCTAAAGATTTTCTACTCCATTCATTCGTCAGTCAGATGAAGTATTTGTTCTGTTACCCAAAAATTCCTGTTAGATTACCTTCATTGTACAGATGTATGTGTAACTTCCCTCATTTTTCCCATTTGAACACATTATTGACCTCTCTCCTGTGGTTTTGTATGGAAGCAGCTTTTCACAATTTCCAACTCATGTCATGTTTCTTAACTATTTCGGTAACCTAAGCCTTTGGATATGTACGAACATCTTTAACTAGTGTACTGATGATAACGCTTGAATATTTGAAATTCTTTCCATCTTCAGTCAGTTGAAGTAATTACTCTAGTACGCAAAATTTGAAGCCGGTATATTCCTCGAATGCATTTTTCTTTAATTTCTATGTTTTTCCCTTTTCAAGAATGCGCCTCAATTAAAAGTGAACTACCTACTCTAGTATTTTTTTCTGCTTGCCTATTTCCTCATAAAGTTACAAATTGATGTCATCACTGTTTAGGATATAATATCCCACATATTTGGACATTAAAAACAATACCTTCATTTTCATCATTTCATACTATATCAGGATACTGAACATATTTGTAATTTATTTCTTCGTCATTCACTGGAGTATATCTTTCTTAAACATTCCGCAGTTGTCTTCCTTGTACGTACGTTTCTCTGATTACTGTGATTCTCTTATTTAAACTCATCCATTGCTCTCCAGCTGATCTGACTGCTGTCGTATTACTTCTTGTACTACAGATATAATAAATGCATTTTAAAGACATGTCGTTATTCCCAGTATTTTAGTGTGCCATATCTTTGCATATAGATGAAAATATATTTATTTGATTGTTCTTGAACTGTTCTGAACATTTCGTACTTCACTCTTACGCGTCACATCAAGTACTTGTCGTGTTCCGCAAAAAGTCTTGACATTAATCTTCGTTCTTCAAATGTTTGTCTAACTTTGGTCACTGTCCTTTTAGGCGACATCCAGTCCTCATCAACTGAACTGCCTGCTGTGGAATTTGTTCTCTCAGTATTTGTACCAGCACAAATTACATACACTATTCATCATCCCTCATTACATCGATATGTGTTGGCTTCTAACATGAATTAAAATACGTTTATTACTGTATTCACGAATACCCATGAACGTTGTTCTATTTCAGTCATTCGCGGATGAGCCTCAGTCTTTCTTCATTAAACCAACTGTTCTTCACTGTCTTTTTCCAAGTTCGTATTTTTCTGTAGCTTCTAATATTTTCCTCTGGCTTATCCCTTATAAAGACGTCCACTTTTCGAGAACCTCCCACTGTGGTATTTGTTTTCGCAGAACGTATATAATCAGTGTATTTCAAACACATATTTCAAAAATTTCGCACTGATTGCATTGTTCAAATGGCTCTGAGCACTATGGGACTCAACTTCTGAGGTCATTAGTCCCCTAGAATTTAGAACTAGTTAAACCTAAGGACATCACAAACATCCATGCCCGAGGCAGGATTCGAACCTGCGACCGTAGCGGTCTGGCGGTTCCAGACCGTAGCGCCTTTAACCGCACGGCCACTTCGGCCGGCAATTGCATTGTACTTCAGCGTTTCAGAGTTGAACGACTTTTAACATTGAGTAAAATACTTGTAATCCTGTATTCATGAATTCCCATGACCATTTCTATAGCTCATTGTTTCGTCAATCAGATGAAGTAGTTCTTTGTTTCCCGTAATTCTTCCTAATCATGTTCCTGGTACGTATGATTGTCTAATATCCATGATTCCAGTTGTTGAATTACCCACTTCTGTTCATTGCAACTGCCAACTGTTGCAGTGCTTATCGTAGTACGCAAGTAATCAGTGAACTCCAACACATGCAATTCTCGCCAGGTATTTCATTATTTCAGGTGATTTCGGACTGATTAAAATACGTATAATTCTGTATCCATGATTTGAGCTCAACATTTTTGTCCCCCATTCTTTCGTCAGTTATTTCAAGTACTTCTTCCGCTATCTAAAATGGCTACAGTGTTGTCATCCTTGTACCTCTGTGTTTGTACTTTCTCCGACACTCAAGTTTAAAGAGCGTCAGTGCTCCTCAACTGAACCACTTGCTGTGCTATTTCTTATTGCAATACCTATGGCCTGAGAGAATTCATACACATTCGATACTGCTTAGCATTACATTTCTTGCACATTGATTAAAATAGATCTGATTGTGTATTCGTGATACTACCTGAATGTTTTTGTAGCGCATGTTTTCGTTAAATGGTTGAAGCATTTCTTCTGTTTCCCACAAACTGTTCGCATTTGACCTCCTTGTACGCATGTCTTTCGAAGTTCTCTGATACCCAACTTAAAGACATCGACTGCACTTCAATTGAAGTGCTTGTTGTGGTATTTCTCATCGCAGTACGTATGTAATCAGCGGAATATAAACACATGCGATTTTGCCCCGTTATGTTACTGTGTCAGCTCTTGGAACATCGATTAAAAAACCTTTATATCCTCGTTCAGGAAATGCCCTGTACATTTTTGTACTTCATTCTTTCGTCAGTGAATTGAAGACCTTCTTCTCTTACCGAGAAATCTTTCGGAGCAGCGTCAACTGTACGTATCTTTGTCTATCATCTGTCACTAGCGCCTTTAAATGTACCCACTCCAGTTCAACTGGCATGGTTACACAGTATGTACAGCCCAGACAATTCGAAATATATGTGATTTTTCCTTAGTATTTCAGAATCACACGACTGGCCACATTGTTTAAGTACTTGTATTTCTCTAATGATCATGACTTCTGGACATTTTCGTGCGTCATTCCTTCGTCAATGAGGTGAAGTAGTTCATCTGTTTCCAGTAAATTCGTCGCAGTGATGTTCCCTCTACGAATCTTTGTCTAATGTCTCTGATTCTCCATTTTGAAGACATCCACCGCTGTTCAATTGAACTGCCTTCAATGGTATTTCTTATCGCAAAATGTGTTTAAGCTATGAATTTCCTACTCCTGATATTTCCCTGAGTTTCAGTACTTTACGTGCTTACACATTGAATAACATATCTTTAGTCAGTATTCTGTAACTACCCTAAACATTTTGTACTGCGTTCTTTCGTCACTCATATGTCGTATTGTACTGTTCCCCGAAAATTCCCTTTAAGTTTCCTTTATTGTAAAGATGTTTGTGTAACTTCTCTTATTTTTCCCATTTGAACACATTATCGCTCTTCAACTGAAGTCTTTCCTGTGGCTTTCTTATGGAAGCAGCGTTTCACAATTTCAAACTCACCTCATGTTTCTTAACTACTTCGGTAACCTATGTCTTTGCACATGGACGAACATCTTCATTTAGAGTGTTGATGATATCGTTTGAATTGACTCCTATCGTTGACTTGTCTCCTTCGTAAGACAGATGAAGTATTTACTCTAGTACCCAAAAATTTGACGTTGGTATATTCGTCGAATTCATTATTCTTTAATTTCTATGATTTTCTCTTCTAAAGAATGCGCTTCAGTAAACCTGAACTACGTACTCTACTATTTCTTATTGTGTGCCTATTTCCTCATATAGTTACAAATTGATATCATCATTGCTTAGGATTTCAGTATCACATATCTTTGCACATTCAAGTGAATGTCCGTAGTCATGAACATTCCTGAACACTTTTGTAGATCATTCTTTCCTGAGCCATTTGAAATATATCTCATGAGACCAATTTTTTTCTTGCTTGCCTCCTTTAATGGACAACTCCTTTTCATACTGCTGCATATCTTATCGCTGTATCGATATACTCAGAGAATTACGAAGTCGTCATCTGTTCCTACTATATCAGGGCACTGAACATTTGTGAACTTCATTTCTTCGTCAATCGCTTGAGTGTTTCTTATGTTTCTTGAACATTCTGCAGTTGTCTTCCTTGTAGGTACTTTTCTGTGATTGCTGTGATTCTCCCGTTGAAGTTATCCATTACTCTTCAACTGAACCATTTTCAGTGGTATTACTTCTTGGACTAGAGATAAACTCAATGAATTTTAAACACATGTCGGTCTTCACAGTTTTTTAGTATGCTAATTCTTTGCGCGTCGATGAAAATATCATTAGTTGTTTATCATGAACTGCTGTGAACAATTCGTACTTCACTCTTGCGTCTAACATCAAATACTTCTCCTGTTCTGCAAAAAGTGTTGGCAGTTACCTTCCTTCCAGAGATTTTTGCCTAATTTTGTCACTGTCGCTAAGAAACATCCACTCCTTGTCAACTGGACTGCTTTGGAGTTTGTAACCTCAGTATTACACAATTATCAAATTACATACACTATTCATAATCCCGTAATATGTCCTAATGTGTTGTCTAATCACTTTAATTAAAATACCTTTATTACTGTATTCTCGAATACCCATGATCGTTGTTTGTTTCAGTCATTCGCGGATTAGCCTCAATATTTCTTCATTAAACCAAGTGTTCTTCACGGCCTTTTTCGTATCTAGTATTTTTCTCTGGCTGCTTATATTTTCCTCTGACTTTTGCTTTTAACTTAATCCACACTTCTTCAAGAGATCTGCTCGCTGAGGTATCTCTTTTCTCGAAATGTATATAATTAGTGTATTTGAGACACATGTTTCAAGAATTTCCCACAGTTTGGATTATTCTGTAGGATTTCAGAATTAAACAACTTTCAACCGTGAGTAGATTACTTGTAATTCCGTAATCATGAATTACTATTAACATTTTTATAATGGTTGTAAATAATCCGCTTCGATTTCAAATAGAAACCGGCTGTTGACCTAGGTGTCGACACGGATAAGTATGCCGTTTCGGAACACACTTAAACTACAAACTGACTAAATAGGCATGTGCCAACATTAATACAGAACGCCCAACGGGGCAAAATGTTCACATAAAACGTAAAATAAACGGTACGTATGTGCCATGTCAATAGCTGTACTTAGCTCAAACGTCAGAAGCGTGCTTCCTCACCCCAGCCAACGTTCGGTGGGCCGCGGGCTCTGAGGTAAACTGATGTGGCAACGGTAGCTAGGCTGTGAGAATATCAGCAAGAAACGCGCATGCGCAAATTGAGGAATCGTCTTCATCCATGAGATTGGCATGAAATGTGTTACGAAAGTGATCCTTTGAGCGGGTCAGTGGCACAGGGAGTTAATGCCTGTATTGGAACAATGTCCTAGCTCGAGGGCAATTTAATAGAACTTGGATAGGCTGAAGCTATATATATGGGATTGCAAATTCCACAAATGGTCAAAACCCATGCTCGTAGGACAGACAAAATGGCATTAGCTACAAACAGGCTACAAATATGGGGGATGAAGTACCCATTTTTCAATTACTTGGTGTCGGTGACTGTATTTGATGATTACGCTTGGATAAGCGTGTAAGCCACTATATTAAATTTTAGGCGTTATTGAGAGGAAAAGGATCAAAATGGTATGACAGGCTTAATGTAATTGCGTGAAAGGACGTGCAACGTCGCCATAATCGCCCTTAATATCTCCTGACCGACAGAGGTCATTTTGAATAGTGCTATCGGATATGTAGCACAATAGTATGAAAAGAACCTAAAGCTAAATTAGTTTATTAAAATCAGATTCTTGAGGTACTGAACCATGCAACATAATCAAGTGAGGTCTATGAACGCTTATAGCGTTCAACAGACAAACTACCTTTATGTTGTAATAGCTGTTGACGTGAAAGGTCAAATAATGTAACAAGGTTAATATACATGCGCGAAAGGACGGACAACGTCGCTTTCATCGACCTTATTATCTACTGACCGACAGAGGTCAAAGTGATTAGTGCTATCAGATGTTACCAAAATGGTATCCAAAGTTATGTGTGCAGAGACGTACGACGTCACTTCAACATTTTTTAAAAAGGCTATGGAATTGTTTATTAATTTTAGGCCAGACCTCATCTTGGAATGATAAGACTAAATACATCCGAGCCTCACCATATTCGACTTGGATAATTATAACTAAGTGGGAGTAGCTATTTGTACCATATTAGAAATATTGGAGCTTGTAAGAAGTAAGAATACTGTGAATATGATCAAGAAACACACATTATAAGGCGTTAAATTAAGAAAAAGGGTGTGTATTGTATTAGTGTGCCCACTTTTGTAAGGGCATCCGTCATAACTAAGGTTAATGTAATCTAGAGCGTCACTGAACGAATTGACCATCCGTGACACCAAGCGACCTAATGAATCTTTCGGCTGTGCTCTATGTCGTGTGGTAGAATTTTGAGCAATTGTATAAAACGTTCGAAATTTTATTTTATTTTATTTTATTTTTTTTATAACTGGACTTGGTCGTTAAGGATTTAGTGATTATCATACCATAGATGTTTCAAAATCTCTATTTCATCTAATATGTCTAATTTCATACCCTTAACTTCAGAAGGAAGCAACTTGGTACAGCTTGGGTGATTAGGCGCGAGGACCATTTGTAGAAGACGTTCAGCGACGATGGAACCTCGCGTACCGTCACCACTTGTGGTGGGAATATGTTCCAGATATCTAGTAGCTGGGGCTCGACCTGTTTGCCCGTTATAATATTTCGCACAATCACCACAAGTAGTTTAGTAAACCCCAGACTGAGAAAGTTTATTACCAGCGAATTGTAAAGAGTGGATTAATGCCCTTTTCAAATTATTGTTAGTGGAGAAGGCTACTCTAAATTCATAGGTTTTGAGTAAACGTCCTAATTTGTAACTTATTATACCGATGAAAGGAACAGATATAAATGACACTGGTTCGTCATCGACTGCATCATCTAATGTGGAAGCCGTATTATTATCTTTATTCATTTTCTTACTATATATTCGTCTTACTAAGTGTGAATTAACCGTTATTTTAAGCGGTGAATTAACCGTTATTTTTAGCGATAGTTTCCAGCGTAACTAATTCCGTTTCTAGCGCGTCCGGGGAAGGGGGATAGCCATGCCATGATGTAGATTTGAATGAAAGAAGGCCTTTTTTTGGGCTTGCGGATGTGCAGAGTCACCAGGAATAATGTTAGCAGAATATGTATTTTTTCGATGTATATTAAAAGCATTGTGGCTTTCCACTATAGTGTAGGTGAGATCTAAATAATTTAAGGACCTCCTAGAGGACTCCATTTCATACGTGAAATTGATGTTTTCATGAAATTCGTTAAATATTGTAAACTTGTGGTCTATTTCGTTTTGAGTGCCATTAATGGCAAAGATTGTATCGTAAACATATCTTGCATAAAATTTTACTTTACTCAAAATCAAAATCTCTGCATTACTCGAGAGAAAATCAGATTTTTAGAGTGCAGAATAATTTCATAAACAATACCAGCTATTGGGTTTCAATGATAAAATATATTTTCAACCCTTCGGATTAGCTAAGGGAATCCCACTAGCTGTTATTCTTTCTGAAATTTTTCAGAATGCAGAGATTTTGATTTTCAGTAAAATAAAATTTTATTCACCTATGTTCGTTAATATAATCCCTGTCATTAATGGCACTCAAAATGATATAGACCACATATTTTCAATATTTAACGAGTTTCATGAAAACATCAGTTTCACTTATGAAATTGACTCCTCTACGAGGTTCATACATTATTTAGATCTCACGTTGACTGCACTGGAGAGCCTCATTGCGTTTATATGTATCAAAAAAATACAGATTCCGATAACATTATTCCTGGTGACTCTGCATATCCGCAATCCCAAAAAATGGCCTTCTTTCATTCAAGGCTACATCGTGGCATGGGTATCTCCCTTTTCCCGGAGGCGCTAGAATGGGCATTAGTTACGCTGGAAACCATCGCTTAAAATAACGGTTACAATTCGCAGTAAGAAGAATGCACAATAAGAAAATAAACGAAAATAACAATACGGCCTCCACATTAGGTGATGCAGTAGATGACGCACCAATGGCAATTATATCTGTTCCTTTCATAGCTAAAATAAGTTACAAATTAGGACGTTTGCTTAAAACCTATGGATTGAGAGTGGCCTTATCCACTAATAATAATTTGAAAAAGAACCAAATCTACCCTTTTCAATTCGCTGGTAGTAAACTTTCTCAGTCTAGGGTTTACAAAAGTACATGCCGTGACTGTCCGAAATATTATATTGGTCAAACAGGTCGAGCGCTAGCTACTAGATATAAGGATCATATTATCACAAGAAGTGGTAGCGGTACGCGAGGTTCCACCTTCGCTGACGTCTCGTACAAATGGCTCACGCGCCTATTCCCCCGGCCAGCAGCGAGCTGCTTCATTCTGTAGTTACGGGTATGAAATTAGACATATCTGAAGAAATGGATATTTTTAAACGTCTATGGTATGACAAATACTGCAGCCTTATCGATCAACTCCAGTTAAAAAACAAAAACAAAAATTTTTTCGAAGGTATTATACCCATGCTCAGTGCTTCACATTCTACCAAACGACATAGAAGGTAGCCGATGCATTCATGCGGTCGCTTGGTGTCACGGATGGTCAGTACGTGCAGTCGTTCTCTATTTTTCTTTATTCTTAGTTACGACGGCTCCCGTTAGAAACGTGTGCACACTAAAACAATACACATGCATTTTTCTTTCATTAAAAGCCTTACATGAGTGATTCTTGTACATGTTCACAATATTCTCACATCTTTCAAGCTCCAATATTACTAATATGTTCCAAATAGCCATTACCACTTAGTTGTAACTATCCACGTCGAATATGGTGATGCAGTGATGGTTTTAGTCATATTCATTCCAAGTCCGAGCTCTGGGCTAAAATTAGGAAATAAATCCTTAACCTTTTCAGAGTAAAACGTTTAAGTGACACGGTACGTGTCTTCACGATATACACATAACTTTGCACTTCATTTTGGTAACACTTCATAGCACTACTCACTCTCTGTCGGTCAGTAGATAATAAGGGCGATGACAGCAACGCATGTATATAAAGTCCGTTACATTATTTGACCTTTCACGTAAATAGCTATTAGAACATCAAGGTAATTTGTCTGTTGAACGCCATATACGTTCAAAGACCTCACTTGATTAGACTTCATGGTTCAGTAACTGAAGTACCTGATTTTAAGAAACTAGTTTAGCTTTAGGTTCTTTTTACACCGTTTTGCTACATATCCGATAGCACTATTCAAAATGACCTCGGCCGGTCATTAGATATTAAGAGCGATGAAGGCAACGTTGCACGTCCTTTCACGCAATTACATTAAGCCTGTTATACTAATTTTACCCATTTCTAGTCAATAGCGCTTAGAATTTAAAATAGTAACTTTACACGATTATCCATGCGTAGTCATCAAATACCATCAGTGATCCCATTTAATTGAAAAATGGGTAATTCACCCCACATATTTTTAGCCTGCTTCTAGCTGATGGTATCTTGTCTGTCCTGTGTGCATGCGTTTTGCCCATCCGTGAAATTTGCCATCCCACATATATAGCTTCAGCCTATCCCCGTTCTATAGTTCTATAAAGTCGTTCTCGAGCTAGGAAATTATACATACTCACGCATTAAACTGCTGCACCTATGAGCCGGTCACCGGATCACTTTCGTAACACATTTTATGCCTATCACATGGAAGAAGACAATTTCTCAATTTGCGCATGCATGTTCCTTTCTGAAACTCTCACAACTCAGCTGCCGGCACCACCTCCGTTTTCCTGAGACCCTGGGGCCCAACGAACGTAGGCTGGGGTGAGGAAGGACGCTTCAGACGTTTACGCTAAGTACAGCTACTGACATGGTACACACGTACCGTTAATTTTACTTTTTATGCGAGTCTTTGGCCCCTTTGGGCTTTCTGTATTAATGTTGAACCATGCCTCCTTTGGCAGTTTGTAGTTGTGTGTTCCGAAGATTGCGTGGTTCTCCGCGCCGAAATCTAGGTCAACATCCGGTTTCTATTTCCAATAGAGGCGGATTCTTTATATTCATTAAGTTATTCACGATTGCTGACGCACTGCAATGTTAAAAGTTCTCAACATTTTTATACCTCATTCTTTCGTCAATCAGTTGAAGTAGGTCTTTGTTTCCCGTAATTCTTCGCAATGAATTTCCTTGTACGTATGCTTGTCTAATTTCCCTGATTCCCGCTTTTGAAATACCCACTCCTATCCATTGCATCTGCACCCTTTTATAGTGCAGCACGCATGTTATCAGTAAATTCCAAACACATGCAATTTTTGCGGTATTTCAGTATGGCAGGTGTATTTACACTGATTAAAATACCTATAATTGTGAATCCGTGATTTGCGATCAACATTTTTCTATGCCATTGTTTCGTCACTCATCTGGAGTAATTTCTCCGCTATCTAAAATGGCTTGAGACTTGTCTTCCTTGTAACTCTGTGTTTGTTCCTTCTCCGGCTTCCAATTTTAAAGAGAGTCAGTGCTCCTCAACTGAACTACTTGCTGTGCCCCTTCTTATTGCAGTAAGAGATTTCAAACACATGCGATACTGCTTAGCATTACAGTTCTTGCACATTGAGTAAAATAGATCTGATTGTGTATTCGTGATACAACCTGAATGTTTTTGTAGCGCATGTTTTCGTTAAATGGTTGAAGCATTTCTTCTGTCTCTCACAAACTGTTCGCATTTGACTTCCTTGTAGGCATGTCTTTCTAACTACTCTGATTCCCAACTTAAAGACATCGACTGCTCTTCATTTGAACTGCTTGCTGTGGTATTTCTAATCGCAGTACGTATGTAATCAGCGAGTTATAATCACATGCGATTTTACCCAATTATGGTAGTGTGTCAGCTTTTTCCACATCGAGTAAAAGAAATGCCCTGAACATTTTTGTACTTCAGTCTCTCGTCAGTGAGTTGAAGACCTTCTACGTTTACCCAGAAATCTTTCGGAGCAGTTTTCCCTGTACGTATCTTTGTCTAACATCTGTCACTAGCGCCTTTAAATGTATCCACTCCTGTTCAACTAGCATGGTGACACAGTATGTATAGCCGACACAATTTGAAATATTTGTGATTATTCCTTAGAATTTCAGAATCACATTTTTGTAAGTCATTCCTACGTCAATCAGGTGAAGTAGTTGATCTGTTTCCAGTAAATTCGTCGCAGTGATTTTCGCTCTACGTCTCTGATTCCCCATTTTGAAGACATCCACCACTGTTCAATTGAACTGCCATCAATGGTATTTCTTATCGGAAAATGTGTAATCAGTAACTACTCTAAACATTTTCTACTTCATTCTTTCGAGAGTCATATGAAGTATTCGTTCTGTTACCCAAATACTCCTTTTAGGGTACCTTCATGATAAAGATGTTTGTGTAACTACTCTCATTTTTTCCATTCGAACACATTATGGCTGTTCAACTGACCTGTGGTTTTCTAATGGAAGCAGCCTTTCACAATTTCAAAGTCATGTCATGATTGTTGACAATTTCGGTAACCTATGTTTTCGCACATGTACGAACATTTTAACTAATGTATTGATAAAATCGCTTGAATATACTATTAATTCATTCCTTCGTCAGTCCAAACATTTGACGCTGGTATCTTCCTCGAATGCATTTTTCTATCATTTGTGTGATTTTTCACTTTTCAAAAATGCGCATCAGTTAAACTGAACTACCTACTCTAGTATATTTTATTGCGTGCCTATTTCTTGATAGAGTTACAAATTGATGTCATCATTGCTTAGGATTTCAGTACCCCACATCCTTTCACATTCAAAACAATACCTTCATTTCCGTAGGCATGAACTTTCTTGAACAGTTTTGTAAATCATTTTTCCTTCAGCCATTTGAAGTATTTCTCATGATCCCAAAATTTTTTTTGCTTGCCTCCTTTAGTGGACCACTTCCCTTTGCTACTGTTATATGTCTTATAGCAGTATCCATAGACCCAGAGAATTACGAAGCTGTCATCATTTCCTACTATAGCAGCATACTGAACGTATTTGTACATTATTTCTTCGTCATTCACTGGAGTATTTCTTATGTTTCTTAAATAATCCGCAGTTTACTTTCTTGTGCGTAAGTTTCTCTGATTACTGTGATTGTCCAATTTAAAGCCAACCATTGCTCTCCAACTGAACTGTTTGCCGTGTTATTACTACTTGTACTACAGATATAATTCATGAATTTTAAACACATGTCGTTCTTCCTAGTTTTTTAGTATGCGTATTCTTTGACCATATATGAACATAGCTTTATGTGATTGTTCATGAACTGCTCTGAACATTTTGTACATCGCTCTCATTTGTCACATCAAGTACTTCTCGAGTTCCGCAAAAAGTCTTGGCAGTTATCTTCCCTCTAGAAATGTTGGTCTAACTTTTGTCACTGTCGTTTTAGGAGACATCCAGTCCTCATCAACTGAACTGCCTGCTGTGGAATTTGTTCTCTCAGTATTTATACAACCAGCAAATCACATACACTATTCATAATCCCTCATTTCATCAATATGTATTGGCTTTTAACATTAATTAAAATACGTTTATTACTGTATTCACGATTACCGATGAAAGTTGTTCTACTTCAGTCATTCGCGGATTTGCCTCACTCTTTCTTCATTAAACCAACTGTTCTCCACTGTCTTTTCGTAATTGGTTTTTTTTCTCTATCTGCTAATATTTTCCTCTGACTTATCCCTTATACGTATGTCTTTTCGCAGAAATTATATAATCATTGTATTTCAAACATATGTTACAAGAATTTCCCACAGATTGGATTATTCCGTAGCATGTCGAAATTGAACGACTATCAACATCGTGTAAAATACTTGTATTTCTATATCCATTAATTCCCATGAACATTTTTACTGTTATTATAAAGAATCCACCTCGACAGCAAATAGAAACCGGATTATGACCAAGGTTTCGACGCGGATAAGCACGCCATCTTCGGAACACACTAAAACTACAAACTATCTAAAGAGGAATGGTCCAACATTGATACAGAATGCAAAGGGGCAAAATATTCGCATAAAATGTAAAATACACGGTACATGTGTACCATGTCAATAGCTGTCCTTAGCTCAAACGTCAGATGCGTGCTTCCTCACCCCAGCCACGTTCTGTTGGCCGTAGGCTCTCAGTTAAACTAGGAGGCGCGCGGCGGGTAGGCTGTGAGAGTGTCAGAAAGGAACACGCGTGCGCAAATTGAGAAATCGTCTTCTCCATGTGAGATCCATAAAATGTGTTACGAAAGTGATCGGATGATCGGGTCAAAGGTGCAGAAAGTTCATGCGTGTGTATGTATAATGTCCTAAGGCGAAGACAATGTTATATAAGTATAGAACGTTAACATGCTGAAACTATGTATGTGGAATAGCAAACTCCACGGCTGATCAAATCGCATCCACGCAGTTAAAATACCATCAGCTAGAAGCAGGTTATAAATGTGGGTGATGAATAACACATTTTTCAATTACTTGGGGTCAGTGATAGTATTTAATGATTACGCTTGGATAAGCGTGTGAAGATACTATATTAAATACTGAGCTCTATTGACCACTAAAGGGTCAAATTAGTATGACAGACTTAATGTAATTGCGTGAAAGGACGTGCAACGTTGACTTCGTCGCCCTTAATATCTAATGACCGACATAGGTCATTTTGAATATTTCTATCGGATATGTAGCAAAATACTGTAAAAAGTACCCAAAGCTAAACTAGTTTCTTAAAATCAAGTACTTGAAGTACTGAACCATGTAGCTTAATCAAGTGAGGTCTGTGAACGCATATAGCGTTCAACAGACAATCTACCTTTAAGTTCGAATAGCTGTTGACGTAAAAGGTCAAATAATCTAACAGGTTTAATGTACGTGCGTGAAAAGACGTACAACGTCGGTTTCATCTGTCTTATTGTCTACTGACGGACAGACTCCAAAATGATTAGTGGTCTCAGTTGTTACCAAAATTGTATCCAATGTTATGTATATATCGTGAAGATACGTACAATATCACTTAAGCGTTTTTTTAAAAATGGTTATGGATTTATTTCCTTATTTTAGCCCAGAGCTCGGACTTGGAACGAATATGACTAAAAACATCCTTGCATCACCATATTCGAATTGGATAGTTATAACTAAGTGTAAATGACTATTTGGACGTTATTAGAAATATTTGTGCTTGTAAGAAGCGAGAGTACTGGAACATCTAAATGTACCACTCATTATAATGCGTTAAATGAAAGAAAAAAAACATTTGTATTGTATTAGTGTGCCCACGTTTGTAAGGGCACTCGTCATAACTAAGATTAAGGGAACCTAAAGCTTGACTGAACGAACTTATCATCCGGGACACCAAGCAACCCCATGAATGCATCAGCTTTCGTCTGTGTCGTATGGTAGATTGTGAAGCACTGAGTAAGGGGATTAGGCGCGTGAGCCATTTGTACGAGATGTTCAGCGGATGTGGAACCTCGCGTACCGGTACCACTTCTGGTGATAATACGTTCCTTATATCTAGTAGCTAGCACTCGACCTGTTTGACCGATATAATATTTCGGACAGTAAACCCCAGAGTGAGAAAGTTTATCACCAGCGACTTGTAAAGAGTGGATTAGGTCTTTTTTCAAATTATTCTTGGTGGAGAAGGCTACTCTAAATCCAAAGGTTTTAAGTAAACGTCCTAATTTGTAACTTATTTTACCTATGAAAGGAACAGATATAATTGCCATTGGTTCGTCATCTACTGCATCATCTGATGTGGAAGCCGTATTATTATTTTTATTTATTTTCTTACTGCACATTCCTGTTAGTAAGTGGGAATTGTAACCGTTATTTTTAGCGATAGTTATCAGCGTACCTAATTCCGTTTCTAGCGCCTCCGGGGAAAGGCGGATAGCCATGGCAAGATGTAGACTTCAATGAAAGAAGCCCATTTTTTGGGCTTGCTGATGTGCAGAGACACCAGGATTAATGTTATCAGAATATGAATTTTTTCGATATATGTTAAAAAGCAATGTGGATTTCCACTACAGTCAAGGTGAGATCTAAATAAGTTAAGGACCTGGTAGGGGAGTCAATTTCATACGTGAAATTGATGTTTTCATGAAAGTCGTTAAATATTGAAAATATGTGGTCTATATCAATTTGTGTGCCATTAATGAGAAAGATTATATCGTAAACATATCTAGCATAAAATTTTATTTTTCACAAAATCAAAATGTCTTCATTACTGGGCAAAAGAATCAGATTCTATAGAGTTCTGAAAAATTTCAGAAGGAATACCTGCTAGTGGGATTCCCATAGCTAATCCGAAGGGTTGAAAATACGTTTTATCACTGAAATCCAATAGCTGGTATTCTTTCATAAATTTTACTGAACTCTATAGATTCTCATTTTTTCTCCATTAATGCATAGATTTTGATTTTGAGTAAAATAAAATTTTATGTAAGATGTTTTGACGATATAATCTTTGTCATTAATGGCACTCAAAAATAAAAAGACAACATATTTTCAATGTATAAGAAGATTCAAGAAAACATCAATTCCATGTATGATATAGAGTCCTCTACGATGTCCTTAAATTATATAAATCTCACCTTCACTATAGTGGACAGCCACATTCCTTTTAATACACATTGAAAAAAAAAACATATTATGATAACATTATTCCTGGTGGCTATACATATCCGCAAGCCCAAAAAACGGCCTTGTTTCATTCAAGTCTACATTGTGGCATGGCTATCCCCGTTCCCCGGAGGCGCTAGAAACGGAATTAGTTACCCTGGAAACTATCGCTACAAATAACGGTTACAATTCTCACTTAGTAAGACGAATGGACAGTAAGAAAGTAAATATAAATAATAATACGGCTTCCACATTAGGTGATGCAATAGATGATGAACCAATGGCAGTTATAGCTGTTCCTTAAATAGGTAAAATAAGTTGCAAATTCGGACGTTTACTTAAAACCTATGGGTTTGGAGTAGCCTTCTCCACTAATAATAGTTTGGAAAATTCGCTGGTGATAAACTTTCTCAGTCTAAGGGTTTACTAAATTACTTCCGGTGACTGTCCGAAATATTACATCGGTGAAACAGGTCGAGCGCTAGCTACTGGATATAAGGACACATTCCCATCAGAAGTGGTGACGGTACGCGAGGTTCCACCGTCGCTGAACATCTCCTACAAATGGCTCACGAGCCTATTTCCCCGGCCAGTACCGAGCTGCTTCATTCTGAAGTTAAGGGTGTGAAATGAGACATATTAGAAGAAATGGAGATTTTTAAACATATATGTGGTATGACAAAGACTGCATTCGTAACGTCCAACTCCAGTTAATACGACATAGAAGATTGTCGATACATTCTTTCGGTGGCTTGTTATCGCAGATGTTCCATTCGTTTAGTCACGTTCTATTTTCCCTTTATCTTAGTTATGACGGGTGCCCTCACAGACGTGGGCACACTAATACAATACCCATGTTTTCATCTTTCGTTTAACACCTTATAATGAGTGATACGTGTACATGTTCACAGTATTCTCACTTCTTACAAGCTCCTATATTTCTAATACGCTCCCATTTGGTTGTAAGTATCCAAGTCGAATGTGGTGAAGCAAGGATGATTTACGTCATATTCATTCCAAGTCAGAGCACTGGGCTAAAATTAGGAAATAAATCCTTAACCATTTTTAAAAAAAAACTTTGAAGTTACGTCGTATGTCTCTTCACAATATACACATAACTTTGCATACCATTTTGGTAACATCTGATAGCACTAATCACTTTGAACACTTTCGGTCAATAGATAATAAGGGCGATGAAAGCGACGTTGTACGTCCTTTGACGGATGTATATTAAGCCCGTTACATTATTTTACCTTTCGCGTCAACAGCAATTATAACTTAAAGGTAGTTTTTCTGGTGAACGCTATATGCGTTCACAGACCTCACTTGAATAAGCGTCGTGGCTCAGTACCTCAAGTACCTGATTTTAAGAAACTAGTTTAGCTTTTGGTTCTTTTCACACTATTTTGCTACATATCTGACAGCACTATTCAAAATGACCTCTGTCGGTCATTAAATATTAAGGGCGATTAAGGCGACGTTGCACATGCTTTCACGCAACTACATTAAGCCTGTCGAACTAATTTTACCCTTTAGAGGTCAATAGCGTTTAGAATTTAATATAGTAACTTATCAGACCATAGTCATGAAATACGATCACCGACCCGAAGTAAGTGAAAAATGGGTTATTACTCCCCAATATTTTTAGCCTGTTTCTTGCTGATGGTATTTTGTCTGTCCTGCGTGCATGCGTTTTGTCCATCCGTGGAATTTGCTATCCCACATATATAGTTCCAGCTTATCCACGTTCTATAGATCAATATAATTGTCCTCGAGCTAGGACATTATACATGCACACGTGTTAAGCTCCTGCGCCTTTGAGTCGGTCATCGGATCACTTTCGTAACACATTTTATGCGAATCACATGGATGAAGAAGATTTCACAAATAGGCGCATCCGCGTCCCTTCTTGACATTCTCAAGTCCTAGTTGCCGGCACCACCTCAGTTTACCTGAGAGCCCGCGGCCCACCGAACGTTGGCTTCTGAAGTTTGAGCTAAGCACAGCTATTGACATGGTACACACGTACCGTTTGTTTACGTTTTTTTGCGAGGCTTTGGCCCCTAGGTTCTCAATATTTTTATAGCCCATTCTTTGGTCAATCTGTCGAAGTAGTTCTTTGTTTCCCGTAATTCTTGGCAATGATGTTCCTTGTACGTATGCTTGTCTAATTTCCATGATTCCCATTTTTGAAATACCCACTTCTGTTCATTGTAACTGCCTCCTGTTGTAGTGCTTATGGCAGAACACAAGTAATCAATGAATTCCAAACACATGAAATGTGCCCCAGGTATTTCATTATGGCATGTGTTTTCACATTGAAGAAAATACCTATAATTCTGTATCCATGACTAGCGCTCAACATTTGTCTACGCCGTTCTTTCGTCAGTTATTTCAAGTACTTCCTCCGCTATCTAAAATGACTTCACAGTTGTCTTTCTTGTAACTCTGTTTTTGTTCTTTCTCCGACTTCCAAGTTTAAAGAGAGTCAGTGCTCCTCTATTGAACTACTTGCCGTGCTATTTCGTTTGCAATATTTCTAGTCTTAGAGATTCCAAACAGATGCGATACTGCTGAGCATTACAGTTATGCACATCGATTAAAATAGCACTGGTTGTGTATTAATGAAGCAGCCTGAATATTTTTGTAGCGCATTTTTTCGTTAAATGGTTGAAGCATTTCTTCTGTTTCCACAAACTGTTCGCAATTGACTTCCTTGTACGTATGTCTTTCTAACCTTTCTGAATCGCATCTTAAAGACGTCAACTGCTGTTCAATTGAACTGCTTGCTGTAGTATTTCTTATCGCAGCACGTATGTAATCAGCGAATTATAAACACATGCGATTTTACCCCGTTATGTTAGTGTGTGAGCTGTTTTCATATCGATTGAAAAACCTTTATTTCTGTGTTCAGTAAATGCCCTGAATATTTTTGTACTTCATTCTCTCGTCAGTGAGTTGAAGACCTTCTTCTTTTACCCAGAAATCTTTCGGAGCAGTCTTCCCTGTACGTATCTTTGTCTAACATCTGTCACTAGCGCCTTTAAATGTATCCACTCCTGTTCAACTAGCATGGTGACACAGTATGTATAGCCGACACAATTTGAAATATTTGTGATTATTCCTTAGAATTTCAGAATCACACGACTGGCCCCATTGGTCAATTACTTGTATTTCTCTACTGATGATGTCCTCTGAACATGTTTGTAGGTAATTCTTTCGTCAATCAGGAGAAGTAGTTCATCTTTTTCCAGTAAATTCGTCGCAGTGATGTTCCCTCTACGTATGTATGTCTAACGCCTCTGATTCTTTATTTTGTCGATATCTACCACTGTTCAACTGAACTGCCCTCAATGGTATTCCTTATCGGAAAATGTGTATAAGCTATGAATTTCAAGTATGTGATATTTTCCTTGTGTTTTAGTACTTTACGTACTTACACATTGAATAACATATCTTTATGGCAGATGGCAGTAATTTCAAACTCATGTCATGACTCTTAACTATTTCGGTAACCTATGTGATTGCACATGTACGAACATCTTTAACTTGTGTATTGATGATATCGCTTGAATGTATTTGTAATTGTTTGCTTCGTGAGTCAGATGAAGTAATTACTCTAGTACCCCATAATTTGACGCTGGTATATTCCTGGTTTGCATTTTTCTTTAATTTCTATGATTTTCCCTTTTCAAAAATGTTCTTCAGTTAAACTGAACTAACTACCCTAGTATTTTTTATTCCGTGCCACTTTCCTCATAGACTTACAAATTGATGTCATCATTGCTTAGGATATCGGTATCCAACATCTTTGCACATTTAAAAGAATACCTAAATTTCCCTCGTCATGAACTTCTCGTAATACTTTTGTAGATCATTTTTCCTTCAGCCGTTTGAAGTATTTCTCAAGAGACCCAGTTTTTTTTTTTTTTTGCTTGCCTCCTTTGATGGACCACTGCTCTTCATTCTGCTGTACGTCTTATCGCAGTATCCACAGAGAATTACGAAGCTGTCATCATTTCATACTATATCAGGATACTGAACATATTTGTACTTTATTTCTTCGTCATACACTGGAGTATTTCTTATGTTTGTTAAACATTCCGCAGTTGTCTTGCTTGTACGTAAGTTTCTCTGATTACTGTGATTCTCCCATTTAAAGTCATCCATTGCTCTCCAACTGAACTGTTTGCTGTGCTACTACTACTTGTACTACAGAGGTAATCAATGAATTTTAAACACATGTCGTTCTTCCCAGTATTTTGGTATTACCTCTTTTACTACAGGCATAATCAATGAATTTTAAACACGGGTCGTTCTTCCCAGTTTATTAGTATGCCAGTTCTTTGCACATCGATAAAAATATCTTTATTTGAGTGTTCATGAACAGCTCTGACCATTTCGTACTTCACTCTTACGTGTCACATCAAGTACTTCTCGTGTTCCGCAAATGTCTTGGCAGTTATCTTCCTTCTAGAAATGTCTCTGTCGCTGTAGGAGCCATCCACTCCTCATCAACTGAACTGCCTGTTGTTAAATTTGTTCTCTCAGTATTTACATAACCAGCAAATTACATACACTATGCATAATCCCAGATTACATCAATATATGTTGGCTTCTAACATTATTTAAAATACGTTTGTTACTGTATTCACGAATACCCATGAAAGTTGTTCTATTTCAGTCGTTCGCGGATGAGCCTCAGTGTTTCTTCTTTAAACCAACTATTCTTCACTGTCTTTTCCCCATTTCGCATTTTTCTCTAGCTGCTCACATTTTCCCCTGAGTTATCCCTTATGAAGGCGTCCACTCCTCTTCATGAGAACCTCCCACTGTGGTATTTCTTTTCGCAGAACGTATATAATCAGTGTATTTCAAACATATGTTTCAAGAATTTCGCACAAATTGCATTATACCTTAGCATTTCAGAGTTGAACGACTTTCGACCTTGACTAAAATACTTGTAATCCTGTATTTATGAATTCCCATGGCCATTTTTATAGCTCATTCTTTCGTCAATGAGGTGAAGTAGTTCTTTGTTTTCCGTAATTCTTCGCATTGATAATCCTTTTACGTATACTTGCCTAATTTCCATGATTCCCGTTTCTGAAATACCCACTTCTGTTCGTTGCAACAGTCTCCTGTTGTAGTGCTTATCACAGTACGCAAGTAATCGGTGAATTCCAAACACATGAAATTTTCCCTAGGTATTTCATTATGACAGGTGTTTTCACACTAATTAAAATACCTATAGCTCTCTGTCCATGATTTGCGCTCAACATTTTTATACGCCTTTCTCTCGGCAGTTGTTTCAAGTACGTCGTCCGCTATCGAAAATAGCTACACCGTTGTCTTCCTTGTACCTCTGTGTTTGTACTTTCTCCGACAACCAAGTTTAAAGAGAGTCAGTGCTCCTCAACTGTTCTAGATGCTGTGCTATTTCTTATTGCAGTATCTACAGCCTGAGAGATTTCATACAGATGCAATACTGCTTAGCATTTCAGTTTTTGTACATTGTTTAAAATAACTCTGATTCTGTATTCACGGAGCAGCTTGAATGTTTTTGTAGCGCATTATTTCGATAAATGGTTGAAGCATTTCTTCTGATTCCCGCTAACTGTTCACATTTGACTTCCTGGTACGTATATCATTCTAACTTCTCTGATTCATAAATTAAAGACGTCGACTGCTCTTCAATTGAACTGCTTGCTGTGGTATTTATTATCGCAGTATGTATGTAATCAGCGAATTGTAAGCACATACGATTATTCCCCATGATGATAGTGTGTCAGCTCTTTGCACATAGATTAAAATACCTTTATATCCGTGTTCAGGAAATGCCCTAAACATTTTTGTAATTCAGTCTTTCGTCGGTGAGTTGAAGATCTTCTTCTGTTACCCAGAAATCTTTCGCAGCGGTCTTCCCTGTACGTATATTTGTCTATCACCTGTCACTACCGCTTTTAAATGTATCCACTCCTGTTCAACTAGCATGGCTACATAGTATGTACAGCCAAGACAATTTGAAATATTTGTGATTATTCGTTACTATTTCAGATTCACACGACGGGCCACATTGGTTAATTAGGTCTTTCCTTCATGAATGAGGTGAAGTAGTTCACATGTTTCTAGTACATTCGTCGCAGTGATGTTCCCTATAAGTATGTGTGTCTAACGCCTCTGAATCTCCATTTTAAAGACATCCACCGCTGTTCAACTGGACTGCCTTCAATGGTATTTCTTATCGCATAATGTGTATAAGCTATGAATTTCCTACTCGTGATATATCCCTGTGATTCAGTACTTTACGTACTTACACATTGAATAACATATCTTTAGTCAGTATTCTGTAACTACCTGAAACATTTTGTACTGCATTCTTTCATCACTCGTATGTCGTATTGTACTGTTCCCCAAAAATTCCCTTTAAGTTACCTTTATTGTAAAGATGTTTGTGTAACTTCTCTTATTTTTCCCATTTGAACACATTATCGCTCTTCAACTGAATTCTTTCCTGTGGTTTTCTTATGGAAGCAGCGTTTCACAATTTCAAACTCATGTCATGTTTCTTAACTATTTCGGTAACCTATGTCTTTGCACATGTACGAACATCTTCATTTAACGTATTGATGATATCGTTTGAATTGTCTGCTATCGTTTGAATTGTCTCGCTCGTCAGACAGATGTAGTATTTATTCTAGTACCCAAAAATTTGACGCTGGTATATTCCTCGAATTCATTATTCTTTAATTTCTACGATTTTCTCTTTTCAAAAATGCACTTCAGGAAACCTGAACTACGTACTCTACTATTTCTTATTGTGTGCCTATTTCCTCATACAGTTACAAATTGATGTCATCATTGCTTAGGATTTCAGAATCCCACATCTTTGCACATTCAAAAGAATTTCCGTAGTCATGAACATTCCTGAAAACTCCTCTAGATCATTCTTCCCTCAGCCATTTGAAGTATTTCTCATGAGACCAAATATTTTCTTGCTTGCTTTCTTTAATGGACAGCGCCTTTTCATACTCCTGTATGTCTTATGACTCAGAGAATTACGAAGTTGTCATCATTTGCTACTACATCAATACACTGAACGTTTGTGAACTTCATTTCTTCGTCAATCACTGGAGTATTTCTTATGTTTCTTTAACATTCTGCAGTTGTCTTTCTTGTACGTACGCTTCTGTGATTACTGTGATTCTCCCGTTTAAAGTCATCCATTACTCTTCAACTGAACTGTTTTTTGTGGTATTACGTCTTGTACTAGAGATAAACTCAGTGAATTTTAAACACATGTCGTTCTTCCCAGTTTTTTAGTATGCCAATTCTTTGCGCATCGATGAAAATATCATTATTTGATAATTCATGAACTGCTGTGAACAATTCGTACTTCACTCTTGCGTGTCACATCAAATACTTCTTCTCTTCTGGAAAAAGTGTTGGCAGTTATCTTCCTTCCAAAGATTTTTGTCTAATTTTGTCAGTGTCGCTTTAAGAGACATCCACTCCTTATCACCTGAACTGACTGCATTGGAGTTTGTAATCTCAGTATTACACAATCATCAAATTACATACACTATTCATAATCCCGTAATATGTCCTGATGTGTTGGCTTCTCACATTAATTAAAATACGTTTATTACTGGATTCACGAATACCCATGATCGTTGTTTGACTCAGTCATTCGCATATTAACCTCAGCATTTCTTCATTAAACCAACTGTTCTTCACTGTCTTTTTCGTATCTAGTATTTTTCTCTGGCTTATATTTTCCTCTGACTTTTCGCTTTTAACTTAATCCACACTTCTTCATGAGATCTGCCCACTGAGGTATCTATTTCTCGAAATGTATATAATTAGTGTATTTGAGACAAATGTTTCAAGAATTTCGCACAGTTTGGATTATTCTTTAGCTTTTCAGAATTGAACGACTTTCAACCTTGAGTAAAATACTTGTATTTCTGTAACCTGAATTGCCATTAACATTTTTGTAATGGCTGTAAAGAATCCGCTTCGATTTCAAATAGACACCGGCTGGTGACCTATTGTCCACCGAATGTTGGCTGGAGTGAGGAAATACGCTTCAGACGTTTACGCTAAGTTCAGCTACTGACATGGTACACCCGTACCATTGATTTTACTTTTTATCCGAGTCTTTGGCCCCTATGGGCGTTCTGTATTAATGTCGAACCACGCCTCTTTAGGCAGTTTGTACTTTAAGTGTGTTCCGAAGAAGGCGTAGTTCTCCGCGCCGAAACCTAGGTCAACATCCAGTATCTATTTCCTATCGAGGCAGATTCTTTATAATCATTAAGTTATTCACGAGTGCTGACGCACTGCAATGTTAAAAGTTCTCAACATTTTTATACCTCATTCTTTCGTCAATCAGTTGGAAGCAGTTCTTTGTTTCCCGTAATTCTTCGCAACGATGGTCCTTGTACGTATGCTTGTCTAATTTCCCTTATTCCCGTTTTTGAAACACCCACTCCTATTCATTGCAACTGCCCCCTATTATAGTGCAGCACGCATGTTATCAGTGAATTCCAAACACATGCAATTTCTTTTGCTAATTCAGTACGGCAGGTGTTTTTACACTGATTAAAATACCTATAATTGTGTATCCATGATTTGCGATCAACAGTCCGCAGCTCGTGGTCGTGCGGTAGCGTTCTCGCTTCCCGCGCCCGGGTCCCCGGGTTCGATTCCCGACGGGATCAGGGACTTTCTCTGCCTCGTAATGACTGGATGTTGTGTGTTATCCTTAGGTTAGTTAGGTTTAAGTAGTTCTAAGTTCTAGGGGACTAATGACCGTAGATGTTAAGTCCCATAGTACTCAGAGCCATTTGATTTTTGCGATCAACATTTTTCTATGCCATTGTTTCGTCAGTCATCTGAAGTACTTCCTCCGCTATCCAAAATGGCTTCACAGTTGTCATCCTTGTACCTCTGTGTTTGTACTTACTCCCACTCCCAAGATTAAAGAGAGTCACTGCTCTTCAGCTGAACTGAATTACTTGTATTTCTCTAATCATAATTTACTCTGAACTTTTTTGTAGGTCATTCCTTGTGAATCAGGTGAAGTAGTTCATCTGTTCCCAGTAAATTCGTCACAGTGACGTTCCCTCTACATATGTTTGTCTAACGCCTCTGATTCTCCATTTTGAAGACATCCACTGCTCTTCAACTTAACTGCCTTGAGTGGTATTTCTTATCGGGAAATGTGTATAACTCGTGATATTTCCCGTGGGCTTCAGTACTTTATATACTTACACATTGAATAACATATCTTTTTTGGTAGTAATCAGTAACTACCCTAAAGATTTTGAACTTTATTCTTTCGTAAGTCAGATGAAGTAATTGTTGTGTAACCCAAAAATTCCTTTTAAGTTACCTCCATTATAGAGGTGTTTGTGTAACTTCTCTCATTTTTCCCATTTGAACCCATTGGCCCTGTTCAACTGATCTCTGTCGTGTCGTTGTGCATGGAAGCAACCTTTCACAATTTCAAACTCATGTCATGTTTTTTGACTATTTTGGTAACCTATGCCTTTGCATGTGTACGAACATCTTTAACTAGTGTATTGATGATATCGTATGAATGTTTTTGTAATTCTTTCCATTGTCATAATACTCAAAAATTTAACGGAGGTATATTGCTCGAATTAATTTTTCTTTAATTTCTATGATTTTCGATTTTTGAAGAAGACCCATCAGTTAACCTGAACATCCTACTATAGTATTTCTTATTGCGTGCCTATTTCCTCATATAGTTACAAATTGATATCATCATTGCTTAGTATTTCAGTATCTCACATATTTGCCCATTCAAAAGGATACTTTCATTTCCGTAGTCATGAAATTTCCTGAACATTTTTGTAGTCCTTGTTTCCTCAGTCATTTGAAGTATTTCTCATGAGACCATTTTTTATTTTCGTTTTTTTATTTGCTTTCGCTTTTAAAGAACCACTCCTGTTCATAGTAATGCCTACTGTGGTACGTCTTATCGCAATATCCATTGACTCAAAGAATTTCGAAGCTGTCATCATCTCCTACTATATCTGGATACTGAACAGTTTTGGACTTCACTTCTTCGTCAGTCACTGGAGTATTTCTTATGTTTCTTAAACAATCCGCTGTTTTTTCCTTGCACGTAAGTTTATCTGATAACTGTGTATCTCCTGTTTAGAGTCATCCATTGCTCTTCAACTGAACTGTTTGCTGTGGTATTACTTCTTGCACTACAGATATAATCAATAAATTTTAAACACATGTCGTTCGTCCCAGTATTTTAGTATGATAATTCTTTGCACATCGGTGAAAATATCTTTATTTGATTATTCGTGAACTGCTCTGAACGTGTCGTACTTCACTCTTACATGTCACATGAAGTAAATCTCCTGTTTCGCAAAAAGTCTTTGCAGTTATTTTTCTTCTAGAAATGCGTGTCTAACTTCTGTCACTGTCGCTTTAAGGGACATTCACACCTTATCAACTGAACTGCCTTCTGTGGAATATGTTATCTCAATATTTATACAATCAGAATATTGCATACATTATTCATAATCCGTTATCATGTCAGTATACCTTTATACCTTTATTACTGTATTCCAGAATACTCTTGAACGTTGTTATACTTCAATCATTCGAAGTATATGTTTGTTTCCCGTAATTCTTCGCAATGATGGCCACATTCGTATCATTGTCTAATTACCGTAATTCCCGTTTTTGAAATATCCACTCCTGTTCATTACAACAGCCTCATGTTGTACTACTTATCGCCGTACGCATGTAATCTGTAAATTCCAAATACATGTAATTATTCCCCGGTATTCCAGCATAGCAGGTGATTAAAAATACCTATAAATCTATATCCATAATTTGCGCCAAACACTTTTGTACGCTATTGTTTATCTGAAGTCCTTTCTCCGCTATCCAATATAGCTTCACTGTTTTCATCCTTCTACCTCTGTGTTTGTACTTCCTCCGACTCCTAAGTTTAAAGAGAGTCAGTGCTCTTCAACTGAACTGCTTGCTGTGCTATTTCTTATTGCAATATCTATAGCCCGAGAGATTTCGAACGATTCGATACCGCTTACCTTTACACATTGATTAAATCACCTCTGATTCTATATTCATTAAGAACCTGAATGTTTTTGTAGCGCATTTTTTCGTTAAATGTTTGAAGAATTTCTTCTGTTTCCCACAAACTGTTCGCATTTGACTTCCTTGTACGTATGTCTTTCTAACTTCTCTGATTCCCAACGTAAAGACATCGACGGCTCTTCAATTGAACTGCTTGCTTTGTTATTTCTTATCGCAGTACGTGTGTAATCAGCGGATGATAAACACTTGCGAATTTATCCCATGATGGTAGTGTGTCAACTCTTTGCACATCGATTAAAAGTCATTTATATCAGTGTTCAGGAAATGCCCTGAAAATTATTGTACTTCAGTCTTACGTCAGTCAGTTGAAGTCTTTCTGTTACCCTGAAAGCTTTCGCAGCGGGCTTCATTGTAGTCATAATTGTCTAACATCTATCACTGGTGCTTTTAAATGCATCCACTCCTGTTCAACTGGCCTGGCTACACAGTATGTACAGCCCCGACATGTTGAAACAATTGTGATTATTCCTTAGTATTTCTGAATCACACGACTGGCCACACTGGGTAATTACTTGTATTGCTCTAATCATGATTTCGTCTGAACATTTTTGTAGGTCATTCCTTCGTCAATCACGTGAAATTGTTCATCTGTTTCTAGTAAACTCTTCGCAGTGCTGTCCTCTCTACGTATGTTTGTCTAACGCCTCTGATTCTCCATTTTGAAGACATCCACCGCTGTCCATTTGAACTATCTTCAATGGTATTTCTTATCGGAAAATGTGTATAAGCTATGAGTTTCAAACTCGTGATATTTTCCTTGTAATTCAGGGCTTTACGCACTTACGCATTGAATAACATATCTTCACGGCAGTAATCAGTAACTACCCTAAACATTTTTTAATTCATTCGTTCGTCAGTCAGATGACGTATTTGTTCTCTTACCCAAAAATTCCTTTTAAGTTACCTTCATTGTACAGATGTTTGTGTAATTTCTCTTATTTTTCCCATTTGAACACATTATCGCTGTTCAACTGGTCTCCTGTGGTTTTCTTATGGCAGCAGCCTTTCAATATTTCAAACCCATGACATGTTTCTTAACTATTTCGGTAACCTATGTCTTTGTCCATGGACGAACATTTTTATCTCTTGTACTGTAGATATCGCTTGAATATATTTGTAAATCTATCTTCCGTCAGTCAGATGAAGTAATTATTCAAGTACCCAAAAATTTGACGCTGGTATATTCCTGGATTGCATTTTTCTTTAATTTCTATGATTTTCCCTTTTCAAGAATGCGCTTCAGTTAAACTGAACTACCTACTCTAGTATTTTTTATTGCGTGCCTATTTCCTCATAGTGTTACAAATTGATGTCATCATTGCTTCCGATTTCAGTATCCCACATCTTTGCACATTCAAAAGAATACCTTCATTTCCGTCGTCACGAGCTTTCCGGAACACCTTTGTAGATCATCCTTCTTTTAGCCATTTGAAGTATTTCTCATGAGACCAAATTTTTTTTTGCTTACCTCCTTTGATGGACCACTGCTCTTCATTGTGTTGTACGTCTTATCGCAGTATCCACGGACTCAGAAAATTACGAAGCTGTCCTCATTTCATACTATATCAGGATATTGAACATATTTGTACTTTATTTCTTCGTAATTCTCTAGAGTATTTCTTATGTTTCTTAAAAATTGCGCAGTTGTCTTCCTTGTAGGTAAGTTTCTGTGATTACTGTGATGGTCCCATTTAAAGTCATCCATTGCTTTCCAACTGAACTGTTTGCTGTGGTATTACTTCTTGTACTACAGATATAATCAATGAATTTTAAACACATGTCGTTCTTCCTAGTATTTTGGTATGCCATTTCTTGCACATCGATGAAAATATTTTTATTTACTTGTTTATAAAATGTTCTGAACATTTCGTACTTCACTCTTACGTGTCACATCAAGTATTTCTCGTGTTCCGCAAAAAGTCTTGGCAAGTTATCTTCTTTCTATAAATGTTTGTCTAACTTTTGTCACTGTCCTTTTAGGAGACATCCAGTGCTCATCAACTGAACTGCCTGCCGTGGAATTTGTTCTCTCAGTATTTATACAACCAGTAAATTATATACACTATTTATAATCCCCCATTACATCAATATGTGTTGGCCTCTAACATGAATTAAAATACGTTTACTACTGTATTCACGAATACCCATGAACGTTGTTCTATTTCAGTCATTCGCGGATGAGCCTCAGTCTTTCTACATTAAACCAACTGTTCTTCACTGTCTTTATTCAAGGTCGTATTTTCGTCTAGCTGCTAATATTTTTCTATGACTTATCCCTTATAAAGACTTCCACTTCTCTTCATGAGAATCTCCCACTGTGGTATTTCTTTTCGCAGAACGTCTATATACAGTGTATTTCACACAAATGTCACAAGAATTTCGCACAGATTGGATTGTTCCGTAGCATCTCGAAATTGAACGACTTTCAGCATCGTGGACGATACTTGTATCTCTGTTCCGCAAAAAGTCTTGGCAGTTATCTTCTTTCTACATTGAGTGAAATGCTGTATTCATGAATACCCTTGAACATTTTTACAATTATTATAAAGAATCCCGTTAACTGCAAATAGAAACCAAATGTTGACCAAGGTTTCAGCGCGGATAAGCACGCAATCTTCGGAACACTCTAAAATTGCAAACTATCTAAAGGGGAATGGTCCAACATTGATACAGAATGCGCAAAGGGGCGAAATACTCGCATGAAATGTGATATAAACGGTACGTGTGTCCCATGTCAATAGCTGTGCGTAGCTCAAACGTCAGAAGCGTGCTTCCTCACCCGAGCCAACGTTCTGTTGGCTGCGGTCTCTCAGTGGCGCCGGCAGGTGGACTGTGAGTGTGCCAGAAATGAACACGCATGCGCAAATTGAGAAATGGTATTATTCCATGTGAGGGTCATAAAATGTGTTACGAAAGTGATCCTTTGAGCGAGTCAAAGGCGCAGCAAGTTAGTGCGTGTGTATGTACAAAGTCCTATGTATAGAACGTGGATATGCTGAACCTATATCTGTGGGATAGAAAATTCTACGGATGGTCAAAACGCATCCACGCAGGACAGACAAACTACCATCAGCTAGATGCAGGTTATAAATATGTGGGATGAATAACACATTTTTCAATTACTTGGTGTCTGTGATTTTGTTTGATGATTACGCTTGGATAAGCGTGTAAAGTTACTATATGAAATACTAAGCTCTATCGACCACAAAAGGGTCAAATTGGCAACTTAATGTAATTCCGTGAAAGGACGTGCAACGTCGACTTCGTCGCCTTTAATATCTAATGACCGACAGAGGTCATTTTGAATAGTGCTATTGGATATGTAGCAAAATACTGTAGAAAGTACCCAAAGCTAAACTAGTTTCTAAAAATCAAGTACTTGAAGTACTGAACCATGAAGCTAAATCAAGTGAGGTCTGTGAACGCATATAGCGCTCAACTGACAAACTACCTTAAAGTTCTAATAGCTGTTGAAGTGAAAGGTCAAGTAATGGAACGGGTTTAATATACATGCATGAAAAGACATACAACGTCAGTTTCATCTACCTTATTGTCTACTGACGGACAGACTTCAAAATGATAAATGGTCTCATTCGTTACCAAAATAGTATGCCATTTTATGTATACATCGTGAAGATACGTACAACGTCACTTAAAGGTTTTTTAAAAATGGTTATGGATTTATTTCCTTATTTTAGCCCAGAGCTCTACCTTGGAATGAATGTGACTAAAAATATCCTTGCATCACGATATTCGACTTGGATAGTTATAACTAAGTGGGAATGACTATTTGGTCCATATTAGAAATATTCCTGCGTGTAAGAAGTGAGAGTACTGTGAACATGTACAAGTATCACTCATTATAAGGCGTTAAATGAAAGAAAAAATATGTTTATTGTATTAATGGTCCCACGTTTGTAAGGGCACCCGCCATAACTAAGATTAAGGGAACCTAGAGCGTGACTGAACGAACTGCCCATCCGGGACACCAAGCAACCGCATGAATGCGTCAAATGGTTCAAATGGCTCTGAGCACTATGGGACTTAACATCTATGGTCATCAGTCCCCTAGAACTTAGAACTACTTAAACCTAACTAACCTAAGGACAGCACACAACACCCAGCCATCGCGAGGCAGAGAAAATCCCTGACCCCGCCGGGAATCGAACCCGGGAACCCGGGCGTGGGAAGCGAGAACGCTACCGCACGACCACGAGATGCGGGCTGACGAGATGCGGGCTGAATGCGTCAGCTTTCGTCTATGTCGTATGGTAGAAAGTGAAGCACTGACTAAGGGGATAAAAACGTTGAATGGTTTTCTTTTCTTTTTTTTATACCTGAGTTCGTCGTTAAGGATGCACTGTTTGTCATACCAGAGATGTTTAAAAATCTCCATTTCTACTAATATGTCTCATTTCATACCCCTAAGTTCAGATTGAAGCAACTCGGTACTGGCCGGGGGAATGGACGCGTGAGCCATTTGTACGAGATGTTCAGAGAAGGTGGAACCTCGCGTACCGCTACCACTTCTTGTGATAATACGTTCCTTATATCTATTAGCTAGCGCTCGACCTGTTTCAGCGATATAATATTCCGCACAGTCACAGTAAGTAATTTTGTAATCCCCAGAATGAAAAAATTTATCACCAGCGACTTGTAAAGAGTGGATTAGGTTCTTTTTCAAATTATTGTTAGTGGAGAAGGCTACTCTAAATCGAAAGGTGTTAAGTAAACATCCTAATTTGTAACTTATTCTAGCTATGAAAGGAACAGATATAATTGGCATTGGTTCGTCATCTACTGCATCACCTGATGTGGAAGCTGTGTTATTATTTTTATTTATTTTCTTACTGTACATTTGTGTTACTAAGTGTGAATTGTAACCGTTATTTTTAGCGATAGTTTCCAGCGTACCTAATTAAGTTTCTAGCGCCTCCGGGGAAAGGGGGATAGCCATGGCAAGATGGAGACTTGAATGAAAGAAGCCCATTTTTTGGGCTGGCGGATGTGCGGAGACACCAGGATTAAAGTTATCAGAGAATGAATTTTTTCAATAAATATTAAAAAAACAATGTGGCTGTCCAATATAGTCAAGGTGAGATCCAAATAACTTAAGGACCTGCTAGAGGAGTCAGTTTTATAGGTGAAATTGATGTTTTCATGAAACTCGTAAAATACTGAATTTATTGTGGTCTGTATCATTTTGAATGCCATTAATGACAAAGATTATATCGTAAACATATCTAACATAAAATTTTATTTTATTCAAAATCAAAATCTCTGCATTACTGGACAAAAAATCAGATTCTATAGAGTTCTGCAAAATATCAGAAAGAATACCAGCTAGTGGGATTCCCATAGCTACTCTGAAGGGTTGAGAATACATTTTGTCATTGAAATCCACTAGCTGGTATTCTTTCTGAAATTTTTCTGAACTCTATAGAATCTGAATTTTTCTCCGGTAATGCATAGATTTTGATTTTGAGTAAAATTAAATATATGCCAGATGTTTTGGCGATATAATCTTTATCATTAATGGCACTCCAAAAGAAATAGATCACATATTTTCAATATATAACAAGTTACAAGAGAAACATCAATTTCATGTATGGAATTGAGTCCTCTACGATGTCCTTAAATTATGTAAATCTCACCATCAGTATAGTGGACAGCCACATTCCTTTTAATACACATCGAAAAAAAAACATATTCTGATAACATTATTCCTGGTGACTCTACACATCCGCAAGCCCAAGAAGCGGCCTTGTTTCATTCAAGTCTACGTCGTGGCATGTCTACCCCTCTTCCCCGGAGACGCTAGAAACGGAATTAGTTACCTTGGAAACTATCGGTAAAAATAACGGTTACATTTCACACTTAGTAAGACGAATGTACAGTAAGAAAATAAAAAAAATAAATAACACGGTTTCCACATTAGGTGATGCGGTAGATGACGAACCAAAGACAGTTATATCTGTTCCTTACATAGGTAAAATAAGTTGCAAATTGGGACGTTTACTTAAAACCTAGGGATTTGGAGTTGCCTTCTCCACTATCAATAATTTGAAAAAGAACCTAATCCACTGTTTACAAGTCGCAGTTGATAAACTTTCTCAGTCTGGGATTTACAAAATTACTTGCCGTGACTGTCCGAAATATTATATCGGTCAAACAGGTCGAGCGCTAACTACTATCTTGATGCAAGGATGATTTTAGTCATATTCATTCCGTGTCCGAGCTCTGACCTAAAATTAGGAAATAAATCCTTAACCTTTTTTTAAAACAAACATTTAAGTGACATGGTACGTCTCTTCATCATATACACATAACTTTGCATTTCATTTTGGTAACACTTTATAGCACTAATCACTTTGACCTCTGTCGGTCAGTAGATAATGAGGGCGATGACAGCGACGTTCCTTTCACGCATGTGTATTAAGCCCGTTACATTATTTGACCTTTCACATCAACAGCTATTAGAACATAAAGGTAGTTTGTCTGTTGAACGCCATATGCGTTCAAAGACCTGACTTGATTAAACTTCATGGTTCAGTAACTCAACTAGTTAGCTTTAGGTTCTTTATACACCGTTTTGCTACATATCCGATAGCACTATTCAAAATGACCTCTTCCGGTCATTACATATTAAGAACGATGAAGGCGGCGTTGCTCGCAATTACATTAAGCCTGTTATACTAATTTGACCCATTTCTCGTCAATAGCGCTTAGAATTTAGTATAGTAACTTTACACGCTTATCCATGCGTAGTCATCAAATACTATCACTGACCCCAATTAAATGAAAAATGGGTTATTCGTCCTCCATATTTTTGGCCTGCGTCTAGCGGATGGTATTTTGTCTGTCCTGCGTCCATGCGTTTTGACCATCCGTGGAATTTGCTATCCCACATATATAGTTTCAGTCTATCCACGTTCTATAGTTCTATATATTTGTCCTAGAGCTAGGACATTATACATGCACACGTATTAACTCCCTGCGCCTTTGACTCGGTCATCGGATAACTTTAGTAACTCATTTTACGCCAGTCACATGGATGAAGACGATGTCTCAACTTGGGCCAGCGCATTACTTTCTGACATTCTCACATTCCAGTTCCCGGCACCACCTCAGTTCACCTGAGAGCCCGCGGCCCACCAAACGTTGGCTGGGGTGACGAATGACGCCTCTGAAGGTTGTTTACGTTTTTTTGCCAGTGTTTGGCCGCTAAGTTCTCAACATTTTTGTAGCCCATTCTTTCGTCAATCAGTCGAAGTAGTTCTTTTTTTCCCGTAATTCTTCGCAGTGATTTTCCGTGTACGTATGATTGTCAAGTTTCTCTTATTCACATTTTAGAAATATCCACTCCGGTTCATTGCAATTGCCTCCTTTTATACTACTTACCGCTGTAAGCATGTAATCAGTGAAATACAAACACATGCAATTTTTCCTCGGTATTTCAGTATGGGAGGTGCTTTCACACTGATTAAAATAGCTATTTGAAGTACTTCCTCCGTTATCGAAAATTTCTTCACAGTTGTCTTCCTTGTACCTCTATGTTAGTGCTCATTCCGACAACGAAGATTAAACAGAGTTAGTGCTCTTCAACTGAACTGACTGCTGTGCTGTTTCTTACTGCAATATCTATAGCCTGAGAGATTTCAAACAGATGCAGTACTGCTTAGCATTACACTTATTGCACATTGATTAAAATACCTTTGACTCAGCATTCATGAAGCTACCTGAATGTTATTGTAGCGGATTTTTTCGTTAAATGGTTGAAGCAATTCCTCAGTTTCCCACAAAGTGGTCGCAATTGACTTTCTTGAACATACACTCCTGGAAATTGAAATAAGAACACCGTGAATTCATTGTCCCAGGAAGGGGAAACTTTATTGACACATTCCTGGGGTCAGATACATCACATGATCACACTGACAGAACCACAGGCACATAGACACAGGCAACAGAGCATGCACAATGTCGGCACTAGTACAGTGTATATCCACCTTTCGCAGCAATGCAGGCTGCTATTCTCCCATGGAGACGATCGTAGAGATGCTGGATGTAGTCCTGTGGAACGGCTTGCCATGCCATTTCCACCTGGCGCCTCAGTTGGACCAGCGTTCGTGCTGGACGTGCTGACCGCGTGAGACGACGCTTCATCCAGTCCCAAACATGCTCAATGGGGGACAGATCCGGAGATCTTGCTGGCCAGGGTAGTTGACTTACACCTTCTAGAGCACGTTGGGTGGCATGGGATACATGCGGACGTGCATTGTCCTGTTGGAACAGCAAGTTCCCTTGCCGGTCTAGGAATGGTAGAACGATGGGTTCGATGACGGTTTGGATGTACCGTGCACTATTCAGCGTCCCCTCGACGATCACCAGTGGTGTACGGCCAGTGTAGGAGATCGCTCCCCACACCATGATGCCGGGTGTTGGCCCTGTGTGCCTCGGTCGTATGCAGTCCTCATTGTGGCGCTCACCTACACGGCGTCAAACACGCATACGACCATCATTGGTACCAAGGCATAAGTGACTCTCATCGCTGAAGACGACACGTCTCCATTCGTCCCTCCATTCACGCCAGTCACGACACCACTGGAGGCGGGCTGCACGATGTTGGGGCGTGAGCGGAAGACGGCCTAACGGTGTGCGGGACCGTAGCCCAGCTTCACGGAGACGGTTGCGAATGGTCCTCGCCGATACCCCAGGAGCAACAGTGTCCCTAATTTGCTGGGAAGTGGCGGTGCGGTCCCCTACGGCACTGCGTAGGATCCTACGGTCTTGGCGTGCATCCGTGCGTGGCTGCGGTCCGGTCCCAGGTCGACGGGCACGTGCACCTTCCGCCGACCACTGGCGACAACATCGATGTACTGTGGAGACCTCACGCCCCACGTGTTGAGCAATTCGGCGGTACGTCCACCCGGCCTCCCGCATGCCCACTATACGCCCTCGCTCAAAGTCCGTCAACTGCACATACGGTTCACGTCCACGCTGTCGCGGCATGCTACCAGTGTTAAAGACTGCGATGGAGCTCCGTATGCCACGGCAAACTGGCTGACACTGACGGCGGCGGTGCACAAATGCTGCGCAGCTAGCGCCATTCGACGGCCAACACCGCGGTTCCTGGTGTGTCCGCTGTGCCGTGCGTGTGATCATTGCTTGTACAGCCCTCTCGCAGTGTCCGGAGCAAGTATGGTGGGTCTGACACACCGGTGTCAATGTGTTCTTTTTTCCATTTCCAGGAGTGTATGTCTTTCTAACTTCTCTGATTCCACACTTAAAGACATCGACTGCTCTTCAATTGAAGTGCTTGTTGTTGTATTTCTTATCGCAGTACGTATGTAAACTCCGAATTATAAAGACATGTGATTTTTACTCTTTTTTAATAGTGTTTCAGCACTTTGCGCATCGATTAAAAAACCTTTGTATCCGTTTTCAGGAAATGCCGTGTAAATTTATGTACCTCTTCGTCAGTCATGTGAAGACCTTCTTCTGTTACCCAGAAATATGGCTCAGTGGTCTCCCCTGTACGTATCTTTGTCTAACATCTGTCACTAGCGCTTTTAAATGCATCCACTCCTGTTCAACTGGCATGGTTGCACAGAATCTACAGCCCAGACAATTTGAGACATTTGTTATTATTTCTTAGTATTTCAGAATCAGACATCTGGTCACATTGGTTAATTATTTCTATTTCTCCAACCATGATGTACTCTGATCATTTTTGTAGGTCATTCCTTCGTCAATCAGGTGAAGTAGTTCATCTATTTCTAGTAAATTCGTCGCAGTGATTTTCCCTCCACGTATCTTTGTCTAACGTCTCTGATTCTCCGTTTTGAAGACATCCACCACTGTTCAACTGAACTGCCTTCAATGGTATTTCTTATCGGATAATGTGTATAAGTTATGAATTTCAAACACGTGATATTTCCCCTTTATACGTACATACACATTGAATAACATCTCTTTATGGCAGGAATCACTAACTACGCTAAACATTTTCTACTTCAGATAAAGTATACGTTCTTTTACCCAAAAATTCCTTTTAGGTTACCTCCATTATAGAGATGTTTGTGTAATTTCTCTCATTTTTCCGATTTGAACACATTATCGCTGTTCAACTGGTCTCCTGTGGTTGTCTGATGGAAGCAGCCTTTCACAATTCCGAACTCATGTCATGTTTCTTAACTATTTCGGGAACCTATGTCTTCGCACATGAACGAACATTTTTAACTATTGTATTGTTGATATCGCTTGAATATATTTGTAATTCTTTGCTTTGTCAGTCTGATGAAGTAATTACTCTAGTACCCAAAAATTTGACGCTGGTATCTTCCTCGAATGCATTTCTCTTTAATTTCTATGAATTTGTCCTTACAACAATGCGTATTAGTTAAACTTAACTACCCACTCTAGTATTTTTTATTGCGTGCCTATTCCAACATAGAGTTAAAAATTGATATCATCTTCGCTTAGGATTTCAGTGTCCCACATCTTTGCATATTTCAAAAGATTACCTTCATTTCCGTAGTCATTAACTTTGCTGAACTCTTTTGTAGATCATTCTTCCGACAGTCATTTGAAACATTTATCATGAGACCAAACTTTTTTTGCTTGCCTCCTTTAATGGACCACCCCTGTTCATACTGTTGCGTGTCTTATCGCAGTATCCATAGACTCAGAGAATTACGAAGCTGTCATCGTTTCCTGCTATATCAGGATAATTAACATTTTTGTACTTCATTTCTTCGTATTTCAGTATGCCAATTCTTTGCAGATCGATGAAAATGGTTTTATTTGATTGTTATTGAACTGCTCTGAACATTTCGTACTTCACTCTTATGTGTCACGTCAAGTACTTTCCGTATTCCGCAAATGTCTTGGCAGTTATCTTCCTTCTAGAAATGTTTGTCTAACTTTTCTCACTGTCTCTTTAGGAGACATCAATTCCTCATCAACTGAACTGCCTGCTGTGGAATTTATTATTGCAACATCTATAGCAGATGAGATATAGAGATGAATACACTAAGCAGATTCAGAAGGATGTAGGTTGCAGTAGGTACTGGGAGATGAAAAAGCTTGCACAGGATAGAGTTGCATGGAGAGCTGCATCAAACCAGTCTCAGGACTGAAGACCACAACAACAACAACAACAACAAATATCTATAGCCCGAGAGATTTCAAACACATGCGATACTATTTAGCATTACAATTTTTGCACATTGATTAAAATAGCTATGATTGTGTAATAAAGAAGCATCATGAGTGTTGTTGTAGCGCATTTTTTCGTTTAATGGTTGAAGCTTTTTTTTTTTTTTTTATTTCCCACAAACTGTACGGATGTCCTAGCTTCTCCGTTTCCCAACTTAAAGACATAGACTGCTCTCCAATTGAAGTGCTTGTTGTGGTATTTCTTATCGCAGTATCTATGTAGTCAGCGGATTATAACCACAGTCCCTATTATGATGGTGTGTCAGCTCTTTTCACATCGATTAAAAAACCTTTTTATCCGTGTTCAGGAAATGCCCTGAACAGTTTTGTACTTCAGTCTTTCGTCAGTGAGTTGAAGACCTTTTTCTCTTACCCAGAAATCTTTCGAACCAGTCTTCCCTGTACGTATCTTTGTCCAACATCTGTCACTAGCGCCTTTAAATGTATCCACTTCTGTTCAAATAGCACGGCGACACAGTATGTACAGACGACACAATTTGAAGTATTTGTGATTATTCCGTAGTATTCCAGAATCACGCGAGTGGCCACATTGGTTAATTACTTGGATTTCTCAAATGATGCTGTCCTCTGAACATTTTTGTAGGTCACTCCTTCGTCAATCAGGTGAAGTAGTTCATCTGTTTCCAGTAAATTCGTCGTAGTGATTTTCCCTTTACGTGTAGTTGTCTAACGTCTCTGATTCTGCATTTTGAAGACATCCACCACTGAACAACTGAACTGCCTTCAATGGTATTTCTTATCGGAAAGTGTGTATTAGTTATGAATTTCAAAGACGTGAAATTATCCCTGTATTTCAGTACTTTATGTACTTACACATTGAATAACATATATTTTTTGGCAGTAATCAGTAACTAGCCAAAAGATTTTGAACATTATTCTTTCGTAAGTCAGATGAAGTAATTGTTGTGCAACCCAAAAATTCCTTTTAACTAACTTACCTCCATTATAGAGATGTTTGTGTAACTTCTCTCATTTTCCCCATTTGAACCCATTGGCCCTGTTCAAATGATCTCTGTCGTGTCGTTGTGTATGGAAAAAACCTTTCACAATTTCAAACTCATGTCATGATTCTTAACTGTTTCTTTGCACATATACGAACATCTTTAACTAGTGTATTGATGAGATCGCTTGAATATATTTTTAATTCTTTCCGTCGTCAGTCAGATCAAGTAATTAGTCTAGTACGCAAAAATTGATGCTGGTATATTCCTGGAATGCATTTTTCTTTAATTTCTATAATCTTCCCTTTTCAAGCATGCGCTTCAGTTAAACTGAACAACCTACTCTAGTATTTTTCATTGCGAGCCTATTTCCTCATAGAGTTACATATTGATATCATCAATGCTTGGGATTTCAGTATCCTACATATTTGCAATTTCAAAAGAATACCTTAATTTCCGTAGTCATGAAGTTTCCTGAACACTGTTGTAGATATTTCTTCCTTCAGCCATTTGAAGTATATCTCATGAGAGCAAAATTTTCTTTGCTTGCTTCCTTTAGTGGACCACTGCTCTTCATACTGTTGTATGTCTTTTAGCAGTATCCATAGATTCAGCGAAACACGAAGCTGTCATCATTTCATGCTATATCAGGATACTGAGCATATTTGTACTTTATTTCTTCGTCAGTCACTGGAATATTTCTTATGTTTCTTAAACATTCCGTAGTTGTCTTCCTTGTACGTAAGTTTCTCTGATTACTGTGATTCCTCCGTTTAAAGTCATCTATTGCTCTTGAACTGAACTGTTTGCTGTGGTATTACTTCACGGGTCGTTCTTCCCAGGTTATTAGTATGCCAATTCTTTGCACAACGATAAAAATATCTTTATTTGATTGTTCATGAACTGTTCTGAACATTTCGTACTTCACACTTGCGTGTCCCATCAAGTACTTCTCGTGTTCCGCAATATGTCTTCTTGCTACAAATGTTTGTCTAACTTTTGTCACTGACCTTGTAGGAGACATCCACTCCTCTTCAACTAAACTGCCTGCTGTGGAATTTATTCTCTCAGTAATTATACAACCAGCAAATTACATACACTATTCATAATCCCTCATTACATCAATATGTTTTGGCTTCTAACATTAATTAAAATACGTTTATTAATGTATTTACGAATACCCATGAACACTGCTCTGTTTCAGTCATTCGCGGATGATCCTCAGGCTTTCTTCATTAACCTAACTGCTCTTCACTGTCTTTTTCCTATTTCGCATTTTTCTCTATCTGCTAATAGTCTCCTCTGACTTATCGCTTATAAAGACGTCCACTTCTCTTCATGAGAACCTCCCACTGTGGTATTTCTTTTCGCAGAACGTATATAATCAGTGTATTTCAACCATATGTTTCAAGAATTTCGCACAGATTGCACTATACCGTAGCATTTCAGAGTTGAACGACTTTTGACTTTCAGTAAAGTACTTGTAATCCTGAAATTTCCTGAACACTTTTGTATATTATTCTCTTCCAGCCATTTTAAGTATTTCTCTATCTGTCTTTCTGTATCCGAATCCCGCTCCAGTTACTGCTGGATCTGGATGCTGATGGATCCTCTACATTTGGCTCGGTCCTCCCACCACTTTTCTTCCTCCACTTGCTGCTAGGTCACACCTCTCCTTTCTACAGATATTCTCACTCCCATTTTCCACCGTGTTCTTGGACGCCCTCTAGGTCTGTTCCCACCCATCTTTAGTTCTTCCATAATTTTGTTGAGTCTCTGTCCATGCATCCTCTTAACATGCCCATACCATCTTAATCTCTTTCTTTCAATTTCTTCTCTCATACTTTCTTGTTTGAAGTCCTCTCTAATCTCTACAATCTGTACTCGGTCCATTCTTGTTTTTCCCTTAACTGCTCTGAGAAATTTCATTTCTTCTGCTTGCAGTCTGCTCCAGTCCCTTCCTGTCATTGTCCATATTTCTCCACCATAGGTGACAATAGGGATGTAATAATTCCTATACACAAGGAGTTTTTCTCTTTCTGAAACTTCATTATTCCAAATTCAAGGTAATATTTTCGTTGATTCCTTTTTCTCTTCCAAATACCATTATTTGTTTCTTATCTTTATTTATTTTTAATCCATACCTTTTCATTATTTCCTTCCGCGCTTCAAACTGTAACTGTACATCTACCACTTTATCACCCCATATTACAATATCATCTGCAGAAATCATCTTTTTGTCTTTTTCTTTTACTATATCTTTAACTGCCCTATTCATTACCTCCATCACAACATTAATAAGTGCAGGAGATAGAATACCTCCTTGCTTAAGTCCTTGTCTTTTCTCGAAGTATTCAGAGTTTCCCAATGGTGTTCTAATCCTACAATTGTGTCCTCTGTACATTGTCTTTATAACATTAATGTAACCATCTTGTATATCTATCTTCTTCATTTCTTCCCAGAGTCTCCCTGTCAACTGAGTCATATGCCTTTTCTATGTCTATAAAAACTGTTATCACCCTTTTGTTATACTCCCAACTTTTTTCCATCAGTTGACGTATAGAAAATATCAGGGCGATCGTGCTTCTTCCTTTCCTAAACCCATACTGTTCTTCATTCAGCTCCCTTTTCACTTATTCAATTTAGTAAAATTCTTTCAAAAATCTTGCCTGTATAGCTCATAAGGGTTATTCCTCTGTAGTTTTTACAAAGTCTTTTATTGCCTTTCTTGAAGATGGGGGCAATGTCTCCTGTTCTCCAGTCGTCAGGTATTGTACTATTTCTCCACACGCTTGATAGTACTCTATACAGCCACTGCATTCCCACTGGACCTGCTACTCTTGTCATGTCCACTGATACTTCATCAGGTCCTGGGGCTTTCCCCTCATTCATCTTGTTAACAGCTTTTTCCATTTCTTCACGTGTAATTTGTCCTAATTCTGCTTCCCAACTTCTCTCAATTTCTCCATTACTTGTTGTTTCCTTATGTACCTGCTCCTCAGCGTTTAACAGCTTCCTAAAATGTTCTTCCCAGAGATCTTTTATATTCCCTGGATCTTCAATAATGGTCTCGTCCTCTGTTTCCATCTTTACAGCTACTTCAGAGCCCTTCCTTTTATTTTTCATCATTTTATTGAATATTTTCTTATTGCTCTTCACATCTTCTTCAAGTCTTTTTCGTAAACTCTTCCCATGCCTTTTTCTTTGCTGTTTCCACTACTTCTTTTCCTCTATATATCTTTCATGGTCTTCGTCATTTTTTTGCTCCCTTTTTTCTTCTATCTGCTTGGATTGTGGTATCATCCACCAACTTGTCTGACTTATTTTTTCCTTTTCATATGTTCTGCCACATACTTATTGTGCGGCTTCGACTAAGGTGTCTTTGAATAAACTCCATTCTTTTTCTACATCGCAGAAAACGTGTTTTGGAAATTTTTGTGTGATTAATTTTCTGTACTTCTCAACATATTCACTCTCCTTCAGTTTCCAACCCCGTATCCTCATCACTTTCTTCTGTTTTCTATATTCACACACTGATTCATTTTCCATTGTCCCACTAGTAATCTATGGTCTCCATCTGGACTCACGCTTGGAATTACCTTCACATTTGTTACATTCTCTCCCCATTCCCTATCTACTAGAATATAATCAACTATACTCTTGGTTCTTGCACCGTAACTGTATCTAGTGATAACTTGACTTTCTCTCTTCATAAACCAGCTGTTTGCTATTTTCATTCCATTCCTCTGGGACAAATCCAGGAGTCTTTCCCCTTCTTCATTTCTGCCTCCATATCCAAAGCATCCCAATACTTGCTCAAATCCCATTCTGTCTTTGCCTACCTGTGCATTAAAATCTCCCATCACTATATTAGCACTCTCTATATGGTTTTCTAACACATTTTCAAAGTCCATCTTCTCTTCTTCGCTACATCCCACTTGAGGTGCATAAATCTGGATTACTTTTAGTGTTCCTTTTTGGAATCTCAGATTTAAGATTATGATCCTGTCTGATATATATCTCACATTTTCAATACAGCTTTGTACATTCTTATTCACCATCACCGCCACACCATTTCTTCCAGACCTGTTATTCCCATTCCAGTACAGTTTTCCTCCTCCTCTCAAATTCTTCTCACCTTTTCCCTTCCACTTTGTTTCGCTTAATACGAATATATCTAACTTCCTCTCTGTTAGTACATCGTTCATTTCTTCCATTTTTCCATTGAGGGTTTATATATTAAGGGTGCCAATATTTAGATTATTTTTTAGTCCAGTTGGTTTCATCTTCTTGTACTGATGAATATCATCAGGTCTCCCATCATTTGCACCAGTACTTGAAGAAGCAGTGGGGTCAAATCCTGAGTGGTTCACTCCGAGGCTCGTCTGTGTTTTGAAAGCAATGTATGAAGACTTTCCTACTGGCTTGCTAGGCCTAACGCAAGAAAGGAATTTCTGTTTGGGTTGTCTCCCTTAGCCTTTGGAGTTTCTCCTCGACCACAAGGCAGTGGTTCCCTTCTCATTTAATCCCCAGAAAGGAGGATTCCCCTATCTGCCAGATACGCCGTTCCGAAGTCTTGCTTCTCCGCCGTCGCTGCCATTAAGGTCTTCACCCGTAACCCTGGGCATGGGTTCCGTGTTATACCCCATGGGATTGGGTCCCTGCCTGAACTCAGCCATCCTAGCACTCCGGCCTACTGAGGTGTAAGATGCCAACCCCCGCGACGTGGACGCGCCAGACAGTAATTACTCCAGTGGAGAAATAGGGAAGGGCACCCTACCTCCCTGGAGCCGGGTTATGATTGTGTATGGTGCCACAATCAAAGGTGAAGTATTTCTCATAAGATCAAACTTTTTTCCTCCCTCCTTTAATGGACCACTACTCTTCATACTGTTGTATGTTTTACAGCAGTATCCGTACAGTCAGAGAATTCCGAAGCTGTCATCATTTCCTACTATATCAGGATACTGATCATTTTTGTACTTCATTTCTTCGTCATTCACTGGAATATTTCTTATGTTTCTTAAACATTCCGTAGTTGTCTTCCTTGTACGTAAGTTTCTCTGATTACTGTGATTCCTCCGTTTAAAGTCATCTATTGCTCTTCAACTGAACTGTTTGCTGTGGTATTACTTCACGGGTCGTTCTTCCCAGGTTATTAGTATGCCAATACTTTGAACAACGATAAAAATATTTGATTGTTCATGAACTGCTCTGAACATTTCGTACTCCACTCTTACGTGTCACATCAAGTACTTCTCCTGTTCCGCAATATGTCTTGGCAGTTATCTTCCTTCTAGAAATGTTTTTCTAGCTTTTGTCACGAACGTTTTAGGAGACATCGACTCCTCATCAACTGAGCTGCCTGCTGTGGAATTTGTTCTCTCTGTAATTGTACCAGCAGCAAATTACATACACTATCCATAATCCCTCATTACATAAATATGTGTTGGCTTCTAACATTAATTAAAATACGTTTATTTCTGTATTCACGAATACCCACGAACGCTATTCTATTTCAGTCATTCGCAGAAGAGCCTCTGTCTTTCTTCATTAAACCAAATGTTCTTCACCGTCTTTTTCCTATTTCGTATTTTTCTGTAGCTGCTAATATTTATCTCTGACTTATCCCTTATAAATACGTCCACTCCTCTTCATGAGAACCTCCCACTGTGGTATTTCTTTTCGCAGAACGTATATAATCAGTGTATTTCAAACACATATTTCAAGAATTTCGCACTGATTGCGTTGTACTTTAGCATTTCATAGTTGAACGACATTCGGTAAAATACTTGTAATCCTGTATTCATGAATTCCCATGACCATTTCCAAAGCTCATTCTTTCGCCAATCAGATGAAGTAGTTCTTCGTTTTCCGTAATTCTTCTCAATCATGTTCCTGGTTCGTATGCTTGTCTAATTTCCATGATTCCCGTTTTTCAAATACCCACTTCTCTTCATTGCAGCTGCCAACTATTGTAGTGCTTACGGCAGAACACAAGTACCAGTGAATTCCAAGCTCATGCAATTTTCCCCAGGTATTTCATTATGGCAGGTTTTTTCACACTGAATAAAATACCTATACATTCTGCATCTATGATTTGAACTCAACAGTTTTGTACACCTTTCTTTCGTCAGTTATTTGAAGTACTTCCACTGCTGTGTAATATGGCTACAGAGTTGCCTTCCTTGTACCTCTGTGTTTGTACTTTCTCCGACACTCAAGGTTAAAGAACGTCAGTGCTCCTTGCTGTGCTATTTCTTATTGCAATACCTATGGCCTCAGGGAATTCATACACATGCGATACTGCTTAGCATTACAGTTTTTCACATTGATTTAAATAGCTCTGATTGTGTATTACTGAGGCATCTTGAATGTTTTTGTAGCGCATTTTTTCGTTAAATGGTAGGAAGCATTTCTTCTGTTTCCCACAAACTGTTCGCATTTGACTTCCTTGTACGTATGTCTTTCTAACTTCTCTGATGCCCAACTTAAAGACATCGACTGCACTTCAATTGAAGTGTTTATTGTGGTATATCTCATCGCAGTACGTACGTATTCAGCGGAATATAAACACATGCGAACATCGATTAAAAACCTTTATATCCGTGTTCAGGAAACGCCTGAACATTTTTGTACTTCAGTCTTTCGTCAGTGAATTGAAGACCTTCTTCTCTTACCTAGAAATCTTTCGCTACATATATTTGTCTAACATCTGTCAGTAGCGCTTTTAAATGTATCCACTCCTGTTCAACTAGCATGGCTACACAGTATGTACAGCGCAGACAATTTGAAATATATATGATTATTCCTTAGTATTTCAGAATCACACGACTGGCCACATTGGTTAATTACTTGTATTTCTCTAATGATGAAAACCTCTGAACATTTTCGTGCGTCATTCCTTCGTCAATCAGGTGAAGTAGCTCATCTGTTTCCAGTAAATTCGTCGCAGTGATTTTCCCTCTACGAATCTATGTCTAAAGTCTCTGATTCTCCAGTTTGAAGGCATCCACCACTGTTCAACTGAACTGCCTTCAATGGTATTTCTTATCGCAAAATGTGTATAAGCTATGAATTTCCTACACGTGATATTTCCCTGTGTTTCAGTACCTTTCGTACTTACACATTGAATAACATATCTTTAGTCAGTATTCTGTAACTACCCTAAACATTTTGTACTGGACTCTTTCGTCACTCATATGTCGTATTGTACTGTTCCCCAAAAATTCCCTTTAAGTTTCGTTTATTGTAAAGATGTTTGTGTAACTTCTCTTATTTTCCCATTTGAACACATTATCGCTCTTCAACTGAAGTCTTTCCTGTGGTTTTCTTGTGGAAGCAGCCTTTCACAATTTCAATCTCATGTCATGTTTCTTAACTATTTCGGTAACCTTGTCTTTGCACATGTACGAACTTCTTCGTTTAGTGTATTGATGATATCGTTTGAATTGTCTCCTATCGCTTGACTTGTCTCCTTCGTCAGACAGATGAAGTATTTACTCTAGTACCCAAAAATTTGACGCTGATGTAATCCTCGAATTCTTTATTCTTTAATTTCTATGATTTTCTCTTTTCAAGAATGCGGTTCAGTAAACCTGAACTACGTACTCTAGTATTTCTTATTGTGTGCCTATTTCCTCATACAGTTACAAATTGATGTCACCATTGCTTAGGATTTCAGAATCCCACATCTTTGCACATTCAATAGAATTTCCGTAGTCATGAACATTCCTGAACCCTTCTCTAGATCATTCTTCCCTCAGCCATTTGAAGTATTTCTCATGAGACCAAATTTTTTTTTTACTTGCCTCCTTTAATGGACAACTCTTTTCGTACTGCTGTATGTCTTATGACTCAGAGAATTACGAAGTTGTCATCATTCCCTACTATATCAGGACACTGAACATTTGTGAACTTCATTTCTTCGTCAGTCACTTGAGTATTTCTGCAGTTGTCTTCCTTGTACGTACGTTTCTGTGATTCTCCCGTTTGAAGTCATCCATTACTCTTCAACTGAACTATTTTCTGTGGTATTAGTTCTTGTACTAGAGATAAACTCAATGAATTTTAAACACATGTCGATCTTCCCAGTTTTTTAGTATGCCAATTCTTTGCGCATCGATGACAATATCATTAGTTGATTATCATGAACTGCTGTGAACAATTCGTACATCACTCTTGCGTGTCACATCAAATACTTCTCCTGTTCTGCAGAAAGTGTTGGCAGTTATCTTCCTTACACAGATTTTTGTCTAATTTTGTCACTGTCGCTAAGAAACATCCACTCCTTATCAAATGAACTGACTGCTTTGGAGTTTGTAATCTCAGTGTTACACAATCATCAAATTACATACACTATTCATAATCCCGTAATATGTCCTAATGTGTTGTCTTCTCACATTAATTAAAATACCTTTATTACTGTATTCACAAATACCCAAGATTGTTGTTTGTTTCAGTCATTCGCGGATTAGCATCAGTATTTCTTCATTAAACCAACTGTTCTTCACTGTCTTTTTCTTATCTAGTATTTTTCTCTGGCTGCTTATATTTTCCTCTGACTTTTCGCTTTTAACTTAATCCACTCTTCTTCATGAGATCTGCCCACTGAGGTATCTCTTATCTCGAAATGTATATAATTAGTGTATTTGAGACACATGTTTCAAGAATTTCGCACAGTTTGGATTATTCTTTAGCATTTCAGAATTGAACAAGTTTCAACCTTGAGTAGAATACTTGTATTTCTGTAATCATGAATTGCCATTAACATTTTTATAATGGCTGTAAAGAATACGCTTCGATTTCAAATAGAAACCGGCTGTTGACCTAGGTGTCGACACGGATAAGTATGCCGTTTCAGCACACACTTAAGCTACAAACTGACTAAATTGGCATGTGCCAACATTAATACAGAACGCCCAAAGGGGCAAAATGCTCACATAAAACGTAAAATAAACGGTACGTGTGTGCCATGTCAATAGCTGTACTTAGCTCAAACGTCAGAAGCGTGCTTCCTCACCCCAGCCAACGTTCGGCGGGCCGCGGGCTCTGAGGTAAACTGATGTGGCACCGGCAGCTTGGCTGTGAGAATGTCATAAAGAAACGCGCAGGCGCAAATTGAGGAATCATCTTCATCCGTGTGATTAACATCAAATGTGTTACGAAAGTGATCCTTTGAGCGGGTCAGTGGCGCAGGGAGTTAATGCGTGTGTATGTATAGTGTCCTAGCTCGAGGGCAATTTAATAGAACTGGGATAGGCTGAAGCTATATATGTGGGATAGCAAATTCCACAAATGGTCAAAAACCATGCTCGTAGGACAGCCAAAATAGCATTAGCTACAAACAGGCTACAAATATGGGGGATGAAGTACCCATTTTTCAATTACTTGGTGTCGGTGACTGTATTTGATGATTACGCTTGGATAAGCGTGTAAGCCACTATATTAAATTTTTGGCGTTATTGAGAGGAAAAGGGTCAAAATGGTATGACAGGCTTAATGTAATTGCGTGAAAGGACGTGCAACGTCGCCATAATCGCCCTTAATATCTCCTGACAGACAGAGGTCATTTTGAATAGTGCTATCGGATATGTAGCACAATAGTATGAAAAGAACCTAAAGTTAAATTAGTTTATTAAATCAGATTCTTGAGGTACTAAACCATGCAACTTAATCAAGTGAGGTCTGTGAACGCTTTTAGCGTTCAACAGACAAACTACCTTGATGTTGTAAAAGCTGTTGACGTGAAAGGTCAAATAATGTAACAAGGTTAATATAAATGCGCGAAAGGACGGACAACGTCGCTTTCATCGACCTTATTATCTACTGACCGACAGAGGTCAAAGTGATTAGTGCTATCAGGTGTTACCAAAATGGTATGCAAGTTTTGTGTATATTGTGCAGAGACGTACGACGTCACTTCAACATTTTTTAAAAAGGCTATGGAATTGTTTATTAATTTTAGGCCAGACCTCAGCTTGGAATGATAAGACTAAAAATATCCGAGCCTCACCATATTCGACTTGGATAATTATAACTAAGTGGGAGTAGCTATTTGTAACATATTAGAAATATTGGAGCTTGTAAGAAGTAAGAATACTGTGAATATGTTCAAGAATCACTCATTATAAGGCGTTAAATTAAGAAAAAGCGTGTGTATTGTATTAGTGTGCCCACTTTTGTAAGGGCACCCGTCATAACTAAGATTAAGGTAATCTAGAGCGTCACAGAACGAATTGACCATCCGTGACACCAAGTGACCTAATGAATCTTTAGGCTGTGCTCTATGTCGTATGGTAGAATGTGAAGAGGAATTGGATAAAACGTTCGAAATTTTAGTTTTTGTCGTTATCATACCATAGATGTTTCAAAATCTCTATTTCATCTAATATGTCTAATTTCATACCCTTAACCTCAGAATGAAGCTGCTCGGTACAGCTTGGGTGATTAGGCGCGTGAGCCATTTGTAGTAGATGTTCAGCGAAGGTGGAACCTCGCGTAGCGTCACCACTTCTGGTGCGAATATGTTCCAGATATCTAGTAGCTGGCCCTCGACCTGTTTGCCCGTTATAATATTTCACACAATCACCGCAAGTAGTTTTGTAAACCCCAGACTGAGAAAGTTTATTGCCAGCCAATCGTAAAGAGTGGATTAATGTCCTTTTCAAATTATTGTTAGTGGAGAAGGCTACTCTAAATCCATAGGTTGTGAGTAAACGTCCTAATTTGTAACTTGTTATACCGATGAAAGGAACAGATATAAATGACACTGGTTCGTCATCGACTGCATCATCTATTGTGGCAGCCGTATTATTATTTTTATTCATTTTCTTACTATATTTTCGTCTTACTAAGTGCGAATTAACCGTTATTTTTAGCGATAGTTTCCAGCGTAACTAATTCCGTTTCTAGCGCGTCCGGGGAAGCGGGATAGCCATGCCACGATGTAGACTTGAATGAAAGAAGGCCATTTCTTGGATTGCGGATGTGCAGAGTCACCAGGAATAATGTTAGCAGAACATGTATTTTTTCGATGTATATTAAAAGCATTGTGACTTTCCATTATAGTGGAGGTGAGATCTAAATAATTTAAGGACCTCGTAGAGGACTCCATTTCGTACGTGAAATTTATGTTTTCATGAAATTCGTTAAATATTGTAAACCTGTGGTCTATTTCGTTTTGAGTGCCATTAATGGCAAAGATTGTATCGTAAACATATCTTGCAAAAAATTTTATTTTACTCAGAATCAAAATCTATGCATTACTGGAGAGAAAATCAGATTTTATAGAGTGCAGAATAATTTCATAAAGAATGCCAGTTATTGGGTTTCAATGATAAAACGTATTTTCAACCCTTCGGATTAGCTAAGGGAATCCCACTAGCTGGGATTCTTTCGAAATTTTTCAGAACTCTATAGAATCTAATTGTTTGTCCAGTAATTAAGAGATTTTGATTTTGAGGAAAAAAAAATTTTATGCTGCTATCTTGTTTAATATAATCCTTGTCATTAATGGCACTCAAAATCATATACACCACATATTTTCAATATTTAACGAGTTCATGAAAACATCAGTTTCGCGTATGAAATTGACTCCTCTACGAGGTCCTTACATTATTTAGATCAAACGTTGACTGTAGTGGAGAGCCACATTGCATTAATATGTATCAAAAAATACATGTTCCGATTACATTATTCCTGGTGACTCTGCATATCCGGAATCCCAAAAAATGGCCTTCTTTCATTCAAGTCTACATCGTGGCATGGGTATGTCCCTTTTCCCGGAGGCGCTAGAATGGGCATTAGTTACACTCGAAACCATCGCTTAAAATAACGGTTACAATTCACTGTAACACGAATGCTCAGTAAGAAAATAAACGAAAATAACAATACGGCCTCCACATTAGATGATGCAGTAAATGACGCACCAATGGCAATTATATCTGTTCCTTTCATAGGTAAAATAAGTTACAAATCAAGACCTTTACTTAAAACCTATGGATTGAGAGTGGGCTTCTCCACTAATAATAATTTGATAAAGAACCAAATCTACCCTTTACAATTCGCTGGTAGTAAACTTTCTCAGTCTAGGGTTTACAAAAGTACATGCCGTGACTGTCCGAAATATTATGTTGGTCAAACAGATCAATCGCTAGCTACTAGATATAAGGATCATATTATCACAAGAAGTGGTAGCGGTACGCGAGGTTCCACCTTTGCTGAACGTCTCGTACAAATGGCTCACGCGCCTATTCCCCCGACCAGTAGCGAGCTGCTTCATTCTGAAGTTAAGGGTATGAAATTACACATATTAGAAGAAATGGAGATTTTTAAACGTCTATGGTATGACAAATACTGTACCCTTATCGATCAACTCCAGTTAAAAAAGCAAAACAAAAAAAAAATTTTCGAAGTTTTATACCCATGCTTAGCGCTTCACGTTCTACCAAACGACATAGAAGGTAGCCGATGCATTCATGCGGTCGCTTGGTGTCACGTATGGTCAGTACGTGCAGTCGTTCTCTATTTTTCCTTATTCTTAGTTATGACGGCTGCTGTTACAAACGTGTGCCCACTAATACAATACACATGCTTTTTTCTTTCATTAAAAGCCTTACATGAGTGATTCTTGTACATGTTCACAATATTCTCACTTCTTTCAAGCTCCAATATTACTAATATGGTCCAAATAGCCATTCCCACTTAGTTATAATTATCCAAGTCGAATATGGTGATGCAATGATGATTTTAGTCATATTCATTCCTAATCCGCTCTCTGGCCTAAAATTAGGAAATAAATCCTTAACCTTTTCAAAGTAAAACGTTTAAGTGACACGGTACGTGTCTTCACGATATACACATAACTTTGCATTTGAATTTGGTAACACTTCATAGCACTACTCACTCTCTGTCGGTCAGTAGATAATAAGGGCGATGACAGCGACGCATGTATATAAAGTCCATTACATTATTTGACCTTTCACATCAATAGCTATTAGAACATGAAGGTAATTTGTCTGTTGAACGCCATATGCGTTGAAAGACCACACTTGATTAAACTTCATGGTTCAGTAACAGAAGTACCTGATTTTAAGAAACTAGTTTAGCTTTAGGTTCTTTTAACACGGTTTTGCTACATATCCGATAGCACTATTCAAAATGACCTCGGACGGTCATTAGATATTAAGAGCGTTGAAGGCGACGTTGCACGTCCTTTCACGCAATTGCATTAAGCCTGTTATACTAATTTGACCCTTTTCTAGTCAATAGCGCTTAGAATTTAGTACAGTAATTTTACACGCTTATCCATGCGTAGTCATAAAATACTATCACTGACCCCAATTAATTGAAAATGGGTTATTCATCCCCCATATTTTTGGCCTGCGTCTAGCGGATTGTATTTTCTCTGTCCTGTGTGCATGCGTTTTGCCCATCCGTGAAATTTGCCATCCCACATATATAGCTTCAGCCTGTCCACGTTCTATAGTTCTATAAAGTTGTTCTCGGGCTAGGAAATTATACATACTCACGCATTAAATTGCTGCACCTTTGACCCGGTCAACGGATCACTTTCGTAACACATTTTATGCCAATCACATTGAAGAAGACGATTTCTCAATTTGCGCTTGCTTGTTCCTTTCTGAAATTCTCACAGCCCAGCTGGCGGCACCACCTCTTGTTTTCCTGAGACCTTGGGGCTCACCGACCGTTGGCTGGGGTGAGGAAGTACGCTTCAGACGTTTAAGCTAAATACAACTACTGACATGAAACACACGTACCGTTAATTTTACTTTTTATGCGAGTCTTTGGCCCGTTTGGGCTTTCTGTATTAATGTTGAACCACGCCTCTTTAGGCAGTTTGTAGTTGTAAGTGTGATCCGAAGAAGGCGTTTTGATCCGCGCCGAAACGTAGGTCAACATCCGGTTTCTATTTCCAATCGATTCTTTATAATCATTAATTTATTCACGATTGCTGACGCTCTGCAATGTTAAAAGTTCTCAACATTTGTATACCTCATTCTTTCGTCAATCAGTTGAAGTAGTTCTTTGTTTCCCTTAATTCTTCGCAATGATGTTCCTTGTACGTATGCTTGTCTAATTTCGCTGATTCCCGTTTTTGAAGTACCCATTCCTATTCATTGCATGTGCACCCTTTTATAGTGCAGCACGCATGTTATCAGTAAATTCCAAACACATGCAATTTTTTCCGGTATTTCAGTATGGCAGGTGTATTTACACTGATTAAAATACCAATAATTGTGTATCCATGATTTGCGATCAACATTTTTCTATGCCATTGTTTCGTCAGTCATCTGAAGTATTTCCTCCGCTATCTAAAATGGCTTGAGACTTGTCTTCCTTGTAACTCTGTGTTTGTACTTTCTCCGACTCCTAAGTTTAAAGAGAGTCAGTGCTCTTCAAGTGAACTGCTTACTGTGCTATATCTTATTGCAATATCAATAGCCTGAGAGATTTCAAACGGAACTGCTTGCTGTGCTTTTTCTTATTGCAATATCTATAGCCTGAGAGATTTCGAACGATGCGATACTGCTTACCTTTACACAATGATTATATCGCTTCTGATTCTATATTCATGAAGAACCTGAATGATTTTGTCGCGCATTTGCCTGCTGTGGAATTTATTCACTCAGTATTTGTACCAGCAGCAAATTACATACATCAATATGTGTTGGCTTCAAACATTAATTAAAATACGTTTATTACTGTATTCACGAATACCCATGAACGTTGTTCTATTTCAGTCATTCGCGGATGAGCCTCAGTCTTTCTTCATTAAATAAACTGTACTTCACTGCCTTTCTCCAAGTTCGTATTTTTCTGTAGCTGCTAATATTTTTCCTGACTTATCCCTTATAAAGTCCACTCCTCTTCATGAGAACCTGCCATTGTGATATTAGTTTTCGCAGAACGTATATAATCAGTGTATTTCAAACACATATTAGAACAATTTCGCACTGATTGCATTGTACTTTAGCATTTCAGAGTTGAACGACTGTCGAAATTGAGTAAAATACTTGTAATCCTGTATTCATGAATTCCCATGACCATTTTTATAGCTCATTCTTTCGTCAATCAGATGAAGTAGTTTTTTGTTATCCGTAATTCTTCGCAATGTTGTTCCTAGTTCTTATGCTTGTCAAATTTCCATGATTCCCGTTTTTGAAATACCCCCTTCTGTTCATATCAACTGCCAACTGTTGCAGTGCTTATCACAGTACGCAGTGAAGCCCAAATACATGCAATTTTCGCCAGGTATTTCATTATTTCAGGTGTTTTCACACTGATTAAAATACCAATCATTATGAATCCATGCAATGCGCTCAACATTTTTGTCCGCCATTCATTCGTAAGTTATATCAAGTACTTCCTCCGCTATCTAATATGGCTTCAGAGTTGTCATCCTTGTAGCTCTGTATTTGTACTTTCTCAGACTCCAAAGTTTAAAGAGAGTCAGTGCATCTCTACTGAACTACTTGCTGTGCTATTTCTTATTGCAATATCTATAGCCTGAGAGATTTCAAACTGATGCGATACTGGTTAGCATTACAGTTTTTGACATTTATTAAAATAGCTCTGATCGTGTTTTCATGAAGCAACCCATATGTTTTGTAACGCATTTTTCGTTGAATGGTTGAAGCATCTCTTCTGTTTCACACAAACTGTTCTCATTTGACTAAATTCTACGTATGTCTTTCTAACTTATCTGATTCTTACCTTAAAGCCATCGACTTCTCTTTAATTGAACTGTTTGCTGTTGTATTTCTTATCGCGGTACGTACGTAATCAGCGCATTATAAACACATGCGATTTTTCCCCATTATTTTAGTGTGTCAGCTGTTTTCGCATCGATTGAAAAACCTTTATTTCTGTGTTCAGGAGATGCCCTGAACATTTTTGTACTTCAGTCTCTCGTCAGTGAGTTGAAGACGTTCTTCTGTTACCCAGAAATCTTTCGCAACGTTCTTCCCTGTACGTCTAACATCTGTCACTATCGCCTTTAAATGTAGCCACTCCTGTTCAACTACAATGGCCACACAGTATGTATAGCTGACACAATTTGAAATATTTGTAATTATTCCTTAGCATTTCAGAATCACACGACTGGCCACATTGGTTAACTACTTGTATTTCTCTAAGCATGGTGTCCTGTGAACATTTTTGTAGGTCATTCCTTCGTCAATCAGGTGAAGTAGTTCATCTGTTTCCAGTAAATTCGTCGCAGTGATTTTCCCTCTACGTATCTTTGTCTAACGTTGCTGAGTCTCCAGTTTTAAGACGTCGACCACTGTCCAACTGAACTGCCTTCAATGGTATTTCTTATCGGAAAATGTGTATAAGGTATGAATTTCAAAGACGTGATATTTTCCCTGTGTTTCAGTATTTTATGTACTTACACATTGAATGACATGTCTGTATGGCAGTAATCCGAAACTACGCTAAACATTTTCTACCTCATTATTTCGTCAGTCAGTTGAAGTATTTGTTTCAGTTACCCAAAAATTCCTTTTAGGTTCCCTTCATTCTACAGATGTTTGTGTAACTTCTCTCATTTTTCCCATTTGATCGCATTATCGGTGTTTAACGGACCTCTCTTCTTTGGTTTTGTTATGGAAGCAGCCTTTCACAATTTCAAACTCATGTCACGATTCTTAACTATTTCGGTAACCTACGTCTTTGCACATGTACGAACATCTGTAACTAGTGTATTGATGATATCGCTTGAATATATTTGTAATTGTTTCCTTCGGGAGTCAGATGATGTAATTCTTCTGGTACACAAAAATTTTACGCTGGTATATTCCTGGATTGCATTTTTCTTTAATTTCTATGATTTCATCTGATCTAGAATGTTCTTCAGTTAAACTGAACAACCTGCTCTAGTATTTTTTATTGCGTGCCTATTTCCTCATAGAGTTACAAATTCATGTCATCATTGCTTTGGATATCAGTATCCCACATCTTTGCTCATTCAAAACAATACCTTCATTTCTGTAGTCATGAACTTTTCTGAACACATTTGTAGATCATTCCTCCTTTAGCCATTTGAAGTATTTCTCATGAGACCAACTTTTTTTTTGCTTGCCTCCTTTGATGGACCACTGCTCTTTTTCTGTTGTACGTCTTATCGCAGTATCCACAGACTCATATAATTTCGAAAATGTCATAATTTCATACTATATCGGGATACTGAACATATTTGTACTTTATTTCTTCGTCATTCACTGGAGTATTTCTTATGTTTCTTAAACATTCCGCAGTTGTCTTCCTTGTACGTAAGTTTCTCTGATTACTGTGATTCTCCGTTTTAAAGTCATCCATTGCTCTCCAACTGAACTGTTTCCTGTGGTATTACATCTTGTACTACAGATATAGTCAATGAATTTTAAACACATGTCGTTCTTCCCAGTATTTTAGTATGCTATTTGTTTGCACATCGATGAAAATATCTTTATTTGATTGTTCATGAACGGTTCGTACTTCACTCTTACGTGTCACATCAAGTAATTCTCGTGTTCCGCAAAAAGCCTTGACAGTTATCTTCTTTCTTGAAATGTTTGTCTAACTTTTGTCACTGTCCTTTTAGGCGACATCCAGTCCTCATCAACTGAACTGCCTGCTGTGGAATTTGTTTTCTCAGTACTTGTAATGTAATTCCGTGAAAGGACGTGCAACGTTGACCTCGTCGCCCTTAATATCTAGTGACCGACAGAGGTCACTTGGAATTGTGCTTTCGGATATGTAGCAAAATACTTTACAAAGTACCCAAAGCTTAAATAGTTTCTTAAAATCAAGTACTTGAAGTAGTGAACGATGAAGCTTAATCAAGTGAGGTCTGTGAACGCATATAGCGTCCAACAGACAAACTACCTTTAAGTTCTAATAGATGTTGACAAGAAAGGTCAAATAATGTAACGGGCATAATATACATTCGTGAAAGGACGTTCAACGTCGCTTTCATCGACCTTATTATCTATTGAGTGACAGAAGTCAAAGTGATCAGTGCTATCAGGTGTTACAAAATGGTATGGAAAGTTATGTGTAAATTGTGAAGAGACGTACGACGTCACTTCAACGTTTTTTAAAAAGGCTAAGGAATTATTTATTAATTTGAGGCCAGAGCTTGTAGTTGGAATCAATATGACTAAAAACATCCTTGCATCACCATATTCGACTAGAATAATTATAAGTAAATGTTAATGGCTATTTGGACCATATTAGAAATATTGGAGCTTGTAACAAGGGAGTATACTGTGAACATGTACAAGAATCCCTTATTGTAAGGCGTTAAAAGAAGAAAAAGCGATGGTATTGTATTAGTGTCCCCGCCTTTAAAAGGGCAACCGTCAAAACTAAGATAAAGGAAAAATAGAGCGTGACTGAACGAATTGGCCATCCCTGACATCAAACGACCGCATGAATGCATCGGCTAACCTCTATGTCGTATGGTATAATGTGAAGCACTGAGCAAGGGGATAAAACGTTCGAAATTTTATTGTTTGCTTTTTAAATGGACGTGGTCGTTAAGGATTTAGTCTTTATCATACCATAGATGTTTAAAAATCTCTATTTCATCTAATATGTCTAAAGTCATACTTTTAACTTCAGAATGAAGCAGCTCGGTACAGGCTGGTGGATTAGGCGCGTGAACCATATGTAGGAGACGTTCAGCGATGGTGGAACCTTGCGTACCGTCAACACTTCTGGTGGAAATATATTCCATATGTCTAGTTATAATATTGCCCGTTATAATATTTTGTAAACCCCAGACTGAGAAAGTTTATTACCAGCGAATTGTAAAGGGTAGATTTGGTTCTTATTCAAATTCTTGTTAGTGTAGAAAGCTACTCTTAATCCATAGATTTTGAGTAAACGTACTAAATTGTAACTTATTTTACCGCTGAAAGGAACAGATATAATTGACACTGTTTCGTCATCGACTGCATCACCTAATGTGGAAGCCGTATTATTATTTTTACGAATTTTCTTACTATTTTTCGTCATACTTTGTATCAATTGTATCTGCTATTTTTAGCGATAGTTTCCAGCGTAACTAATTCCGATTCTATCGCCTCCGGGGAAGGGGGATAGCCATGCCACTATGTGGACTTGAATGAAAGAAGGAAATTTTTTGGGCTTGCGGATGTGCAGAGTCACCAGCAATAATGTTATCAGAATATGTATCTTACGATGTATATTAAAAGTAATGTATCTGTCCACTATAGTGAAGGTGAGATCTAAATAATTTAAGGACCTCGTAGAGGACTGGATTACATACGTGAGATTGATGTTTTCATGAAATTCGTTAAATATTGTAAATATGTGGTCTATTTCGTTTTGAGTGCCATTAATGGCAAAGATTGTATCGTAAACATATCTTGCATAAAATTTTATTTTACTCAGAATCAAAATCTCTCCTATGCTGGGGAAAAAATTAATTTTATAGAGAGCAGAAAATTTTCAGAAAGAATACCAGCTATTGGATTTCAATGATAAAATGTATTCTCAACCCTTCTGATTAGCTATGGGAATCCCACTACCTGGTATACTTTTTGAAATTTTTCAGAACTCTATAAATCTGATTTTTTGTCCAGTAATGCAGAGATTTTGATTTTGAGTAAAATAAAATTTTATGCAGGTATGTTGTCGATATAATCTTTGTCATTAATGGCACTCAAAATGATATAGACCAAATATTATCAATATTTAACGAATGTCATGAAAACATCAGTTTCACGTATTAAATTGAGTCCTCTATGAAGTCCTTACATTATTTAGATCTCGCCTTGCCTGTAGTGGAGAGTCACGTTGCTTTAATATATATCGAAAAAATACCTATTCCGATAACATTATTCCTGGCGACTCTGCACATCCGCAAGCCCAAGAAATGGCCTTCTTTCTTTCAATTCTATATAGTAGCATGGCTATCGTACTTTACTTGGAGGCGCTAGAATGGGAATTAGTTACGCTGGAAACTGTCGCTTAAACTAACGGTTACAATTCACACTTAGTAAGAAAAATGTATAGTAAGAAAATAAACATAAATAACAATTCGTCCTCCACATTAGGTGATGCAGTAGATGACGCACCAATGTCAATTATATCGGTTCCTTTCATAGGTAAAATAAGTTACAAATTAGGACGTTTACGTAAAACCTATGGATTTAGAGTAGCCTTCTCCACTAATAATAATTTGAAAAAGAACCTAATCCACCCTTTGCAAGTCGCTGGTGATAAACATTCTCAGTCTGGGGTTTACAAAATTACTTGCCGTCACAGTCCTAAATATACCATAGCGGTCAAACAGGTCGAGCGCTAGCTACTAGATACAAGGATCATATTATCACCAGAAGTGGTACCGGCACGCGAGGTCCATCTTCGCTTAACGTCTCGTACAGGTGGCTCACGCGCCTCATCCGTCGGCCTGTATCGAGCTGCTTCATTCTGAACTTAGGGGTATGAAATTAGACATATTTGAAGAAAGGATATTTTTAAACGTCTATGGTATGACAAATTCTGCACCCTTTTCGATCAACTCCATTTAAAAAAAAAAAAATAATTCGAAGGTTTCATCGCCATGCTCAGCGCTTCACATTCGACCAAACGACATAGAAGGTAGCCGATGCATTCATACGGTCGCTTGGCGTCACGGATGGTCAGTACGTACAGTTGTTCTCTATTTTCCCTTATTCTCAGTAATGACGGCTGCCGTTAGAAACGTGGCCACACTAATACCATACACATGCTTCTTTCTTTCATTTGAAGCCCTACAATGAGTGATTCTTGTACAGGTTCACAGTATTCTTACTTCTTACAAGCTCCAGTATTTCTAATATGGTCCAAATAGCCATTTCCACTTAGTCATAATTATCCAAGTCGAATATGGTGATGCAAAAATGATTTTAGTCATATCATTCCAAGTCCGAGCTCTGGCCTAAAATTAGGAAATAAATCTTTAATATTATTTTAAAAAAAAAGCAACATTTAAGTGACATTGTACGTCTCTTCACGATATACACGTAACTTTGCATATCATTTTGGCAACACTTGATAGCACTAATCACTTTGACCTTTGTCGGTCGATAGATAATAGGGGCGAAGACAGCGACGTTTCTTTCACGTTTGTATATTTAGCCCGTTACATTATTTGACCTTTCACGTCAACAGCTATTAGAACGTAAAGGTAGTTTGTCTGTTGAACGCCATAAGCGTTCAAAGACCTCACTTGATTAAACTTCATGGTTCAGTATCTCAACTACCTGATTTTAAGAAACTAGTTTAGCTTTAGGTTCTTTTTACACCGTTTAGCGACATATCCGACAGCACTATTCAAAATGACCTCGACCGGTTATTAGATATCAAGACGGATGAAGGCGACGTTGCATGCCCTTTCACACAATTACATTAAGTCTGTTATACTAATTTGACCCTTTTCTAGTCAATAGCGCTTAGAATTTAGTATAGTAACTTTACACGCTTATCAATGCGTACGCAACGAATACTATCACAGACTCCAAATAACTGAAAAATGGCTTGTTCATCCCACATATTTTTATCGGGCTTCTAGCTGATGGTATTTTGTCTGTCCTGTGTGCATGCGTTTTGCCCATCCGTGAAATTTGCTATCCCACATATATAGTTTCAGCCTATACTCGGTCTATAGTACTATAAACTTGCCTTGAGCTGGTAAATTATACACATACACGCATTAACTTGCTGCACCTTTGACCCGGTCATCGGATCACTTTCGTAACACATTTTATGCCAATCACATGGAAGAAGACGATTTCTCAATTTCCGCATGTGCATTCCTTTCTGAAATTCTCGCAACCAAACTGCCGGTACCACCACAGTTTTCCTGAGACCCTGCGGCCCACCGAACGTTGGCTGGGGTGAGGAAGTACGCTTCAGACGTTTAAGCTAAATACAGCTACTGACATGGTACACACGTACGTTAATTTTACTTTTTTATGCGAGTCTTTGGCCCCTTTGGGCGTTCTGTATTAATGTTGAACCATGCCTCTTTAGGCAGTTTGTAGTTTAAGTGTGTTCCGAAGAAGGCGTGGTGATCCGCGCCGAAACCTAGGTCAACAACCGTTTGCCATTTACAAACGAGGCGGATTCTTAATAATCATTAAATTATTCACGACTGCTGACGCACTGCAATGTTCTCAACATTTTTATAGCTAATTCCTTCGTCAATCAGTTGAAGTAGTTCTTTGTTTCCCGTAATTCTTCGCAATGATGTTCCTTGTACGTATGCTTGTCTAGTTTCTCTGATTCCTGTTTTTGTAATATCCACTACTGTTCATTGCAACCCTGTCCTGTTGTACTACTTATCACAGTACGAATGTAATCAGTGATTTCCAAACACATGCAATTTTTCTCCGGTATTTCAGTATGGCAAATGTTTTTACACTGATTAAAATACCTATGATTCTGTATCCATGTTTTGCGATCAACATTTTCCTATGCCATTGTTTCGTCAGTTATCTGAAGTACTTCCTCCGCTATCCAAAATGGCTTCACAGTTGTCATCCTTGTACCTCTGTGTTTGTACTTAGTCCCACTCCTAAGTTTAAAGAGAGAGTCAGAGCTCTTCAACTGAACCTAATGCTGTGTTATCTGTTATTGCCATACTTAAACCGCAGAGCTATCAAAGAGATGCGATACTGCTTCGCATTACAGTTTTGGCAGATTCATTAAAATAACTCCGCTTCTGTGTTCATGATGCAACCTGAATGTATTTGTAGGTCATTTTTTCGTTTTCCCACAAACTGTTCGCATTTGACCTCCTAGTACGTCTGTGTTTGCAAATTCTCTGATTCCCAACTTAAAGACATAGACTACTCTTCAGTTGAACTGCTTACCGTGTCGAACTTGTGGCAGTACATACGTAATCAGCGAATTACAAACACATGCGATTATTCCTATTTTGATAGTGTGTCAGCTCTTTCCACAGCGATAATAATACCTTTATGTCTACACTCTGGAACTGCCGTGAACATTTTTGTACTTCAGTCTTTCGTCAGTTAGTTGAAGATCTTCTTCTGTATCCCAAAAATCCCTCGCAGTGGTATTCGCTGTAGGTATATTTGTCTAACTTCTGGCACTACTGCTTTTAACTGCATGAACTCCACTTCACTGGCATTGCTACACAGTAGGTACAGCCCAGACAATTTGAAATGTTTCTGATTATTCCTTAGTATTTCACAATCAGACGACTGGCCACATTGGTTAATTACTTGTATTTTCTAATTGTGATGGCTCTGACACCTTTTGTAGGTCATTCCATCTTCACTCAGGTGAAGTAGTTCATCTGTTTCCCGTAAACTCGTCGCTGTGATGTTCCCTCTACGTATATTTGTCTAATGCCTATGATTCTCCCTTTTCAAGACATCCACCGCTGTTCAACCGGACTGCCTTCAATGGTATTTCTTACCGAACAATGTGTATAAGCTAAGAATTTCAAACACGTGGTATTTCCCCTGTATTCAGTACTGTACGTACTTACACACCGAATAACATATCTCTATGACAGAAATCAGTTTTTTTCTGTTACCCAAAAATTCCGTTTAAGTGACCTTCATCATATTCATGAACAGCTCGGAACATGTCGTGCTTCACTCTTATATGTCAGATGAATTACTTCTCCTGTTTCGCAAAAAGTCTTTGCACTTATCTTCCTTCTAGAATTGTTTGTCGTGTTTGTAAAGATGTTAGTGTAACTTCTCTTTTTTTTCCCCATTTTAACAGATCATCGATGTTCAACTTAAGTCTTTCCTAAGCTTTTCTTATGGAAACAATTTCAAACTCATGTCACGATTCTTAACTATTTCGGTAACCTATGTCTTTGCACATGTACGAACATCTTTATTTATTGTATTGATGATATCGTTTCAATGTCTTTGTAATGCTTTCCTTCGTCAGTCGGATGAAGCATTTACTCTGGTACCCAAAAATTTGGCGCTGGTATATTCCTCCAATCCATTTTTCTTTAATTTCTATGATTTTCCCTTTTCAAGAATACGCCTCAGGTAAACTGAACCACCTACTGTAGTATTTTTTATTCCGTGCCTATTTCCTCATAGAGTTACAAATTGACGTCATCATTGCTCAGGATATCAGTATCCCACATCTTTGCACATACAAAGCAGTACCTTCATTTCCGTAGTCATGAACTTTCCTGAACACTTTTGTAGATCATTGTTCCTTCAGGCATTTGAAGTACATCTCATGAGACCAATTTTTTTTCCCCTTGCCTCCTTTAATGGATCACTGCTATTCATACTGTTGTGTGTCTTATCATCGCAGTACCCATAGACTCAGAGAATTACGAAGCTATCATCATTTCATACTATAACAGGATACTGAACATATTTGTACCTTATTTATTTGTCATTCACTGGATTATATCTTAAGTTTCCTAAACATTCCGCAGTTGTCTTCCTTGTACGTAAGTTTCTCTGATTACTGTGATTGTGCCATTTAAAGTCATGCATTGCTCTCCAACGGAACTGTTTGTTGTAGTATTACTTCTTGTACTACAGATATAATCAATGAATTTTAAACACATGTCGTTCTTTCCTGTTTTTTGATATGCCATTTCTTTGCGCATCGATGAAAATATCATTATTTGATTATTCATGAACTGCTGTGAGCAATTCCTACTTCACTCTTGCGTGTCATATCGAATGCTTCTCCTGTTCTGCAAAAAGTGTTGGCAGTTATTTTCCTTCCAGAGATTTTTGCCTGATTTTGTCACTGTCGCTTTAAGAGATATCCGCTCCTTATCAACTGAACTGACTGCTTTGGAGTTTGTAATCTCAGTACTACACAATCATCAAATTACATACACTATTCATAATCCCGTAATATGTCCTAATGTGTTGGCTTCTGACATTAATTAAAATATCTTTAATACTGTATTCACGAATCGATGGAAATATCTTTATTTGATTGTTCATGAACTGCTCTGAACATTTCGTACTTCACTCTTACGTGTCACATCAAGTACTGCTCGTGTTCCGCAATATGTGTTGCCTTCTAACATTAATTAAAATATGTTTATTACTGTATTCACGAATACACATGAACGTTGTTCTATTTCTGTCAATAGCGGATGGGCTTCAGTATTTCTTCATTAAACCATATGTTCTTCACTGTCTGTTTCCTAGTTAGTATTTTTCTCGAGCTGCTAATGTTTTCCTGTGACTTGTACCTTGTAAAGACGTGCACTTCTCTTCATGAGAACCTCCCACTGTGGTATTTCTTTTCGCAGAACGTATATAATCAGTGTATTTCAAACATATGTTTCAAGAATTTCGCACATATTGCATTATATCTTAGCATTTCAGAGTTGAACGACTTTCGACATTGACTAAAATACTTGTAATCCTGTAATGATGAATTCCCATGACCATTTTTATAGCTCATTCTTTCGTCAATCAGATGAAGTAGTTCTTTGTATCCCGTAATTCATCTTAATTATGTTCCTTGTACGTATGCTTGGCTATTTTCCCTGATTCCCCTTATTGAAATACCCACTTCCGTTCATTGCAACTGCCAACTGTTGTAGTGCTTATGGCAGATCACAAGTACCAGTGAATTCCAAGCACATGCAATTTTCCCTAGCTATTTCATCATGGCAGGTTTTTTCCACACTGAATAAAATACCTATACATTCTGTATCCATGATTTGAACTCAACATTTTTGTACACCGTTCTTTCGTCACTTATTTCATGTACTTCCTCTTCTATCTAAAATGGCTTCACAGTTGTCTTCCTTGTACCTCTGAGTTTGTACTTTCTTCGATACTCAAGAGTAAAGAGAGTCAGTGCTCCTCAACTGAACTACTTGCTGTGCTATTTCTTATTGCAATATCTATAGCACGAGAGATTTCAAACATGCGATACTATTTAGCAAAACAGGTTTTGCACATTGATTAAATTGGCTATGATTGTGTATTAATGAGCAACCTGAATGTTTATGTAGCACATTATTATGTAGTCATTTTCTCTTTACGTATGTTTGTCTGATTCTGCATTTTGAAGACATCCACACTGTACTAGTGAACTGCCTTCAATGGTATTTCTTATCGGAAAATGTGTATTAGTTTTGAATTTCAAACACGTGATATTTTCCCTGTGGTTCAATACTTTTTCGTTCTTACACATTGAATAACATATCCTTACGGCAGTAATCAGTATCTACGCTTAACATTTTCTACTTCATTCTTTTGTCAGTCAGGTAAAATGTATTTGGTCTGTTACCGAAAAATTCCTTTTAGGTTACCTTCATTCTACAGATGTTTGTGTAACATCTTTCATTTTTCCCATTTGATCGCATTATCGCTATTCAACAGACCTCTCTCCTGCGGTTTTCTTCTGGAAGTAGCCTTTCAAATTTCAAACTCATGTCATTATTCTTAACTGTTTCGGTAACCTGTCTTTGCACATGTACGAGCATCTTTAACTAGTGTATTGATGATATCCCTTGAATATATTTTTAATTCCTTCCTTCGTCACTCAGGAGAGGTAATTACTCTAGTACGCAAAAATTTGATGCTGGTAAATTCCTGGAATGCATTTTTTTTCATTTCTCTGATTTTTCCTTTTCAAGCATGCCCTTCAGTTAAACTGAACTATCTACTCTAGTATTTTTCATTGCGGGCCTATTTCCTCATGGATTTACTTATTGATATTATCAATGCTTGGGATTTCAGTATCCTACATATTTGCACATTCAAAAGAATACCTTAATTTACGTAGTCATGAACTTTCCTGAACACTGTTGTAGATATTTCTTCCTTCAGCCATTTGAAGTATATCTCATGAGAGCAAAATTTTTTTTCCTTACTTCCTTTAGTGGACCACTGCTCTTCATACTGTTGTATGTCTTTTCGCAGTATCCATAGACTCAGCGAAATACGAAGCTGTCATCATTTCATACTGTATCAGGATACTGAGCATATTTGTACTTTATTTCTTCGTCATTCACTGGAGTATATCATATGTTTCTTAAATATTCCGCAGTTTTCTTCCTTGTACGTATTTTTCTCTGATTACTGTGATTGTGCCATTTAAAGTCATGCATTGCTCTCCAACTGAACTGTTTGCTGTGGTATTACTGCTTGTACTACAGGTACAATCAATGAATTTTAAACACATGGCGTTCTTCCCAGTATTTTGGTCTGCCAATTCTTTGCATATCGATGAAAATCTATTTATTTGATTGTTCATGAACTGCTCTGAACCTTTCGTACTTCACTCTTACGTGTCACAACAAGTACTTCTCGTGTTCCGCAAAAACTCTTGACACTTATCTTCGTTCTACAAATGTTTGTCTAACTATGGGCACTGTCCTTTTAGGAGACATCCAGTCCTCATGAACTGAACTGCCTACTGTGGAATTTGTTCTCTCAGTTTTTGTACCAGCAGCAAATTTCATACACTATTCATAATTCCTCATTACATCAATATGTATTCGCCTCTAACATTAATTAAAATACGTTTATCACTGTATTCACGATTACCGATGAACGTTGTTCTATTTCAGTCATTCGTGGATGAATGTCAGTCTTTCTTCATTGAACCAACTGTTTTTAACAGTCTTTTTCCAAGTTCGTATTTTTCTTTAGCTGCTAATATTTTTCTCTGACTTATCCCTTATAAAGAGGTCCACTTCTCTTCATGAGAACCTCCCACTGTGGTATATAATCAGCGTATTTCAAACTCATATTTCAAGAATTTCGCACTGATCGCATTGTACTTTAGCAATTCAGAGCTGAACGACTTTCGACATTGAGTAAAATACTTGTAATCCTGTATTCATGAATTCCCATGACCACTTTTATAGTTCATTCTTTCGTCAATCTGATGAAGTAGTTCTTTGTTTCCCATAATTCTTCTCAATAATCTTCCTGGTACGTATGTTTGTACTGCCAACTGTTGCAGTGCTTATCGTAGTACGCAAGTAATCAGTGAATTCCAAACACATGCAATTTTCGCCAGGTATTTCATTATTTCAGGTATTTTCACACTGATTAAAATACCTTTAATTCTGTACCCATGATTTGCACTCAACATTTTTGTACACCGTTCTTTCGTCAGTTATTTCATGTACTTCCTCTTCTATCTAAAACTGCTTCACAGTTGTCTTCCTTGTACCTCTGTGTTTGTACTTTCTCCGACACTCAAGGTTAAAGAGAGTTAGTGATCCTCAACTGAGCTACTTGCTGTGCTATTTTTTATTGCAATATCTATAGCCTGAGGGATTTCAAACACATGCGATACTCCTTAGCATTACAGTTTTTGCACATTGAATAAAATAGCTCTGATTGTGTATTAATGAAGCAACCTGAATGTTTTTGTAGCGCATTTTTTCGTTAAATGGTTGTAACTATTTCTTCTGTTTCCCACAAACTGTTCGAATTTGACGTCTATGTACGTATCTCTTTCTAACTCCTCTGATTCCCAACTTAAAGACATCGACTGCTCTTCAGTTGAAGTGCTTGTTGAGGTTTTTCTTATCGCAGTGCGTATTTAATCAGCGGATTATAAACTGATGCGATTTTTCCCATTATGATAGTGTGTCAGCTCTTTGCACTTCGATTAAAAAACCTTTCCATCCGTGTTGAGGAAATGCCCTGAAAATTGTTGTAATTCAGTCTTTCGTCAGTGAGTTGACCTTCTTCTCTTACACAGAAACCTTTCGGAGCGGTCTTCCCAGTACGTATCTTTGTCTAACATCTGTCACTGGCGCCTTTAAATGTATCCAATCCTGTTCAACTAGCATGGCTACACAGTATGGTTTCCTTAGTATTTTAGAATCACACAACTGGTCACATTGATTAATTACTTGTATTTCTCTAATCATGATGTCCTCTGAACATTTTCATAGATCATTCCTTCGTCCATCAGGTGAAGTAGTTCATCTGTTTCCAGTAAATTCGTCGCAGTGATTTTCCCTCTACGTATCTTTGTCTAACGTCTCTGATTCTGCATTTTGAAGACATCCACCACTGAACAACTGAACTGCCTTCAGTGGTATTTCTTATCGGAAAATGTGCATTAGTTATCAATTTCAAAGACGTGATATTATCCCTGTGTTTCAGTACTTTACGTACTTACACATGGAATAACATATCTTTATGGCAGTAATCACTAACTATGCTTAACATTTTCTACTTCATTCTTTCGTCAGTCAGATGAAGTGTTTGTTCTGTTACCCAAAAATTCCATTTAGGTTACCTTCATTCTACACATGTTTTTGTAACTTGCTCACGTTATCGCTGTTCAACTGACCTCTGTCATGTCGTTTTCTGATGGAAGCAGCCTTTCACAGTTTCAAACTCATGTCATGATTCTAAACTATTTTGGTAACCTATGTCTTTGCACATGTACGAACGTCTTTAACTAGTGTATTGATGATATCGATTGATTATATTTTTAATTCTTTCCTTCGTCAGTCACATGAAGTAATTATTCTAGTACCCAAAAATTTGACGCCGGTATATTCGTCGAATGCATTTTTCTTTATTTTCTGTGATTTTCCCTTTTCAAGAATGAGCTTCAGTTGAACTGAACCACCTACTCTAGTATCTTTTATTGCGTGCCTATTTCTTCATAGAGATACAAATTGATATCATCATTGCTTGGGATTTCAGTGTCCCACATCTTTGCAGATTCAAAAGAATACCTTAATTTCCGTAGTCATGAACTTTCCAGAACACTTTTGTAGACGATTCTCCCTTCAGCCAGTTGAAGTATTTCTCATGAGACCAAACTTTTTTTTGCTTACCTTCTTTAATGGACCACTGCTATTCATACTGTTGTGTGTCTTAGCATCGCAGTAACCATAGACTCAGAGAATTACGAAGCTGTCATCATTTCATACTATAACAGGATACTGAACATATTTGTACCTTATTTATTAGTCATTCAGTTTATTATTTCTTATGTTTCATAAACATTCCGCAGTTGTCTTCCTTGTACGTAAGTTTCTCTGATTACTGTGATTGTGCCATTTAAAGTCATCCATTGCTCTCCAACTGAACTGTTTGTTGTAGTATTACTTCTTTTACTACAGATATAATCAATGAGATATAAACACATGTCATTCTTCCCAATTTTTTGGAATACCATTTCTTTGCACATCGATGGAAATGTCTTTATTTGATTGTTCATGCACTGCTCTGAACATTTCGTACTACACTCTTACATGTCATATCAAGTATTTCTCGTGTTCCGCAAAAAGTCTTGGCAGTTATCTTCCTTTTAGAAATTTTTGTCTAACTTTTGTCACTGTAGCTTTAGGAGACATCCAGTCCTCATCAACTGAACTGCCTCCTGTGTAATTTGTTCTCTGAGTATTTGTACAATCAGCAAATTACATACACTATTCAGAATCCCTCATTACATCAATATGTATTCGCCTCTAACATTAATTAAAATACGTTTATCACTGTATTCACGATTACCGATGAACGTTGTGTATCAAAGGCGCAACAAGTTAATGCGTGTGTATGTATAATGTCCTAGGGCGAAGACAATTTTATATAACTATAGAACGTGGATATGCTGAAACTATATATGTGGGATAGGAAATTCTGCGGATGGTCAAAACGCATCCACGCAGGACAGACAAAATACCAGCAGCTAGAAGCAGGTTATAAATATGTGGGATGAATAACACATTTTTGAATTACTTGGGGTCTGTGATTGTGTTTGATGATTACGCCTGCATAAGCGTGTAAAGTTACTATATGAAATACTAAACTCTATCGACCACAAAAGGCTCAAATTGACAGACTTATGTAATTCCGTGAAAGGACGTGCAACGTTGACTTCGTCGCCCTTAATATCTAATAACCGACATAGGTCATTTTGAATATTTCTATCTGATATGTAGCAAAACACTGTAGAAAGTGCCCAAAGCTGAACTAGTTTCTTAAAATCAAGTACTTGATGTACTGAACCATGAAGCTTAGTCAAGTGAGGTCTGTGAACGCATATAGCGTTCATCAGATAAACTACCGTTAAGTTCTAATAGCTGTTGAAGTGAAAGTTCAAATAATGGGACGGGCCTAATACACACGCGTGAAAAGACGTACGACGTCGGTTTCATCTGCCGTATTGTCTACTGACGGACAGACTTCAAAATGATTGGTGGTCTCAGTTGTTACCAAAATGGTATGCAATTTTATGTATACATCGTGAAGATTCGTACAATGCCACTTAAACGTTTTTTTAAAAATGGTTATGGATTTATTTCGTTATTTTAGCGCAGAGCTCAAACTTGGAATGAATGTGACTAAATACATCGTTGCATCACCATATTAGACTTGGATAGTTATAACTAAGTGGGAATGACTGTTTGGACCATATTAGAAATATTCGTGGTTGCAAGAAGTGAGAGTACTGTGAACATGTACAAGTATCACTTGTTAAATGAAAGAATAAATATGTGTATGGTATTAGTGTGCCCACGTTTGTAAGGGCACCCGTCATAACTAAGATTTAGGGAACCTAGAGCGTGACTGAACGAATTGACCATCCGGGACACCAAGCAACCGCATGAATGCATCAGCATTCGTCTCTGTCGTATGGTAGAATGTGAAGCACTGAGTAAGGGGATAAAATCTTCGAATGTTTTTTTTAACTAGATATGGTCGTTAAGGATGCAGTCTTTGTCATACCATAGACGTTTAAAAATATCCATTCCTACTAATATGTCTATTATCATACCCCTCAGTTAAGATTGAAGCAGCTCCGTACTGGCCGGGGGAATAAGCAAGTGGGCCATTTGTACGACATGTTCAGCGAAGGTGGGACCTCGCGTACCGCTACCACTTCTGGTGATAATACGTTCCTTATATCTATCAGCTAGCGATCGACCTGTTTGACCGATATAATATTTCGGACAGTCACAGTAAGTAATTTTGTAAATCCCCGAATGAAATAGTTTATCACCAGCGACTTGTTAAGAGTGAATTAGGTTTTTTTTCAAATTGTTGTTAGTGGAGAAGGCTACTCAAAATCCAACGGTTTTAAGTAAATGTCCTAATTTGTAACTTATTTTACCTGTGAAAGGAAAGATTAAATTGCCATTGGTTCGTCATCTACTACATCACCTGTTGTGGTAGCCGTATTATTATTTTTATTTATTTTCTTACTCTACATTCGTCATACTAAGTGTGAATTGTAACCGTTATTTTTAGCGATAGCTTCCAGCGTACCTAATTCCGTTTCTAGCGCCTCCGGGGAAAGGGGGATAGCCATGGCAAGATGGAGACTTGAATGGAAGACCATTTTTTGGGCTTGCGGATATGCGGAGACACCAGGATTAATGTTATCAGAACATGAATTTTTTCGATATATATTAAAAAGCAATGTGACTGTCCACTACAGTCAAGGTGATATCTAAATAAGTTTAGGACCTGGTGGAGGAGTCAATTTCGTACATGAAATTGATGTTTTCATGAAAGTCGTTAAATATTGAAAATATGTGGTCTATATCATTTTAATGACAAAGATTATATCGTAAACATATCTAACATAAAATTTTATTTTACTCAAAATCGAAATATCTGCGTTACTGGAAAAAAAATCAGATTCTATAGAGTTCTGCAAAATTTCAGAAAGAGTACCAGCTAGTGAGATTCCCATAGCTAAACTGAAGGGTTGAGAATACAATTTATCATTGAAATCCACTAGCTGGTATTCTTCCCGTTATTTTTCTGAACTCAATAGAATCTGATTTTTTCTCCAGTAATGCATAGATTTTGATTTTGAGTAAAATAAAATTATATGCAAGATGTTTGGACGATATGATCATTGTCATTAATGGCACTCAAAAAGAAATTGACCACATATTTTCAATATATAACATGTTTCAAGAAAACATCAATTTCATGTATGATATAGAGTCCTCTACGATGTCCTTAAATTATATAAATCTCACCTTCACTATAGTGGACAGCCACATTCATTTTAATACACATCGAAAAAAAAAATTCTGATAACATTATTTCTGGCGACTGTGCGCATCCCCAACCCCAAAAAACGGCCTTGTATCATTCAGGTCTACACCGTGGCATGGCTATCCCCCTTCCCCGGAGGTGCTAGAAACGGAATTACTTACCCTGCAAAACTATCGCTAAAAATAACGGTTACAGTTCACACTTACTAAAACGAATGTACGGTAAGGAAATAAAAAAAAATACGGCTTCCACACCAGGTGATGCAGTAGATGACGAGCCAATGGCAATTTAATTTGTTCCTTTCACAGGTAAAATAAGTTACAAATTAGGACATTTACTTAAGACCTTTGGATTTTGAGTAGCCTTCTCCACTAACAACAATTTGAAAAAGAACCTAATTCACTCTTTACAAGTCGCTAGTGATAAACTTTCTCATTCGGGGGTTTGTAAATTACTTACTGTGACTGTCCGAAATATTATATCGGTCAAACAGGTCGAGCGCTAGCTACTAGATGTAAGGAACGTATTATCACCAGAAGTGGTAGCGGTACGCGAGGTTCCACCTTCGCTGAACATGTCGTACAAATGGCTCACGCGCCTGTTCCGCCGGCCAGTACCGAGCTGCTTCATTCTGAACTTAGGGGTATGAAATTAGACATATTAGAAAAAATGGAGATTTTTAAACGTCTATGGTATGACAAATACTGCACCCTTATCGATCGATTCCAGTTTAAAAAAAAAAGTTGTTTTCGGAGGTTTTATCCCCAAGCTCAGTCCTTCGCATTCTACCAAACGACATAGAAGATAGCCGATGCATGCATGCGGTCGCTTGGTGTCACGGATGGTCAGTACGTGCAGTCCTTCTCTATTTTTCTTTATTCTTAGTTATGACGGCTGCCGTTACAAACGTGGGCACACTAATACAATACACATGCTTCTTTCTTTCATTTGAAGCCTTACAATGAGTGGTTCTTGTACAGGTTCACAGTATTCTCACTTCTTACAAGCTCCAATATTTCCAATATGGTCCAAATAGCCATTCCCACTTAGTTATAATTATCCAAGTCGAATATGGTGATGCAAGAATGATTTTAGTCACATTCATTCCAAGTCCGAGCTCTGGCCTAAAATTAGGAAATAAATCCTTAACCTTTTCAAAGAAAAACGTTTTAGTGACACGGTACGTCTTTTCACGATATACACATAAATTTGTATTTGATTTTGGTAACACTTCATAGCACTGCTCACTCTCTGTCGGTCAGTAGATAAAAACGGCGATGACAGCGACATCCCTTTCACGCATGTGTATTGAGCCCGTTACATTATTTGACCATTCACGTCAACAGCTATTACAACATAAAGGTAGATTGTCTGTTGAACTCCATATGCGTTCAAAGACCTGACTTGATTAAACTTCATGGTTCAGTAATTCAAGGACCTGATTTTAAGAAACTAGTTTAAGTTTAGGTTCTTTTTACACCGTTTTGCTACATATCCGATGGCACTATTCCAAATGACTTCTGGCGGTCATTAGATATTAAAAACGATGAAGGCGACGTTGCACGTCCTTTCACGCAATTACGTTAAGCCTGTGATACTAATTTGACCCTTTTCTAGTCAATATCGCTTAGACTTTAGTATAGTAACTTTACACGCTTATCCATGCGTAGTCATCAAGTACTATTACTGACCCCAATTAAATGATATATGGGTTATTCATTACCCATATTTTTAGCCTGCGTCTAGCGGAAGGTATTTTGTCTGTCCTGCGTCCATGCGTTTTGACCATCCGTGGAATTTGCTATCCCACATATATAGTTTCAGTCTATCCACGTTCTATAGTTCTACATAAATGTCCTCGAGCGGGGACATTATACATGCACGCGTATTAACTTCCTGCGCCTTTGACTCGGTCATCGGATAACTTTAATAACTCATTTTATGCCAATCACATGGATGAAGATGTTTACTCAATTTGCGCCAGCGCGTTCCTTTCTGGCATTCTCACATCCTAGTTCCCGGCACCACCTCAGTTTACCTGAGAGCCCGCGGCCCACCAAACGTTGGCTGGGGTGACGAATCACGCCTCTGAAGTTTGAGCTAAGCACAGCTATTGACATGGTACACATGTACCGTTTGTTTACGTTTTTTTGCGTGTGTTGGCCCCTAAGTTCTCAACATTTTTATAGCCCATTCTTTCATCAATCGGTCTAAGTAGGTCTTTGTTTCCCGTAATTCTTCTCAATGATTTTCCTTGTACGTTTGATTGTCAAGTTTTTCTTATTCCCATTTTAGAAATATCCACTCCGGTTCATTGCATTTGCCTCCTGTTATACTACTTATCGCTGACGCATGTATTCAGTGAAATACAAACACATGCAATTTTTCCCCGGTATTGTAGTATGGCAGGTGCTTTCACACTGATTAAAATAGCTATTTGAAGTACTTCCTCTGCTATCCAAAATTTCTTCACAGTTGTCTTCCTTATACCTCTATGTTTGTACTCTTTCCGACAACGAAGTTTAAACAGAGTTAGTGCTCTTCAACTGAACTGACTGCTCTGCTATTTCTTATTGCAATATCTATAGCCTGAGAGATTTCAAACAGATGCGGTACTGCTTAGCATTACACTTTTTGCACATTGATTAAAATATCTTTGATTCAGTATTCATGAGACAACCTGAATGTTTTTGTAGCGGATTTTTTCTTTAAATGGTTGAAGCATTTCCTCTGTTTCCCACAAAGTGGTCGCATTTGACTTCCTTGAACATATGTCTTTCTAACTTCTCTGATTCCACACTTAACGCCATCGACTGCTCTTCGATTGAAATGCTTGTTCTGGTATTTCTTATCGTAGTACGTATGTAATTTGCGAATTATAAAGACATGTGATTTTTCCTCCTTTTCAATAGTGTTTGATCTCTTTCCACATCGATTAAAAAACATTTATATCCGTGTTCAGGAAATGCCGTGTAATTTTTTGTACTTCTTCGTCAGTCAAGTGAAGACCTTCTTCTGTTATTATTCCTTAGCATTTCAGAATCAGACGTCTAGTCACATTGGTTAATTATTTGTCTTTCTCCAATCACGATGTACATTTTTGTAGCTCATTCCTTCGTTAATCAGGTGAAGTAGTTCACCTATTTCCAGTAAATTCGTCGCAGTGATTTTCCCTTCACGTGTCTTTGTCTAACGTCTCTGATTCTCCGTTTTGAAGACATCCACCACTGTTCAACTGAACTGCCTTCAATGGTTTTTCTTATCGGATAATGTGTGTAAGTTATGAATTTCAAACACGTACATACACATTGAGTAACATCTCTTTATGGCAGTTATCACTAACTACGCTAAACATTTTTTACTTCATTCTTTCGTCAATCAGATGAAGTATATGTTCTTTTACACAAAAATTCCTTTCAGGTTACCTTCATTATAGAGATGTTTGTGTAATTTCTCTCATTTTTCCCATTTGAACATATTATCGCTGTTCAACTGGTCTCCTGTGGTTTTCTTATGGAAGCAGCATTTACAATTTCGAAGTCATGTCATGTTTCTGAAGTATATCGGGAACCTATGTCTTCGCACATTAACGAACATTTGTAACTATTGTATTGTTGATATCGCTTGAATCTATTTGTAATTCTTTCCTTCGTCAGTCTGATGAAGTAATTACTCTAGTACCCCATAATTTGACTCTGGTATCTTTAATTTCTATGAATTTGCCCTTACAACAATGCGTATTAACCTGAACTACCTACTCTATTATTTCTTATTGCGTGCCTATTTCAACATAGAGTTACAAATTGATGTCATCTTTGCTTAGGATTTCAGTGTCCCACATCTTTGCACATTCAAGAGAATACCTTCATTTCCGTAGTCATTAACTTTCCTGAACTCTTTTGTAGGTCATTGTTCCGACAGCCATTTGAAGCATTTCTCATGAGACCAAACTTTTTTTGCTTGCCTTCTTTAATGGACCACTCTTCATACTGTTGTGTGTCTTATCGCAGTATCCATAGACTCAGAGAATTACGAAGCTGTCATGATTTCCTGCTATATCAGGATAATTAACATTTTTGTACTTCATTTCTTCGTGTTTCTGTATGCCAATTCTTTGCAGATCGATGAAAATATCTTTATTTGATTGTTATTGAACTGCTCTGAACATTTCGTACTGCACTCTTACGTGTCACATCAAGTACTTCTCGTGTTGAGCAAAAATCTTGGCAGTTATCTTCCTTCTAGAAATGTTTGTCTAACTTTTGTCACTGTCTCTTTAGGAGACATCAAGTCCTCATCAACTGAACTCCCTGCTGGGGAATTTGACCCATCAGTATTTATACAACCAGCAAATTATATACACTATTCATAATCCCTCTTTACATCAATATGTGTTGCTTTCTACCATTAATTAAAATACGTTTGTTACTGCATTCACGAATACCCATGAACGTAGTTCTGTCATTCACGTATCAGCCTCAGGGTTTGTTCATTAAACCAAATCTTCTTCACTGTCGTTTTCCTAATTCGTATTATTCTCTAGCTGCTAATACTTGTAGTGCTTATCGCAGTACGCAAATAATCAGGGAATTTCAAACACATGCAGTTTTCCCCAGGTATTTCAATATGGCAGGTATTTTCACAGTGAATACAATACCTATAATTCTGTATCCATGATTTGCGCTCAACATTTCTCTCGTCGGTTGTTTCAAGTACTTCCTCCACTATCTAAAATGGCTTCACAGTTGTCTTCCTTGTACTATGTGTTTGTACTGTCTCCGACACAAAAGTTTAAAGAGAGTCGGTGTTCCTCAACTGAACTACTTGCTGTGCTATTTATTATTGCAATATCTATAGCCCGAGAGATTTCAAACACATGCGATACTATTTAGCATTACAATTTTTGCACATTGATTAAAATAGCTATGATTGTGTAATAAAGAAGCAACATGAATGTTGTTGTAGCGCAATTTTTCGTTTAATGGTTGAAGCTTTTTTTCCTGTTTCCCACAAACTGTTCGTATTTGAGTTCCTTGTACGGATGTCCTAACTTCTGCGATTCCCAACTTAAAGACATAGACTGCTCTTCAATTGAAGTGCTTGTTGTGGTATTTCTTATCGCAGTATCCATGTAGTCAGCGGATTATAAACACAGTCCCCATTATGATGCTGTGTCAGCACTTTTCACATCGATTAAAAAACCTTTTTACCCGTGTTCAGGAAATGCCCTGAACATTTTGTACTTCAGTCTTTCGTCAGTGAGTTGAAGACCTGTTTGTCTTACCCAGAAATCTTTCGAACCAGTCTTCCCTGTACGTATCTTTGTCTAACATCTGTCACTACCTCCTTTAAATGTATCCACTTCTGTTCAATTAGCATGGCGACGCAGTATGTACAGACGACACAATTTGAAGTATTTGTGATTATTCCTTAGTATTCCAGAATCACGCGAGTGGCCACATTGGTTAATTACTTGGATTTCTCAAATGATGCTGTCCTCTGAACATTTTTGTAGGTCATTCCTTCGTCAATCAGGTGAAGTAGTTCATCTGTTTCCAGTAAATTCGTCACAGTGACGTTCGCTCTACATATGTTTGTCTAACGCCTCTGATTCTCCATTTTGAATACATCCACCGCTCTTCAACTTACCTGCCTTCAGTGGTATTTCTTATCGGGAAAGTGTATAACTCGTGATATTTTCCGTGGGTTTCAGTACTTTATGTCCGTACACATTGAATAACATATCTTTTTTGGTAGTAATCAGTAACTACCCTAAAGATTTTGAACTTTATTCTTTCGTAAATCAGATGGAGTAATTGTTGTGTAACCCAAAAATTCCTTTTAAGTTACCTCCATTATAGAGATGTTTGTGTAACTTCTCTCATTTTTCCCATTTGAACCCATTGGCCCTGTTAAACTGATCTCTGTCGTGTGGTTGTGTATGGAAGCAACCTTTCACAATTTCAAACTCGTGTCATGTTTTTTGACTATTTCGGTAACCTATGCCTTTGCATATGTACAAACATCTTTAACTAGTGTATTGATGATATCACATGAATATTTTTGTAATTCTTTCCATTGTCAGTCAGATGGAGTATATACTCTAATACTCAAAAATGTGACGGAGGTATATTGCTCGAATTTATTTTTCTTTAATTTCTATGATATTCGATTTTTAAAGAATACTGATCGGTTAATCTGAACTTCGTACTCTAGTTTTTTCTTATTGCGTGCCTATTTCCTCATATAGTTACAAATTGATATCATCATTGCTTAGAATTGCAGTATCCCACATATTTGTCCATTCAAATGGTACCTTCATTTCCGAAGTCATGAAAATTCCTGAACATTTTGGTAGTCATTGTTTCCTCATTCATTTGAAGTATTTCTCATGAGACCATTTTTTATTTTCGTTTTTTTATTTGCTTCCGCTTTTAAAGGACCACTCCTGTTCATAGTAGCGCCTACTGTGGTACGTGTTATCGCAATATCCATTGACTCAAAGAATTTCGAAGCTGTCATCATCTCCTACTATATCTGGATACTGAACAGTTTTGGACTTCATTTCTTCGTCAGTCACAGGAGTATTTCTTATGTTTCTTAAACAATCCGCTGTTTTTTCCTTGCACGTAAGTTTATGTGATTCTCCCGGATAGAGTCATCCATTGCTCTTCAACTGAACTGTTTGCTGTGATATTACTTCTTGCACTACAGATATAATCAATAAATTATAAACACGTCATTCTTCGCAGTATTTTAGTATGCTAATTCTTTGCACATATGTGAAAATAGCTTTATTTGATTATTCGTGAATTGCTCTGAACATGTCGTACTTCACTCTTACGTATCTCATGAAGTAAATCTCCTGTTTCGCGAAAAGTCTTTGCAGTTATCATCCTTCTGGAATTGCGTGTCTAACTTCTGTCACTGTCGCTTTAAGGGACATTCACACCTTATCAACTGAACTGCCTTTAGTGGAATATGTTATCTCAATATTTAGACAATCAGAATATTACATTATTTATAATCCGTTATCATGTCAGTATACCTTTATACCTCTATTACTGTATTCAAGAATACCATTGAACGTTGTTCTATTTCAAACATTTGAAGTAGATGTTTGTTTCCCGTAATTCTTCGCAATGATGGCCACATTCGTATCCATGTCTAATTACCGTAATTCCCGTTTTTGAAATATCCACTCCTCTTCATTGCAGCAACTTCCTGTTGTACTGCTTATCGCAGTACGCATGTAATCTGTAAATTCCAAATACGTGTAATTATTCCTCGGTATTCCAGCATAGCAGGTGTTTCCACACTGATTAAAAATTCCTATAAATCTATATCCATAATTTGCGCCAAACACTTCGGTACGCTATTATTTATCTGAAGTACTTCCTCCGCTATCCATTATAGCTTCACTGTTGTCATCCTTCTACTTCTGTGTTTGTAATTTCTCCGACTCCTATGTTGAAAGAGAGTCAGTGCTCTTCAACTCAACTGCTTGCTGTGCTATTTCTTATTGCAATATCTATAGCCCGAGAGATTTCGAACGATACGATACCGCTTATCTTTACACATTGTTTAAATCACCTCTGATTCTATATTCATGAACAACCTGAATGTTTTTGTCGCGCATGTTTTCGTTAAATGGTTGAAGAATTTCTTCTGTTTCCCACAACCTGTTCGCGTTTGACTTCCTTGTAGGTATGTCTTTCTAACTTCTCTGATTCCCAACTTAACGACATCGATTGCTCTTCAGTTGAACTGCTTGCTTTCTTATTTCTTATCGCAGTACGTGTGTAATCAGCGGATTATAGATACTTGCGATTTTACCCCAAGATGGTAGTGTGTCAGCTCATTGCACATCGATTAAAAGTCCTTTATATCTGTGTTCAGGAAATGCCCTGAAAATTATTGTACTTCAGTCGTACGTCAGTAAGTTGAAGTCCTTCTGTTACCCAGAAAGCTTTCGCAGCGGGCTTCATTGTAGTCATAATTGTCTAACATCTATCCACTCCTGTTCAACTGGCCTGGCTACACAGTATGTACAGCCCCGACATGTTGAAACAATTGTGATTATTGCTTAGTATTTCTGAATCACACGACTGGCCACACTGAGTAATTACTTGTATTGCTCTAATCATGATTTCGTCTGAACATTTTTGTAGGTCATTCCTTCGTCAATCACGTAAAATTGTTCATCTGTTTCCAGTAAAGTCTTCGCAGTGATGTCCTCTCTACGTATGTTTGTCTAACGCCGCTGATTATCCATTTTGAAGACATACACCGCTGTCCATTTGAACTGTCTTCAAAGGTATTTCTTATCGGAAAATGTGTATAAGCTATGAGTTACAAACTCGTGATATTTTCCTTGTAATTCAGGGCTTTACGCACTTACGCATTGAATAACATATTTTCATGGCAGTAAACAGTAACTACCCTAAACATTTTTTAATTCATTCTTTCGTCAGTCAGATGAGGTATTTGTTCTCTTACCCAAAAATTCCTTTTAAGTTTCTTTCCTTCGACAGATGTTTGTGTGATTTCTCTAATTTTTCCCATTTGAACACATTATCGCTGTTGTCTCCTGTAGTTTTCTTATGGCAGCAGCCTTTCAATGTTTCAAACTCATGACATGTTTCTTAACTATTTCGGTAACCTATGTCTTTGCACATGGACGAACATTTTTATTTCTTGTATTGTAGATATCGCTTGAATATATTTGTATACCTTTCCTCTCTCAGTGAAATGAAGTAATTACTCTAGTGCCCAAGAATTTGACGCTGGTATGTTCCTGGAATGCTTTTTTCTTTAATTTCTATGATTTTTCCCTTTTCAAGAATGCGCTTCAGTTAAACCGAACTACCTACTCTAGTATGTTGTATTTCGTGCCTGTTTCGTCACAGAGTTAAAAATTGATTTCATCATTGCTTAGGATTTCGGTATCCGACATCATTGCACATTCAAAAGAATACCTTAATTTCCGCAGTTATGAATTTTCCTAAACACTTTTTTAGATCATTCTTCCTTCAACCATTCTTTGCACATCGATGAAAATATCTGTATTTGATTTTACATGAACTGTCTGAACATTTCGTACTTCACTATCACGAGTAACATCAAGTACTTCTCGTGTTCCGCAAAAAGTCTTGACAGTTATCTTCTTTCTTGAAATGTTTGTCACACTTTTGTCACTGTCCTTTTAGGCGAAATCCAGTCCTCATCAACTGAACTGTGCCTGCTGTGGAATTTGTTCTCTCAGTATTTGTACCAGCAGCAAATTACATACATCAATATGTGTTGGCTTCAAACATTAATTAAAATACGTTTATTACTGTATTCACGAATACCCATGAACGTTGTTCTATTTCAGTCATTCGCGGATGAGCCTCAGTCTTTCTTCATTAAATAAACTGTACTTCACTGTCTTTTTCCAAGTTCGTATTTTTTCTGTAGCTGCTAATATTTTTCCTGCCTTATCCCTTATAAAGTCCACTCCTCTTCATGAGAACCTGCCACTGTCATATTAGTTTTCGCAGAACGTATATAATCAGTGTATTTCAAACACATATTAGAATAATTTAGCACTGATTGGATTGTACTTTAGCATTTCAGAGTTGAACGACTGTCGACATTGAGTAAACTACTTGTAATCCTGTATTCATGAATTCCCATGACCATTTTTATAGCTCATTCTTTCGTCAATCAGATGAAGTAGTTTTTTGTTATCCGTAATTCTTCGCAATGATGTTCCTTGTAGTTATGCTTGTCAAATTTCCATGATTCCCGTTTTTGAAATCCCCCTTCTGTTCATTGCAACTGCCAACTGTTGCAGTGCTTATCATAGTACGCAAGTATCCGTGAAGCCCAAATACATGCAATTTTCGCCATGTATTTCATTATTTCAGGTGTTTTCACACTGATTAAAATACCAATAATTATGAATCTATGCATTGCGCTCAACATTTTTGTCCGCCATTCTTTCGTCAGTTATATCAAGTACTTCCTCCGCTATCTAATATGGCATCAGAGTTGTCATCCTTGTAGCTCTGTATTTGTTCTTTCTCAGACTCCAAAGTTTAAAGAGAGTCAGTGCATCTCTACTGAACTACTTGCTGTGCTATTTCTCATTGCAATATCTATAGCCTGAGAGATTTCAAACTGATGCGATACTGGTTAGCATTACAGTTTTTGACAATTATTAAAATAGCTCTGATCGTGTATTCATGAAGCAACCTGTATGTTTTGTAACGCATTTTTTCGTTGAATGGTTGAAGCATTTCTTCTGTTTCACACAAACTGTTCTCATTGTACGTACGTCTTTCTAACTTATCTGATTGTTAACTTAAAGCCATCGACTTCTCTTCAATTGAACTGTTTGCTGTTGTATTTCTTATCGCGGTACGTACGTAATCAGCGCATTATAAACACATGCGATTTTTCTCCATTATGTTAGTGTGTCAGCTGTTTTCACATCGACTGAAAAACCTTAATTTCTGTGTTCAGGAAATGCCCTGAACATTTTTGTACTTCAGCCTCTCGTCAGTGAGTTGAAGACGTTCTTCTCTTACGCAGAAATCTTTCGCAGCGTTTCTCCTTGTACGTATCTTTGTCTAACATCTGTCACTATCGCCTTTAAATGTATCCACTCCTGTTCAACTACAATGGCCACACAGTATGTATAGCCGACACAATTTGGAATATTTGTAATTATTCGTTAGTGTTTCAGAATCACACGACTGGCCACATTGGTTAACTGCTTGTATTTCTCTAAGCATGGTGTCCTGTGAACATTTTTGTAGGTCTTTCCTTCGTCAGTCAGGTGAAGTAGTTCATCTGTTTCCAGTAAATTCGTCGCAGTGATTTTCCCTCTACGTATCTTTGTCTAACGTCGCTGAGTCTCCATTTTTAAGACATTGACCACTGTTCAACTGAACTGCCTTCAATGGTATTTCTTATCGGAAAATGTGTATAAGGTATGAATTTCAAAGCGTGATATTTTCCCTGTGTTTCAGTATTTTACGTACTTACACATTGAATGACAGTAATCCGAAACTACGCTAAACATTTTCTATCTCATTATTTCGTCGGTCAGTTGAAGTATTTGTTTCAGTTACCCAAAAATTCCTTTTAGGTTCCCTTCATTCTACAGATGTTTGTGTAACTTCTCTCATTTTTCCCATTTGATCACATTATCGGTGTTTGACGGACCTCTCTCCTTTGGTTTTGTTATGGAAGCAGCTTTTCACAATTTCAAACTCATGTCACGATTCTTAACTATTTCGGTAACCTATATCTTTGCACATGTACGAACATCTGTAACTAGTGTATTGATGATATCGCTTGAATATATTTGTAATTGTTTCCTTCGGGAGTCAGATGAAGTAATTCTTCTGGTACACAAAAATTTTAAGCTGGTATATTCCTGGATTGCATTTTTCTTTAATTTCTATGATTTCATCTGATCTAGAATGTTCTTCAGTTAAACTGAACAACCTACTCTAGTATTTTTTATTGCGTGCCTATTTCCTCATAGAGTTACAAATTCATGTCATCATTGCTTAAGATATCAGTATCCCACATCTTTGCACATTCAAAACAAAACCTTCATTTCTGTAGTCATGAACTTTTCTGAACAGATTTGTAGATCATTCCTCCTTCAGCCATTTGAAGTATTTCTCATGAGACCAAAATTTTTTTGCTTGCCTTCTTTGATGGACCACTGCTCTTTTTCTGTTGTACGTCTTATCGCAGTATCCACAGACTCAGAGAATTCGAAGCTGTCATAATTTCATACTATATCAGGATACTGAACATATTTGTACTTTATTTCTTCGTCATTCACTGGAGTATTTCTTATGTTACTTAAACATTCCGCAGTTGTCTTCCTTGTACGTAAGTTTCTCTGATTACTGTGATTCTCCGTTTTAAAGTCATCCATTGCTCTCCAACTGAACTGTTTCCTGTGGTATTACATCTTGTACTACAGAGATAATCAATGAATTTTAAACACATGTCGTTCTTCCCAGAATTTTAGTATGCTATTTGTTTGCACATCGATGAAAATATCTTGATTTGATTGTTCATGAACCGTTCGTACTTCACTCTTACGTGTCACATCAAGTAATTCTCGTGTTCCGCAAAAAGTCTTGACAGTTATCTTCTTTCTTGAAATGTTTGTCTAACTTTTGTCACTGTCCTTTTAGGCGACATCCAGTCCTCATCAACTGAACTGCCTGCTGTGGAATTTGTTTTCTCAGTATTTGTACCAGCAGCAAATTACATACATCAATATGTGTTGGCTTCAAACATTAATTAAAATACGTTTATTACTGTATTCACGAATAGCCATGAACGTTGTTCTATTTCAGTCATTCGCGGATGAGTCTCAGTCTTTCTTCATTGAACCAACTGTTCTCCACTGTCTTTTTCCTATTTCGTATTTTTCTGTGGCTGCTAATATTTTTCTCTGACTTATCCCGTATAAAGGCGTCCACTCCTCTTCATGAGAACCTCCCACTGTGGTATTTCTTTTAGCAGAACGTCTATAATCAGCGTATTTCACACATATGTTACAAGAATTTCGCACAGATTGAATTATTCCATAGCATCTCGAAATTGCACAACATCGTGGAAAGTACTTGTATTTCTGTATTCATAAATTCCCATGAACATTTTTAGAATTAATGTAAAGATTCCGCTTCGACTGCTAATAGAAACCGGATGGTGACGAAGTTTTCGGCGCGGATAAGCACGCCATCTTCGGAACACTCTAAAACTACAAAGTATCTATAGAGGAATGGTCCAACATTGATACAGAATGAACTAAGGGGCGAAATACTCGCATAAAATGGAAAATAAACCTTACGTGTGTACCATGCCAATACCTGTACTTAACTCAAACGTCAGAAGCGTGCTTCCTCACACCAGCCAACGTTCTGTTGGCCGCGGGCTCTCAGTGGCTCCGGCAGGTGGGCTGTGAGAGTGTCAGAAATGAACGCGCATGCGCAAATTGAGAAATCGTCTTATTCCATGTGAGTGTCATAAAATGTGTTACGAAAGTGATCCGATGAGTGGGTCAAAGGCGCAGCAAGGTAATGCGTGTGTATGTATAAAGTCCTAGGGCGAAGAGATTTTATGTAACTATAGAACGTGGATATGCTCAAACTATATATGTGAAATAGCAAATTCCACGGATGGTGAAAACGCATCCCCGCAGGCCAGGCAAAATACAGGTTATAAATGTGGTGGATGTATAACCAATTTTTCAATTCCTCTGTGTCGATGATTGTATCTGATGATTACGCTTGGCTAAGCGTGTAAACTTGCTATATTAAATACTAAACTCTATTGACCACAAATGAGTCAAATTAGTATGACAGACTTAATGTAACTCCGTGCAAGGACGTGCAACGTTGACCTCGTCGCCCTTAATATCTAGTGACCGACAGAGGTCACTTGGAATTGTGCTATCGGATATGTAGCAAAATACTTTACAAAGTACCCAAAGCTAAAATAGTTTCTTAAAATCAAGTACTTGAAGTAGTGAACGATGAAGCTTAATCAAGTGAGGTCTGTGAACGCATATAGCGTCCAACAGACAAACTACCTTTAAGTTCTAATAGATGTTGACGAGAAAGGTCAAATAATGTAACGGGCGTAATATACATTCGTGAAAGGACGTTCAACGTCGCTTTCATCGACCTTATTATCTATTGAGTGACAGAAGTCAAAGTGATCAGTGCTATCAGGTGTTACAAAATGGTATGGAAAGTTATGTGTAAATTGTGGAGAGACGTACGACGTCACTTCAACGTTTTTTAAAAAGGCTAAGGAATTATTTATTAATTTGAGGCCAGAGCTTGTAGTTGGAATCAATATGACTAAAAACATCCTTGCATCACCATATTCGACTAGAATAATTATAAGTAAATGTTAATGGCTATTTGGACCATATTAGAAATATTGGAGCTTGTAACAAGGGAGTATACTGTGAACATGTACAAGAATCCCTTATTGTAAGGCGTTAAAAGAAGAAAAAGCGATTGTATTGTATTAGTGTCCCCGCATTTAAAAGGGCAACCGTCAAAACTAAGATAAAGGAAAAATAGAGCGTGATTGAATGAATTGGCCATCCCTGACATCAAACGACCGCATGAATGCATCGGCCATCTTCTATGTCGTATGGTATAATGTGAAGCACTGAGCAAGGGGATAAAACGTTCGAAATTTTATTGTTTGCTTTTTAAATGGACGTGGTCTTTAAGGATTTAGTCTTTATCATACCATAGATGTTTAAAAATCTCTATTTCATCTAATATGTCTAAAGTCATACTTTTAACTTCAGAATGAAGCAGCTCGGTACAGGCTGGTGGATTAGGCGCGTGAACCATATGTAGGAGACGTTCAGCGATGGTGGAACCTTGCGTACCGTCAACACTTCTGGTGGAAATATATTCCATATGTCTAGTAACTGGCGCTCGACCTGTTTGCCCGTTATAATATTTTGTAAACCCCAGACTGAGAAAGTTTATTACCAGCGAATTGTAAAGGGTAGATTAGGTTCTTATTCAAATTCTTGATAGTGTAGAAAGCTTCTCTTAATCCATAGATTTTGAGTAAACGTACTAAATTGTAACTTATTTTACCGCTGAAAGGAAGAGATATAATTGACACTGTATCGTCATCGACTGCATCACCTAATGTGGAAGCCGTATTATTATTTTTACGCATTTTCTTACTATTTTTCGTCATATTTTGTATCAATTGTAACTGCTATTTTTAGCGATAGTTTCGAGCGTAACTAATTCCGATTCTATCGCCTCCGGGGAAGGGGGATAGCCATGCCACTATGTGGACTTGAATGAAAGAAGGAAATTGTTTGGGCTTGCGGATGTGCAGAGTCACCAGGAATAATGTTATCAGAATATGTATCTTACGGTGTATATTGAAAGTAATGTATCTGTCCACTATAGTGAAGGTGAGATCTAAATAATTTAAGGACCTCGTAGAGGACTGGATTACATACGTGAGATTGATGTTTTCATGAAATTCGTTAAATATTGTAAATATGTGGTCTATTTCGTTTTGAGTGCCATTAATGGCAAAGATTGTATCGTAAACATATCTTGCATAAAATTTTATTTTACTCAGAATCAAAATCTCTCCTATGCTGGGGAAAAAATCAAATTTTATAGAGAGCAGAAAATTTTCAGAAAGAATACCAGCTATTGGATTTCAATGATAAAATGTATTCTCAACTCTTCTGATTAGCTATGGGAATCCCACTACCTGGTATTCTTTTTGAAATTTTTCAGAACTCTATAAATCTGATTTTTTGTCCAGTAATGCAGAGATTTTGATTTTGAGTAAAATAAAATTTTATGCAGGTATGTTGTCGATATAATCTTTGTCATTAATGGCACTCAAAATGATATAGACCAAATATTATCAATATTTAACGAATGTCATGAAAATATCAGTTTCACGTATTAAATTGAGTCCTCTATGAAGTCCTTACATTATTTAGATCTCGCCTTGCCTGTAGTGGAGAGTCACGTTGCTTTAATATATATCGAAAAAATACCTATTCCGATAACATTATTCCTGGTGACTCTGCACATCAGCAAGCCCAAAAAATGGCCTTCTTTCATTCAATTCTATATAGTAGCATGGCTATCGTACTTTACTTGGAGGCGCTAGAATGGGAATTAGTTACGCTGGAAACTGTCGCTTAAACTAACGGTTACAATTCACACTTAGTAAGAAAAATGTATAGTAAGAAAATAAACATAAATAACAATTCGTCCTCCACATTAGGTGATGCAGTAGATGACGCACCAATGGCAATTATATCGGTTCCTTTCATAGGTAAAATAAGTTACAAATTAGGACGTTTACGTAAAACCTATGGATTTAGAGTAGCCTTCTCCACTAATAATAATTTGAAAAAGAACCTAATCCACCCTTTACAAGTCGCTGGTGATAAACATTCTCAGTCTGGGGTTTACAAAATTACTTGCCGTCACAGTCGTAAATATACCATATCGGTCAAACAGGTCGAGCGCTAGCTACTAGATACAAGGATCATATTATCACCAGAAGTGGTACCGGTACGCGAGGTCCATCTTCGCTTAACGTCTCGTACAGGTGGCTCACGCGCCTCATCCGTCGGCCTGTATCGAGCTGCTTCATTCTGAACTTAGGGGTATGAAATTAGACATATCTGAAGAAAGGATATTTTTAAACGTCTATGGTATGACAAATTCTGCACCCTTTTCGATCAACTCCATTTAAAAAAAAAAAAAAAAAAAATACAAAGGTTTCATCGCCATGCTCAGCGCTTCACATTCGACCAAACGACATAGAAGGTAGCCGATGCATTCATACGGTCGCTTGGCGTCACGGATGGTCAGTACGTACAGTTGTTCTCTATTTTCCCTTATTCTCAGTAATGACGGCTGCCGTTAGAAACGTGGCCACACTAATACCATACACATGCTTCTTTCTTTCATTTGAAGCCCTGCAATGAGTGATTCTTGTACAGGTTCACAGTATTCTTACTTCTTACAAGCTCCAGTATTTCTAATATGGTCCAAATAGCCATTTCCACTTAGTCATAATTATCCAAGTCGAATATGGTGATGCAAAAATGATTTTAGTCATATCATTCCAAGTCCGAGCTCTGGCCTAAAATTAGGAAATAAAATTTTAACATTATTTAAAAAAAAAAAAAAAAACATTTAAGTGACATGGTACGTCTCTTCACGATATACACGTAACTTTGCATATCATTTTGGCAACACTTGATAGCACTAATCACTTTGACCTTTGTCGGTCGATAGATAATAGGGGCGAAGACAGCGACGTTTCTTTCACGTTTGTATATTTAGCCCGTTACATTATTTGACCTTTCACGTCAACAGCTATTAGAACGTAAAGGTAGTTTGTCTGTTGAACGCCATAAGCGTTCAAAGACCTCACTTGATTAAACTTCATGGTTCAGTATCTCAACTACCTGATTTTAAGAAACTAGTTTAGCTTTAGGTTCTTTTTACACCGTTTAGCGACATATCCGACAGCACTATTCAAAATGACCTCGACCGGTTATTAGATATCAAGACGGATGAAGGCGACGTTGCATGCCCTTTCACACAATTACATTAAGTCTGTTATACTAATTTGACCCTTTTCTAGTCAATAGCGCTTAGAATTTAGTATAGTAACTTTACACGCTTATCAATGCGTACGCAACAAATACTATCACAGACTCCAAATAACTGAGAAATGGCTTGTTCATCCCACATATTTTTAGCGGGCTTCTAGCTGATGGTATTTTGTCTGTCCTGTGTGCATGCGTTTTGCCCATCCGTGAAATTTGCTATCCCACATATATAGTTTCAGCGTATACTCATTCTATAGTTCTATAAACTTGCCCTCGAGCTGGTAAATTATACACATACACGCATAACTTGCTGCACCTTGGACCCGGTCATGGGATCGCTTTCGTAACACATTTTATGGCAATCACATGGAAGAAGACGATTTCTCAATTTCCGCATGCGCATTCCTTTATGAAATTCTCACAACCTAACTGCCGGCACCACCACAGTTTTTCTGAGACCCTGGGGCCCACCGAACGTTAACCTGGGGTGGGGAAGTAAGCTTCAGACGTTTAAGCTAAATACAACTACTGACATGGTACACATGTACCGTTAATTTTACTTTTTTATGCGAGTCTTTGGCCCCCTTGGGCGTTCTGTATTAATGTTGAAACACGCCTCTTTAGGCAGTTTGTAGTTTAAGTATGTTCCGAAGAAGGCGTGGTGATCCGTGCCGAAACCTAGGTCAACATCAGTTTTCCATTTACAAACGAGGCGGATTCTTTACAATCATTAAGTTATTCACGTCAATCAGTTGAAGTAGTTCTTTGTTTCCCATATTTCTTCGCAATGATGTTTCTTGTACGTATGCTTGTATAGTTTGTCTGATCCCCGTCTTTTTTATATTCACTCCTGTTCATTGCAACAGTGTCCTGTTGTACTGCTTATCACAGTACGCATTTAATCAGTGGTTTCCAAACACATGCAGTTTTTCTCCGGAATTTCAGTATGGCAGGTGTTTTTACACTGTATCCATGATTTGCGCTCAACATTTTTGTACGCCATTGTTTCGTCAGTTATCTGAAGTACTTCCTCCGCTATCCAAAACGACTTTACAGTTGTTATCCTTGTACTTCTGCGTTTGTACTTCTTCCCACTCCCAAGTTTAAAGAGAGTCAGAGCTCTTCAACTGAACTGAGTGCTGTGTTATTTCTTATGAATGTATTCATGAAGCAACCTGAATGTATTTGTTGGTCATTTTTTCGTCAAATATTTGAAGCATTTCTTCGGTTTCACACAAACTGTTGGCATTTGACCTCCTAGTACGTCTGTGTTTGCAAATTCTCTGATTCCCAACTTAAAGACATAGAGTACTCTTCAGTTGAACTGCTTACCGTGTAGAACTTGTGGCAGTACATATGTAATCAGCGAATTACAAACACATGCGATTTTTCACCATTATGACAGTGTGTCAGCTCTTTCCACGCCGATAATAATACCTTTATGTCTGCACTCTTGAACTGCCGTGAACATTTTTGTACGTCAGTCTTTCGTCAGTTAGTTGAAGATCTTCTTCTGTATCCCAAAAATCCGTCGCAGCGCTATTCGCTGTTGGTTTATTTGACTAACATCTGTCACTACTGCTTTTAACTGCATAAACGCCACTTCACTGGCATGGCTACACAGTATGTACAGCCCAGACAATTTGAAATGTTTGTGATTATTCCTTAGTATTTCAGAGTCACACGACTGGCCACATTGGTTAATTACTTGTATTCTCTAATTATGATTGCTCTGAACCCTTTTGTAGGTCATTCCTTCGTTTCTCAGGTGATGGACTTCATTTGTTTCCCGTAAACTCGTCGCTGTGATGTTTCCTCTACGTATATTTGTCTAATGCCTATGATTCTCCATTTTCAAGACGTCCACCGCTGTTCAACAGGACTACCTTCAATGGTATTTCTTACCGAAAAATGTGTATAAGCTAAGAATCTCAAACATGTGATATTTCCCCTGTATTCAGGACTTTACATACTTACGCACCGAATAACATATCTCTATGGCAGTAATCAGTTTTTTTCTGTTACCCAAAAATTCCGTTTAAGTTGCCTTCATTATATTCATGAACAGCTCGGGACATGTCGTGCTTCACTCTTATATGTCAGATGAATTACTTCGCCTGTTTCGCAAAAAGTCTTTGCAGTTATCTTCCTTCTAGAATTGTTTGTCGTATTTGTAAAGATGTTAGTGTAACTTCTCTTATTTTTCCCATTTGAACACATTATCGACGTTGAACTTAAGTCTTTCCTGTGGTTTTCTTATGGAAACAATTTCAAACTCATGTCATGATTCTTAACAATTTCGTAACCTATGTCTTTGCACATGTACGAACATCTTTATTTAGTGTATTGATGATATAGTTTGAATGTTTTTGTAATGCTTTCCTTCGTCAGTCAGATGAAGTATTTACTCTGGTACCCAAAAATTTGACGCTGGTATATTACTCTAATCCATTTTTCTTTAATTTCTATGATTTTCCCTTTTCAAGAATACGCCTCAGGTAAACTGAACTACCTACTGTAGTATTTTTTATTCCGTGCCTATTTCCTCATAGAGTTACAAATTGACGTCATCATTGCTCAGGATATCAGTATCCCACATGTTTGCACATACAAAACAATACCTTCATTTCCGTAGTCATGAACTTTCCTGAACACTTTTGTAGATCATTGTTCCTTCAGCCATTTGAAGCATATCTCATGAGACCAAAATTTTTTTTCCTTGCCTCCTTTAATGGACCACTGCTATTCATACTGTTGTGTGTCTTATCATCGCAGTATCCACAGACTCAGAGAATTACGAAGCTATCATCATTTCATACTATAACAGGATACTGAACATATTTGTACCTTATTTATTTGTCATTCACTGGATTATTTCTTGTGTTTTATAAACATTCCGCAGTTGTCTTCCTTGTACGTAAGTTTCTCTGATTACTGTGATTGTGCCATTTAAAGTCATGCATTGCTCTCCAACGGAACTGTTTGTTGTAGTATTACTTCTTGTACTACAGATATAATCAATGAATTTTAAACACATGTCGTTCTTCCCAGTTTTTGGTATGCCATTTCTTTGCACATCGATGGAAATATCTTTATTTGATTATTCATGAACTGCTCTGAACATTTTGTACTTCACTCTTAGGTGTCACATCAAGTACTTCTCGTGTTCCGCAATATGTGTTGGCTTCTAACATTAATTAAAATATGTTTATTACTGTATTCACGAATACACATGAACATTGTTCTATTTCAGTCATTCGCGGATGGGCCTCAGTATTTCTTCACTAAACCATCTGTTCTTCTCTATCTGTTTCCTAGTTAGTATTTTTCTCGAGCTGCTAATGTTTTCCTGTGTCTTATAGCTTGTAAAGACGTCCACTGCTCTTATGAGATCCTCCCACTGTGGTATTTCTTTTCGCAGAACGTATATAATCAGTGTATTTCAAACATATGTTTCAAGAATTTCGCACATATTGCATTATATCTTAACATTTCAGAGTTGAGGCACTTCCGACATTGAGTAAAATACTTGACCAGTTTTACAGCTCATTCTGTCGTCAGTATGATGAGGTAGTTCTTTGTATCCCGTAATTCTTCTTAATTATGTTCCTTGTACGTATGCTTGTCTAAATTCCCTGATACCCGTTTTTGAAGTAGCCACTTCTGTTCATTGCAACTGATAACTGTTGTAGTGCTTATGGCAGAGCACAAGTACCAGAGAATTCCAAGACATGCAATTTTCCTCCAGGTATTTCATTATGGCAGGTTTTTTCACACTGAATATAATACCTATAAATTCTGTATCCATGATTTGAACTCAACATTTTTGTACACCGTTCTTTCGTCAGTTATTTCTATCTAAAATGGCTTCTCAGTTGTCTTCCTCGTACCTCTGTGTTTGTACTTTCTCCGACACTCAAGTTTAAAGAGAGTCAGTGCTCCTTAACTGAACTACTTGTTGTGCTATTTCTTATTGCAATATCTATACCCTGAGTGATTTCAGACAGATGCGATACTGCTTAGCATTACAGCTTTTGCACATTGAATAACATGGCTCTGATTGTGTATTAATAAAGCAACCTGAATGTTTTTGTAGCGCATTTTTTCGTTAAATTGTTGAAGCATTTCTTCTGTTTCCCACGAACTGTTCACAATTGACTTCCTTGTACGTATGTCTTTCTAGAGTCTCTGAATCGCATCTTAAAGACATTGACTGCTCTTCAATTGAAGTGCTTGTTGTGGTATTTCTTATCGCAGCATGTATGTAGTCAGCGGATTATAAACACATTCCCCATTATGATGGTGTGTCACCTCTTTTCACATCGATTAAAAAACCTTTTTATCCGTGTTCAGGAGATGCCCTGAACAGTTATGTACTTCAGTCTTTCGTCAGTGAGTTGAAGACCTTTTTCTCTTACCCAGAAATCTTTCGAACCAGTCTTCCCTGTACGTATCTTTCTCTAACATCTGTCACTAGCGCCTTTAAATGTATCTACTTCTGTTCAATTAGCACGGCGACACAGTATGTACAGACGACACAATTTGAAGTATTTGTGATTATTCCGTAGTATTCCAGAATCACGGGACTGGCCACATTGGTTAATTACTTGTATTTCTCTAATGATGATGTCCTGTGAACATTTTTGTAGGTCATTCCTTCGTCAATCGGGTTAAGTATTTCATCTGTTTCCAGTAATTTCGGTGTAGTCATTTTCCCTTTACGTATGTTTGTCTAACGTCTCTGAATCTGCATTTTGAAGACATCCACCACTGTACAACTGAACTGCCTTCAATGGTATTTCTTATCGGAAAATGTGTATTAGGTATGAATTTCAATGACGTGGTATTTTCCCAGTGTTTCAGTACTTTACGTACTTACACATTGAATAACATATCCTTATGGCAGTAATCAGTACCTACGCTAAACAATTTCTACTTCATTCTTTTGTCAGTCAGGTAAAATGTATTTGGTCTGTTGACCAAAAATTCCTTTTAGGTTACCTTCATTCTACAGATGTTTGTGTAACGTCTCTCATTTTACCCGTTTGATCGCATTATCGATGTTCAACAGACCGCTCTCCTATGGTTTTCTTATGGAAGTAGATTTTCAAGTTTCAAACTCATGTCATGATTCATAACTATTTCGGTAACCTATGTCTTTGCACATGTACAAACATCTACCTCGCTTGAATATATTTTTAATTCTTTCCTTCGTTAGTCAGTACGTACGCAAAAATTTGATGCTGGTATATTCCTGGAATGCATTTTCATTTCGTTTCTCTGATTTTCCCTTTTCAAGCACGCGGTTCAGCTAAACTGAACTACCTACTCTAGTATTTTTCATTGCTTGCCTATTTCTTCATGGAGTTACATATTGATATCAACAATGCTTGGGATTTCAGTATCCTACATATTTGCACATTCAAAAGAATGCCTTAATTTCCGTAGTCATGAACTTTCCTGAACACTTGTGTAGCTATTTCTTCCTTCAGCCATTTGAAGTATTTCTTATTAGACCAAATTTTTTTCTTGCTTGCTTCCTTTAGTGGACCACTGCTCTTCATACTGTTGTATGTCTTTTCGCAGTATCCATAGACTCAGCGAAATACGAAGCTGTCATCATTTCATACTATATCAAGATACTGAGCATAATTGTACTATATTTCTTCATCATTCACTGGAGAATTTCATATGTTTCTTAAACATTCCGAGTTTTCTTCCTTGTAGGTAAGTTTCTCCCATTTAAAGACATCCACTGCCCTCCAACTGAACTGTTTGCTGTGGTATTACTACTTGTACTACAGAGATAATCAATGAATTTTAAACACATGTTGTTATTCCCAGTACTTTAGTATGCCAATTCTTTGCACATCGATGAAAATATATTTATTTGATTGTTGAGGGACTGCTCTGAATATTTCGTACTTCACTCTTACGTGTCATATCAAGTATGTCTCGTGTCCCGCAAAAAGTCTTGGCAGTTACCTTCCTTCTAGAAATATTTGTTTAACTTTACTCACTGTCGATTTAGGAGACATCCAGTCCTCATCAACTGACCTGCCTCCTGTGGAATTTGTTCTCTCAGTATTTATACAACCAACAAATTACATACACTATTCATAATCCCTCATTACATCAATATGTGTTGGCTTCCAACATTAATTAAAATAAGTTTCTTACTGTATTTACGAATACCCATGAACGTTGTTCTATTTCAGTCATTTGCGAATGAGCCTCAGGGTTTCTTCTTAAACCAACTGTTCTTCACTGTCTTTTTCCTATTTCGTATTTTTCTCTATCTGCAAATATTTTCCTCTGACTTATCCCTTATAAAGACGTCCACTCATCTTCATGAGAACCTCCCACTGTGGTATTTCTTTTCGCAGAACGTATATAATCAGTGTACTTCAAACATATGTTTCAAGAATTTCGTACAGATTGCATTATGCCTTAGCATTTAAGAGTTGAACGGCTTTCGACTTTCAGTAAAATACTTGTAATCCTGAACTTTCCTGAACACTTTTTAAGCTCATTCTCCTTCAGCCATTTGCTATCCATCTATCTATCTATCTATTTCTCTATCTATCTATCTATCTATCTATATCCAAACCCGGCTCCAATTACTGCTGGGTCTGGGTGATGAGGGGTCCTCTCCATTTGGCTCGGTCTTCCCACCACTTTTCTTCCTCCACTTGCTGCCAGGTCACACCTCTCCTTTCTACAGATATTCTCACTCCCATTTTCCACCGTGTTGTTGGACGCCCTCTAGATCTTTTCCCATCCATCTTTAGTTTTTCCATAATTTTGTGGAGTGTCTGCCCATGCATCCTCTTAACATGCCCATACCATCTTAATCTCTTTCTATCAATTTCTTCTCTCATACTATCTTGTTTGAGGTCCATCTCTACAATCTTTACTCGGTCCATTCTTGTTTTTCCCTTAACTGCTTTGCGAAATTTCACTTCCCCTGCTTGCAGTCTGCTCCAGTCCCTTTCTGTGATGCCCATCTTTCTCCACCATAGATGACAATAGGGGTGTAATAATTCTTATAAATAAGGAGTTTTTCTCTTTCTGAAACTTCATTATTCCAAATCAGGTGTTTTATTGTTTGGTAGAAATTGCCTTCCTTCTGTAACCTCCTATTAATTTCGTTAATTATTCTTCCATCCCTAGATATTTCACTCCCTAAGTAAGTGAATCTTTCTACCACTTTGAGGGGTTCTCCATTCAAGGTAATATTTCCGTTGATTTCTTTCTCTCTTCCAAATACCATTACTTCACTCTTATCTTTATTTATTTTTAATCCATAACTTTTCATTATTTCCTTCCATGCATCAAGCTGTAGCTGTACATCTACCTCTTTATCACCCCATATTACCATATCATCTGCAAAATTATCTTTTTGTCTTTTTCTTTTACTATATCATTAACTGCCCTATTCATTCCCTCCATCACGACATTAAAAAGTGCAGGAAATAGAATACTTCCTGCTTAAGTCCTTGTCTTTTTTCGAAGTATTCAGAGTTCCCCAATGGTGTTCTAATTCTACAATTGTGTCCTCTGTACATTGTCTTCATAACATTAATGTATCCATCTTTTATATCTATCTTCTTCGTTTCTTCCCAGAGTCTTTCCCTGTTAACTGAGTCATATGTCTTTTCTATGTCTATAAAAACCATTATCACCCTTTTGTTATACTCCCAACTTTTTTCCATCAGTTTACGGATAGAAAACATCATTTCACTTATTCGATTTAGTAAAATTCTTTCAAAAATCTTGGCTGTATGACTCATGAGGGTTATTCCTCTGTAGTTTTTACAAAGTCTTTTATTGCCTTTCTTGAAGCTGGGGACAATGTCTCCTGTTCTCCAGTCGTCAGGTATTGTACTATTTCTCCACACACTTGATAGTACTCTATACAGCCACTGCATTCCCACTGGACCTGCTGCTCTTGTCATGTCCACTGATACTTCATCAGGTCCTGGGGCTTTCCCCTCATTCATCTTGTTCACAGCTTTTTCCATTTCTTCCCGTGTAATTTGTCCTAATTCTGCTTCCCAACTTCTCTCAATTTCTCCATTATTTGTTGTTTCCTCATGTGCCTGCTCCTCAGCGTTTAACAGCTTCTTAAAATGTTCTTTCCAGAAATCTTATATATTCCCTTGATCTTCAATAATGGTACCATCCTCTGTTTGCATCTTTACTGGTACTTCAGAACCCTTCATTTTATCTTTCATCATTTTATAGAACATTTTCTTATTGCTCTTCACATCTTCGTCAAGTATTTTTGTGAACTCTTCCCATGCCTTTTTCTTTGCTGTTTCCACTATTTTTTTGCACTTCTTCTTTCCCTCTATATATCTTTCATGGTCTTCGTCATTTTTAGATTTCCACCACTATCTCAATGCTCCCTTTTTTCTTCTATCTGCTTGGATTGTGGTGTCATCCCACCAACTTGTTTGTCTTATTTTTTCCTTTCCATATGTTCTGTCACATACTTTTTGTGCTGCTTCGACTTAAGCGTCTCTGAATAAACTCCATTCTTTTTCTACATCGCAGAGAACTTGTTTTGGAAATTTTTGTGTGATTAATTCTCTGTACTTCTCAGCACATTCTCTCTCCTTCAGTTTCCAATCCCGTATCCTCATCACTTTCTTCTGTTTTCTATTTTTCACACACTGATTCATTTTCCATTGTCCCACCAGTAATCTATGGTCTCCATCTGCACTCACACATGGAATTACCTTCACATTTGTTACTTTCTCTCCCCATTCCATATCTGCTAGAATATAGTCAATTACACTCTTGGTTCTTCCATCGTAACTGTATCTGGTGATAACATGACTTTCTCTCTTCATAAACCAGCTGTTTGCTATTTTCATTCCATTCCTCTGGCACAAATCCAGGAATTTTTCCCCTTCTTCATTTCTGTCTCCATATCCAAAACATCCCAATACTTGATCAAATCCCTTTCTGTCTTTGCCTACCTGTGCCTTTAAGAAAATGATCCTGTCTGATATATATATCTCATATTTTCAATACAGCTTTGTACATTCTTATTCACCATCACTGCCATACCATTTCTTCCAGACCTGTTATTCCCACTCCAGTACAGTTTTACTCCTCCTCTCAAATTCTTCTTGCCTTTTCCCTTCCACTTTGTTTCGCTTAATCCCAATATATCTAACTTCCTCTCTGTTAGTACATTTGCCATTTCTTCCATTTTTCCGTTGAGGTATAATATATTTAAGGGTTATAAATACTTAGGTTATTTTTTAGTCCAGTTGGTTTCATCTTCTTGTATATGAAGAATACCATCAGGTCTCTCATCATTTGTACCATTACTTGAAGAAGCAGTGGGGTCAAATCCTGAGTGGCTCGTTCCGAGGCTCGTCTGTGTTTTGAAAGCAATGTATGAAGACTTTCCGACTGTCTTGCTAGGCCTAACGCAAGTAAGGGGGTTGTCTCCCTTATCCTTTGGAGTTTCTCCTCCACCAAAAGGGAGTGGTTCCCTTCTCATTTAATCCCCAGAAAGGAGGGTTGCCCTATCTGCCAGCCGTTCCGAAGTCTTGCTTCTCCGCCGTCGCTGCCATTAAGGTCTTCACCCGTAACCCTGGGCATGGGTTCCGTGTTACACCCCATGGGATTGGGTCCCTGCCTGAACTCAGCCATCCTAGCACTCCGGCATACTGAAGTGTAGGATGCCCACCCCCGTGACGTAGACACGCCAGACAGAAGTTACCCCAGTGGAGGAATAGGGAAGGGCACTTTACCTCCCTGGAGCCGGGTTAATGATTGTGTATGGTGCCACAATCAAAGGTGAAGTATTTCTCTTGAGATCAAATTTTTTTCCTCCCTCCTTTAATGGACCACTGCTCTTTTTCTGTTGTACGTCTTATCGCAGTATCCACAGACTCAGAGAATTTCGAAGCTGTCATCATTTCCTACTATATCAGGATACTGAAAATTTTTGTACTTTATTTCTTCATCAGTAACTGGAATATTTCTTATGTTTCTTAAACATTCCGTAGTTGTCTTCCTTGTACGTAAGTTTCTCTGATTACAGTGATTCCATCGATTAAAGTCATCTATTGCTCTTCAACTGAACTGTTTGCTGTGGTATTACTTCTTGTACTACTAATATAGTCAATGAATTTTAAACACGGGTCGTTCTTCCCAGATTATTAGTATGCCAGTTCTTTGCACATCTATCAAAATATCTTTATTTGATTGTTGACGAACTGCTCTGAACATTTCGTACTTCACTCTTACGTGTCACATCAAGTATTTCTCGTGTTCCGCAAAAAGTCTTGGCAATTATCTTCCTTCTAGAAATGTTTGTCTAACTTTTGTCACTGTCGATTTAGGAGACATCCAGTCCTCATCAACTGAACCGCCTGCTGTGGAATTTGTTCTCTCAGTATTTATACAACCAGCAAATTATATACACTATTCATAATGCCTCATTACACGAATATGTGTTGGCTTCTAACATTATTTAAAATATGTTTACTACTGTATTCACGAATACCCATGAAAGTTGTTCTATTTCAGTCATTCGCGGATGAGTCTCAGTCTTTCTTCATTAAACCAACTGTTCTTCACTGTCTTTTTCCAAGTTCGTATTTTTCTGTAGCTGCTAATATTTTTCTCTGATTTACTCCTTATAAATACGTGCACTCCTTTTCATGAGAACCTCCCACTGTGGTATTTCTTATCGCAGTACGTATATAATCAGCGAATTATAAACTCATGCGATTTTTCCCCATTATGATAGTGTATCAGCTCTTTGCACATCGATTAAGAAACCTTTATATCGTGTTCAGGAAATGTTCTAAGCATTTTTGTACTTCAGTCTTTCGTCAGTGAGTTGAAGAACTTCTTCTCTTACCCAGAAATGTTTCTCAGCGTTCTTCCCTGTACGTATCTTTGTCTTACATTTGTCACTAGGGCTTTTAAATGCATCCAATCCTGTTCAACTAGCATGGCTACACAGTATGTACATCCGACACAGTTTGAAATATTTGTGATTATTCCTTAGTACTCCAGAATCACGGGACTGGCCACATTGGTTAATTTCTTGGATTTCTCTAATGAAGCTGTCCTATGAGCATTTTTGTAGGTCATTCCTTCGTCAATCGGGTTAAGTATTTCATCTGTTTCCAGTAAATTCGTCGTAGTCATTTTCCCTTTACGTATGTTTGTCTAACGTCTCTGATTGTGCATTTTGAAGGCGTCCACCACTATACAACTGAACTGCCTTCAGTGGTATTTCTTATCGGAAAATGTGTATTAGGTATGAAATTCAAAGACGTGATATTTTCCCTGTGTTTCAATACTTTACGTACTTACACATTTAATAACATATCCTTATGGCAGTAATCAGCACCTACGCTAAACATGATCACCCTTTTGTTATACTCCCAACTTTTTTCCATCAGTTGACGGATAGAAAATATCAGGGCGATCGTGCTTCTTCCTTTCCTAAGCCCATGCTGTTCTTCACTTAGCTCCTTTTCTACCTTTTCACTTAATCGATTTAGTAAAATTATTTCAAAAATCTGGGTGTATGTCTCATAAGGGTTATTCCTCTGTAGTTTTTACAAAGTCTTTTATTGCCTTTATTGAAGATGGGGACGATTTCTCCTGTTTTCCAGTCGTCAGGTATTGTACTATTTCTCCACACGCTTGATAGTACTCTATACAGCCACTGCATTCCCACTGGACCTGCTGCTCTTGTCATGTCCACTGATACTTCATCAGGTCCTGGGGCTTTCCCCTCATTCATATTGTTCACAGCTTTTTCCATTTCTTCCCGTGTAATTTGTCCTAATTCTGCTTCCCAGCTTCTCTCAATTTGTCCATTATTTGTTGTTTCCTCATGTACCTGCTCCTCGGCGTTTAACGGCTTCCTAAAATGTTCTTTCCAGAGATCCTGGATCTTCAATAATGGTCCTGTCCTCTGTTTCCATCTTTACTGGGACTTCAGAACCTTTCATTTTATTTTTCATCATTTTATAGAACATTTTCTTATTGCTCTTCACATCTTCTTCAAGTTTTTTATTTGTAAACTCTTGCCATGCCTTTTTCTTTGCTGTTTCCACTATTTCTTTGCACTTCTTCTTTTCCTCTATATCTCTTTCATGGTCTTCGTCATTTTTAGATTTCCACCACTATCTCAATGCTCCCTTTTTTCTTCTATCTGCTTGGATTGTGGTATCATCCCACCAACTTGTTTGTCTTATTTTTTCCTTTCCAGATGTTCTGCCACATACTTTTTGTGCTGCTTCGACTGAAGTGTCTTTGAATACACTCCATTCTTTTTCTACATCGCAGAAAACTTGTTTTGGAAATTTTTGTGTGATTAATTCTCTCTACTTCTCGGCACATTCTCTCTCCTTCAGTTTCCAACCCCGTATCCTCTTCACTTTCTTCTGTTTTCTATTTTTCACACACTGATTCATTTTCCATTGTCCCACCAGTAATCTATGATCACCATCTGCACTCACACTTGGAATTACCTTCACATTTGTTACTTTCTCTCCCCATTCCCTATCTACTAGAATATGACCAATTACACTCTTGGTTCTTCCATCCCAACTGTATTTGGTGGTAACATGACTTTCTCTCTTCATAAACCAGCTGTTTGCTATTTTCATTCCATTCCTCTGGCACAAATCCAGGAGTCTTTCCCCTTCTTCATTTCTGCCTCCATATCCAAAACATCCCAATACTTGCTCAAATCCCTTTTTGTCTTTGCCCACCTGTGCATTAAAATCTCTCATCACTATATTAGCACTCTCTATATGGTTTTCTAACACATCTTCAAAGTCCATCTTTTCTTCTTCGCTACATCCAACTTGAGGTGCATAAATCTGGATTACTTTTAGTGTTTCTTTTTGGAATCTCAGGTTTAAGATTATGATCCTGTCTGATGTATATCTCACATTTTCAATACAGCTTTGTACATTCTTATTCCCCAACATTGCCATACCATTTCTTCCAGACCTGTTATTCCCACTCCAGTACAGTTTTCCTCCTCCTCTCAAATTCTTCTTACCATTTCCCTTCCACTTTGTTTCGCTTAATCCCAATATATCTAACTTCCTCTCTGTTAGTACATTTGTCATTTCTTCCTTTTTTCTGTTGAGGTCTAATATATTAAGGTTTCCAACACTTAGGTTAATTTTTAGTCCAGTTTGTTTCATCTTCTTGTACTGATGAATATCATCAGGTCTCTCATCATTTGCACCAGTACTTGAAGAAGCATTGGGGTCAAATCCTGAGTGGTTCGTTCCGAGGCTCGTCTGTGTTTTGAAAGCAATGTATGAAGACTTTCCGACTGGCTTGCTAGGCCTAACGCAAGAAAGGGGTTTGTCTCCCTTATCCTTTGGAGTTTCTCCTCCACCAATAGGCAGTGGTTCCCTTCTCATTTAATCCCCAGAAAGGAGGGTTGCCCTATCTGCCAGCTACGCCGTGCCGAAGACTTGCTTCTCCGCCGTCGCTGCCAGTAAGGTCTTCACCCGTAACCCTGGGCGTGGATTCTGTGTTATACCCCATGGCATTGGGTCCCTGCCTGAACTCAGCCATCCTAGCACTCCGGCCTACTGAAGTGTAGGATGCCCACATCCGTGACGTGGACGTGCCAGACAGTAGTTACCCCAGTGGAGGAATAGGGAAAGGCACCTTACCTCCCTGGAGCCGGGTTAATGATTGTGTATGGTGCCACAATCAAAGGTGAAGTATTTCTCATGAGATAAAATTTTTTTCCTCCCTCCCTTAATGGACCACTACTCTTCATACTGTTGTATGTCTTACAGCAGTATCCATACAGTCGGAGAATTCCGAAGCTGTCATCATTTCCTACTATATCAGGATACTGATCATTTTTGTACATCATTTCTTCGTCATTCACTGGAATATTTCTTATGTTTCTTAAAAATTCCGTAATTCTCTTCCTTGTACGTAAGTTTCTCTGATTACTGTGTTTCCTCCGTTTAAAGTCATCTATTGCTCTTCAACTGGACTGTTTGCTGTGGTATTACTTCAGGGGTCGTTCTTCCCAGGTTGTTAGTATTCCAATTCTTTGCACAACGATAAAAATATCTTTATTTGATTGTTCATGAACTGACTCTTACGTGTCACATCAAGTACTGCTGCTGTTCCGCAATATGCCTTGGCAGTTTTCTTCCTTCTAGAAATGTTTGTCTAACTTTTGTCACGCTCCTTTTAGGAGACATCGACTCCTCATCAACTGAACTGCCTGCTGTGGAATTTGTTCTCTCTGTATTTGTACCAGCAGCAAATTACATACACTATCCATAATCCCTCATTACATAAATATGTGTTGGCTTCTAACATTAATTAAAATACGTTTATTGCTGTATTCACGAATACCCATGAACGCTGTTCTATTTCAGTGATTCGCGGATGAGACTCAGTCTTTCTTCATTAAAGCAAATGTTCTTCACCGTCTTTTTCCAAGTTCGTATTTTTCTGTAGCTGCTAATATTTATCTCTGACTTATCCCTTATAAATACGTCAACTCCTCTTCATGAGAACCTCCCACTGTGGTATTTGTTTTTGCAGAACGTATATAATCAATGTATTTCAAACACATTTTTCAAGAATTTCGCACTGATTGCATTGTACTTTAGCATTTCATAGTTGAACGACTTTCGACATTGGGTAAAATACTTGTAATCCTGTATTCATGAATTCCCATGTCCATTGTTATAGCTCATTCTTTCGTCAATCAGGTGAAGTAGTTCTTTGTTTTCCGTAATTCTTCTCAATCATGTTCCTGGTTCGTATGCTTATCTAATTTCCATGATTCCCGTTTTTGAAATACCCACTTCTGTTCATTGCAACTGCCAACTATTGTAGTGCTTATGGCAGAACACAAGTACCAGTGAATTCCAAGCACATGCAATTTTCCCCAGGTATTTTATTATTGCAGGTTTTTTGACACTGAATAAAATACCTACACATTCTGCATCCATGATTTGAACTCAACATTTTTGTACACCATTCTTTCGTCAGTTATTTCATGTACTTCCTCTTCTATCTAAAATGGCTTCACAGTTGTCTTTCTTGTACCTCTGTGTTTGTACTTTCTTCGACACTAAAGTTTAAAGAGCGTCAGTGCTCCTCAACTGAACCACTTGCTGTGCTGTTTCTTATTGCAATACCTATGGCCTGAGAGAATTCAAACAGATGCGATATTACTTAGCGTTACGGTTTTTCACATTGATTAAAATAGCTCTGATTGTGTATTACTGAAGCATCTTAAATGTTTTTGTAGCGCATTTTTTTCGTTAAATGGTAAGAAGCATTTCTTCTGTTTCCCACAAACTGTTCGCATTTGACTTCCTTGTACGTATGTCTTTCTTACTTCTCTGATACCCAACTTAATGACATCGACTGCACTTCAATTGAAGTGCTTGTTGTGGTATTTCTAATCGCAGTACGTATGTAATCAGCGGAATATAAACACATGCGATTTCCCCCCAGTATGATAGTGTGTCAGCTCTTGGAACATCGATTAGAAAACCTTTATATCCGTGTTCAGGAAATGCCCTGAACATTTTTGTACTTCAGTGTTTCGTCAGTGAATTGAAGACATTCTTCTCTTACCGAGAAATCTTTCGGAGCAGTGTCACCTCTGCGTATCTTTATCTAATATCTGTCACTAGCGTTTTTAAATGTATCCACTCCAGTTCAACTGGCATGGCTACACAGTATGTACAGCCCAGACAATTTGAAATAGATGTGATTATTCCTTAGTATTTCAGAATCACAATACTGGCCACATTGGTTAATTACGTGTATTTCTCTAATGATGATGACCTCTGAACAGTTTTGTGCGTCATTCCTTCGTCAATCAGGTGAAGTAGTTCATCTGTTTCCAGTAAATTCGTCGCAGTGATTTTCCCTCTACGAATCTTTGTCTAACGTCTAACTTTGAAGTCATCCACCACTGTTCAACTGAACTACCTTCAATGGTATTTCTTATTGCAAAATGTGTATAAGCTATGAATTTCCTATTCGTGATATTGCCCTGTGTTTCAGTACTTTACGTGCTTACACATTGAATAACATATCTTTAGTCAGTATTCTGTAACTACCCTAAACATTTTGTACTGCATTCTTTCGTGACTCATATGTCCTTCTTCTTCTTCTTCTTCTTCTTCTCGCGGATGTATCACTTAGGACCACACGTAATCAACATTTGTTGGCCTTCCTTTTCGCCCAGTATTCCTTCATAAACAACGAATGGGCTAGCTTTCGTTGCGTAGACCATGTATGTCGGTTAGTTTTTCTCTCTTCTTCCTCAAAACCCCGTGTGTTCGTGATTTTTCTGATTTCATTTCTATCATGTAGATTTGGAGACCCTAATTCTCTCAGGTCTTTTTCCGTCTGTTTGTACCAGTTCGGTCTTGTAGTTTTGTTCTTTAAAAATGTATGGATTTTGTGCGTTAACCTGTTTGAGTCTATTCTTTCTAAGTGCCCCATGAATTGAATTCTTCTCATGCGCATTGTGTCTGTTATTTTGGAGATATTTTTATATATTTCTGCATTGGGTTTTGGATAATGCACCCCATCTTTAGTTCTTGGTCCTAGGATTTTCCTCATTATCTTACGTTCTTTCACTTCTAATTCCTCTTTTAGTGTTCTGTGTTTAAGGTTTGGTGTCTCAGATGCGTAGATAGCTTCGGGTCTAATTACTGTTGTATAGTGTGGTATTTTGCAGTTCCACGAGAGACTCTTTTTGTTGTAAATGTGTTTTGCTAACTGAAACGCCGTCTCCATTTTCCGGACTCTTGATCTGACTTATTTCTTTTCATTAAAATTTTCTGCAATCCATTCACCTAAATATTTAAATTCTTTTATTCGAGAGATGTATTTATTACCAATTTTGAGATCAGAAGGTGCATCTTTGATGTCAGTCATAATTTTTTTTTTAAATGAAATTTGTAATCCTATTTTACCTGCCTGTTCTTGTAATAATTCTAGCTGTTTCTGTGCATCGGTAATGTCTTGTGCGATCAGTGCCATGTCATCAGCAAATGCTAAACGGTCTAATTCTATGCTCTTATGTCTTGGTCCCAGTCTGTGTGCTGGTGCACCTGCTTTTTTCCATTCTCTAACAACTTTTTCAAGAGCACAATTTAAGAGCACTGGGGACAGTACATCCCCTTGTCGTACTTCTGTGTCTATTTCATATTCTGTGCTCAATTCATCTTCCCTCAGCCATTTGAAGTATTTCTCATATGACCAAATTTTTTCTTGCTTGCCTCCTTTAATGGACAACTCCTTTTCGTACTGCTGTATGTCTTATCACACAGAGAATTACGCAGTTGTCATCATTTCCTACTATATCAGGACACTGAACATTTGTGAACTTCATTTCTTCGTCAATCGCTTGAGTATTTCTTATGTTTCTTGAACATTCTGCAGTTGTCTTCCTTGTACGTACGTTTCTGTGATTACTGTGATTCTCCCATTTGAAGTCATCCATTACTCTTCAACTGAACTATTTTCTGTGGTATTACTTCTTGTACTAGAGATAAACTCAATGAATTTTAAACACGTGTCGATCTTCCCAGTTTTTTAGTATGCCAATTCTTTACGCATCGATGAAAATATCATTAGTTGATTATCATGAACTGCTGTGAATAATCCGTACTTCACTCTTGCGTGTCACATCAAATACTTCTCCTGTTCTGCAAAAAGTGTTGGCAGTTATCTTGCTTCCAGAGATTTTTGTCTAATTTTGTCACTGTCGCTAAGAGACATCCACTCCTTATCAACTGAACTGACTGCTTTGGAGTTTGTAATCTCAGTATTACACAATCATCAAATTACATACACTATTCATAATCCCGTAATATGTCCTAATGTGTTGTCTTCTCACATTAATTAAAATACCTTTATTACTGTATTCACGAATATCCATGATCGTTGTTTGTTTCAGTCATTCGCGGATTGTTGTTGTTGTTGTTGTGGTCTTCAGTCCTGAGACTGGTTTGATGCAGCTCTCCATGCTACTCTATCCTGTGCAAGCTTTTTCATCTCCCAGTACCTACTGCAACCTACATCCTTCTGAATCTGCTTAGTGTATTCATCTCTTGGTCTCCCCCTACGATTTTTACCCTCCACGCTGCCCTCCAATACTAAATTGGTGATCCCTTGATGCCTCAGAACATGTCCTACCAACCGACCCCTTCCTCTGGTCAAGTTGTGCCACAAACGTCTCTTCTCCCCAATCCTATTCAATACTTCCTCATTAGTTATGTGATCTACCCATCCAATCTTCAGCATTCTTCTGTAGCACCACATTTCGAAAGCTTCTATTCTCTTCTTGTCCAAACTATTTATCGTCCATGTTTCACTTCCATACATGGCTACACTCCATACGAATATTTTCAGAAATGACTTCCTGACACTTAAATCAATACTGGATGTTAACAAATTTCTCTTCTTCAGAAACGCTTTCCTCGCCATTGCCAGCCTACATTTTATATCCTCTCTACTTCGACCATCATCAGTTATTTTGCTCCCCAAATAGCAAAACTCCTTTACTACTTTCAGTGTCTCATTTCCTAATCTAATTCCCTCAGCATCACCCGACTTAATTAGACTACATTCCATTATCCTTGTTTTGCATTTGTTGATGTCCTTTCAAGACACTGTCCATTCCATTCAACTGCTCTTCCAAGTCCTTTGCCGTCTCTGACAGAATTACAATATCATCGGCGAACCTCAAAGTTTTTATTTCTTCTCCATGAATTTTAATACCTACTCCGAATTTTTCTTTTGTTTCCTTTACTGCTTGCTCAATATACAGATTGAACAACATCGGGGACAGGCTACAACCCTGTCTTACTCCCTTCCCAACCACTGCTTCCCTTTCATGTCCCTCGACTCTTATAACTGCCATCTGGTTTCTGTACAAATTGTAAATAGCCTTTCGCTCCCTGTATTTTACCCCTGCCACCTTTAGAATTTGAAAGAGAGTATTCCAGTCAACATTGTCAAAAGCTTTCTCTAAGTCTACAAATGCTAGAAACGTAGGTTTGCCTTTCCTTAATCTTTCTTCTAAGATAAGTCGTAAGGTCAGTATTGCCTCACGTGTTCCAGTGTTTCTACGGAATCCAAACTGATCTTCCCCGAGGTTGGCTTCTACTAGTTTTTCCATTCGCCTGTAAAGAATTCGTGTTAGTATTTTGCAGCTGTGACTTATTAAGCTAATAGTTCGGTAATTTTCACATCTGTCAACACCTGCTTTCTTTGGGATTGGAATTATTATATTCTTCTTGAAGTCTGTGGGTATTTCGCCTGTTTCATACATCTTGCTCACCAGATGGTAGAGTTTTGTCAGGACTGGCTCTCCCACGGCCGTCAGTAGTTCCAATGGAATATTGTCTACTCCGGGGGCCTTGTTTCGACTCAGGTCTTTCAGTGCTCTGTCAAACTCTTCACGCTGTATCGTATCTCCCATTTCATCTTCATCTACATCCTCTTCCATTTCCATAATATTGTCCTCAAGTACATCGCCCTTGTATAGACCCTCTATATACTCCTTCCACCTTTCTGCTTTCCCTTCTTTGCTTAGAACTGGGTTTCCATCTGAGCTCTTGATATCCATACAAGTCGTTCTCTTATCTCCAAAGGTCTCTTTAATTTTCCTGTAGCAGTATCTATCTTACCCTTAGTGAGATAGGCCTCTACATCCTTACATTTGTCCTCTAGCCATCCCTGCTTAGCCATTTTGCACTTCCTGTCGATATCATTTTTGAGACGTTTGTATTCCTTTTTGCCTGTTTCACTTACTGCATTTTTATATTTTCTCCTTTCATCAATAAAATTCAATATATCTTCTGTTACCCAAGGATTTCTACTAGCCCTCGTCTTTTTACCTACTTGATCCTCTGCTGCCTTCACTACTTCATCCCTCAAAGCTACCCATTCTTCTTCTACTGTATTTATTTCCCCCATTCCTGTCAATTGCTCCCTTATGCTCTCCCTGAATCTCTGTACAACCTCTGGTTCTTTTAGTTTATCCAGGTCCCATCTCCTTAAATTCCCACCTTTTTGCAGTTTCTTCAGTTTTAATCTACAGGTCATAACCAATAGATTGTGGTCAGAGTCCACATCTGCCCCTGGAAATGTCTTACAATTTAAAACCTGGTTCCTAAATCTCTGTCTTACCATTATATAATCTATCTGATACCTTTTAGTATCTCCAGGGTTCTTCCATGTATACAACCTTCTTTCATGATTCTTAAACCAAGTGTTAGTTATGATTATGTTGTGCTCTGTGCAAAATTCTACCAGGCGGCTTCCTCTTTCATTTCTGTCCCCCAATCCATATTCACCTACTATGTTTCCTTCTCTCCCTTTTCCTACACTCGAATTCCAGTCACCCATGACTATTAAATTTTCGTCTCCCTTCACAATCTGAATAATTTCTTTTATTTCATCATACATTTCTTCAATTTCTTCGTCATCTGCAGAGCTAGTTGGCATATAAACTTGTACTACTGTAGTAGGTGTGGGCTTCGTATCTATCTTGGCCACAATAATGCGTTCACTATGCTGTTTGTAGTAGCTTACCCGCATTCCTATTTTCCTATTCATTATTAAACCTACTCCTGCATTACCCCTATTTGATTTTGTGTTTATAACCCTGTAGTCACCTGACCAGAAGTCTTGTTCCTCCTGCCACCGAACTTCACTAATTCCCACTATATCTAACTTCAACCTATCCATTTCCCTTTTTAAATTTTCTAACCCACCTGCCCGATTAAGGGATCTGACATTCCACGCTCCGATCCGTAGAACGCCAGTTTTCTTTCTCCTGATAACGACATCCTCTTGAGTAGTCCCCGCCAGGAGATCCGAATGGGGGACTATTTTACCTCCGGAATATTTTACCCAAGAGGACGCCATCATCATGTAATCATACAGTAAAGCTGCATGCCCTCGGGAAAAATTACGGCTGTAGTTTCCCCTTCGCGGATTAGCCTCAGTATTTCTTCATTAAACCAACTGTTCTTCACTGTATTTCTCTGGCTGCTTTTATTTTCCTCTGACATTTCGCTTATGACTTAATCCACACTTCTCCATGAGATCTGCCCACAGAGGTATCTCTTTTCTGGAAATGTATATAATTAGTGTATTTTAGACACATGTTTCAAGAATTTCGCACAGTTTGCATTATTCTTTAGCATTTCAGAATTGAACAACTTTCAACCTTGAATAGAATACTTGTATTTCTGTAATCATGAATTACCATTAACATTTTCATAATGGTTGTAAAGAATCCGCTTCGATTTCAAATAGAAACCGGCTGTTGACCTAGGTGTCGACACGGATAAGTATGCCGTTTCGGAACACACTTAAGCTACAAACTGACTAAATAGGCATGTACCAACATTAATACACAACGCACAAAGGGCAAAAATGCTCACATAAAACGTAAAATAAACGGTACGTATGTGCCATGTCAATAGCTGTACTTAACTCAAACGTCAGAAGCGTGCTTCCTCACTCCAGCCAACGTTCGGTGGGCCGCGGGCTCTGAGGTAAACTGATGTGGCCCCGGCAACTAGACTGTGATAATGTCAGAAAGAAACGCGCATGCGCAAATGGAGAAATCGTCTTCATCCATGTGATTGGCATAAAATGTGTTACGAAAGTGATCCTTTGAGCGAATCAGTGGCCCACGGAGTTAATGTGTGTGTATGTACTCGTATAATGTCCTAGCTCGAGGGCAATTTAATAGAACTTGGACAGGCTGAAGCTATATATTTGGGATAGCAAATTCCACAAATGGTCAAAAACCATGCTCGTAAGACAGACAAAATGGCATTAGCTACAAACAGGCTAAAAATATAGGAGATGAAGAACCCATTTTTCAATTACTTGGTGTCGGTGAGTGTATTGGATGATTACGATGGATAAGCATATAAGCCACTGTATTAAATTTTAGGCGTTACAGCGAGGAAAATCGTCAAATTAGTATGACAGGCTTAATGTAATTGCGTGAAAGGACGTGCAACGTCGCCATAATCGCCCTTAATATCTCCTGACTGACAGACGTCATTTTGAATAGTGCTATCGGATATGTAGCACAATAGTATGAAAAGAACATAAAGCTAAATTAGTTTATTAAAATCAGATTCTTGAGGTACTGAATCATGCAACTTAATCAAGTGAGGTCTGTAAACGCATATAGCGTTCAACAGACAATCTACCTTTATGTTGTAATAGCTGTTGACGTGAAAGGTCAAATAATGTAAAAGGGTTAATATACATGCGCGATAGGACGAACAACGTCGCTTTCATGGACCTTATTATCTACTGACCGACAGAGGTCAAAGTGATTAGTGCTATCAGGTGTTACCAAAATGGTATGCAAAGTTATGTGTATATTGTGAAGAGACGTACGACGTCAATTCAACATTTTTTAAAAGGGCTATGGAACTGTTTATTAATTTTAGGCCAGACCTCAGACTTGGAATGATGAGACTAAAAATATCCGAGCCTCACCATATTCGACTTGGATAATTATAACTAAGTGGGAATGGCTATTTGGACCGTATTAGAGATATTGGAGCTTGTAAGAAGTAAGAATACTGTGAACATGTACAAGAATCACTCATTATAAGGCGTTAAATTAAGAAAAAGCGTGTGTATTGTATTAGTGTGGCCACTTTTGTAAGGGCACCCGTCATAACTAAGATTAAGGTAATCTAGAGCGTCACTGAACGAATTGACCATCCGTGACACCAAGCGACCTAATGAATCTTTCGGCAAGCTCTATGTCGTATGATAGAATGTGAAGCACTGAGCAATTGGATAAAACGTTCGAAATTTTATTGTTTGCTTTTTTAACTGGACTTGGTCGTTAATGATTTAGTCTTTATCAAACCATAGATGTTTGAAAATCTCCATTTCATTTAATATGTCTAATTTCGTACCCTTAACTTCAGAATGAAGCAGCTCGGTACAGCTTGGGTGATTAGGCGCCTGAGCCATTTGTAGTAGATGTTCAGCGAAGGTGGAACCTCGCGTACCGTCACCACTTCTGGTGGGAATATGTTCCAGATATCTAGTAGCTGGCGTTCGACCAGTTTGCCCCTTATAATATTTCGCACAATCACCGCAAGTAGTTTTGCAAACCCCAGACTGAGAAAGTTTATTACCAGCGAATTGTAAAGAGTGGATTAATGTCTTTTTCAAATTATTGTTAGTGGAGAAGGCTACTACAAATCCATTGCTTTGAGTAAACGTCCTAATTTGTAACTTATTATACCGATGAAAGGAGCAGATATAAATGACACTGGTTCTTCATCGACTGCATTATGTAATGTGGAAGCCGTATTATTATTTTTATTCATTTTCTTACTATATATTCGTCTTACTAAGTCTGAATTAACCGTTATTTTTAGCGATAGTTTCCAGCGTAACTAATTCCGTTTCTAGCGCATCCAAGGAAGGGGGATAGCCATGCCACGATGTAGATTTGAATGAAGTAAGGCCATTTCTTGGGATTGCGGATGTGCAGAGTCACCAGGAATAATATTAGCAGAATATGTATTTTTTCGATGTATATTACAAGCATTGTGGCTTTCCACTATAATTTAGGTGATATCTAAATAATTTAAGGACCTCGTAGAGGACTCCATTTCAGACGTGAAATTGATGTTTTCATGAAATTCGTTAAATATTCTAAACTTGTGGTCTATTCGTTTTGAGTGCCATTAATGACAAAGATTGTATCGTAAACATATCTTGCATGAAATTTTATTTTACTCAAAATCAAAATCTATGCATTACTGGAGAGAAAATCAGATTTTATACAGTGCAGTATAGTTTCATAAAGAATACGAGCTATTGGGTTTCAATGATAAAATGTATTTTCAACCCTTCGGATTAGCTAAGGGAATCCCAGTAGCTGGTATTCTTTCTGAAATTTGTCCAGTTATGCAGAGATTTTGACTTTGAGTAAAATAAAATTTTATGCAGCTATGTTGTTTAATACAATCCTTGTCATTAATGGCACTCAAAATTATATAGACCACATATTTTCAATATTTAACGTGTTTCATGAAAACATCAGTTTCACGTATGAAATTGAATCCTCTACGAGGTCCTTACACTATTTAGATCAAACGTTGACTGTAGTGGAGAGCCACATTGCGTTAATATGTATCAACAAAATACATATTCCGATAACATTATTCCTGGTGACTCTCCATATCCGCAATCCCAAAAAATGGCCTTCTTTCATTCAAGTCTACATCGTGGCATGGGTATGTCCCCTTTCCCGGAGGCGCTAGAATGGGCATTAGTTGTGCTGGAAACCATCGCTTAAAATAGCGGTTACAATTCACATTAAGATGAATGCACAGTAAGAAAATAAACGAAAATAACAATACGGCCTCCACATTAGGTGATACAGTAGATGACGCACCAATGGCAATTATATCTGTTCCTTCCATAGGTAAAATAAGTTACAAATTTGTACGTTTACTTAAAACTTATGGATTGAGAGTGGCCTTCTCCACTAATAATAATTTGAAAAAGAACCAAATCTACTCTTTATAATTCGCTGGTAGTAAACTTTCTCAGTCTAGGGTTTACAAAAGTACTTGCCTTGACTGTCCGAAATATTATATTGGTCAAACAGGTCGAGCGCTAGCTACTAGATATAAGGATCATATTATCACAAGAAGTGGTAGCAGTACGCGAGGTTCCACCTTTGCTGAACGTCTCGTACAAATGGCTCACGCGCCTATTCCCCCGTCCAGTAGCGAGCTGCTTCATTCTGAATTTAAGGGTATGAAATTAGACATATTAGAAGAAATGGAGATTTTCAAACGTCTATGGTATGACAAATACTGCACCCTTCTCGATCAACTCCAATTAAAAAACAAAAACAAAAATTTTCGAAGGTATTATACCCATGCTCAGTGCTTCACATTCTACCAAACGACATAGAAGGTAGCCGATGCATTCATGCGGTCGCTTGGTATCACGGATGGTCAGTACGTGCAGTCGTTCTGTATTTTTCTTTATTCTTAGTTATGACGGCTGCCGTTAAAAATGTGTGCGCACTAAAACAATACACATGCTTTTTTCTTTCATTAAAAGCCTTACATGAGTGATTCTTGTACATGTTCACAATATTCTCACTTCTTTCAAGCTCCAATATTACTAATATGGTCCAAATAGCCATTACCACTTAGTTATAATCATCCAAGTCGAATATGGTGATGCAAGGATGATTTTAGTCATATTCATTCCAAGTCAGAGCTCTGGCCTAAAATTAGGAAATAAATCCTTAACCTTTTCAAAGAAAAACGTTTAAGTGACACGGTACGTCTTTTCACGATATACACATAAATTTGCATTTGATTTTGGTAACACTTCATAGCACTGCTCACTCTCTGTGGGTCAATAGATAAAAAGGGCGATGACAGCGACGTTCCTTTCACGCATGTATATTAAGTCCGGTACATTATTTGGCCTTTTACGTCAGTAGCTATTAGAACATAAGGTAATTTGTCTGTTGAACGCCATATGCGTTGATTAAACTTCATGGTTCAGTAGCAGAAGTACCTGATTTTATGAAACTAGTTTCGCTTTAGGTTCTTTTTACACCGTTTTGCTACATATCCAATAGCACTATTCAAAATTACCTCTGCCGGTCATTAGACATTAAGAGCGATGAAGGCGACGTTGTACGTCCTTTCTCGCATTAAGCCTGTTATACTAATTTGGCTCTTTTCTAGTCAATAGCGCTTAGAATTTAAAATAGTAACTTTACACGCTTATCCATGCGTAGTCATCAAATACCATCACTGACCCCATATAATTGTAAAATGGGTTATTCATCCCACATATTTTTAGCGTGCTTCTAGCTGATGGTATTTTGTCTGTCCTGTGTGCATGCGTTTTGCCCATCCGTGAAATTTGCCATCCCACATATATAGCTTCAGCCTATCCACGTTCTATAGTTCTATAAAAGTGGTTCTCGAGTTAGGAAATTATTCATACTCACGCATTAAATTGCTGCACCTTTGACCCGGTCATCGGATCACTTTCGTAACACATTTTATGCCAATCACATTGCAGAAGACGATTTAATATTTGCGCATGCGCGTTCCTTTCTGAAATTCTCACAGCCCAACTACCGGCACCACCTCAGTTTTCCTGAGACCCTGTGGCCCACCGAATGTTGGCTGGGGTGAGGAAATACGCTTCAGACGTTTACGCTAAGTACAGCTACTGCCACGGTACACACGTACCGTTATTTTTACTTTTTATGGGAGTCTTTGGCCCCTTTGGGCGTTCTGTATTAATGTTGAACCATGCCTCTTTAGGCAGTTTGTAGTTTAAGTGTGTTCCGAAGAAGGTGTGGTGATCCGCGCCGAAACCTAGGTCAACATCCGGTTTCCATTTACAAACAAGGCGGATTCGTAATAATCATTAAATTATTCACGACTGCTGACGCACTGCAATGTTAAAAGTTCTCAACATTTTTATAGCTAATTCCTTCGTCAATCAGTTGAAGTAGTTCTTTGTTTCCCGTAATTCTTCGCAATGATGTTCCTTGTACGTATGCTTGTCTAGTTTCTCTGATTCCTGTTTTTGTAATATCCACTACTGCTCATTGCAACTCTGTCCTGTTGTACTGCTTATCACAGTACGAATGTAATCAGTGATTTCCAAACACATGCAATTTTTCTCCGGTATTTCAGTATATGTTTTTACACTGATTAAAATACTTTTAATTCTGTATCCATGTTTTGCGATCAACATTTTTATTTGCCATTGTTTCGTCAGTTATCTGAAGTACTTCCTCCGCTATCCAAAATGGCTTCACAGTTGTCATCCTTGTACCTCTGTGTTTGTACTTACTCCCACTCCGAAGTTTAAAGAGAGAGTCAGAGCTCTTCAACTGAACCTAATGCTGTGTTATCTCTTATTACCACACTTAATGCCGCAGAGCTATCAAAGAGATGCGATACTGCTTCGCATTACAGTTTATGCAGATTCATTAAAATACCTCCGATTCTGTATTCATGAAGGAACCTGAATGTATTTGTAGGTCATTTTTTCGTTTTCCCACAAACTGTTCGCATTTGACCTCCTAGTACGTCTGTGTTTGCAAATTCTCTGATTCCCAACTTAAAGACATAGAGTACTCTTCAGTTGAACTGCTTACCGTGTCGAACTTGTGGCAGTACATATGTAATCAGCGAATTACAAACACATGCGATTATTCCCATTTTGATAGTGTGTCAGCTCTTTCCACACCGATAATAATACCTTTATGTCTGCACTCAGGAACTGCCGTGAACATTTTTGTACTTAAGTCTTTCGTCAGTTAGTTTAAGATCTACTTCTGTATCCCAAAAATCCCTCGCAGCGCTATTCGCTGTAGGTATATTTGTCTAACATCTGTCACTACTACTTTTAACTGCATAAACTCCACTTCACTGGCATGGCTACACAGGATGTACAGCCCAGACAATTTGAAATGTTTGTGATTATTCCTTAGTATTTCAGAGTCACACGATTGGCCACATTGGTTAATTACTTGTATTCTCTAATTATGATTGCTCTGAACCCTATTTGTAGGTCATTCCTTCGTCACTCAGGTGATGTAGTTCATATGTTTCCCGTAAACACGTCGCTGTGATGTTCCCTCTACGTATATTTGTCTAATGCCTCTGATTCTCCATTTTCAAGACATCCACCACTGTTCAACAGAACTGCCTTCAATGGTATTTCTTACCGAAAAATGTGTATAAGCTAAGAATTTCAGACACGTGATATTTCCCCTGTATTTCAGGACTTCACATATTTACACACCGAGTAACGTATCTCTATGGCAGTAATCAGTTTTTTTCTGTTACCCAAAAATTCCGTTTAATTTGCCTTCATTATATTCATGAACAGCTCTGAACATGTCGTGCTTCACTCTTATACGTCAGATGAATTACTTCTCCTGTTTCGCAAAAGTCTTTGTAGTTATCTTCCTTCTAGAATTGTTTGTCGAACTTGTAAAGATCTTAGTGTAACTTCTCTTATTTTTCCCATTTGAACTCATTACACTGTTCGACATGGGTTCTATTTCTGATGTTAAAGTGGGTGCTTCTAGACCATTTTACCATGGGAAATTCAAATATGTAAACAAAATATCGTTATCAGGGATACTTTTTATGTAATATGTATATATATGTATATTCACAATTCATGGAAAACACAGAGACGTTATAGAGAATTACGGGTATGTTGCCGCATCCAGTGGCGATAGAATGTGATAATTTCTTGTGCAACAGCAGGTGGGAAGAATCAGACATCATTAGGTTATCCCCCGCCACACCTATGTCATTAAGACCACCTGAAACATCTCATTAACTCGAACGGCGACAGCCGGTCGCTGCCTCGGAAGTAAAGCTTCACGCCTCCTAGGGGCAGTGCGTCGAGTTTACAACAGTGGTGTTAGCCGCAATTTGTGTCAGTCTTAACGAGTGGGTGTTTTGGCTGCAAGTAACTGTCTGTCATATTTCCGAGCACGGTTGAATTTTTTAGTTCCTGTGTGCAAACTGATTTAGCCTGGTGCTGAAGGTAAAACAACTGCTTGTTTTTACACATCAGCATTCCTCTAGTTCCCTACTATTAATTTAATACAGGTGTATCACCAAAGTGGTATTTTTAAATTTGCAGAAATGCCACGTCATCGTGGATGTCGATACAGCCAGACAACTTCTGCTACATCTGTGGGAAGTTCACTTTTGCCAGAAATAGGAAGAAAATTTCTTCAGTCATAAAGAAAGCATACAAACATTACTTTGGAGTAGAGGTAGGAGACCAAGATGAAGAATGGGCACCACATTTCTGTTGTGCTACATGTTACTGCAAACTAATTCAGTGGTGGAAAGGTAAAGAGAATGTGGCGTTGTTTGCTGTTCCCATGGTGTGGAGGGAGCCTAAGGACCATGTTACTGATTGTTATTTCTGTCTAACAGAAATTTAGGGTTTTACAAACAAAAAGTCGAAGAGGCACATTGTTTACCCAGATCTGCCTTCAGCGAGAATGGCAGTGCAGCATTCCGACAACCTTCCAGTACCTTCAAGAGCTCGAGGTCAAATTCCAAGTGACAATGAAAGTACTGAAGAAATCACAGATGATGATCCTTTATATCACTCCACAAGTGAGTCATCGCCACATTTGTTAACACAGGCAGATTTAAATGATTTAGTACTTGATCTAGGATTAAGTAAACAAAAGGTGCAGCTGCTTGGTTTAAGATTACAAGAGTGTAATCTACTGCACCAAAGTACTAAAATCAGTGTGTTCAGGACCGAGCGAGGTGGCGCAGTGGTTAGCACACTGGACTCGCATTCGGGAGGATGACGGTTCAATCCCGTCTCCGGCCATCCTGATTTAGGTTTTCCGTGATTTCCCTAAATCGCTTCAGGCAAATGCCGGGATGGTTCCTTTGAAAGGGCGCGGCCGATTTCCTTCCCCATCCTTCCCTCACCCGAGCTTGCGCTCCGTCTCTAATGACCTCGTTGTCGACGGGACGTTAAACACTAATATCCTCCTCCAGTGTGTTCAGGCACAGAGAACATGCCTTTATTTCTTATTTTTCAACTGACGAAGCACTGACATTTTGCAATGACGTTGCTGGTCTGATGAAAGTGCTGAACTTCACTTATATTTCAGGAGTGGAGACTTTTCATAGATGCATCGAAAACAAGTCTGAAGGGTGTTTTGCTCCATAACGGAAATAAAATACCCTCTGTTCCAGTAGCTTACGCTAGTTTGACAAAAGAGAATTACAAATTCGTACAAAGGATGCTAAATTCATTAAAATAAAATGAACACAAATGGAAAATATGTGCAGATTTCAAGGTAATTGCTATGGTACTGGGAATGCAACAAGGCTACACAAAGTATGCCTGTTTTCTTTGGGAGTGGGATAGCCGAGACCGAAATTCTCACTATGTAAAAAAGAAATGGCCTAGACGAAGATGTAAAGTTGGCGAAAAGACTGTACAACATGAAAGTCTGATAGCTCCTGAATATATACTACTTCCACCGCTTCACATCAAACTTGGCCTGATGAAACAATTCTTGAAGGCCATGAATCCAACAGGCTGTAGGTTTGCATATCTAGCTACCAAATTCCCCCATCTTTCAGCTGCAAAAATTAAGGAAGGTGTATTTGTGGGCCCACAAATCAGGGAGCTGCAGAAAGATGCAAATTTTGAAGCATGTTTAACTGATAAAGAAAAAACCGCATGGGACTACTAACTACAAAGCAATGGTGAAAGATATGATCACAGCATATCAGGATTTGGGGTGCAATATGTCTTTGAAGGTACATATGATGGACTCTCATCTGGACTACTTCACAGAGAGTTGTAGTGACATATCGGATGAACGTGGGGAAAGATTCCCTTAAGACATTTCTACCATAGAAAGGCGCTATGAAGGGAAGTGGGTACCTTCTATGTTAGCAGATTATTGCTGGAATATCATTTCAGAGAAGAAAGATCCACAATACAAGAGAAAAAAGTGATGTGAATTACAAGGCAGTGGCTCATTGTTTGTCAATTTTCTGTAATTTCTCACGTCAAATAAATGCTTCAAAGTGTATACACAAAGGTTACTGTGTTATATGTTAGATCCCACCCTCCATTAATGTGATGAACTAATAACATCATAAAGACGTGCATTTGTTTGTCGAAATTCACCCCACGTTTGCTGCACTGTATCAGAAACTGTAAAGAGAAATAAAATTGCGATTACTCATAAACTATCCTTGACAGAAAAAAACCAAAAACAGTTTTCAATTCAGCACTCAAAATACAACTAGGATCACAATATTTTTTATCAGAAATAGAAAAAAAGTTTTTTTTTGTAGAACAGTGTTATCGCTGTTCAACTTAAGTCTTTCCTGTGGTTTTCTTATGGAAGCAGCCTTTCACACTTTCAAACTCATCTCATTTTTCTTAACTATTTCGGTAACCTATCTCTTTGCACATGTATGAACATCTTTATTTAGTGTATTAATGATATCGTTTGAATGTCTTTGTAATTCTTTCCTTCGTCTGTCAGATGAAATTTGACGCTGGTATATTCCTGGATTGCATTTTTCTTTAATTTCTATGATTTTCCCTTTTCAAGAATGTTCTTCACTTAAACTGAACTACCTACTCTAGTATTTTTTATTCCGTGCCACTTTTTTCATAGACTTACAAATTGATGTCATCATTGCTTAGGATACCAGTATCCCACATCTTTGCACACTGAAAAGAATACCTAAATTTCCCTCGTCATGAACTTCTCTTAACACTTTTGTAGATCATTATTCCTTCAGCCATTTGAAATATTTCTCATGAGACCTGATTTTTTTTTTTTTTTTTTTTTTTTTTTTTTGCTTGCCTTGTTTGATGGACCACTGCCCTTCATTCAGTTGTACGTCTTATCGCAGTATCCGTAGACTCAGAGTATTACGAAGCTGTCATCATTTCATACTATATCAGGATACTGAATATATTTGTACTTTATTTCTTCCCATACACTGGAGTATTTCTTATGTTTCTTAAACATTCCGCCGTTTTCTTCCTTGTACGTAAGTTTCTCTGATTACTGTGATTCTCACATTTAAAGTCATCCATTGCTCTCCAACTGAACTGTTTGCTGTGCTATTACTACTTGTACTACAGATATAATCAATGGATTTGAAACACATGTCGTTCTTCCCAGTATTTTGGTCTGCCAATTCTTTGCCTATCGATGAAAATCTATTTATTTGATTGTTCATGAACTGTTCTGAACCTTTCGTACTTCACTCTTACGTGTCACAACAAGTACTTCTCGTGTTCCGCAAAAACTCTTGACAGTTATCTTCGTTCTACAAATGTTTGTCTAACTATGGGCACTGTCCTTTTAGGAGACATCCAGTCCTCATCAACTGAACTGTCTGCTGTGGAATTTGTTCTCTCAGTATTTGTACCAGCAGCAAATTACATACACTATTCATAATTCGACATTACATCAATATCTGTTGGCTTCTAATATGAATTAAAATACGTTTATTACTGTATTCACGAATACCCATGTACGTTGTTCTATTTCAGTCATTTGCGGATGAGCGTCAGTCTTTCTTCATTAAACCAACTATTTTTAACAGTCTTTTTCCAAGTTCGTATTTTTCTTTAGCGGCTAATATTTTTCTCTGACTTATCCCTGATAAAGACGTCCACTTCTCTTCATGGGAACCTCCCACTGTGGTATTTGTTTTCGCAGAACGTATATAATCAGTGTATTTCAAACTCATATTTCAAGAATTTCGCACTGATCGCATTGTACTTTAGCATTTCAGAGTTGAACGACTTTCGACATTGAGTAAAATACTTGTAATCCTGTATTCATGAATTCCCATGACCACTTTTATAGCTCATTCTTTCGTCAATCTGATGAAGTAGTTCTTTGTTTCCCGTAATTCTTCTCAATCATGTTGCTGGTACGTATGTTTGTCTAATTGCCATGATTCCCGTTTTTGTAATACCCACTTCTGTTCATTGCAACCGCCAACTGTTGCAGTGCTTATCGTAGTATGCAAGTAATTAGTGAATTCCAAACTCATGCTATCTTCGCCAGGTATTTCATTATTTCAGGTATTTTCACACTGATTAAAATACCTTTAATTCTGTATCCATGATTTGCACTCAACATTTTTGTACACCGTTCTTTCGTCAGTTATTTCATGTACTTCCTCTTCTATCTAAAACTGCTTCACAGTTGTCTTCCTTGTACCTCTGTGTTTGTACTTTCTCCGACACTCAAGGTTAAAGAGAGTTAGTGATCCTCAACTCAACTACTTGCTGTGCTATTTCTTATTGCAATATCTATAGCCTTAGAGATTTCAAACGCATGCGATACTCCTTAGCATTACAGTTTTTGCACATTGAGTAAAATAGCTCTGATTGTGTATTAATGAAGCAACCTGAATGTTTTTGTTGCGCATTTTTTCGTTAAATGGTTGTAACTATTTCTTCTGTTTCCCACAAACTGTTCGAATTTGACTTCTATGTACATATGTCTTTCTAACTCCTCTGATTCCCAACTTAAAGACATCGACTGCTCTTCAATTGAAGTGCTTGTTGAGGTTTTTCTTATCGCAGTGCGTATTTAATCAGCGGATTATAAACTGATGCGATTTTTCCCCATTATGATAGTGTGTCAGCTCTTTGCACTTCGATTAAAAAACCTTACCTTCCGTGTTGAGGAAATGCCCTGAAAATTTTTGTGATTCAGTCTTTCGTCAGTGAGTTGACCTTCTTCTCTTACACAGAAATATTTCGGAGCGGTCTTCCCAGTACGTGTCTTTGTCTAACATCTGTCACTGGCGCCTTTAAATGTATCCAATCCTGTTCAACTACCATGGCTACACAGTATGGCTTCTAGTATTTCAGAATCACACAACTGGTCACATTGGTTAATTACTTGTATTTCTCTAATCGTGATGTCCTCTGAACATTTTTGTAGGTCATTCCTTCGTCAATCAGGTGAAGTAGTTCATCTGTTTCCAGTAAATTCGTCGCAGTGATTTTCCCTCTACGTATCTTTGTCTAACGTCTCTGATTCTCCATTTTGAAGACATCCACCACTGTTCAACTGAACTGCATTCAATGGTATTTCTTATCGGATAATGTGTATAAGTTATAAATTTCAAACACTTGATATTTCTCCTGTGTTTCAGTAGTTTACGTACTTACACATTGAATAACATATCTTTATGGCAGTAATCACTAACTACGCTAAACATTTTCTACCCCATTATTTCGTCAGTCAGATAAAGTGTTTGTTCTGTTACCCAAAAATTCGATTTAGGTTATCTTCATTCTACAGATGTTTGTGTAACTTTCTCACATTATCGCTGTTCAACTGACCTCTGTTTTGTCGTTTTCTGATGGAACCAGCCTTTCACAATTCCAAACTAATGTCATGATTCTAAACTATTTTGGTAACCTATGTCTTTGCACATTTACGAACGTCTTTATCTAGTGTATTGATGATGTCAGTTGATTATATTTTTAATTCTTTCCTTCGTCAGTCACATGATGTAATTATTCTAGTACCCAAAAATTTGACGCCGGTATATTCCTCGAATGCATTTTTCTTTATTTTCTGTGATTTTCCCTTTTCAAGAATGAGCTTCAGTTGAACTGAACCACCTGCTCTAGTATTTTTTATTGCGTGCCTATTTCTTCATAGAGATACAAATTGCTATCATCATTGCTTGGGATTTCAGTGTCCCACATCTTTGTAGATTCAAGAGAATACCTTAATTTCCGCAGTCATGAACTTTCCAGAACACTTTTGTAGACGATTCTTCCTTCGGCTATTTGAGGTATATCTCATGAGACCAAACTTTTTCTTGCTTACCTTCTTTAATGGACCACTGCTATTCATACTGTTGTGTGTCTTATCATCGCAGTATCCATAGATTCAGAGAATTACGAAGCTGTCATCATTTCATACTATAACAGGATACTGAACATATTTGTACCTTATTTATTTGTCATTCACTTTTTATTTCTTATGTTTCATAAACATTCCGCAGTTGTCTTCCTTGTACGTAAGTTTCTCTGATTACTGTGATTGTGCCATTTACAGTCATCCATTGCTCTCCAACTGAACTTTTTGCTGTGGTATTACTTCTATTACTACAGAGATAATCAATGAATTATAAACACATGTCGTTCTTCCCATTTTTTTGGTATGCCATTTCTTTGCACATCGATGGAAATATCTTTATTTGATTGTTCATGAACTGCTCTGAACATTTCGTACTACACTCTTACGTGTCACATCTAGTATTTCTCGTGTTCCGCAAAAAGTCTTGGCAGTAATCTTCCTTTTAGAAATTTTTGTCCAACTTTTGTCACTGTCGCTTTAGGAGACATCCAGTCCTCATCAACTGAACTGCCTCCTGTGTAATTTGTTCTCTTAGTATTTATACAATCAGCAAATTACATACACTATTCAGAATCCCTCATTACATCAATATGTATTCCCCTCTAACATTAATTAAAATACGTTTATCACTTTATTCACGATTACCGATGAACGTTGTGTATGAAAGGCGCAACAAGTTAATGCGTGTGTATGTATAATGTCCTAGGGCGAAGACAATTTTATATAACTATAGAACGTGGATGTGCTGAAACTATATATGTGGGATAGCAAATTCTACTGATGGTCAAAGCGCATCCACGCAGGACAGACAAAATACCAGCAGCTAGAAGCAGGTTATAAATATGTGGGATGAATAACACATTTTTGAATTACTTGGGGTCTGTGATTGTGTTTGATGATTACGCCTGGATAAGCGTGTAAAGTTGCTATATGAAATACTAAGCTCTATCGACCACAAAAGACTCAAATTGACAGGCTTATGTAATTCCGTGAAAGGACGTGCAACGTTGACTTCGTCGCCTTTAATATCTAATGACCGACAGAGGTCATTTTGAATAATGCTATGTGATATGTAGCAAAATACTGTAGAAAGTACCCAAAGCTAAACTAGTTTCTTAAAATCAAGTACTTGATGTACTGAACCATGAAGCTTAATCAAGTGAGGTCTGTGAACGCATATAGCGTTCAACAGACAAAATACCGTTAAGTTCTAATAGCTGTTGAAGTGAAAGGTCAAATAATGTAACGGACTTAATCTACGTTCGTGAAAGGACGTACAACGTCGGTTTCATCTGCCTTATTGTCTACTGACGGACAGACTTCAAAGTGATTGGTGGTCTCAGTTGTTACCAAAGTGGTATGCAATTTTATGTATATATCGTGAAGATACGTACAATGCCACTTTAACGTTTTTTAAAAAATGGTTATGGATTTATTTCCTTATTTTAGCCCAGAGCTCTATCTTGGAATGAATGTGACTAAAAACATCCTTGCATCACGATGTTCGACTTGGATTGTTAAAACTAAGTGGGAATGACTATTTGGTCCATATTAGAAATATTCCTGCTTGTAAGAAGTGAGAGTACTGTGAACATGTACAAGTATCACTCATTATAAGGCGTTAAATGAAAGAAAAAATATGTTTATTGTATTAATGGTCCCACGTTTGTAAGGGCACCCGTCATAACTAAGATTAAGGGAACCTAGAGCGTGACTGAACGAATTGACCATCCGGACACCAAGCAACTGCATCAATGCATCAGCTTTCGTCTATGTCGTATGGTAGAATGGGAAGCACTGAGTAAGGGGATAAAAACGTCGGCACTTGCTGGGGGACTAGGTGCGTGAGCCATTTGTACGAGATGTTCAGAGAATGTGGAATCTCGCGTACTGCTACCACTTCTGGTGATAATACGTTCCTTATATCTATTTGCTAGCGCTCGACCTGTTTCAGCGATATAATATTCCGCACAGTCACAGTAAGTAATTTTGTAATCCCCAGAATGAAAAAATTTATCACCAGCGACTTGTAAAGAGTGGATTAGGTTCTTTTTCAAATTATTGTTAGTGGAGAAGGCTACTCTAAATCGAAAGGTGTTAACTAAACATCCTAATTTGTAACTTATTTTAGCTATGACAGGAACAGATATAATTGGCATTGGTGCGCCATCTACTGCATCACCTGATGTGGAAGCCGTATTATTATTTTTATTTACTTTCTTACTGTACATTCGTGTTACTAAGTGTGAATTTTAACCGTTATTTTTAGCGATAGTTTCCAGCGTACCTAATTAAGTTTCTAGCGCCTCCGGGGAAAGCGGGATAGCCATGGCAAGATGGAGACTTGAATGAAAGAACCCCATTTTATTGGGCTTGCGGATGTGCGGAGACACCAGGATTAATGTTATCAGAGAATGAATTTTTTCGATAAATATAAAAAAAACCAATGTGGCTGTCCACTATAGTCAAGGTGAGATCCAAATAAGTTAAGGACCTGGTAGAGGAGTCAATTTCATAGGTGAAATTGATGTTTTCATGAAACTCGGAAATATTGAATTTATTGTGGTCTATATCATTTTGAGTGCCATTAATGACAAAGATTATATCGTAAACATATCCAACATAGAATATTATATTATTCAAAATCAAAATCTCTGCATTACTGGACAAAAAAATCAGATTCTATAGATTTCTGCAAAATATCAGAAAGAGTACCAGCTAGTGGGATTCCCATAGCTACTCTGAAGGGTTGAGAATACATTTTGTCATTGAAATCCACTAGCTGGTATTCTTTCTGAAATATTTCTGAACTCTATAGAATCTGATTTTTTCTCCGGTAATGCATAGATTTTGATTTTGAGTAAAATAAAACATATGCAAAATGTTCTGACGATATAATCTTTGTCATTAATGGCACTCCAAAAGAAATAGACCACATATTTTCAGTATATAACAAGTTACAAGAGAAACATCAATTTCATGTACGGAAATGAGTCCTCTACGATGTCCTTAAATTATGTAAATCTCACCATAACTATAGTGGACAGCCACATTCCTTTTAATACACATCGAAAAAGAACATATTCTGATAACATTATTCCTGGTGACTCTACACATCTGCAAGCCGAAAAAGCGGCCTTGTTTCATTCAAATCTACGTCGTAGCATGTCTACCCACATTCCCCGGAGACGCTAGAAACGGAATTAGTTACCCTGGAAACTATCGATAAAAATAACGGTTACAATTCACACTTAGTAAGCCGAATGCACAGTAAGAAAATAAAAAAAAATAAATAATACGGCTTCCACATTAGGTGATGCAGTAGATGACCAACCAAATGCAGTTATATCTGTTCCTTACATAGGTAAAATAAGTTGCAAATTGGGATGTTTGCTTAAAATCTATGGACTTGGAGTTGCCTTCTCCACTAACAATAATTTGAAAAAGAACCTAATCCACTGTTTACAAGTCGCAGTTGATAAACTTTCTCAGTCTGGGGTTTACAGATTTACTTGCCGTGACTGTCCGAATTATTATATCGGTCAAACAGGTCGAGCGCTAGCTACTATCTTGATGCAAGGATGATTTTAGTCATATTCATTCCGAGTCCGAACTCTGGCCTAAAATTAGGAAATAAATCCTTACCCTTTTTTTAAAAAACGTTTAAGTGACATGATACGTCTCTTCACCATATACACATAACTTTGCATTTCATTTTGGTAACACTTGATAGCACTAATCACTTTGACCCCTGTCGGTCAGTAGATAATGAAGGCGATGACAGCGACGTTCCGTTCACGCATGTATATTAAGCCTGTTACATTATTTGACCTTTCACGTCAACAGCTATTAGAACATAAAGGTAGTTTGTCTGTTGAACGCCATAAGCGTTCAAAGACCAGACTTGATTCAGCTTCATGGTTCAGTAACTCAACTAGTTAGCTTTAGGTTCTTTATACACCGTTTTTCTACATATCCGATAGCACTATTCATTAATGACCTCGGCCGGTCATTAGATATTAAGAACGATGAAGGCGACTTTGCACGTCCTTTCACGCAATTACATTAAGCCTGTTATACTAATTTGATCCATTTCTCGTCAATAGCGCTTAGAAATTAGTATAGTAACTTTAAACGCTTATCCATGCGTAGTCATCAAATACTATCACTGACCCCAATTAAATGAAAAATGGGTTATTCGTCCTCCATATTTTTGGCCTGCGTCTAGCGGATCGTATTTTGTCTGTCTTGCGTCCATGCGTTTTGACCATCCGTGGAATTTGCTATCACACATATATAGTTTCAGTCTATCCACGTTCTATAGTTCTATATATTTGTCCTAGAGCTAGGACATTATACACGCACACGTATTAATTTCCTGCGCCTTTGACTCGGTCATCGGATAACTTTAGTAACTCATTTTATGCCAGTCACATGGATGAAGACGATGTCTCAACTTGGGCCAGCGCGTTCCTTTCTGACATTCTCACATTCTAATTCCCGGCACCACCTCAGTTTACCTGAGATTCTGCGGCGCACCAAACGTTGGCTGGGGTGACGAATCACGCCTCTGAAGTTTGTTTACGTTTTTTTGCGAGTGTTTGGCTGCCAGGTTCTCAACATTTTTATAGCCCGTTCTTTCGTCAATCAGTCGAAGTAGTTCTTTTTTTCCCGTAATTCTTCGCAGTGATTTTCCTTGTACGTATGATTGTCAAGTTTCTCTTATTCACATTTTAGAAATATCCACTCCGGTTCATTGCAATTGCCTCCTTTTATACTACTTATCACTGTAAGCATGTAATCAGTGAAATACAAACACATGCAATTTTTCCTCGGTATTTCAGTATGGGAGGTGCTTTCACACTGATTAAAATAGCTATTTGAAATACTTCCTCCGCTATCCAAAATTTCTTCACAGTTGTCTTCCTTGTACCTCTATGTTAGTGCTCATTCCGACAACGAAGATTAAACAGAGTTAGTGCTCTTCAACTGAACTGACTGCTGTGCTGTTTCTTACTGCAATATCTATAGCCTGAGAGATTTCAAACAGATGCAGTACTGCTTAGCATTATACTTATTGCACATTGATTAAAATACCTTTGACTCAGCATTCATGAAGCAACCTGAATGTTTTTGTAGCGGATTTTTTCGTTGAATGGTTGAAGCAATTCCTCAGTTTCCCACAAAGTGGGCGCAATTGACTTCCTTGAACATATGTCTTTCTAACTTCTCTGATTCCACACTTAAAGACATCGACTGCTCTTCAATTGAAGTGCTTGTTGTTGTATTTCTTATCGCAGTATGTATGTAATCTGCGAATTATAAAGACATGTGATTTTTACTCTTTTTTAATAGTGTTTCAGCACTTTGCGCATCGATTAAAAAACCTTTATATCCGTTTTCAGGAAATGCCGTGTAAATTTATGTACCTCTTCGTCAGTCATGTGAAGACCTTCTTCTGTTACCCAGAAATCTGGCTCAGTGGTCTCCCCTGTACGTATCTTTGTCTAACATCTGTCACTAGCGCTTTTAAATGCATCCACTCCTGTTCAACTGGCATGGTTGCACAGAATCTACAGCCCAGACAATTTGAGACATTTGTTATTATTTCTTATTATTTCAGAATCAGACATCTGGTCACATTGGTTAATTATTTCTATTTCTCCAATCATGATGTACTCTGATCATATTTGTAGGTCATTCCTTCGTCAATCAGGTGAAGTAGTTCATCTATTTCTAGTAGATTCGTCGCAGTGATTTTCCCTCCACGTATCTTTGTCTAACGTCTCTGACTCTCCGTTTTGAAGACATCCACCAGTGTTCACCTGAACTGCCTTCAATGGTATTTCTTATCGGATAATGTGTACAAGTTATGAATTTCAAACACGTGATATTTCCCCTATGTATCAGTAGTTTACGTACATGCACATTGAATAACATCACTTTATGGCAGTAATCACTAACTACGCTAAACATTTTCTAGTTCAGATGAAGTATATGTTCTTTTACCCAAAAATTCCTTTTAGGTTACCTTCATTATAGAAATGTTTGTGTAATTTCTCTCATTTTTCCCATTTTAACACATTATCGCTGTTCAACTGGTCTCCTGCGGTTTTCTGATGGAAGCAGCCTTTCACAATTTCAAACTCATTTCATGTTTCTTAACTGTTTCGGGATCCTATGTCTTCGCACATGAACGAACATTTTTAACTTTTGTATTGTTGATATCGCTTGAATATATTTGTAATTCTTTCCTTCGTCAGTCTGATGAAGTAATTACTCTAGTACCCAAAAATTTGACGTTGGTATCTTCCTCGAATGCATTTCTCTTTAATTTCTATGAATTTGTCCTTACAACAATGCGTATTAGTTAAGCTTAACTACCTACTCTAGTATTTTTTATTGCGTGCCTATATCAACATAGAGTTAAAAATTGATGTCATCTTCGCTTAGGATTCAGTGTCCCACATCTTTGCACATTCAAAAGATTACCTTCATTTCCGTAGTCATTAACTTTCCTGAACTCTTTTGTAGATCATTCTTCCGACAGTCATTTGAAGCATTTCTCATGAGACCAAACTTTTTTTGCTTGCCTCCTTTAATGGACCACTCCTCTTCATACTGTTGCGTGTCTTATCGCAGTATCCATAGACTTAGAGAATTACGAAGCTGCCATCGTTTCCTGTTATATCAGGATAATTAACATTTTTGTACTTCATTTCTTCGTATTTCAGTATGCCAATTCTTTGCAGAACGATGAAAATGTTTTTATTTGATTGTTATTGAACTGCTCCGAACATTTCGTACTTCACTCTTACGTGTCACGTCAAGTACTTCTCGTGTTCCGCAAATGTCTTTGCAGTTATCTTCCTTCTAGAAATGTTTGTCTACCTTTTCTCACTGTCTCTTTAGGAGCCATCAATTCCTCATCAACTGAACTGCTTGCTGTGGAATTTGACCTCTCAGTATTTATACAACCAGCAAATTACATACACCATTCATAATCCCTCTTTATATCAATTTGTGTTGCTTTCTAACATTAATTAAAATACGTTTGTTACTGTATTCACGAATACCCATGAACGTTGTTCTGTCATTCACGTATCAGCCTCAGGGTTTGTTCATTAAACCAAATCTTCTTCACTGTTGTTTTCCTAATTCGTATTATTCTCTAGCTGCTAATACATGTAGTGCTTATCGCAGTACGCAAATAATCAGTGAATATCAAACAAATGAAGTTTTCATCAGGTATTTCATTATGGCAGGTGTTTTCACAGTGAATACAATACCTATAATTCTGTATCCCTGATTTGCGCCCAACATTTGTGTACACCGTTCTTTCGTCAGTTGTTTCAAGTACTTCCTCCACTATCTAAAATGGCTTCACTGTTGTCTTCCTTGTACCTATGTGTTTGTACTGTCTCCGACACACAAGTTTAAAGAGAGTCATTGCTCCTCAACTGAACTACTTGCTGTTCTATTTATTATTGCAATATCTATAGGCGGGGGATTTCAAACACATACGATACTATTTAGCATTACAATTTTTGCACATTGATTAAAATAGCTATGATTGTGTAATAAAGAAGCAACATGAATGTTGTTGTACCGCATTTTTTCGTTAAAGGGTTGAAGCTTTTTTTTCTGTTTCCCACAAACTGTTCGTATTTGAATTCCTTGTACGGATGTCCTAACTTCTCCGATTCCCAACTTAAAGACATAGACTGCTCTTCAATTGAAGTGCTTGTTGTGGTATTTCTTATCGCAGTATCTATGTAGTCAGCGGATTATAAACGCAGTCATCATTATGATGGTGTGTCACTTCTTTTCACACCGATTAAAAAACTTTTTTATCCGTGTACAGGAAATGCCTTGAACATTTTTGTACTTCATTCTTTCGTCAGTGAGTTGAAGACCTTTTTCTCTTACCCAGAAATCTTTCGAACCAGTCTTCTCTGTACGTATCTTTGTCTAACATCTGTCACTAGCTCCTTTAAATGTACCCACTTCTGTTCAATTAGCATGGCAACACAGTATGTACAGACGACACAACTTGAAGTATTTGTGATTATTCCTTAGTATTCCAGATTCACGCGAGTGGCCACATTGGTTAATTACTTTGATTTCTCAAAATATGCTGTCCTCTGATCATTTTTGTAGGTCACTCCTTCGTCAATCAGGTGTAGTAGTTCATCTGTTTCCAGTAAATTCGTCGTAGTGATTTTCCCTTTACGTATAGTTGTGTAACGTCTCTGATTCTGCATTTTGAAGACATCCACCACTGAACAACTGAACTGCCTTCAGTGGTAATTCTTATCGGAAAATGTGCATTAGTTATCAATTTCAAAGACGTGATATTATCCCTGTGTTTCAGTACTTTATGTACTTACACGTTGAATAACATATCTTTTTTGGCAGTAATCAGTAACTAGCTCAAAGATTTTGAACATTATTCTTTCGTAAGTCAGATGAAGTAATTGTTGTGTAACCCAAAAATTCCTTTTAAGTTATCTCCATTATAGAGATGTTTGTGTAACTTCTCTCATTTTCCCCATTTGAACCCATTGGCCCTGTTCAAATTGTCTCTGTCGTGTCGTTGTGTATGGAAGAAACATTTCACAATTTCGTACTCATGTCATGAGTTTCGGTAACCTATATCTTTGCACATATACGAACATCTTTAACTAGTGTATTGATGAGATCGCTTGAATATATTTTTAATTCTTTCCGTCGTCAGTCAGATCAAGTAATTAGTCTAGTACGCAAAAATTGATGCTGGTATATTCCTGGAATGCATTTTTCCTTAATTTCTATAATTTTCCCTTTTCAAGCATGCGCTTCAGTTACACTGAACTACCTACTCTAGTATTTTTCATTGCGGGCCCATTTCCTCATAGAGTTACATATTGATATCATCAATGCTTGGGATTTCAGTATCCTACATATTTGCACATTCAAAAGAATACCTTAATTTCCGTAGTCATGAACTTTCCTTAACATTTTTGTAGTCATTGTTTCCTCAGTCATTTGATTTCTCGTGAGACCATTTTTTATTTTCGTTTTGTTATTTGCTTCCGCTTTTTGTAGATATTTCTTCCTTCAGCCATTTGATGTATATCTCATGAGAGCAAAATTTTTTTTGCTTGCTTCCTTTAGTGTACCACTGCTCTTCATACTGTTGTATGTCTTTTAGCAGTATCCATAGACTCAGCGAAATACGAAGCTGTCATCATCTCATACTATATCAGGATACTGAGCATATTTGTACTTTATTTCTTCGTCAGTCACTGCAATATTTCTTAAGTTTCTTAAACATTCCGTAGTTGTCTTCCTTGTACGTAAGTTTCTCTGATTACTGTGATTCCTCAGTTTAAAGTCGTCTATTGCTCATCAACTGAACTGTTTGCTGTGGTATTACTTCACAGGTTATTAGTATGCCAATTCTTTGCACAACGATAAAAATATCTTTATTCGATTGTTCATGAACTGCTCTGGACATTTCGTACTTCACTCTTACGTGTCACATCAAGTACTTCTCGTGTTCCGCAAATTTCTTGGCAGTTATCTTCCTTCTAGTAATGTTTGTCTAACTTTTGTCACTGACCTTGTAGGAGACATCCACTCCTCTTCAACTGAGCCGCCTACTGGGGAATTTGTCCTCTCAGTATTTGTACCAGCAGCAAATTACATACACTATTCATAATCCCTCACTACATAAATATGTTGGCTTCTAACATTAATTAAAATACGTTTATTACTTTATTCACGAATACCCATGAACATTGTTCTGTTTCAGTCATTCACGGATGAGCCTCAGGCTTTCTTTATTAACCCAACTGTTCTTCACTGTCTTTTTCCTATTTCGTATTTTTCTCTAGCTGCAATATTTTTCTCTGACTTATCCCTTATAAAGACTTCCACTCCTCTTCATGAGAACCTCCCACTGTGGTATTTCTTTTCGCAGAACGTATATAATCAGTGTATTTCAAACACATATTTCAAGAATTTCGCACTGATGGCATTGTACTTTACCAATTTAGAGTTGAACGACTTTCGACATTGAGTAAAATACTTGTAATCCTGTATTCATGAATTCCCATGACCATTTCCACAGCTCATTCTTTCGCCAATCAGATGAAGTAGTTCTTCGTTTCCGGTAATTCTTCTCAATCATATTCCTGGTTCGTATGCTTGTCTAATTTCCATGATTCCCGTTTTTGAAATACCCACTTCTGTTCATTGCAACTGCCAACTATTGTAGTGCTTACGGCAGAACACAAGTACCAGTGAATTCCAAGCACATGCAATTTTCCCCAGGTATTTCATTATGGCAGGTTTTTTCACACTGAATAAAATACCTATACATTCTGCATCTATGATTTGAACTCAACATTTTTGTACACCGTTCTTTCGTCAGTTATTTGAAGTACTTCCTCTGCTGTGTAATATGGCTTCACACTTGTCTTCCTTGTACCTCTGTGTTTGTACTTTCTCCGACACTCAAGGTTAAAGAGCGTCAGTGCTCCTCAACTGAACCACTTGCTGTGCTATTTCTTATTTCAATACCTATGGCCTCAGAGAATTCATACACATGCGATACTGCTTAGCATTACAGTTTTTCACATTGATTTAAATAGCTCTGATTGTGTATTACTGAAGCATCTTGAATGTTTTTGTAGCGCATTTTTCGTTAAATGGTAGGAAGCATTTCTTCTGTTTCCCACAAACTGTTCGCATTTGACTTCCTTGTACGTATGTCTTTCTAGCTTCTCTGATACCCAACTTAAAGACATCGACTGCACTTCAATTGATGTGCTTGTTGTGGTATTTCTCATCGCAGTACGTACGTAATCAGCGGAATATAAACGCATGCGATTTTGCCCCATTATGATAGTGTGTCAGCTCTTGGAACATCGATTAAAAACCTTTATATCCGTATTCAGGAAACGCCTGAACATTTTTGTACTTCAGTCTTTCGTCAGTGAATTGGAGACCTTCTTCTCTTACCTATAAATCTTTCGCTACATATATTTGTCTAACATCTGTCAGTAGCGCTTTTAAATGTATCCACTCCTGTTCAACCGGCATGATACACAGTATGTACAGCCCAGACAATTTGAAATATATATGATTATTCCTTAGTATTTCAGAATCACACGACTGGCCACATTGGTTAATTACTTGTATTTCTCTAATGATGAATACCTCTGAACATTTTTGTGCGTCATTCCTTCGTCAATGAGGTGAAGTAGCTCATCTGTTTCCAGTAAATTCGTCGCAGTGATGTTCCCTCTACGAATCTATGTCTAACGTCTCTGATTCTCCACTTTGAAGACATCCACCACTGTTCAACTGAACTGCCTTCAATGGCATTTCTTATCGCAAAATGTGTATAAGCTATGAATTTCCTACTCGTGATATTTCCCTGTGTTTCAGTATTTTACTTACTTACACATTGAATAACATATCTTTAGTCAGTATTCTGTAACTACCTTAAACATTTTGTACTGGATTCTTTCGTCACTCATATGTCGTATTGTACTGTTCCACAATAATTCCCTTTAAGTTTCGTTTATTGTAAAGATGTTTGTGTAACTTCTCTTATTTTCCCATTTCAACACATTATCGCTCTTCAACTGAAGTCTTTCCTGTGGTTTTCTTATGGATGCAGCCTTTCACAATTTCAATCTCATGTCATGTTTCTTAACTATTTCGGTAACCTATGTCTTTGCACATGTACGAACATCTTCTTTTAGTATATTGATGATATCGTTTGAATTGCCTCCTATCGTTTGACTTGTCTCCTTCGTTAGACAGATGAAGTATTTACTCTAGTACCCAAAAATTTGACGCTGATGTAATCCTCGAATTCATTATTCTTTAATTTCTATGATTTTCTCTTTTCAAGAATGCGATTCAGTAAACCTGAACTACGTACTCTAGTATTTCTTATTGTGTGCCTGTTTCCTCATACAGTTACAAATTGATGTCATGATTGCTTAGGATTTCAGAATCCCACATCTTTGCACATTCAATAGAATTTCCGTAGTCATGAACATTCCTGAACACTTCTCTAGATCATTCTTCCCTCAGCCATTTGAAGTATTTCTCATGAGACCAAATTTTTTCTTGCTTGCCTCCTTTAATGGACAACTCCTTTTCGTACTGCTGTATGTCTTATGACTCAGAGAATTACGAAGTTGTCATCGTTCCCTACTATATCAGGACACTGAACATTTGTGAACTTTATTTCATCGTCAGTCACTTGAGTATTTCTGCAGTTGTCTTCCTTGTACGTACGTTTCCGTGATTACTGTGATTCTCCCGTTGATGTCATCCATTACTCTTCAACTGATCTACACTCCTGGAAATGGAAAAAAGAACACATTGACACCGGTGTGTCAGACCCACCATACTTGCTCCGGACACTGCGAGAGGGCTGTACAAGCAATGATCACACGCACGGCACAGCGGACACACCAGGAACCGCGGTGTTGGCCGTCGAATGGCGCTAGCTGCGCAGCATTTGTGCACCGCCGCCGTCAGTGTCAGCCAGTTTGCCGTGGCATACGGAGCTCCATCGCAGTCTTTAACACTGGTAGCATGCCGCGACAGCGTGGACGTGAACCGTATGTGCAGTTGACGGACTTTGAGCGAGGGCGTATAGTGGGCATGCGGGAGGCCGGGTGGACGTACCGCCGAATTGCTCAACACGTGGGGCGTGAGGTCTCCACAGTACATCGATGTTGTCGCCAGTGGTCGGCGGAAGGTGCACATGCCCGTCGACCTGGGACCGGACCGCAGCGACGCACGGATGCACGCCAAGACCGTAGGATCCTATGCAGTGCCGTAGGGGACCGCACCGCCACTTCCCAGCAAATTAGGGACACTGTTGCTCCTGGGGTATCGGCGAGGACCATTCGCAACCGTCTCCATGAAGCTGGGCTACGGTCCCGCACACCGTTAGGCCGTCTTCCGCTCACGCCCCAACATCGTGCAGCCCGCCTCCAGTGGTGTCGCGACAGGCGTGAATGGAGGGACGAATGGAGACGTGTCTTCAGCGATGAGAGTCGCTTCTGCCTTGGTGCCAATGATGGTCGTATGCGTGTTTGGCGCCGTGCAGGTGAGCGCCACAATCAGGACTGCATACGACCGAGGCACACAGGGCCAACACTCGGCATCTCCTACACTGGCCGTACACCACTGGTGATCGTCGAGGGGACACTGAATAGTGCACGGTACATCCAAACCGTCATCGAACCCATCGTTCTGCCATTCCTAGACCGGCAAGGGAACTTGCTGTTCCAACAGGACAATGCACGTCCGCATGTATCCCGTGCCACCCAACGTGCTCTAGAAGGTGTAAATCAACTACCCTGGCCAGCAAGATCTCCGGATCTGTCCCCCATTGAGCATGTTTGGGACTGGATGAAGCGTCGTCTCACGCGGTCTGCACGTCCAGCACGAACGCTGGTCCAACTGAGGCGCCAGGTGGAAATGGCATGGCAAGCCGTTCCACAGGACTACATCCAGCATCTCTACGATCGTCTCCATGGGAGATTAGCAGCCTGCATTGCTGCGAAATGTGGATATACACTGTACTAGTGCCGACATTGTGCATGCTCTGTTGCCTGTGTCTATGTGCCTGTGGTTCTGTCAGTGTGATCATGTGATGTATATGACGCCAGGAATATGTCAATAAAGTTTCCCCTTCCTGGGACAATGAATTCACGGTGTTCTTATTTCAATTTCCAGGAGTGTATTTTCTGTGGTATTACTTCTTGTACTAGAGATAAACTCAATGAATTTTAAACACATGTCGATCTTCCCAGTTTTTTAGTATACCAATTCTTTGCGCATCGATGAAAATATCATTAGTTGATTATCATGAACTGCTGTGAACAATTCGTACTTCACTCTTGCGTGTCACATCAAATACTTCTCCTGTTCTGCAAAAAGTGTTGGCAGTTATCTTCCTTACACAGTTTTTTGTCTAATTTTGTCACTGTCGCTAAGAAACATCCACTCCTTATCAACTGAACTGACTGCTTTGGAGTTTGTAATCTCGGTATTACACAATCATCAAATTACATACACTATTCATAACCCCGTAATATGCCCTAATGTGTTGTCTTCTCACATTAATTAAAATACCGTTATTACTGTATTCACAAATACCCAAGATTGTTGTTTTTTTCAGTCATTCGCGGATTAGCCTCAGTATTTCTTCATTAAACCAACTGTTCTTCACTGTCTTTTTCTTATCTAGTATTTTTCTCTGGCTGCTTATATTTTCCTCCGACTTTTCGCTTTTAACTTAATCCACTCTTCTTCATGAGATCTGCCCACTGAGGTATCTCTTATCTCGAAATGTATATAATTAGTGTATTTGAGACACATACTTCAAGAATTTCGCACAGTTTGGATTATTCTTTAGAATTACAGTATTGAACAACTTTCAACCTTGAGTAGAATACTTGTATTTCTGTAATCATGAATTACCATTAACATTTTTATAATGGTTGTAAAGAATCCGCTTCGATTTCAAATAGAAACCGGCTGTTGACCTAGGTGTCGACACCGATAAGTATGCCGTTTCGGAACATACTTAAGCTACAAACTGACTAAATAGGCATGTGCCAACTTTAATACAGAACGCCCAAAGGGGCAAAATGCTCACATAAAACGTAAAATAAACGGTACGTATGTGCCATGTCAATAGCTACACTTAGCTCAAACGTCAGAAGCGTGCTTCGTCACCCCAGCCAACGTTCGGTGGGCCGCGGGCTCTGAGGTAAACTGATGTGGCACCGGCAGCTAGGCTGAGATAATGTCAGAAAAAAACGCTCAGGCGCAAATTGAGAAATCGTCTTCATCCATGTGATTACCATAAAATGTGTTACGAAAGTGATCCTTTGAGCGAGTCAGTGGCGCAGGGAGTTAATGCGTGTTTATGTATAATGTCCTAGCTCGAGGGCAATATAATAGAACTTGGATAGGCTGAAGCTATATATGTGGGATAGCAGATTCCACAAATGGTGAAAAACCATGCTCGTAGGACAGACAAAATAGCATTAGCTACAAACAGGCTAAAAATATAGGTTATGAGGAACCCATTTTTCAGTTACTTGGTGTCGATGAGTGTATTTGATGATTACGCTTATATAAGCGTATAAGCCACTATATTAAATTTTAGGCGTTATTGAGAGGAAAAGTGTCAAATTAGTATGACAGGCTTAATGTAGTCTCATGAAAGGACGTGCAACGTCGACCTAATCGCCCTTAATATCTCCTGACTGACAGAGGTCATTTTGAATAGTGCTATCGGATATGTAGCACAATAGTATGAAAAGAACCTAAAGCTAAATTAGTTTATTAAAATCAGATTCTTGACGTACTGAACCATGCAACTTAATCAAGTGAAGTCTGTGAACGCATATAGCGTTCAACAGACAAACTACTTTTATGTTGTAATAGCTGTTGACGTGAAAGGTCAAATAATGTAACGGGGTTAATATACATGCGCGAAAGGACGGACAACGTCGCTTTCATCGACCTTATTGTATACTGACCGACAGAGGTCAAAGTGATTAGTGCTATCAGATGTTACCAAAATGGTATGCGAAGTTATGTGTATATTGTGCAGAGACGTACGGCGTCACGTTAGCATTTTTTAAAAAGGCTATGGAATTGTTTATTAATTTTAGGCCAGACCTCAGCTTGGAATGATAAGACTAAAAATATCCGAGCCTCACCATATTCGACTTGGATAATTATAACTAAGTGGGAATAGCTATTTGGACCATATTAGAAATATTGGGGCTTGTAAGAATACTGTGAACATGTACAAGAATCACTCATTATAAGGCGTTAAATTGAGAAAAAGCGTGTGTATTGTATTAGTGTGCCACTTTTGTAAGGGCACCCGTCATAAGTAAGATTAAGGTAATCTAGAGCGTCACTGAACGAATTGACCATCCGTGACACCAAGCGACCTAATGAATCTTTCGGCTATGCTCTATGTCGTATGGTAGAATGTGAAGAGGAATTGAAAAAAAACGTTCGAAATTTTAGTTTTTGTTTTTTGAAGTGGACTTGGTCGTTAAGGATTTAGTCGTTATCATACCACAGATGTTTCAAAATCTCTATTTCATCTAATATGTCTAATTTCATACCGTTAACTTCAGAATGAAGCAGCTCGGTACAGGTTGGGTGATTAGGCGCGTGAGCCATTTGTAGTAGATGTTCAGCGCAAGTAGTTTTGTAAACCCCAGACTGAGAAAGTTTATTACCAGCCAATTGTAAAGAGTGGATTAATGTCCTTTTCAAATTATTGTTAGTGGAGAAGGCTACTCTAAATCCATAGGTTTTGAGTAAACGTCCTAATTTGTAACTTTTTATACCGATGAAAGGAACAGATATAAATGACACTGGTTCGTCATCGACTGCATCATCTAATGTGGAAGCCGTATTATTATTTTTATTCATTTTCTTACTATATATTCGTCTTACTAAGTGTGAATTAACCGTTATTTTTAGCGATAGTTTCCAGCGTAACTAATTACGTTTCTAGCGCGTCCGGGGAAGCGGGATAGCCATGCCACGATGTAGACTTGAATGAAAGAAGGCCATTTCTTGGATTGCGGATGTGCAGAGTCACCAGGAATAATGTTAGCAGAATATGTATTTTTTCGATGTATATTAAAAGCATTGTGGCTTTCCATTACAGTAAAGGTGAGATCTAAATAATTTAAGGACCTCGTAGAGGACTCCATTTCGTACCTGAAATTTATGTTTTCATGAAATTCGTTAAATATTGTAAACTTGTGGTCTATTTCGTTTTGAGTGCCATTAATGGCAAAGATTGTATCGTAAACATATCTTGCATAAAATTTAATTTTACTCAAAATCAAAATCAATGCATTACTGGAGTGAAAATCAGATTTTATAGTGTGCAGAATAATTCCATATAGAATACCAGCTATTGGGTTTCAATGATAAAACGTATTTTCAACCCTTCAGATTAGCTAAGGGAATCGCACTAGCTGGTATTCTTTCGAAATGTTTCAGAACTCTATAGAATCTAATTGTTTGTCCAGTAATGCAGAGATTTTGATTTTGAGTAAAATAAAATTTTATGCAGCTATCTTGTTTAATATAATCCTTGTCATTATCGGCACTCAAAATGATACACACCACATATTTTCAATATTTAACGTGTTTCATGAAAACATCAGTTTCGCTTATGAAATTGACTCCTCTACGAGGTCCTTACATTATTTAGATCAAACGTTGACTGTAGTGGAGATCCACATTGCGTTAATATGTATCAAAAAATACACATTCCATTATTCCTGGTGACTCTGCATACCGGAATCCCAAAAAATGGCCTTCTTTCATTCAAGTCTACATCGTGGCATGGGTATGTCCCTTTTCCCGGAGGCGCTAGAATGGACATTAGTTACACTGGAAACCATCGCTTAAAATAACGGTTACAATTCACAGTATGACGAATGCGCAGTAAGAAAATAAACGAAAATAACAATACGGCCTCCACATTAGGTGATGCAGTAGATGACGCACCAATGGCAATTATATCTGTTCCTTTCATAGGTAAAATAAGTTACAAATTAGGACGTTTACTTAAAACCTGTGGATTGAGAGTAGCCTTCTCTACTAATAATAATTTGAAAAATAACTAGATCTACCCTTTACAATTCGCTGGTAGTAATCTTTCTCAGTCTAGGGTTTACAAAAGTACTTGCCGTGGCTGTCCGAAATATTATATTGATCAAACAGATCAATCGCTAGCTACTAGATATAAGGATCATATTATCACAAGAAGTGGTAGCGATACGCGAGGTTCCACCTTCGCTGAACGTCTCGTACAAATGGCTCACGCGCCTATTCCCCCGTCCAGTAGCGAGCTGCTTCATTCTGAAGTTAAGGGTATGAAATTAGACATATTGGAAGAAATGGAGGTTTTTAAAAGTCTATGCTATGACAAATACTGTACCCTTATCGGTCAACTGCAGTTAAAAAACAAAACAAACAAAAATTTCGAAGGTTTATACCCATGCTTAGCGCTTCACATTCTACCAAACGACATAGAAGGTAGCCGATGCATTCATGCGGTCGCTTCGTGTCACGGATGGTCAGTACGTGCAGTCGGTCTCTATTTTTCTTTATTCTTAGTTATGACGGCTGCCGTTACAAACGTGTGCACACTAATACAATACACATGCTTTTTTCTTTCATTAAAAGCCTTACATGAGTGATTCTTGTACATGTTCACAATATTCTCACTTCTTTGAAGCTCCAATATTACTAATATGGTCCAAATAACCATTCCCACTTAGTTATAATTATCCAAGTCGAATATGGTGATGCAATGATGATTTTAGTCATAATCATTCCAAGTCCAATCTCTGACCTAAAATTAGGAAATAATTCCTTAACCTTTTCAAAGTAAAACGTTTTTGTGACACGGTACGTGTCTTCACGATATACACATAACTTTGCATTTCATTTTGGTAACACTTCATAGCACTACTCACTCTATGTCGGCCAGTAGATAATAAGGGCGATGACAGCGACGTTCCTTTCACGCATGTATATTAAGTCCGGTACATTATTTGGCCTTTCACGTAAATATCTATTAGAACATGAAGGTAATTTGTCTGTTGAACGCCATATGCGTTGAAAGACCTCACTTGATTAAACTTCATGGTTCAGTAACTTTAATACCTGATTTTAAGAAACTAGTTTAGCTTTAGGTTCTTTTTACACCGTTTTGCTACATATCCGATAGCACTATTCAAAATGACCTCGGACGGTCATTAGGTATTAAGAGCGCTGAAGGCGACGTTGCACGTCCTTTCACGCAATTGCATTAAGCCTGTTATACTAATTTGGCCCTTTTCTAGTCAATAGCGCTTAGAATTTAGTATAGTAATTTTACACGCTTACCCATGCGTAGTCATCAAAAACTATCACTGACCCCAATTAATTGCAAAATGGGTTATTCATCCCCCATATTTTTGGCCTGCGTCTAACGGATTGTATTTTCTCTGTCCTGTGTGCATGCGTTTTGCCCATCCGTGAAATTTGCCATCCTACATATATAGCTTCAGCCTATCCACGTTCTATAAAGTTGTTCTCGAGCTGGGAAATTATACATACTCCCGCATTAAATTGCTGCATCTTTGACCCGGTCAACGGATCACTTTCGTAACACATTTTATGCCAATCACATTGAAGAAGACGATTTCTCAATTGGCGCTTGCTTGTTCCTTTCTGAAATTCTCACAGCCCAGCTGCCGGCAGCACCGCTTGTTTTCCTGAGACCTTGGGGCTCACCGACCGTTGGCTGGGGTGAGGAAGTACGCTTCAGCGTCCTTGAGAAGCGCCCTCGTCTTGTTCTCCACCTTCTTTGTAGGGTCAACGCTGATCTTCCGGTAGGAATCGTCTTACCAGTGTAGTCCTTATGGGAGACAACAACTGTAGCATTGCCTTTGTCAGCCGGTAAGACAACAATTTCAGAGCGCTCCCTCAGATCACGAATGGCCGCCCTCTCTTTACTGCTGATATTTGACTTCATCGGCTTGGATTTCGTCAACGCACGACAAGTTTCACGACGTATTTCCTCGGCTGATTCAGGCGGAAGTCGAGCTGCAACCTGTTCAACAGCACTAACAATTTCTGCGACCGGAGTGAACTTGGGGGTGGGAGCGAAGTTGAGACCTTTCTGAAAAACCGAGACCGCATCATCACTCAACACCATGCCACTCAAATTGATAACAGTCTTGCACGGAACCTGCAGAGATGGTTCGTCAAGGAGACGTAAGAACTTAGCTGTTTGACGTCCCGTAGCCTTCTTATGGGCGGAATCAGCTGACACCCAGGTGACACCATCAATCCAATCCCAGGAACAAGAAGTGAACTTACTAGCCAGTTGCAAATGTAGTTTGAGTAATTCCTGTGAGATAAACTCATGGCTCCGGTGGGTGAATTGCACTCTCTCACGTACCAATGCGAGGCTGGCTCGTTTCTTGATTCTCTTAGCTGCTGCAGAATCGATGTGGTGCATAACCTTAGCAAAATTTGGAACAACATTCTCGGAACGACATCTCTTTAGAAAGGCAAGAGTACTTAGCAAACGACATCTACGGTGGCGCAACTTTTCAAATTTCTTCATGCTGCGATACATCTCCTCCCCGTGAAGGTGTATGATGTGATTCTTGAGTTTCTCCCGGCGTATTTGATAATCAAAATATCCACGGGTGTGCTGCCGGTCTACAGTGTCCAACGGGCACAATATTTCGGCGATCATACATGTTGCCATCATCAGGTGAACTGACGGACTGAGCTCCTGTGAACGTGCCGGCACGGAGATCCGTACGCTATGGCTGCTCAGAAGGAACTCTGTATTGTAGATAACGCTTGAATATATTTGTAAATCTTTCCTCCGTCAGTCAAAAGAAGTAATTACTCTAGTACTCAAGAATTTGACGCTGGTATATTCCTGGAATGCTTTTTTCTTTAATTTATATGATCTTCCCTTTTCAAGAATGCGCTTCACTTAAACTGAACTACCTACTCTAGTATTTTTTATTTCGTGCCTGTTTTGTCACAGAGTTAAAAATTGATTTCATCGTTGCTTAGGATTTCAGTATCCCACATCTTTGCACATTCAAAAGAATACCTTAATTTCCGCAGTTATGAATTTTCCTAAACACTTTTGTAGATCATTCTTCCTTCAACCATTCTTTGCACATCGATGAAAATATCTTTATTTGATTGTTCATGAACTGTCTGAACATTTCGTACTTCACTCTTACGTGTCACATCAAGTACTCCTCGTGTTCCGCAAAAAGTCTTGTCAGTTATCTTCTTTCGTGAAATGTATGTCGCACTTTTGTCACTGTCCTTTTAGGCGAAATTCAGTCCTCATCAACTGAACTGCCTGCTGTGGAATTTGTTCTCTCAGTATTTGTACCAGCAGCAAATTACATACATCAATATGTGTTGGCTTCAAACATTAATTAAAATACGTATATTACTGTATTCACGAATACCCATGAACGTTGTTCTATTTCAGTCATTCGCGGATGAACCTCTGTCTTTCTTCATTAAATAAACTGTACTTCACTGTCTTTTTCCAAGTTCGTACTTTTTCTGTAGCTGCTAATATTTTTCCTGACTTATCCCTTATAAAGTCCACTCCTCTTCATGAGAACCTCCCACTGTGATATTAGTTTTCGCAGAACGTATATAATCAGTGTATTTAGAACACATATTAGAACAAGACTCACCGGAGGAGAAACACCCCTCTGAAGATGTCCAGCGCAGCTCTGGACGAAACCTTAGGAGCTGAAGAGTTTCATGGACCACTACCTTACATCCCGGAAGGTTTACCAGAAGATATGTCATCCGGTCGCGAAAGCTTTCATACTATGAACATATTAGAACAATTTCGCTCTGATTGCAATGTACTTTAGCATTTCAGAGTTGAACGACTGTCGACATTGACTAAAATACTTGTAATCTTGTATTCATGAATTCCCATGACCATTTTTATAGCTCATTCCTTCGTCAATCAGATGAAGTAGTTTTTTGTTATCCGTAATTCTTCGCAATGATGTTCCTTGTACTTATGCTTGTCAAATTTCCATGATTCCCGTTTTTGAAATACCCCCTTCTGTTCATTGCAACTGCCAACTGTTGCAGTGCTTATCAAAGTACGCAAGTAATCAGTGAAGCCCAAACACATGCAATTTTCGCCAGGTATTTCATTATTTCAGGTGTTTTCACACTGATTAAAATACCAATAATTATGAATCCATGCATTGCGCTCAACATTTGTGTCCGCCATTCTTTCGTCAGTTATATCAAGCACTTCCTCCGCTATCTAATATGGCTTCAGAGTTGTCATCCTTGTAGCTCTGTATTTGTACTTTCTCAGACTCCAAAGTTTAAAGAGAGTCAGTGCATCTCTACTGAACTACTTGCTATGCTATTTCTTAATGCAATATCTATAGCCTGAGAGATTTCAAACTAATGCGATACTGGTTAGCATTACAGTTTTTGACATTTATTAAAATAGCTCTGATCGTGTATCCATGAAGCAACCTGTATGTTTTTGTAACGCATTTTTTCGTTGCATGGTTGAAGCATTTCTTCTGTTTCACACAAACTGTTCTCATTTGACTACATTGTACGTAAGTCTTTCTAACTTATCTGATTCTTAACTTAAAGCCATCGACTTCTCTTCTATTGAGCTGTTTGCTGTTGTATCTCTTATCGCGGTACGTACGTAATCAGCGCATTATAAATACATGCGATTTTTCCCCATTATGTTAGTGTGTCAGCAGTTTTCATATCGATTGAAAAACCTTTATTTCTGTGTTCAGGAAATGCCCTGAACATTTTGTCCAGTCTCTCGTCAGTGAGTGGAAGACGTTCTTCTCTTACCCAGAAATCTTTCACAGCGTTCTTCCCTGTGCGTATCTTTGTCTAACATCTGTCACTATCGTCTTTAAATGTATCCACTCATGTTCAACGACAATGGCCACACAGTATGTATAGCCGACACAATTTGAAATATTTGTAATTATTCCTTAGTATTTCAGAATCACACGACTGGCCACATTGTTTAACTACTTGTATTTCTCTAAGCATGGTGTCCTGCGAACATTTTTGTAGGTCATTCCTTCGTCAATCAGGTGAAGTAGTTCATCTGTTTCCAGTAAAATCGTCGCAGTGATTTTCTCTCTACGTATCTTTGTCTAACGTCGCTGAGTCTCCATTTTTAAGACGTCGACCACTGTTCAACTGAACTGCCTTCAATGGTATTTCTTATCGGAAAATGTGTATAAGGTATGAATTTCAAAGACGTGATATTTTCCCTGTGTTTCAGTATTTTACGTATTTACACATTGAATAACATACCTGTATGGCAGTAATCCCAAACTACGCTAAACATTTTCTACCTCATTATTTCGACAGTCAGTTGAAGTATTTGTTTGAGTTACCCAAAAATTCCTTTTAGGTTCCCTTCATTCTACAGATGTTTAACTTCTCTCATTTTTCCCATTTGATCACATTATCGGTGTTTAACGGGCCTCTCTCCTTTTTGTTTTGTTATGGAAGCAGCCTTTCACAATTTCAAACTCATGTCACGATTCTTAACTATTTCGGTAACCTATGTCTTTGCACATGTACAAACATCTGTAACTAGTGTATTGATGATATCGCTTGAATATATTTGTAATTGTTTCCTTCGGGAGTCAGATGAAGTAATTCTTCTGGTACCCAAAAATTTTACGTTGGTATATTCCTGGATTGCATTTTTCTTTAATTTCTATGATTTCATCTTTTCTAGAATGTTCTTCAGTTAAACCGAACAACCTACTCTAGTATTTTTTATTGCGTGCCTATTTCCTCATAGAGTTACAAATTCATGTCATCATTGCTTAGGATATCAGTATCCCACATCTTTGCTCATTCAAAACAATACCTTCATTTCTGTAGTCATGAACTTTTCTGAACACATTTGTAGATCATTCCTCCTTCAGCCATTTGAAGTATTTCTCATGAGACCAACTTTTTTTTTGCTTGCCTCCTTTGATGGACCACTGCTCTTTTTCTGTTGTACGTCTTATCGCAGTATCCACAGACTCATATAATTTCGAAAATGTCATAATTTCATACTATATCAGGATACTGAACATATTTGTACTTTATTTCTTCGTCATTCACTGGAGTATTTCTTATGTTTCTTAAACATTCCGCAGTTGTCTTCCTTGTACGTAAGTTTCTCTGATTACTGTGATTCTCCGTTTTAAAGTCATCCATTGCTCTCTAACTGAACTGTCTGCTGTGGTATTACATTTTGTACTACAGATATAATCAATGAATTTTAAACACATGTCGTTCTTCCCAGTATTTTAGTATGCTATTTGTTTGCACATCGATGAAAATATCTTTATTTGATTGTTCATGAACGGTTCGTACTTCACTCTTACGTGTCACATCAAGTAATTCTCGTGTTCCGCAAAAAGTCTTGACAGTTATCCTCTTTCTTGAAATGTTTGTCTAACTTCTGTCACTGTCCTTTTAGGCGACATCCAGTCCTCATCAACTGAACTGCCTGCTGTGGAATTTGTTTTCTCAGTACTTGTACCAGCAGCAAATTACATACATCAATATGTGTTGGCTTCAAACATTAATTAAAATACGTTTATTACTGTATTCACGAATACCCATGAACGTTGTTCTATTTCAGTCATTCGCGGATGAGTCTCAGTCTTTCTTCATTAAACCAACTGTTCTCCACTGTCTTTTTCGTATTTCGTATTTTTCAGTGGCTGCTAATATTTTTCTCTGACTTATCCGTTATAAAGACGTCCACTCCTCTTCATGAGAACCTCCCACTGTGGTATTTCTTTTAGCAGAACGTCTATAATCAGCGTATTTCACTCATATGTTACAAGAATTTCGCACAGATTGAATTATTCCGTAGCATCTCGAAATTGGACGACTTTCAACATCGTGGAAAGTACTTGTATTTCTGTATTCATGAATTCACATGAACATTTTTACAATTATTGTAAAGAATCCCCCTTGATTGCAAATAGAAACCGAATGTGGACCAAGGTTTCGGCGCGGATAAGCACGCCATCTTCGGAACACTCTAAAATTACAAACTATCTAAAGAGGAATGGTCCAACATTGATACAGAATGTCCAAAGGGGCGATATCCTCGCATAAAATGTGATATAAACGATACGTGTGTCCCATGCCAATAGCTGTGCTTAGCTCAAACGTCAGAGCGTGCTTCCTCACCCCAGCCAACGTTCTGTTGGCCGCGGGCTCTCAGTGGCGCCGGCAGGTGGGCTGTGAGAGTGCCAGAAATGAACGCGCATGCGCAAATTGTGAAATCCTCTTATTCCATGTGATTGTCATAGAATGTGTTACGAAGGTGGTCCGATGAGCGGGTCAAAGGCGCAGCAAGGTAATGCGTGTGTATGTATAAAGTCCTAGGGCGGAGACATTTTAGGTAACTATAGAACGTGGATATGCTCAAACTATATACGTGAAATAGCAAATTCCACGGATGGTCAAAACGCATCCCCTCAGGCCAGGCAAAATAGAGGTTATAAATGTGGGGGATGTATAACCCATTTTTCAATTACTCTGTGTCGATTATTGTATCTGATGATTACGCTTGGCTAAGCGTGTAAAGTTTCTATATTAATTACTAAGCGCTATTGACCACAAATGAGTCAAATTAGTATGACAGACTTAATGTAATTCCGTGAAAGGACGTGCAACGTTGACCTCGTCGCCCTTAATATCTAGTGACCGACAGAGGTCACTTGGAATTGTGCTTTCGGATATGTAGCAAAATACTTTACAAAGTATCCAAAGCTAAAATAGTTTCTTAAAATCAAGTACTTGAAGTAGCGAACGATGAAGCTGAATCAAGTGAGGTCTGTGAACGCATATAGCGTTCAACAGACAAACTAACTTTAAGTTCTAATAGCTGTTGACGTGAAAGGTCAAATAATGTAACAGGCGTAATATACATGCGTGAAAGGACGTACAACGTCGCTTTCATCGACCTTATTATCTCCTGACTGACAGAAGTCAAAGTGATCAGTGCTATCAGGTGTTATCAAAATGGTATGCAAAGTTATGTGTATATCGTGAAGAGACATACGACGTGACTTCAACGTTTTTTAAAAAGGCTAAGGAATTATTTATTAATTTTAGGCCAGAGCTCGGAGTTGGAATCAATATGACTAAAAACATCCTTGCATCACCATATTCGACTAGAATAATTATAAGTAAATGTTAATGGCTATTTGGACCATATTAGAAATATTGGAGCTTGTAACAAGAGAGTATACTGTGAACATGTACAAGAATCCCTTATTGTAAGGCGTTAAAAGAAGAAAAAGCGATTGTATTGTATTAGTGTCCCCGCATTTAAAAGGGCAACCGTCAAAACTAAGATAAAGGAAAAATAGAGCGTGACTGAACGAATTGGCCATCCCTGACATAAAACGACCGCATGAATGCATCGGCTATCCACTATGTCGTATGGTATAATGTGAAGCACTGAGCAAGGGGATAAAACGTTCGAAATTTTATTGTTTGCTTTTTAAATGGACGTGGCCGTTAAGGATTTAGGCATTATCATACCATAGATGTTTGATAATCTCTATTTCATCTAATATGTCTAAAGTCATACTTTTAACTTCAGAATGAAGCAGCTCGGTACAGGCTGGGGGATTAGGCGCGTGAACCATATATAGGAGACGTTCAGCGATGGTGGAACCTTGCGTACCGTCACCACTTCTGGTGGAAATATATTCCATATGTCTAGTAACTGGCGCTCGGCCTGTTTGCCCGTTATAATATTTTGTAAACCCCAGACTGAGAAAGTTTTTTACCAGCGAATTGTAAAGGGTAGATTTGGTTCTTATTCAAGTTCTTGTTAGTGTAGAAAGCTACTCTTAATCCATAGATTTTGAGTAAACGTACTAAATTGTAACTTATTTTACCGCTGAAAGGAACAGATATAATTGACACTGTTTCGTCATCGACTGCATCACCTAATGTGGAAGCCGTATTATTATTTTTACGCATTTTCTTACTATTTTTCGTCATACTTTGTATCAATTGTATCTGCTATTTTTAGCGATAGTTTCCAGCGTAACTAATTCCGATTCTATCGCCTCCGGGGAAGGGGGATAGCCATGCCACTATGTGGACTTGAATGAAAGAAGGAAATTTTTTGGGCTTGCGGATGTGCAGAGTCACCAGGAATAATGTTATCAGAATATGTATCTTACGATGTATATTAAAAGTAATGTATCTGTCCACTATAGTGAAGGTGAGATCTAAATAAATTAAGGACCTCGTAGAGGACTCGATTACATACGTGAAACTGATGTTCTCATGACATTCGTTAAATATTGAAAACATTTGGTCTATATCATTTTGAATGCCATTAGTGACAAAGATTATATAGACAACATACCTGCATAAAATTTTATTTTACTCAAAATCAAAATCTCCGCGTTACTGGACAAAAATCAGATTCTATAGAGTTCTGAAAAATTTCAAAAAGAATACCAGCTTGTGGGATTCCCATAGCTAATCAGAAGAACCTAATCCACCCTTTACAAGTTGCTGGTGATAAACATTCTCAGTCTGGGGTTTACAAAATTACTTGCCGTCACAGTCCTAAATATACCATACCGGTTAAACAAGTCGAGCGCTAGCTACTATATACAAGGATCATATTATCACCAGAAGTGGTAGCGGTACGCTTCGCTGAACATCTCGTACAGGTGGCTCACGCACCTCATCCGTAGGCCTGTATCGAGCTGCTTCATTCTGAACTTAGGGGTATGAAATTAGACATATTTGAAGAAAGGATATTTTTAAACGTCTATGGTATGACAAATACTGCACCCTTTTCGATCAACTCCAGTTAAAAAAAAAAAAAAAGTTCGAAGGTTTTATCCCCATGCTCAGCGCTTCACATTCTACCAAACGACATAGAAGGTAGCCGATGCATTCATGCGGTCGCTTGGCGTCACGGATGGTCGGTACGTACAGTTGTTCTCTATTTTCCCTTATTCTTAGTTATGACGGCTGCCGTTACAAACGTGGGCACACTAATACCATACACATGCTTCTTTTTTCATTTGAAGCCTTACAATGAGTGTTTCTTGTACAGGTTCACAGTATTCTCACTTCTTACAAGCTCTAGTATTTCTAATATGGTCCAAATAGCCACTTCCACTTAGTCATAATCATCCAAGTCGAATATGGTGATGCAAAAATGATTTTAGTCATATTATTCCAAGTCCGAGCTCTGGCCTAAAATTAGGAAACAAACTTTAACATTATTTTTTTTAAAAAAAAAGCAACATTTAAGTGACATGTTACGTCTCTTCACGATATACACGTAACTTTGCATATCATTTTGGTAACACTTGATAGCACTAATCACTTTGACCACTGTCGGTCGATAGGTAATAGGGGCGAAGACAGCGACGTTTCTTTCACGCATGTATATTTAGCCCGTTACATTATTTGACCTTTCACGTCAACAGCTATTAGAACGTAAAGGTAGTTTGTCTGTTGAACGCCGTAAGCGTTCAAAGACCTCACTTGATTAAACTTCATAGTTCAGTATCTCAACTACCTGATTTTAAGAAAGGTTCTTTTTACACCTTTTAGCGACATATCCGACAGCACTCTTCAAAATGACCTCGACCGGTTATTAGATATCATGACGGATGAAGGCGACGTTGCATGTCCTTTCACGCAATTACATTAAGTCTGTTATACTAATTTGACCCTTTTCTAGTCAATAGCGCTTAGAATTTAGTATAGCAACTTTACACGCTTATCCATGTGCAGTCAACAAATACTATCACAGACTCAACTGAAAAATGGGTTATTCATCATCATCATCTTGGACAGTTTCCAGCCACTGGCTGGGTCTGTCGGGAACACAAGCCTCTTCATCGTGTTCTGTCTTTCCACCATTCCCCCTCTTCCACCTTCGTCCAGTTCTCTCCTCTTCTCATCACACATTCCTTCACTCCCTTCACCCATCTATCTCTTGGTCTTCGTCTGGGCCTCTTCCCCTCCAGTTGCAGATCAAACAATCTCTTTGGAATTCTTCCCTCATCCATTCTCTTCATGTGCCCATACCACTGCAGTCTTGATTTTTCTATCCTGTCCTGTACTGGTTCCTCCTTTAGTCTTTCCCTCACATACACATTTCGCAATCTGTCTCGTCTTGTTACACCCAACCTGCTCCTCTGGAACTTCATTTCACTAGCCTGTATTCTACTTTTGTCGCTTTTGTGCATTACCCATGTCTCACTTCCGTATGCCAATATGGGGACAAAGTAGGTTCGGTATATAATTCCCTTGGATTTCTGTGGCACCTCCTTGCTCCAAATAAGCCCCCTAATGCATTTGTAGAACTGCCCTGCTTTTCTGCACCTTTCATTTATTTCCATTGCGTTTCCCCCCTTACTTTCAATCACGCTTCCCAGGTACTTTAAGTTCTCTACCACTTGTAGTTTTTCCCCTCCACAAGTTATATCCACATTTGGCCTATTCTTCTTCCTTGTTGTGACAATTATTTCACTTTTCTATGCAGAGAAATGCATTCCATATTGTGCTGCCGTTGCCTCCCATGCATCTAACTGCTCTTGCACCTCCCTCTCGCAATTTCCCCATAACATCAGGTCATCGGCAAAAAGCACTGCTTTCATTTTATGATCTCCAATTGCATCTGATACTTGCTGTAGGATTTCATCCATAACAATAATAAACAATAAAGGCGAAAGTGCACTTCCCTGTCGCAGCCCATTTTCCAGCTTGAACCATGCAGTACATTCTCTCCCCACTTTCACACAACTCTCACTTCCCTCATACATTTTTCTGACTTTTCGTGTTATCTCTTCATCTATCCATTTTGCGTTCAGCACATCCCAGAGCTTGTCCCTACAGATACTGTCATACGCCTTCTCAATATCTAAAAAGGCCATGATTAAGTCCTTCCCGTACTCATAGTGCCTTTCCTGCAGTTGCCTTACCGCAAATATGAGGTCCGTTGTTGATCTTCCCGGTCTGAAACCGTACTGCTCCTCTTGCAGTCTACTTTCAATACTGCTTCTTATTCTCTTCTCCAGGATCTTTTCGTAGATTTTTCCACAGTGGCATAGCAGGGTGATTCCTCTGTAGTTCTCACATCTCCTTTTATCCCCTTTCTTGAAGATCGGGACTATAATTCCTTTCTTCCAATCCTCAGGAATTCTGTTCTCCTTCCACACCACCCTCAGCACTCTGTATAGCCACTGGGTTCCTACTTCTCCTGCTGCTCGTATCATATCCACTGTTACTTCGTCCCAACCTGGTGCCTTGCCTCCTTTCATCCTCTTTATGGCTTCTTCCACTTCATTCCAAGTTAGATCATCAATTTCCCCACTATTATAATCGTCTGCTGCCTTAGGCTCTCCATCGCTGTTAGTTACCCGCTTGGCGGCATTCAACAGATCTTCAAAGTACTCCGTCCAAATCTTTTTGAGCTCATGCATTTCCTCCACAACTCTTCCATTATTATCCATGATCCTCAGGCACTCGCTTCTGTCGTTCCTCTTATTTGTTACCATGGTGTAAAGTACTTTTTTGTTCCCTTCACTGTCCTCTTCTAACATTCTTGTCCATTTTTCCATCCACTTCTTCTTCTCCGCCCTTACTATGGTCTGTGCCGCTTTCTTGCTTTCCTTATATTTTACCCTAGCTTCCTCTGTTCGGGTCTGGAACCATTCTCTGAAGGCTTTGTTCTTTCGAAGTACTGCCTCTTTACATATGTTGTTCCACCATGGGGTTTCTCTACTTCTCTTTGTGCTAGTTCTTCCGCACACAGTCTCAGCTGCCTCAACTAGAGCCCTCTTAAAATCTCCCCATTCTTCTTCCACTGTTCTCTGATCTTCCTTTGGCAGCTTCTTCCTGATCAGTGTCTGGTACTGGGTCCTCCGTTCATCCTCTTTCAGCATCCATGTCTTCAACCTTTTCTCCTGTATATCTGTTGCCCTCCTACCTTTTTCCTCTCTCAGGGTGGCTACCAACAGCCGATGGTCACTAAGGCCTCAGATGGAATGACCTTAACATCTGTGAGGCTGCTCATCATCTGCCTATCCACTAGTACATAGTCTACTACTGAAGTTTGGGACCAGTCCCCACTGTACCAAGTTATTTTGTGACTACTTCTCTTCTTGTACCAGGAATTTGCGATCGCCAGCCCATTCCTCTTGCAGAATTCCAGCAACAATTTTCCTTCTCTATTTCGGTTCCCCCAGCCCTCTGGTCCCATTATCTCCTCGAATCCTTTCCTGTCTGTGCCAACATGTGCATTGAGGTCCCCTATTATAATCTGATTTCCTCCATTCAGCTGCTTTTGCATGTCATCTTCAAATTCCTCCTTCTCCTTTTTTGTACACCCCACCTGTGGGGCATATGCTTGGATGATTTCAATGCTTTTTCCTTTCACCCGTACTCTGGCTTTTATCATTCGATCATTGATACCTTCCACCTCCTCCTGCAGACCCTCTCTGACCACTATTGCCACTCCATTTCTTCCCCTCTCATTCCCTATCCAGTACAGTTTACATCCTTTACTTAGTGATTTTTCACCAACTCCTCTCCACCTAGTCTCAGCAAGTCCCAAGATGTCCAATTTCCTCCTTTCCATCATTTCTACAATTTCTTCTAGCTTCCCAGTTAGAGTCCTTACGTTTAAGGTGCCCAGGCGTAAACCCTCTCGTAATCCTTTTCCATTGCTTGGTCGGTTTCCTTTAAATCCGTTCCGTGATCCGAGGCATGTTCCCTTTTTAAAAGTCCAACCCCTCCTCCAAGTCGTGGGAGATGGGCAACGGCACAAAGTAGGGGACTGCCTATAGGGGCGATGTACGGCGGGGACTTCGTGTGCCCCACGACCGCTACGGTAGCTGAGAAGGCCCTATGGGAACCCTGAAACGTGACGGCTAACGGGGCTCTGGTGAAGCTGCTATAGGCCTAGCAAGCCAGTAGTGGATAAATCAACTGAAACATGGGTTATTCATCCCACATTTTTTTAGCCTGCTTCTAGCTGATGGTATTTTGTCTGTCCTGTGTGCATGCGTTTTGCCCATCCGTGAAATTTGCTATCCCACATATATAGTTTCAGCCTATACTCGTTCTATAGTATTATAAACTTGCCCTCGAGCTAGGAAATTATACATACACATGCATTAACTTGCTGCACCTTTGACCCGGTCATCGGATCACATTCGTAACACATTTTATGCCAATCACATGGAAGAAGACGATTTCTCAATTTCCGCATGCGCATTCCTTTCTGAAATTCTCACAACCAAACTGCCGGCACCACCACAGTTTTGCTGAGACCCTGGGGCCCACCGAACGTTGGCTGGGGTAAGGAAGTAAGCTTCAGACGTTTAAGCTAAATACAGCTACTCACATGGTACACACGTACGTTAATTTTACTTTTTTATGCGAGTCTTTGGCCCCTTTGGGCGTTCTGTATTAATGTCGAACCATGCCTCTTTAGACACTTTGTAGTTGTAAGTGTGTTCCGAAGAAGGCGTGGTGATCCGCGCAGATACCTAGGTCAACATCCGGTTTCCATTTACGAACGAGGCGGATTCTTAATAATCATTAAATTATTCACGGCTGCTGACGCACTGCAATGTTCTCAACATTTTTATGGCTAATTCCTTCGTCAATCAGTTGAAGTAGTTCTTTGTTTCCCGTAATTCTTCGCAATGATGTTCCTTGTACGTATGCTTGTCTAGTTTCTCTGATTCCTGTTTTTGTAATATCCACTACTGTTCATTGCAACTGTGTCCTGTTGTACTGCTTATCACAGTACGAATGTAATCAGTGATTTCCAAACACATGCAGTTTTTCTCCGGTATTTCAGTATGGCAAATGTTTTCACACTGATTAAAATACCTATAATTCTGTATCCACGTTTTGCGATCAACATTTTTCTATGCCATTGTTTCGTCAGTTATCTGAAGTACTTCCTCCGCTATCCAAAATGGCTTCACAGTTGTCATCCTTGTACCTTGGTGTTTGTACTTACTCCCACTCCGAAGTTTAAAGAGAGAGTCAGAGCTCTTCAACTGAACCTAATGCTGTGATATCTCTAATTGCCATACTTAATGCCGCAGAGCTATCAAAGAGATGCGATACTGCTTCGCATTACAGTTTATGCAGATTCATTAAAATACCTCCGATTCTGTATTCATGAAGCAACCTGAATGTATTTGTAGGTCATTTTTTCGTTTTCCCACAAACTGTTCGCATTTGACCTCCTAGTACGTCTGTGTTTGCAAATTCTCTCATTCCCAACTTGAAGACATAGACTACTCTTCACTTGAACTGCTTACCGCGTCGAACTTGTGGCAGTACATATGAAATCAGCGAATTACAAACACATACGATTATTCCCATTTTGATAGTGTGTCAGCTCTTTCCACACCGATAATAATACACTCCTGGAAATGGAAAAAAGAACACATTGACACCGGTGTGTCAGACCCACCATACTTGCTCCGGACACTGCGAGAGGGCTGTACAAGCAATGATCACACGCACGGCACAGCGGACACACCACGAACCGCGGTGTTGGCCGTCGAATGGCGCTAGCTGCGCAGCATTTGTGCACCGCCGCCGTCAGTGTCAGCCAGTTTGCCGTGGCATACGGAGCTCCATCGCAGTCTTTCACACTGGTAGCATGCCGCGACAGCGTGGACGTGAACCGTATGTGCAGTTGACGGACTTTGAGCGAGGGCGTATAGTGGGCATGCGGGAGGCCGGGTGGACGTACCGCCGAATTGCTCAACACGTGGGGCGTGAGGTCTCCACAGTACATCGATGTTGTCGCCAGTGGTCGGCGGAAGGTGCACGTGCCCGTCGACCTGGGACCGGACCGCAGCGACGCACGGATGCATGCCAAGACCGTAGGATCCTACGCAGTGCCGTAGGGGACCGCACCGCCACTTCCCAGCAAATTAGGGACACTGTTGCTCCTGGGGTATCGGCGAGGACCATTCGCAACCGTCTCCACGAAGCTGGGCTACGGTCACGTACACAGTTAGGCCGTCTTCCGCTCACGCCCCAACATCGTGCAGCCCGCCTCCAGTGGTGTCGCGACAGGCGTGAATGGAGGGGCGAATGGAGACGTGTCGTCTTCAGCGATGAGAGTCTCTTCTGCCTTGGTGCCAATGATGGTCGTATGCGTGTTTGGCGCCGTGCAGGTGAGCTCCACAATCTGGACTGCATACGACCGAGGCACACAGGGCCAACACCCGGCATCATGGTGTGGGGAGCGATCTCCTACACTGGCCGTACACCACTGGTGATCGTCGAGGGGACACTGAACAGTGCACGGTACATCCAAACCGTCATCGAACCCATCGTTCAACCATTCCGAGACCGGCAAGGGAACTTGCTGTTCCAACAGGACAATGCACGTCCGCATGTATCCCGTGCCACCCAACGTGCTCTAGAAGGTGTAAGTCAACTACCCTGGCCAGTAAGATCTCCGGATCTGTCCCCCATTGAGCATGTTTGGGACTGGATGAAGCGTCGTCTCACGCGGTCTGCACGTGCAGCACGAACGCTGGTCCAACTGAGGCGCCAGGTGGAAATGGCATGGCAAGCCGTTCCACAGGACTACATCCAGCATCTCTACGATCGTCTCCATGGGAGAATAGCAGCCTGCATTGCTGCGAAAGGTGTATATACACTGTACTAGTGCCGACATTGTGCATGCTCTGTTGCCTGTGTCTATGTGCCTGTGGTTCTGTCAGTGTGATCATGTGATGTATCTGACCCCAGGAACGTGTCAATAAAGTTTCCCCTTCCTGGGACAATGAATTCACCGTGTTCTTATTTCAATTTCCAGGAGTGTACCTTTATGTCTGCACACTGGAACTGCCGTGAACATTTTTGTACTTCAGTCTTTCGTCAGTTAGTTGAAGATCTTCTTCTGTATCCCAAACATCCGTCGCAGCGCTATTCGCTGTAGGTATATTTGTCTAACATCTGTCACTACTGCTTTTCACTGCATGAACTCCATTTCACTGCCATGGCTACACAGTATGTACAACCCAGACAATTTGAAATGTTTCTGATTATTCCTTAGTATTTCACAATCAGACGACTGGCCACATTGGTTAATTATTTGTATTCTCTAATTATGATTGCTCTTGACACCTTTTGTAGGTCATTCCTTCTTCACTCAGGTGAAGTAGTTCATCTGTTTCCCGCAAACTCGTCGCTGTGATGTTCCCTCTACGTATATTTGTCTAATGCCTATGATTCTCCATTTTCAAGACATCCACCGCTGTTCAACAGGACTGCCTTCAATGGTATTTCTTACCGAACAATGTGTATAAGCTAAGAATTTCAAGCACGTGATATTTTCCCTGTATTTCAGGACTTTACATACTTACACACCGAATAACTTATCTCTATGGCAGTAATCAGTTTTTTTTCTGTTACTCAGAAATTCCGTTTAAGTTGCCTTCATTGTATTCATGAATAGCTCGGAAAATGTCGTGCTTCACTCTTATGTGTCAGATGAATTACTTCTCCTGTTTCACAAACGGTCTTTGCAGTTATCTTCCTTCTAGAATTGTTTGTCGAACTTGTAAAGATGATAGTGTAACTTCTCTTATTTTACCCATTTGAACACATTACCGATGTTCAACTTCAGTCTTTCCTGTGGTTTCCTTATGGAAACAGTTTCAAACTCATGTCATGTTTCTTAACTATTTCGGTAACCTATGTCTTTGCACATGTACGAACATCTTTATTTAGTGTATTAATGATATCGTTTGAATGTCTTTGTAATTCTTTCCTTCGTCTGTCAGATGAAGTATTTACTCTGGTACCCAAAAATTTGACGCTGGTATATTCCTGGATTGCATTTTTCTTTAATTTCTATTATTTTCCCTTTTCAAGAATGCGGTTCAGTTAAACTGAACTACCTACTCTAGTATTTTTTGTTCCGTGCCACTTTTTTCATAGACTTACAAATTGATATCATTGCTTAGGATACCAGTATCCCACATCTTTGCACACTGAAAAGAATACCTAAATTTCCCTCGTCATGAACTTCTCTTAATACTTATGTAGATCATTCTTCCTTCAGCCATTTGAAATATTTCTCATGAGACCTGATATTTTTTTTTTTTTTTTTTTTTTTTTTTTTTTTTTTTTTTTTTTTTTTTTTTTTTTTTTTTTTGCTTGCCTTCTTTGATGGACCACTGCCCTTCATGCAGTTGTACGTCTTATCGCAGTATCCGTAGACTCAGAGTATTACGAAGCTGTCATCATTTCATACTATATCAGGATACTGAATATATTTGTACTTTATTTCTTCCCATACACTGGAGTATTTCTTATGTTTCTTAAACATTCCGCCGTTTTCTTCCTTGTACGTAAGTTTCTCTGATTACTGTGATTCTCACATTTAAAGTCATCCATTGCTCTCCAACTGAACTGTTTGCTGTGCTATTACTACTTGTACTACAGATATAATCAATGGATTTGAAACACGTCGTTCTTCCCAGTATTTTGGTCTGCCAATTCTTTGCGTATCGATGAAAATCTATTTATTTGATTGTTCATGAACTGTTCTGAACCTTTCGTACTTCACTCTTACGTGTCACAACAAGTACTTCTCGTGTTCCGCAAAAACTCTTGACAGTTATCTTCGTTCTACAAATGTTTGTCTAACTATGGGCACTGTCCTTTTAGGAGACATCCAGTCCTCATCAACTGAACTGTCTGCTGTGGAATTTGTTCTCTCAGTATTTGTACCAGCAGCAAATTACATACACTATTCGTAATTCCTCATCACATCAATATCTGTTGGCTTCTAACATGAACTAAAATACGTTTATTACTGTATTCACGAATACCCATGAACATTGTTCTATTTCAGTGATTCGCGGATGAGCGTCAGTATTTCTTCATTAAACCAACTGTTTTTAACAGTCTTTTTCCAAGTTCGTATTTTTCTTTAGCTGCTAATATTTTTCTCTGACTTATCCTCGTATTTGAATTCTTTGTGCGGATGTCCTAACCTCTCCGATTCCCAACTTAAAGACATAGGCTGCTTTTCAATTGAAGTGCTTGTTGTGGTATTTCTTATCGCAGTATCTATGTAGTCAGCGGATTATAAACACAGTCCCCATTATGATGGTGTGTCAGCTCTTTTCACATCGATTAAAAAACCTTTTTATCCGTGTTCAGGAAATGCCTTGAACAGTTTTGTACTTCAGTCTCTCGTCAGTGAGTTGAAGACCTTTTTCTCTTACCCAGAAATCTTTCGAACCAGTCTTCCCTGTACGTATCTTTGTCTAACATCTGTCACTAGCTCCTTTAAACGTATCCACTTCTGTTCAATTAGCATGGCGACACAGTATGTACAGACGACACAATTTGAAGTATTTGTGATTATTCCTTAGTATTCCAGAATCACGCGAGTGGCCACATTGGTTAATTACTTGGATTTCTCAAATGATGCTGTCCTCTGAACATTTTTGTAGGTCACTCCTTCGTCAGTCAGGTGAAGTAGTTCATCTGTTTCCAGTAAATTCGTCACAGTGACGTTCGCTCTACACATGTTTGTCTGACGCCTCTGATTCTCCATTTTGAAGACATCCACCGCTCTTCAACTTAACTGCCTTCAGTGGTATTTCTTATCGGGAAATGTGTATAACTCGTGATATTTCCCGTGGGTTTCAGTACTTTATGTCCTTACACATGGAATGACATATCTTTCTTGGTAGAAATCAGTAACTACCCGAAAGATTTTGAACTTTATTCTTTCGTAAGTCAGACGAAGTAATTGTTGTGTAACCCAAAAATTTCTTTTAAGTTACCTCCATTATAGAGATGTTTGTGTAACTTCTCTCATTTTTCCCATTTGAACCCATGGGCCCTGATAAACTGATCTCTGTCGTGTCGTTGTGTATGGAAGCAACCTTTCACAATTTCAAACTCGAGTCATGTTTTTTGACTATTTCCGTAACCTATGTCTTTGCATATGTACGAACATCTTTAACTAGTGTATTGATGATATCGCATGAATATTTTTGTAATTCTTTCCATTGTCAGTCAGATGGAGTATACACTCTAACACTCACAAATTTGACGGAGGTATATTGCTCACATTTATTTTTCTTTAATTTCTATGATTTTACCCATCGGGTAACCTGAACTTCCTATTCTAGTATTGCTTATTGCGTGCCTATTTCCACATATAGTTACACATTGATATCATCATTGCTTAGAATTTCAGTATCCCACATATTTGCCCATTCAAAAGCATACCTTCATTTTCGTAGTCATGAAATTTCCTGAACATTTTTGTAGTCATTGTTTCCTCAGTCATTTGAAGTATTTCTCATGAGACCATTTTTTATTTTCGTTTTTTTATTTGCTTCCGCTTTTAAAGGACCACTCCAGTTCATAATAGCGCCTACTGTGGTACGTCTTATCGCAATATCCATTGACTCAAATAATTTCGAAGCTGTCATCATCTGCTACTATATCTGTATACTGAACAGTTTTGGACTTCACTTCTTCGTCAGTCACTGGAGTATTTCTTATGTTTCTTAAACAATCCGCTGTTTTTTCATTGCACGTAAGTTTATGTGATAACTGTGATTCTCCCGTTTAGAGTCATCCATTGCTCTTCAGCTGAACTGTTTGCTGTGGTATTACTTCTTGACTACAGATATAATCAATAACTTTTAAACGCACGCCGTTCTTCCCAGTATTTTAGTAAGCTAATTCTTTGCGCATCGGTGAAAAAATCTTTTATTTGATTATTCGTGAACTGCTCTGAACATGTCGTAGTTCACTCTTACATGTCACTTGAAGTAAATCTTCTGTTTCGCAAAAACTCTTTGCAGTTATCTTCCTTCTAGAAACGCGTGTCTAACTTCTGTCAGTGTCGCTTTAAGGGACATTCACACCTTATCAACTAAACTGTCTTCAGTGGAATATGTTATCTCAATATTTATACAATCTGAATATCGCATACACTATTCATAATCCGTTATCATGTCAGTATACCTTTATACCTTTATTACTGTATTCGAGAATACCATTGAACGTTGTTCTACTTCAAACATTTGAAGTAGATGTTTGTTTCCCGTAATTGTTCGCAATGATGGCCACATTCGTATCCATGTCTAATTACCGTAATTCCCGTTTTTGAAATATCCACTCCTGTTCATGGCAACAGCCTCCTGTTGTACTGCTTATCGCAGTACGCATGTAATCTGTAAATTCCAAATACATGTAATTATTCCCCGGTATTCCAGCATAGCAGGTGTTTTCACACTGATTAGAAATACCAATAAATGTATATCCATAATTTGCGCCAAACGCTTTTGTACGCTATTATGTATCTGAAGTACTTCCTCCGCTATCCAATATAGCTTCACTGTTGTCATCCTTCTACCTCTGTATTTGTACTTTCTCCGACTCCTAAGTTTAAAGAGAGTCAGTGCTCTTCAACTGAACTGCTTGCTGTGCTATTTCTTATTGCAATACCTATAGCCCGAGAGATTTCGAACGATACGATACCGCTTACCGTTTCACATGGATTAAATCACCTCTGATTCTATATTCATGAAGAACCTGAATGTTTTTGTAGCGCATTTTTTCGTTAAATGGTTGAAGCATTTCTTCTGTTTCCCACAACCTCTTCGCGTTTGACTTCCTTGTAGGTATGTCTTTCTAACTTCTCTGATTCCCAACATAAGGACATCGACTGTTCTTCAATTGAACTGCTTGCTTTGTTATTTCTTATCGCAGTACGTGTGTAATCAGCGGATTATAAACACTTGCGATTTTACCCCATGATTGTAGTGTGTCAGCTCTTTGCACATCGATTAAAAGTCCTTTATATCCGTGTTCAGGATATACCCTGAAAATTATTGTACTTCAGTCTTACGTCAGTCAGTTGAAGTTCTGTTACCCAGAAAGCTTTAGCAGCGGGCTCCGTTGTACTCATATTTGTCTAACATCTATCACTGGTGCTTCTAAATGCATACACTACTGTTCCGCTGGTCTGGCTACACAGTATGTACAGCCCAGACATGTTGAAACATTTGTGATTATTCCTTAGTATTTCTGAATCACACGACTGGCCACATTGGTTAATTACTTGTATTGCTCTAATCATGATTTCGTCTGAACATTTTTGTAGGCCATTCCTTCGTCAATCACGTGAAATTGTTCATCTGTTTCCAGTAAACACTTCGCTGTGATGTCCTCTCTACGTATGTTTGTCTAACGCCTCTGATTCTCCATTTTGAAGACATCCACTGCTGTCCATTTGAACTATCTTCAATGGTATTTCTTATCGGAAAATGTGTATAAGCTATGAGTTTCATACTCGTGATATTTTCCCTGTAATTCACGGCTTTATGTATTCCTTTTAAGATACTTTCCTTCGACAGATATTTGTGTAATTTCTCTCATTTTTCCCATTTGAACACATTATCGCTGTTCAACTGGTCTCGTGTAGTTTTCTTATGGCAGCAGCCTTTCAATATTTCAAACTCATGACATGTTTCTTAACTATTTCGGTAACCTATGTCTTTGCACATGGATGAACATTTTTATCTCTTGTATTGTAGATATCGCTTGCATATATTTGTAAATCTTTCCTCCGTCAGTCAAATGAAGTAATTGCTCTAGTACCCAAGAATTTGACGCTGGTATATTCCTGGAATCCTTTTTTCTTTAATTTCTATGATTTTTCCCTTTTCAAGAATGCGCTTCAGTTAAACCGAACTACCTACTCTAGTATGTTGTATTTCGTGCCTGATTCGTCACAGAGTTAAACATTGATTTCATCATTGCTTAAGATTTCAGTATACCACATCATTGCACATTCAAAAGAATACCTTAATTTCCGTAGTTATGAATTTTCCTAAACAGTTTTGTAGATCATTCTTCCTTCAACCATTTGAAGTATTTCTCATGAGACCAATTTTTTTTTCTTGCCTCCTTTGATGGACCACTGCTCTTCATAGTGTTGTACGTCTTATCGCATTATCAATAGACTCATTGAATTACGAAGCTGTCATCATTTCCTACTATATCAGGATACTGAACATATTTGTACATTATTTCTTCGTCATTCATGGAGCATTTCTTATGTTTCTTAAACATTACGCTGTTGTCTTCCTTGTACGTAAGTTTCTCTCATTACTGTGATTCTCCCATTTAAAGTCATCCATTGCTCTCCAACTGAACTGATTGCTGTGGTATTACTACTTGTACTACAGATATAATTCATGAATTATCTTTCTTCCTAATATTTTAGTATGCTAATTCTTTGCACATCGATGAAAATATCTGTATCTGATTGTTCATGAACTGCTCTGAACATTTCGTAAGTCACACTTACGTGTCACGTCAAATATTTCTCGTGTTCCGCAAAAAATCGTTGCAGTTATCTTCCTTCTAGAAATGTTTGTCTAACTTTTGTCACTGTCGCTTTAGGAGACATCCAGTCTTCATCAACTGAACTGCCTGCTGTTGAATTTCTTCTCTCAGGATTTAAATATCCAGTAAATTACACTATTCATAATCCCTTATTACATCAATACGCGTTGCCTTGTAACATTAATTAAAACACGTTTATTACTGTATTCACGAGTGCCCATGGATGTTGTTCTATTTCAGTCATTCGCAGATGGGCCTCAGTCTTTCTTCATTAAACCAACTCTTCTTCATTGTCTTTTCCTATTTCGCATTTTTCTGTAGCTCTAATACTTTTCTCTGACTTATCCCTTAAAAACGTCAACTTCTCTTCATGAGAACATCCCACTGTGGTATATAATCAGTGTATTTCAAACATATGTGTCAAGAGTTTCGCACAGATTGCATTATACCTTAGCATTTCAGAGATGAACGACATTCGACATTGAATAAAGTACTTGTAATCCTGTATTAATTAATTCCCCTGACCTTTTTTATAGCTCATTCTTTCGTCAATCAGATGTAACTGTTCTTTGTTTCGCGTAATTCTTCGCAATGATGTTCCTTGTACGTATGCTTGTCTAATTTCCATGATTCCCGTTTTTAAAATACCCACTTCTGTTCATTGTAACTGCCTCCTGTTGTAGTGCTTATGGCAGAACGCAAGTAATCAATGAATTCCAAACACATGAAATATTCCCCAGGTATTTCATTATGGCATGTGTTTTCACATTGAAGAAAATACCTACAATTCTGTATCCATGATTTGCGCTCAACATTTGTGTACGCCGTTCTTTCGTCAGTTATTTCAAGTACTTCCTCCGCTATCTAAAATGACTTCACAGTTGTCTTTCTTGTAACTCTGTTTTTGTACTTTCTCCGGCTTCCAATTTTAAAGAGAGTCAGTGCTCCTCAACTGAACTACTTGCCGTGCTATTTCGTTTGCAATATTTCTAGTCTGAGAGATTTCAAACAGATGCGATACTGCTGAGCATTACAGTTTTGCACATCGATTAAAATAGCTCTGGTTGTGTATTAATGAAGCAACCTGAATGTCTTTGTAGCTCATTTTTTTGGTTTAATGGTTGAAGCATTTCTTCTGTTTCCCACAAACTGTTCGCAATTGACTTCCTTGTACGTATGTCTTTCTAAACTCCCTGAATCATATCTTATAGACATCGACTGCTCTTCAATTGAACTGCTTGCTGTGGGATTTCTTATCGCAGCACGTATGTAATCAGCGAATTATAAACACATGCGATTTTTCCCCATTATGTTAGTGTGTGAGATGTTTTCACATTGATTGAAAAACCTTTATTTCTGTGTTCAGGGAATTCCCTGAACATTTTTGTACTTCAGTCTGTCGTCTGTGAGTGGAAGACCTTCTACTTTTACCCAGAATTCTTTCGGAGCAGTCTTCTCTGTACGTATCTTTGTCTAACATCTGTCACTAGCGCCTTTAAATGTATCCACTCCTGTTAAACTAGCATGGCGACACATTATGTATAGCGGACACAATTTGAAATATTTGTAATTATTCCTTAGTATTTCAGAATCACACGACTGGCCCCATTGGTTAATTACTTGTATATCTCTAATGATGATGTCCTCTGAACATTTTTGTAGGTCATTCCTACGTCAATCAGGTGAAGTAGTTCACCTGTTTCCAGTAAATTCGTCGCAGTGACTTTCCCTCTACGTATCTTTGCATCGGCTATCCTCTATGTCGTATGGTATAATGTGAAGCACTGAGCAAGGGGATAAAACGTTCGAAATTTTATTTTTTGCTTTTTTAAATGGACTTTGTCGTTAAGGATTTTGTCTTTATCATACAATAGATGTTTAAAAATCTCTATTTCATTTAATATGTCTGATTTCATACATTTAGCTTCAGAATGAAGCGGCTCGGTACAGGCTGGGGGATTAGGCCCATGAGCCATATGTAGGAGACGTTCAGCGAAGGTGGTACATCGCGTACCGTCACCACTTCTGGTGGATATATATTCCATATATCTAGTAGCTGGCGCTCGACCTGTTTGCCCGTTATAATATTTCGGACAATCACCGCAAGTAGTTTAGTAAACCCCAGACTGAGAAAGTTTATTACCAGCGAATTGTAAAGGGTAGATTTGGTTCTTATTCAAATTATTGTTAGTGTAGAAAGCTACTCTTAATCCATAGGTTTTGAGTAAACGTCCTAATTTGTAACTTATTTCATCGCTGAAAGGAACAGAATAATCGACACTGTTTCGTCATCGACTGCATCACCTAATGTGGAAGCCGTATTATTATTTTTACTCATTTTCTTACTATTTTTCGTCTTACTTAGTGTCAATTGTAACCGCTATTTTTAGCGATAGTTTCCAGCGTAACTAATTCCGTTTCTATCGCCTCCGGGGGAGGGGGATAGCCATGCCACGGTGTAGACTTGAATGAAAGAAGGCCATTTTTTGGGCTTGCGGATGTGCAGAGTCACCAGGAATAATGTTATCAGAATATGTATCTTAATATGTATATTAAAAGTAATGTGGCTGTCCACTATAGTGAAGGTGAGATCTAAATAATTTAAGGACCTCGTAGAGGATTCGATTACATACGTGAGATTGATGTTTTCATGAAATTCGTTGAATATTGTAAATATGTGGTCGTTTTGAGTGCCACTAATGGCAAAGATTGTATCGTAAACATATCTTGCATAAAATTTTATTTTACTCAGAATCAAAATCTCTCCTATGCTGGAGAAAAAATCTGATTTTATTGAGAGCAGAAAAATTTCAGAAAGAATACCAGCTATTGGATTTCAATGATAAAATCCATTCTCAACCCTTCTGATTAGCTATGGGAATCCCAGTAGCTGGTATTCTTTCTGAAATTTTTCAGAACTCTATTGAACCTGTTTTTTTGTCCAGTAATGCAGAGATTTTGATTTTGAGTAAAATAAAATGTTATGCAGCTATGTTGTCGATATAATGTTTGTCATTAATGGCATTCAAAATGATATCGACGAAATATTATCAATATTTAACGAGTGTCATGAAAACATCAGTTTCACGTGTGAAATTGATTCCTCTACGAGGTCCTTACATAATTTAGATCTCACCTTCACTATAGTTGACAGCCACATTGCTTTAATATATATCGGAAAAATACCTATTCCGATAACATTATTCCTGGTGACTCTGCATATCCGCAAGCCCAAAAAATGGCCTTATTTCATTCAAGTCTACACCTTGGCATGGCTATCCCCCTCCCCCGGAGGCGCTAAAAGCGGAATTAGTTACCCTGGAAAATATAGGTAAAAATAACGGTTACAATTCACACTTAGTAAGACGAATGTACACTAAGAAAAAAAATACGGCTTCCACATTAGGTGATGCAGTAGATGACGAACCAATGGCAGTTATATCTGTTCCTTACACAGGTAAAATAAGTTGCAAATTAGGACGTTTACTTAAAACCTATAGATTTGGAGTAGCCTTCTCCACCAAGAATAATTTGAAAAAGAACCTAATCTACTATTTACAAGTCGCAGGTGATAAACTTTCTCAGTCAGGGTTTTACAAAATTACTTACCGTGACTGTCCGAAATATTATATTGGTCAAACAGGTCGAGCGCTAGCTACTAGATATAAGGATCATATTATCACCAGAAGTGGTAGCGGTGCGCGAGGTTCCACCCTCGCTGAACATCTCGTACAAATGTATCACGCGCCTAATCCCCCGGCGAGTACCGAGCTGCTTCATTCTGAAGTTAAGGGTATGAAATTAGACATATTAGAAACAATCGAGATTATTCAACGTCTATGTTATGACAAATACTGCACCCTTATCGATCAATTCCACTTACAAATAAAAATAATATTTTTTTTCGAAGGTTTTATCCCCATGCTCAGTGCTTCACATTCTACCAAACGAAATAGAAGATAGCCGATGCATTCATGCGGTCGTTTGATTTCACGGATGGTCAATTCGTACAGTCACGCTATATTTGTCCTTAATCTTAGTTATGACGGCTGCCGTTACAAACGTGGGCACACTAATACAGTACATAAGCTTTTTTTCATTCATTTAAAGCCTTACAATGGATGATTCTTGTACATGTTCACAGTATTCTCACTTCTTACAAGCTCCAATATTTCTAATATGGTCCAAATAGCCATTACCACTTAGTTATAATTATCCAAGTCGAATATGGTGATGCAAGGATGATTTTAGTCATATTCATTTCAAGTCCGAGCTCGGGCCTAAAATTAGTAAATAAATCCTTAACCTGTTTTGAAAAGAACGTTTAAGTGACATTGTACGTCTCTTCACCGTATACACATAACTTTGCATTTCATTTTGGTCACATTTGATAGCGCTAATCACTTTGACCTCTATCGTTCAATAGATAATGAGGGCGATGACAGCGACGTTCCTTTCACGCATGTATATTAAGCTCGTTATATTATTTGACCTTTCACGTCAACAGCTATTAGAACATAAAGGTAGTTTGTCTACTGAACGCCATATGCGTTCAAAGACCGGACTTGATTAAACTTCATGGTTCAGTAACTCAAGTATCTGATTTTGAGAAACTAGTTTTGCTTTAGGTCGTTTTTGCACAGTTTTGCTACATATCCGATAGCACTATTCAAAATGACCTCTGCCGTTCATTAGATATTAAGAACGATGAAGCTAATTACATTAAGCCTGTTATACTAATTTGACCCTTTTCTAGTCAATAGCGCTTAGAATTTAGTATAGTAACTTTACACGCTTATCCATGCGTAGTCATCAAATACTATCACTGACCCCAATTAAATGAAAAATGCGTTATTCATTCCCCATATTTTATCCTGCGTCTAGCGGATCGTATTTTGTCTGTCTTGCGTCCATGCGTTTTGACCATCCGTGGAATTTGCTATCGTACATATATAGTTTCAGTCTATCCACGTTCTATAGTTGTATGTAATTGTCCTCGAGCTAGCACATTGTACATGCACACGTATTAACTCCCTGCGCCTTTGACTCGATCATCAGATAACTTTCGTATCTCATTTTAAGCCAATCACATGGATGAAGATGATTTCTCAATTTGGGCCAGCACGTTCCTTTCTGACATTCTCACATCCTAGTTCCCGGCACCACCTCCGTTTTCCTGAGAGCCCGCGGCCCACCAAACGTTGGCTGGGGTGACAAATCACGCCTCTGAAATTTGAGCTAAGCACAGCTACTGACATGGTACACACGTACAGTCTGTTTACGTTTTTTCCGAGTGTTTAGCCCCTAAGTTCTCAACATTTTTATAGCCCATTCTTTCGTCAATCAGTCGAAGCAGTTCTTTGTTTCCCGTATTTCTTCGCAATGATTTTCCTTGTACGTATGATTGTCAAGATTCTCTAATTCCCATTTTAGAAATATTCCCTCCGGTTCATTGCAATTGCCTGCTGTTATATTACTTATCGCTGTATGCATGTAATCAGTGAAATACAAACACATGTTATTTTTCCCCGGTATTTTAGTATGGCAGTTGCTTTCACACTGGTTAAAATAGCTATTTGAAGTACTTCCTCCGCTATCCAAAATTTCTTCACAGTTGTCTTCCTTGTACCTCTATGTTTGTACTCTTTCCGACAACGAAGTTTAAACAGAATTAGTGCTCTTCAATTGAACTGACTGCTGTGCTATTTCTTATTGCAATATCTATAGCCTGAGATTTCAAACAGATGCGGCACTGCTTAGCATTACACTTTTTGCACATTGATTAAAATACCTTTGAATCAGTACTCATGAAGCAACCTGAATGTTTTTGTAGCGGATTTTTTCGTTAAATGGTTGAAGCATTTCCTCTGTTTCCCACAAAGTGGTCGCATTTGACTTCCTTCAACATATGTCTTTCTAACTTCTGTGATTCCACACTTAAAGACATCGACTGTTCTTCAATTGAAGTGCTTGTTGAGGTATTTCTTATCGCAGTACGTATGTAATCTGCGAATTATAAAGGCATGTGATTTTTCCTCCTTTTTAATAGTGTTTCAGCTCTTTGCGCATCGATTAAAAAACCTTTATATCCGTGTTCAGGAAATGCCGTGTACATTTATGTACTTCTTCGTCAGTCAAGTGAAGACCTTTTCTGTTACCCAGAAATCTGGCGTAGTGGTCTTCCCAGTACGTATCTTTGTCTAACATCTGTCACTAGCGCTTTTGAATGCATACACTCCTGTTCAACTGGCATGGTTGCACAGTATCTACAGCCCAGACAATTATTATTCCTTAGCATTTCAGAATCAGACGTCTGGTCACATTGGTTAATTATTTGTATTTCTCTAATCCTGATGTTATCTGAAAATTATTGTAGGTCATTCCTTCGTCAATCGGGTGAAGTAGTTCATCTATTTCTAGTAAATTCGTCACAGTGATTTTCCCTCCACGTATCTTTGTCTAACGTCTCTGATTCTCCGTTTTGAAGACGTCCACCACTGTTCAACTGAACTGCCTTCAATGGTATTTCTTATCGCAAAATGTGTATAAGCTATGAATTTCAAGTACGTGATATGTTTCTTAACTATTTCGGTAACCTATATCTTTGCACTTGTACGAACATCTTCATAGAGTGTATTGATGATATCTTTTGAATTGTCTCCTATCGTTTGACTTGTCTCCTTCGTCAGACAGATGAAGTTTTTACTCTAGTACCCAAAAATTTGACGGTGATGTAATCCTCGAATTGATTATTCTTTAATTTCTACGATTTTCTCTTTTCAAGAATGCGGTTCAGTAAACCTGAACTACGTACTCCAGTATTTCTTATTGTGTGCCTATTTCCTCATACAGTTACAAATTGATGTCATCATTGCTTAGGATTTCAGAATCCCACATCTTTGCACATTCAATAGAATTTCCGTAGTCATGAACATTCCTGAACACTTCTCTACATCATTCTTCCCTCAGCCATTTGAAGTATTTCTCATGAGACCAAATTTTTTCTTGCTTTCCTCCTTTAATGGACATCTCCTTTTCATACTGCTGTAAGTCTTATCGCTGTATCCATGGACACAGTGTATTACGAAGGTGTCATCATTCCCTACTATATCAGGACACTGAACATTTGTGAACTTCATTTCTTCGTCAGACACTTGAGTATTTCTGCAGTTGTCTTCCTTGTACGTACGTGTCTGTGATTACTGTGATTCTCCCGTTGATGTCATCCATTACTCTTCAACTGAACTATTTTCTGTGGTATTACTTCTTGTACTGGAGTAAACTCAATGAATTTTAAGCACATGCCGATCTTCCTAGTGTTTGAGTATGCCAATTCTCTGCGCATGGATGAAAATATCATTAGTTGATTATCATGAACTGCTGTGAACAATTCGTACTTCACTCTTGCGTGTTACATCAAATACTTCTCCTGTTCTGCAAAAAGTGTTGGCAGTTATCTTCCTTACACAGATTTTTGATTAATTTTGTCACTGTCGCTAAGAAACATCCCCTCCTTATCAACTGAACTGACTGCTTTGGATTTTGTAATCTCAGTAATACACAATCATCAAATTACATACACTATTCATAATCCCGTAATATGTCCTAATGTGTTGTCTTCTCACATTAATTAAAATACCTTTATTACTGTATTCACAAATACCCAAAATTGTTGTTTGTTTCAGTCATTCGCGGATTAGCCTCAGTATTTCTTCATTAAACCAACTGTTCTTCACTGTCTTTTTCTTATCTAGTATTTTTCTCTGGCTGCTTATATTTTCCTCCGACTTTTCGCTTTTAACTTAATCCACTCTTCTTCATGAGATCTGCCCACTGAGGTATCTCTTATCTCGAAATGTATATATTTAGTGTATTTGAGACACATGTTTCGAGAATTTCGCACAGTTTGGATTATTCTTTAGCATTTCAGAATTGAACAACTTTCAACCTTGAGTAGAATACTTGTATTTCTGTAATCATGAATTACCATTAACATTTTTATAATGGTTGTAAAGAATCCGCTTCGATTTCAAATAGTAACCGGCTGTTGACCTAGGTGTCGACACGGATAAGTATGCCGTTTCGGAACACACTTAAGCTACAAACTGACTAAATAGGCATGTACCAACATTAATACACAACGCACAAAGGGCTAAAATGCTCACATAAAACGTAAAATAAACGGTACGTATGTGCCATGTCAATAGCTGTACTTAGCTCAAACGTCAGAAGCGTGCTTCCTCACTCCAGCCAACGTTCGGTGGGCCGCGGGCTCTGAGGTAAACTGATGTGGCCCCGGCAGCTAGACTGTGATAATGTCAGAAAGAAACGCGCATGCGCAAATTGAGAAATCGTCTTCATCCATGTGATTGTCATAAAATGTGTTACGAAAGTGATCCTTTGAGCGAGTCAGTGGCGCAGGGAGTTAATGTGTGTGTATGTACTCGTATAATGTCCTAGCTCGAGGGCAATTTAATAGAACTTGGATAGGCTGAAGCTATATATGTGGGATAGCAAATTCCACAAATGGTCAAAAACCATGCTCGTAGGACAGACAAACTACCATTAGCTACAAACAGGCTAAAAATATAGGTTATGAAGAACCCATTTTTCAATTACTTGGTGTCGGTGAGTGTATTTGATGATTACGCTTGGATAAGCGTGTAAGCCACTATATTAAATTTTAGGCGTTATTGAGAGGGAAAGGGTCAAATTAGTATGACAGGCTTAATGTAATTGCGTGAAAGGACGTGCAACGTCGACCTAATCGCCCTTAATATCTCCTGACCGACAGAGGTCATTTTGAATAGTGCTATCGGATATGTAGCACAATAGTATGAAAAGAACCTAAAGCTAAATTGTTGTTGTGTTGTTGTTGTGGTCTTCAGTCCTGAGACTGGTTTGATGCAGCTCTCCATGCTACTCTATTCCTGTGCAAGCTTCCTCATCTCCCAGTACCTACTGCAACCTACATCTTTCTGAATCTGCTTAGTGTATTGATCTCTTGGTCTCCCTCTACGATTTTTACCCTCCACGCTGCCCTCCAATGCTAAATTTGTGATCCCTTGATGCCTCAAAACATGTCCTACCAACCGATCTCTTCTTCTAGTCAAGTTGTGCCACAAACTTCTCTTCTCCCCCATCCTATTCAATACCTCCTCATTAGTTACGTGATCTACCCACCTTATCTTCAGCATTCTTCTGTAGCACCACATTTCGAAAGTTTCTATTCTCTTCTTGTCCAAACTGGTTATCGTCCATGTTTCGCTTCCATACATGGCTACATTCCATACAAATACTTTCAGAAACGACTTCATGACATTTAAATCTATACTCGATGTTAACAAATTTCTCTTCTTCAGAAACGATTTCCTTGCCATTGCCAGTCTACATTTTATATCCTCTCTACTTCGACCATCATCAGTTTTTTTACTCCCTAAATAGCAAAACTCCTTTACTACTTTATGTGTCTCATTTCCTAATCTAATCCCCTCAGCATCACCCGATTTAATTTGACTACATTCATTATCCTCGCTTTGCTTTTGTTGATGTTCGTCTTATATCCTCCTTTCAAGACACTGTCCATTCCATTCAACTGCTCTTCCAAGTCCTTTGCTGTCTCTGACAGAATTACAATGTCATCGGCGGACCTCAACGATTTTACTTCTTCTCCATGAGTTTTAATACCTACTCCGAATTTTTCTTTTGTTTCCTTTACTGCTTGCTCGATATACAGATTGAATAACATCGGGGAGAGGCTACAAACCTGTCTCACTCCCGTCCCAACCACTGCTTCCCTTTCATGCCCCTCGACTCTTATAATTGCCATCTGGTTTCTGTACAAATTGTAAATAGCCTTTCGCTCCCTGTATTTTACCCCTGCCACCTTCAGAATTTGAAAGAGAGTATTCCAGTTAACGTTGTCAAAAGCTTTCTCTAAGTCTACAAATGCTAGAAACGTAGGTTTGCCTTTTCTTAATCTTTCTTCTAAGGTAAGTCGTAAGGTTAGTATTGCCTCACGTGTTCCAACATTTCTACGGAATCCAAACTGATCTTCCCCGAGGTCCGCTTCTACCAGTTTTTCCATTCGTCTGTAAAGAATTCGGGTTAGTATTTTGCAGCTGTGACTTATTAAACTGATAGTTCGGTAATTTTCACATCTGTCAACACCTGCTTTCTTTGGGATTGGAATTATTATATTCTTCTTGAAGTCTGTGGGTATTTCGCCTGTCTCATACATGTTGCTCACCAGATGGTAGAGTTTTGTCATGACTGGCTCCCCCAAGGCCATCAGTAGTTCTAATGGAATGTTGTCTACTCCCGGGGCCTTGTTTCGACTCAGGTCTTTCAGTGCTCTGTCAAACTCTTCACGCAGTATCTTATCTCCCATTTCATCTTCATCTACATCCTCTTCCATTTCCATAATATTGTCCTCAAGTACATCGCCCTTGTATAAACCCTCTATATACTCCTTCCACCTTTCTGCCTTCCCTTCTTTGCTTAGAACTGGGTTGCCATCTGAGCTCTTGATGTTCATACAAGTGGTTCTCTTGTCTCCAAAGGTCTCTTTAATTTTCCTGTAGGCATTATCTATCTCTCCCCTAGTAACACAAGCCTCTACATCCTTACATTTGTCCTCTAGCCATCCCTGCTTAGCCATTTTGCACTTCCTGTTGATCTCATTTTTGAGACGTTTGTATTCCTTTTTGCCTGCTTCATTTACTGCATTTTTATATTTTCTCCTTTCATCAATTAAATTCAATATTTCTTCTGTTACCCAAGGATTTCTATTAGCCCTCGTCTTTTTACCTACTTGATCCTCTGCTGCCTTCACTACTTCATCCCTCAGGGCTACCCATTCATCTTCTACTGTATTTATTTCCCCCATTCCTGTCAATTGTTCCCTTATGCTCTCCCTGAAACTCTCTACAACCTCTGGTTCTTTCAATTTATCCAGGTCCCATCTCCTTAAATTCCCACCTTTTTGCAGTTTCTTCAGTTTCAATCTGCAGTTCATAACCAATAGATTCTGGGCAGAATCCACATCTGCCCCTGGAAATGTCTTACAATTTAAAACCTGGTTCCTAAATCTCTGTCTTACCATTATATAATCTATCTGATACCTTTTAGTATCTCCAGGATTCTTCCAGGTATACAACCTTCTTTCATGATTCTTGAACCAAGTGTTAGCTATGATTAAGTTGTGCTCTGTGCAAAATTCTACAAGGCGGCTTCCTCTTTCATTTCTTCCCCCCAATCCATATTCACCTACTTTGTTTCCTTCTCTCCCTTTTCCTACTGACGAATTCCAGTCACCCATGACTATTAAATTTTCGTCTCCCTTCACTACCTGAATAATTTCTTTTATCTCGTCATACATTTCATCAATTTCTTCATCATCTGCAGAGCTAGTTGGCATATAAACTTGTACTACTGTAGTAGGCATGGGCTTTGTGTCTATCTTGGCCACAATAATGCGTTCACTATGCTGTTTGTAGTAATTTACCCGCATTCCTATTTTTCTATTCATTATTAAACCTACCCCTGCATTACCCCTATTTGATTTTGTATTTATAACCCTGTAATCACCTGACCAAAAGTCTTGTTCCTCCTGCCACCGAACTTCACTAATTCCCACTATATCTAACTTTAACCTATCCATTTCCCTTTTTAAATTTTCTAACCTACCTGCCCGATTAAGGGATCTGACATTCCACCCTCCAATCCGTAGAATGCCAGTTTTCTTTCTCCTGATAACGACGTCCTCTTGAGTAGTCCCCGCCCGGAGATCCGATTGAGGGACTATTTTACCTCCGGAATATTTTACCCAAGAGGACGCCATCATCATTTAATCATACAGTAAAGCTGCATGTCCTCGGGAAAAATTACGGCTGTAGTTTCCCCTTGCTTTCAGCCGTTCGCAGTACCAGCACAGCAAGGCCGTTTTGGTTAATGTTACAAGGCCAGATCAGTCAATCATCCAGACTGTTGCCCCTGCAACTACTGAAAAGGCTGCTGCCCCTCTTCAGGAACCACATGTTTGTCTGGCCTCTCAACAGATACCCCTCCGTTGTGGTTGCACCTACGGTAAGGCCATCTGTATCGCTGAGGCACGCAAGCTTCCCCACCAACGGCAAGGTCCATGGTTCATGGGGGGAGGAAAGCTAAATTAGTTTACTAAAATCAGATTCGTGAGGTAATGAACCATGGAACTTAATGAAGTGAGGTCTGTGAACGCATATAGCATTCAACAGACAGACTACCTTAATGTTGTAATAGTTGTTGACGTGAAAGGTCAATTATGTAACAAGGTTAATATACATGCGCGAAAGGACGGACAACGTCGCTTTCATCGACCTTATTATCTACTGACCGACAGAGGTCAAAGTGATTAGTGCTATCAGATGTTACCAAAATGGTATGCAAAGCTATGTGTATATTGTGCAGAGACGTACGACGTCAATTCAGCATTTTTGAAAAAGGCTATGGAATTGTTTATTAATTTCAGGCCAGACCTCACACTTGGAATGATAAGACTAAAAATATCCGAGCCTCACCATATTCGACTTGGATAACTATATCTAAGTGGGAATGGCTATTTAGACCATATTAGAAATATTGGAGCTTATAAGAAGTAAGAATACTGTGAACATGTACAAGACTCACTCATTATAAGGCGTTAAATTAAGAAAAGGCGTGTGTATTGTATTAGTGTGCCCACTTTTGTAAGGACACCCGTCATAACCAAGATTAAGGTAATCTAGAGCGTCACTGAACGAATTGACCATCCGTGACACCAAGCGACCTAATGAATCTTTCGCCTATGCTCTATGTCGTATGGTAGAATGTGAAGAGGAATTCGATAAAACGTTCGAAATTTTAGTTTTTGTTTTTTGAAGTGGACTTGGTCGTTAAGTATTTAGTCGTTATCATACCATACATTTCATCTCATATGTCTCATTTCATACCCTTAACTTTAGAATGAAGCAGCTCGGTACAGCTTGGGTGATTAGGCGCGTGAGCCATTTGTAGTAGACGTTCAGCGAAGGTGGAACCTCGCGTAACGTCACCACTTCTGGTGCGAATATGTTCCAAATACCTAGTAGCTGGCGCTCGACCTGTTTGCCCGTTATAATATTTCGCACAATCACCGCAAGTAGTTTTGTAAACCCCAGACTGAGAAAGTTTGTTACCAGCCAATTGTAAAGAGTGGATAAATGTCCTTTTCAAATTATTGTTAGTTGAGAAGGCTACTCTAAATCCATAGGTTTTGAGGTAAACGTCCTAATTTGTAACTTATTATACCGGTGAAAGGAACAGATATAAATGACACTGGTTCGTCATCGACGGCATCATCGAATGTGGAAGCCGTATTATTATTTTTATTCATTTTCTTACTATATATTCGTCTTACTAAGTGTGAATTAACCGTTATTTTTAGCGATAGTTTCCAGCGTAACTAATTCCGTTTCTAGCGCATCCGGGGAAGCGGGATAGCCATGCCACGATGTAGATTTGAATGAAAGAAGGCCATTTCTTGTCTTGCGGATGTGCAGAGTCATCAGGACTAATGTTAGCAGAATACGTATTTTTTTCGATGTATATTAAAAGCAATGTGGCTTTCCACTATAGTGAAGGTTAGATCTAAATAATTTAAGGACCTCGTAGAGGACTGACTCCATTTCGTACGTGAAATTTATGTTTTCATGAAATTCGTTAAATATTGTAAATATGTGGTCTATTTCGTTTTGAGTGCCATTAATGGCAAAGATTGTATCGTAAACATATCTTCCATAAAATTTTCTTTTACTCAAAATCAAAATCTATGCATTACTGGAGAAAAAATCAGATTCTATAGAGTTCAGAAAAATTTCAGAAAGAATACCAGCTAGTGGATTTCAATCATAAATGTATTTTCAACCCTTCGGATTAGCTAAGGGAATCCCACTAGCTGGTATTCTTTCGAAATTTTTCAGAACTCTATAGAATCTAATTGTTTGTCCAGTAATGCAGAGATTTTGATTTTGAGTAAAATAAAATTTTATGCAGCTATCTTGTTTAATATAATCATTGTCATTAATGGCATTCAAAATGATATACACCACATATTTTCAATATTTAACGTGTTTCATGAAAACATCAGTTTCGCGTATGAAATTGACTCCTCTACGAGGTCCTTACATTATTTAGATCTCACGTTGACTGTAGTGGAGAGCCAGATTGCGTTAATATGTATCAAAAAATACATATTCCGATTACATTATTCCTGGTGACTCTGCATATCCGGAATCCCAAAAAATGGCCTTCTTTCATTCAAGTCTACATCGTGGCATGGGTATGTCCCTTTTCCCGGAGGCGCTAGAATAGGCATTAGTTACACTGGAAACCATCGCTTAAAATAACGGTTACAATTCACTGTAAGACGAATGCTCAGTAAGAAAATAAACGAAAATAACAATATGGCCTCCACATTAGGTGATGCAGTAGATGACGCACCAATGACAATTATATCTGTTCCTTTCATAGGTAAAATAAGTTACAAATTAGGACGTTTACTTAAAAACTATGGATTGAGAGTGGCCTTCTCCACTAATAGTAATTTGAAAAAGAACCAAATCTACCCTTTACATTTCGCTGGTAGTAAACTTTCTCAGTCTAGGGTTGACAAAAGTACATGCCGTGACTGTCCGAAATATTATGTTGGTCAAACAGATCAATCGCTAGCTACTAGATATAAGGATCATATTATCACAAGAAGTGGTGGCGATACGCGAGTTTCCACCTTCGCTGAACGTCTCGTACAAATGGCTCACGCGCCTATTCCCCCGACCAGTAACGAGCTGCTTCATTCTGAAGTTAAGGGTATGAAATTAAACATATTAGAAGAAATGGAGATTTTTAAACGTCTATGGTATGGCAAACACTCTAACCTTATCGATCAACTCCAGTTAAAAAAACAAACAAAAAAATTTTTTCGAAGGTTTATACGCATGCTTAGCGCTTCACATTCTACCAAACGACATAGAAGGTAGCCGATGCATTCATGTGGTCGCTAGGTGTCACGGATGGTCAGTACGTGCAGTCGTTCTGTATTTTTCTTTATTCTTAGTTATGACGGCTGCCGTTAGAAATGTGTGCACACTACTACAATACACATGCTTTTTTCTTTCATTAAAAGCCTTACATGAGTGATTCTTGTACATGTTCACTATATTCTCACTTCTTTCGAGCTCCAATATTACTAATATGGTCCAAATAGCCATTCCCACTTAGTTATATTATTCAAGTCGAATATGGTGATGCAATGATGATTTTAGTCATATTCATTCCAAGTCCGATCTCTGGCCTAAAATTAGGAAATAAATCCTTAACCTTTTTAAAAAAAAACGTTTAAGTGACATGGTACATCTCTTCATCATATACACATAACTTTGCATTTCATTTTGGTAACACTTCAAAGCACTACTCACTCTCTGTCGGTCAGTAGATAACAAGGGCGATGACAGCGACGTTCCTTTCACGCATGTATATTAAGTCCGTTACATTATTTGACGTTTTACGTCAATAGCTATTAGTACATTAAGGTTATTTGTCTGTTGAGCGCCATATGCGTTGAAAGACCTCACTTGATTAAACTTCATGGTTCAGTAACTGAAGTACCTGATTTTAAGAAACTAGTTTAGCTTTAGGTTCTTTTTACACCATTTTGCTACATATCCGATAGCACTATTCAAAATGACCTCGGCCGGTCATTAGATATTAAGAGCGATGAAGGCGACGTTGCACGTCCTTTCACGCTATTACATTAAGCCTGTTATATTAATTTGGCCCATTTCTAGTCAATTAGCGCTTAGAATTTAAAATAGTAATTTTACACGCTTATCCATGCGTAGTCATCAAATACTATCACTGACCCCAATTAATTGAAAAATGGGTTATTCATCCCCCATATTTTTGGCCTGCGTCTATCGGATTGTATTTTGTCTGTCCTGTGTGCATGCGTTTTGCCCATCCGGGAAATTTGCCATCCCACATATATAGCTTCAGCCTATCCACGTTCTATAGTTCTATAAAGTTGTTCTCGAGCTAGGAAATTACACATACTCACGCATTAAATTGCTGCACCTTTGACCCGGTCAACGGATCACTTTCGTAACACATTTTATGCCAATCACATTGAAGAAGACGATTTCTCAATTTGCACTTGCTTGCTCCTTTCTGAAATTCTCACAGCCCAGCTGCCGGCACCACCTCTTGTTTTCCTGAGACCTTGGGGCTCACCGACCGTTGGCTGGGGTGAGGAAGTACGCTTCAGACGTTTAAGCTAAATACAACTACTGACATGGTACACACGTACCGTTAATTTTACTGTTTATGCAAGTCTTTGGCCCCTATGGGCTTTCTGTATTAATGTTGAACCATGCCTCTTTAGGTAGTTTGAGGTTTTAAGTGTGTTCCGAAGAAGGCGTGGTGATCCGCGCCGAAACCTAGGTCAACATCCGGTTTTTATTTCCAATATAGGCGGATTCTTTATAATCATTAAGTTATTCACGATTGCTGACGCACTGCAATGTTAAAAGTTCTCAACATTTTTATACCGCATTCTTTCGTCAATCAGTTGAAGTAGTTCGTTGTTTCCCATAATTCTTCGCAATGATGTTCCTTGTACGTATGCTTGTCTAATTTCGCTGATTCCCGTTTTTGAAGTACCCACTCCTATTCATTGCATCTGCACCCTTTTATAGTGCAGCACGCATGTTATCAGTAAATTCCAAACACATGCAATTTTTTCCGGTATTTCAGTATGGCAGGTGTATTTACACTGATTAAAATACCGATAGTTGTGTATCCATGATTTGCGATCAACATTTTTCTATGTCATTGTTTCGTCAGTCATCTGAAGTATTTCCTCCGCTATCTAAAATGGCTTGAGACTTGTATTCCTTGTAACTCCGTGTTTGTACTTTCTTCGACTCCTAAGTTTAAAGAGAGTCAGTGCTCTTCAACTGAACTGCTTGCTGTGCTATATCTTATTGCAATATCTATAGCGTGAGAGATTTCAAACGGAACTGCTTGCTGTGCTTTTTATTATTGCAGTATCTATAGCCTGAGAGATTTCGAACGATGCGATACTGCTTACCTTTACACAATGATTACATCACCTCTGATTCTATACTCATGAATTACCTGAATGTTTTTGTAGCGCATTTTTTCGTTAAGTGATTGAAGCATTTCTACTGTTTCCCACAAACTGTTCGCATTTGACTTCCTTGTAGGTATGTCTTTCTAACTTTTCTGATTCCCAACTTAAAGAAATCAACTGCTCTTCAATTGAACTGCTTGCTTTGTTATTTCCTATCGCAGTACGTATGTAATCAGCGGATTATAAACACTTGCGATTTTACCCCATGATGGTATCGTATCATCACTTTGCACATCGATTAAAAGTCCCTCATATCCGGGTTCAGGAATTGCCCTGAAAACTGTTGAACTTCAGTCTTACGTCAGTCAGTTGAAGTCCTGTTACCCAGAAAGCTTTTGCAGCGGGCTTCGTTGTACTCATTTTTGTCTAACATCTATCACAGGTGCTTTTAAATGCAACACTCCTGTTCAACTGGCCTGGCTACGCAGTATGTACAGCCCAGACATGTTGAAACATTTGTGATTATTCCTTAGTATTTCTGAATCACACGACTGGCCACATTGGTTAATTACTTGTATTGCTCTAATCATGATTTCGTCTGAACATTTTTGCAGGACATACCTTCGTCAATCGCGTTAATTTGTTCATCTGTTTCCAGTAAACTCTTCGCAGTGATGTCCTCTCTACGTATGTTTGTCTAACGCCCCTGATTCTCCATTTTGAAGATATCCACCGCTGTCCATTTGAACTGTCTTCAAAGGTATTTCGTATCGGAAAATGTGTATAAGCTATGAGTTTCAAACTCGTGATATTTTTCCTGTAATTCAGGGCATTACGTACTGACGCATTGAATAACATATCTTCATGGCAGTAATCTGCAATTACCCTAAACATTTTTTAATTCATTCTTTCGTCAGTCAGCTGACTTTCAAGTTACCTTCATTGTACATATGTTTGTATAATGTCTCTCATTTTTCCCATTTGAACACATTATCGCTGTTCAACTGGTCTCCTGTGGTTGTCTTATGGCAGTAGCCTTTCAATATTTCAAACTCATGACATGTTTCTTAACTATTTCGGTAACCTTTGTCTTTGCACATAGACGAATATTTTTATCTCTTGTATTGTAGATAACGCTTGAATATATTTGTAAATCTTTCCTCCGGCAGTCAGAAGAAGTAATTACTCTAGTACCCAAGAATTTGACGCTGGTATATTCCTGGAATGCTTTTTTCTTTAATTTATATGATTTTTGCTATTCAAGAATGCGCTTCAGTTAAACTGAACTACTTACTCTAGTATTTTTTACTTCGTGCCTGTTTCGTCACAGAGTTAAAAATTGATTTCATCATTGCTTAGGATTTCGGTATCCCACATCATTACACATTCAAAAGAATACCTTAATTTCCGCAGTTATGAATTTTCCTAAACACTTTTTTAGATCATTCTTCCTTCAACCATTCTTTGCACATCGATGAAAATATCTGTATTTGATTGTACATGAACTGTCTGAACATTTCGTACTTCACTCTCACGTGTCACATCAAGTACTTCTCGTGTTCCGCAAAAAGTCTTGACAGTTATCTTCTTTCTTGAAATGTTTGTCGCACTTTTGTCACTGTCCTTTTAGGCGAAATCCAGTCCTCATCAACTGAACTGTGCCTGCAGTGGAATTTGTTCTCTCAGTATTTGTACCAGCAGCAAATTACATGCATCAATATGTGTTGGCTTCAAACATTAATTAAAATACGTTTATTATTGTATTCACGAATACCCATGATCGTTGTTCTATTTCAGTCATTCGCGGATGAACCTCAGTCTTTCTTCATTAAATAAACTCTACTTCACTATCTTTTTCCAAGTTCGTATTTTTCTGTAGCTGCTAATATTTTTCCTGACTTATCCCTTATAACGTCCACTCCTCTTCATGAGAACCTGCCACTGTCATATTAGTTTTCGCAGAACGTATATAATCAGTGTACTTCAAACACATATTAGAATAATTTAGCACTGATTGGATTGTACTTTAGCATTTCAGAGTTGAACGACTGTCGAGTAAAATACTTGTAATCCTGTATTCATGAATTCCCATGACCATTTTTATAGCTCATTCTTTCGTCAATCAGATGAAGTAGTTTTTTGTTATCCGTAATACTTCGCAATGATGTTCCTTGTAGTTATGCTTGTCAAATTTCCATGATTCCCGTTTTTGAAATCCCCCTTCTCTTCATTGCAACTGCCAACTGTTGCAGTGCTTATCATAGTACGCAAGTATCCGTGAAGCTCAAATACATGCAATTTTCGCCAGGTATTTCATTATTTCAGGTGTTTTCACACTGATTAAAATACCAATAATTATGAATCCATGCATTGCGCTCAACATTTGTGTCCGCCATTCTTTCGTCAGTTATATCAAGTACTTCCTCCGCTATCTAATATGGCTTCAGAGTTATCATCCTTGTAGCTCTGTATTTGTACTTTCTCAGACTCCAAAGTTTAAAGAGAGTCAGTGCATCTCTACTGAACTACTTGCTGTGCTATTTCTCATTGCAATATCTATAGCCTGAGAGATTTCAAACTGATGCGATACTGGTTAGCATTACAGTTTTTGACATTTATTAAAATAGCTCTGATCGTGTATTCATGAAGCAACCTGTATGTTTTGTAACGCAATTTTTCGTTGAATGGTTGAAGCATTTCTTCTGTTTCACACAAACTGTTCTCATTGTACGTACGTCTTTCTAACTTATCTGATTCTTAACTTAAAGCCATCGACTTCTCTTCAATTGAGCTGTTTGCTGTTGTATTTCTTATCGCGGTACGTACGTAATCAGCGCATTATAAACACATGCGATTTTTCCCCATTATGTTAGTGTGTCAGCTGTTTTCACATCGACTGAAAAACCTTAATTTCTGTGTTCAGGAAATGCCCTGAACATTTTTGTACTTCAGCCTCTCGTCAGTGAGTTGAAGACGTTCTTCTCTTACCCAGAAATCTTTCGCAGCGTTTCTCCCTGTACGTATCTTTGTCTAACATCTGTCACTATCGTCTTTAAATGTATCCACTCCTGTTCAACTACAATGGCCACACAGTATGTATAGCCGACACAATTTGAAATATTTGTAATTATTCCTTAGTGTTTCAGAATCACACGACTGGCCACGTTGGTTAACTGCTTGTATTTCTCTAAGCATGGTGTCCTGTGAACATTTTTGTAGGTCTTTCCTTCGTCAGTCAGGTGAAGTAGTTCATCTGTTTCCAGTAAATTCGTCGCAGTGATTTTCCCTCTACGTAACTTTGTCTAACGTCGCTGAGTCTCCATTTTTAAGACGTTGACCACTGTTCAACTGAACTGCCTTCAATGGTATTTCTTATCGGAAAATGTGTATAAGGTATGAATTTCAAAGCGTGATATTTTCCCTGTGTTTCAGTATTTTACGTACTTACACATTGAATGACATATCTGTACGGCAGTAATCCGAAACTACGCTAAACATTTTCTATCTCATTATTTCGTCAGTCAGTTGAAGTACTTGTTTCAGTTACCCAAAAATTCCTTTTAGATTCCCTTCATTCTACAGATGTTTGTGTAACTTCTCTCATTTTTCCCATTTGATCACATTATTGGTGTTTGACGGACCTCTCTCCTTTGGTTTTGTTATGGAAGCAGCCTTTCACAATTGCAAACTCATGTCACGATTCTTAACTATTTCGGTAACCTATGTCTTTGCACATGTACGAACATCTGTAACTAGTGTATTGATGATATCGCTTGAATATATTTGTAATTGTTTCCTTCGGGAGTCAGATGAAGTAATTCTTCTGGTACACAAAAATTTTACGCTGGTATATTCCTGGATTGCATTTTTCTTTAATTTCTATGATTTCATCTATTCTAGAATGTTCTTCAGTTAAACTGAACAACCTACTTTTTATTGCGTGCCTATTTCCTCATAGAGTTACAAATTCATGTCATCATTGCTTAGGATATCAGTATCCCACATCTTTGCACATTCAAAACAATACCTTCATTTCTGTAGTCATGAACTTTTCTGAACACATTTGTAGATCATTCCTCCTTCACCCATTTGAAGTATTTCTCATGAGACCAAAATTTTTTTTGATGGCCTTCTTTGATGGACCACTGCTCTTTTTCTGTTGTACGTCTTATCGCAGTATCCACAGACTCAGAGAATTTCGAAGCTGTCATAATTTCATACTACATCAGGATACTGAACATATTTGTACTTTATTTCTTCGTCATTCACTGGAGTATTTCTTATGTTTCTTAAACATTCCGCAGTTGTCTTCCTTGTACGTAAGTTTCTCTGATTACTGTGATTCTCCGTTTTAAAGTCATCCATTGCTCTCCAACTGAACTGTTTCCTGTGGTATTACATCTTGTACTACAGAGATAATCAATGAATTTTAAACACATGTCGTTCTTCCCAGAATTTTAGTATGCTATTTGTTTGCACATCGATGAAAATATCTTGATTTGATTGTTCATGAACGGTTCATACTTCACTCTTACGTGTCACGTCAAGTAAATCTCGTGTTCCGCAAAAAGTCTTGACAGTTATCTTCTTTCTTGAAATGTTTGTCTAACTTTTGTCACTGTCCTTTTAGGCGACATCCAGTCCTCATCAACTGAACTGCCTGCTGTGGAATTTGTTTTCTCATTATTTGTACCAGCAGCAAATTACATACATCAATATGTGTTGGCTTCAAACATTAATTAAAATACGTTTATTACTGTATTCACGAATACCCATGAACGTTGTTCTATTTCAGTCATTCGCGGATGAGTCTCAGTCTTTCTTCATTAAACCAAGTGTTCTCCACTTTTTTTTTCCTATTTCGTATTTTTCTGTGGCTGCTAATATTTTTCTCTGACTTATCCCGTATAAAGGCGTCCACTCCTCTTCATGAGAACCCCCCACTGTGGTATTTCTTTTAGCAGAACGTCTATAATCAGCGTATTTCACACATATGTTACAAGAATTTCGCACAGATTGAATTATTCCGTAGCATCTCGAAATTGCACAACATCGTGGAAAGTACTTGTATTTCTGTATTCATGAATTCCCATGAACATTTTTAGCATTAATGTAAAGATTCCGCTTCGACTGCTAATAGAAATCGGATGGTGACGAAGGTTTCGGCGCGGATAAGCACGCCATCTTCGGAACACTCTAAAACTACAAACTATCTATAGAGGAATGGTCCAACATTGATACAGAATGAACAAAGGGGCGAAATACTCGCATAAAATGTAAAATAAACCTTACGTGTGTACCATGCCAATACCTGTACTTAACTCAAACGTCAGAAGCGTGCTTCCTCACACCAGCCAACGTTCTGTTGGCCGCGGGCTCTCAGTGGCTCCGGCAGGTGGGCTGTGAGAGTGTCAGAAATGAACGCGCATGCGCAAATTGAGAAATCGTCTTATTCCATGTGAGTGTCATACAATGTGTTACGAAAGTGATCCGATGAGTGGGTCAAAGGCGCAGCAAGGTAATGCGTGTGTATGTATAAAGTTCTAGGGCGAAGAGATTTTATGTAACTATAGAACGTGGATATGCTCAAACTATATATGTGAAATAGCAAATTCCACGGATGGTCAAAACGCATCCCCGCAGGCCAGGCAAAATACAGTTTATAAATGTGGGGGATGTATAACCCATTTTTCAATTACTCTGTGTCGATGATTGTATCTGATGATTACGCTTGGCTAAGCGTGTAAAGTTGCTATATTAAATACTAAACGCTATTGACCACAAATGAGTCAAATTAGTATGACAGACTTAATGTAATTCCGTGAAAGGACGTGCAATGTTGACCTCGTCGCCCTTAATATCTAGTGACCGACAGAGGTCACTTGGAATTGTGCTTTCGGATATGTAGCAAAATACTTTACAAAGTACCCAAAGCTAAAATAGTTTCTTAAAATCAAGTACTTGAAGTAGTGAACGATGAAGCTTAATCAAGTGAGGTCTGTGAACGCATATAGCGTCCAACAGACAAACTACCTTTAAGTTCTAATAGATGTTGACGAGAAAGGTCAAATAATGTAACGGGCGTAATATACATTCGTGAAAGGACGTACAACGTCGCTTTCATCGACCTTATTATCTATTGAGTGACAGAAGTCAAAGTGATCAATGCTATCAGGTGTTACAAAATGGTATGGAAAGTTATGTGTAAATTGTGAAGAGACGTACGACGTCACTTCAACGTTTTTTAAAAAGGCTAAGGAATTATTTATTAATTTTAGGCCAGAGCTTGTAGTTGGAATCAATATGACTAAAAACATCCTTGCATCACCATATTCGACTAGAATAATTATAAGTAAATGTTAATGGCTATTTGGACCATATTAGAAATATTGGAGCTTGTAACAAGGGAGTATACTGTGAACATGTACAAGAATCCCTTACTGTAAGGCGTTAAAAGAAGAAAAAGCGATTGTATTGTATTAGTGTCCCCGCCTTTAAAAGGGCAACCGTCAAAACTAAGATAAAGGAAAAATAGAGCGTAACTGAACGAATTGGCCATCCCTGACATCAAACGACCGCATGAATGCATCGGGTAACCTCTATGTCGTATGGTATAATGTGAAGCACTGAGCAAGGGGATAAAACGTTCGAAATTTTATTGTTTGCTTTTTAAATGGACGTGGTCGTTAAGGATTTAGTCTTTATCATACCATAGATGTTTAAAAATCTCTATTTCATCTAATATGTCTAAAGTCATACTTTTAACTTCAGAATGAAGCAGCTCGGTACAGGCTGGTGGATTAGGCGCGTGAACCATATGTAGGAGACGTTCAGCGATGGTGGAACCTTGCGTACCGTCAACACTTCTGGTGGAAATATATTCCATATGTCTAGTAACTGGCGCTCGACCTGTTTGCCCGTTATAATATTTTGTAAACCCCAGACTGAGAAAGTTTATTACCAGCGAATTGTAAAGGGTAGATTTGGTTCTTATTCAAATTCTTGTTAGTGTAGAAAGCTACTCTTAATCCATAGATTTTGAGTAAACGTACTAAATTGTAACTTATTTTACCGCTGAAAGGAACAGATATAATTGACACTGTTTCGTCATCGACTGCATCACCTAATGTGGAAGCCGTATTATTATTTTTACGCATTTTCTTACTATTTTTCGTCATACTTTGTATCAATTGTAACTGCTATTTTTAGCGATAGTTTCCAGCGTAACTAATTCCGATTCTATCGCCTCCGGGGAAGGGGGATAACCATGCCACTATGTGGACTTGAATGAAAGAAGGAAATTTTTTGGGCTTGCGGATGTGCAGAGTCACCAGGAATAATGTTATCAGAATATGTATCTTACGATGTATATTAAAAGTAATGTATCTGTCCACTATAGTGAAGGTGAGATCTAAATAATTTAAGGACCTCGAAGAGGACTCGATTACATACGTTAGATTGATGTTTTCATGAAATTCGTTAAATATTGTAAATATGTGCTCTATTTCGTTTTGAGTGCCATTAATGGCAAAGATTGTATCGTAAACATATCTTGCATAAAATTTTATTTTATTCAGAATCAAAATCTCTCCTATGCTGGGGAAAAAATCAAATTTTGTAGAGAGCAGAAAATTTTCAGAAAGAATACCAGCTATTGGATTTCAATGATAAAATATATTCTCAACCCTTCTGATTAGCTATGGGAATCCCACTACCTGGTATTCTTTTTGAAATTTTTCAGAACTCTATAAATCTGATTTTTTGTCCAGTAATGCAGAGATTTTGATTTTGAGTAAAATAAAATTTTATGCAGGTATGTTGTCGATATAATCTTTGTCATTAATGGCACTCAAAATGATATAGACCAAATATTATCAATATTTAACGAATGTCATGAAAACATCAGTTTCACGTATTAAATTGTGTCCTCTATGAAGTCCTTACATTATTTAGATCTCGCCTTGCCTGTAGTGGAGAGTCACATTGCTTTAATATATATCGAAAAAATACCTATTCCGATAACATTATTCCTGGTGACTCTGCACATCCGCAAGCCCAAAAAATGGCCTTCTTTCTTTCAATTCTGTATAGTAGCATGGCTATCGTACTTTACTTGGAGGCGCTAGAATGGGAATTAGTTACGCTGGAAACTGTCGCTTAAACTAACGGTTACAATTCACACTTAGTAAGAAAAATGTATAGTAAGAAAATAAACATAAATAACAATTCGTCCTCCACATTAGGTGATGCAGTAGATGACGCACCAATGGCAATTATATCGGTTCCTTTCATAGGTAAAATAAGTTACAAATTAGGACGTTTACGTAAAACCTATGGATTTAGAGTAGCCTTCTCCACTAATAATAATTTGAAAAAGAACCTAATCCACCCTTTACAAGTCGCTGGTGATAAACATTCTCAGTCTGGGGTTTACAAAATTACTTGCCGTCACAGTCCTAAATATACCATATCGGTCAAACAGGTCGAGCGCTAGCTACTAGATACAAGGATCATATTATCACCAGAAGTGGTACCGGTACGCGAGGTCCATCTTCGCTTAACGTCTCGTACAGGTGGCTCACGCGGCTCATCCGTGGGCCTGTATCGAGCTGCTTCATTCTGAACTTAGGGGTATGAAATTAGACATATCTGAAGAAAGGATATTTTTAAACGTCTATGGTATGACAAATTCTGCACCCTTTTCGATCAACTCCATTTAAAAAAAAAAAAATAAAAAATAAAAAATACGAAGGTTTCATCGCCATGCTCAGCGCTTCACATTCGACCAAACGACATAGAAGGTAGCCGATGCATTCATACGGTCGCTTGGCGTCACGGATGGTCAGTACGTACAGTTGTTCTCTATTGTCCCTTATTCTCAGTTATGACGGCTGCCGTTAGAAACGTGGCCTCACTAATACCATACACATGCTTCTTTCTTTCATTTGAAGCCCTACAATGAGTGATTCTTGTACAGGTTCACAGTATTCTTACTTCTTACAAGCTCCAGTATTTCTAATATGGTCCAAATAGCCATTTCCACTTAGTCATAATTATCCAAGTCGAACATGGTGATGCAAAAATGATTTTAGTCATATCATTCCAAGTCCGAGCTCTGGCCTAAAATTAGGAAATAAATCTTTAACATTATTAAAAAAAAAAAAAACAACATTTAAGTGACATGGTACGTCTCTTCTCGATATACAAGTAACTTTGCATATCATCTTGGCAACACTTGATAGCACTAATCACTAATCACTTTGACCTTTGTCGGTCGATAGATAATAGGGGCGAAGACAGCGACGTTTCTTTCACGTTTGTATATTTAGCCCGTTACATTATTTGACCTTTCACGTCAACAGCTATTAGAACGTAAAGGTAGTTTGTCTGTTGAACGCCATAAGCGTTCAAAGACCTCACTTGATTAAACTTCATGGTTCAGAATCTCAACTACCTGATTTTAAAAAACTAGTTTAGCTTTAGCTTCTTTTTACACCGTTTAGCGACATATCCGACAGCACTATTCAAAATGACCTCGACCGGTTATTAGATATCAAGACGGATGAAGGCGACGTTGCATGCCCTTTCACACAATTACATTAAGTCTGTTATACTAATTTGACCCTTTTCTAGTCAATAGCGCTTAGAATTTAGTATAGTAACTTTACACGTTTATCAATGCGTACGCAGCAAATACTATCACAGACTCCAAATAACTGATAAAATGGCTTATTCATCCCACATATTTTTAGCGGGCTTCTAGCTGATGGTATTTTGTCTGTCCTGTGTGCATGCGTTTTGCCCATCCGTGAAATTTGCTATCCCACATATATAGTTTCAGCGTATACTCATTCTATAGTTCTATAAACTTGCCCTCGAGCTGGTAAATTATACACATACACGCATAACTTGCTGCACCTTGGACCCGGTCATGGGATCGCTTTCGTAACACATTTTATGGCAATCACATGGAAGAAGACGATTTCTCAATTTCCGCATGCGCATTCCTTTATGAAATTCTCACAACCTAACTGCCGGCACCACCACAGTTTTTCTGAGACCCTGGGGCCCACCGAACGTTAACTGGGGTGAGGAAGTAAGCTTCAGACGTTTAAGCTAAATACAACTACTGACATGGTACACACGTACCGTTAATTTTACTTTTTTATGCGAGTCTTTGGCCCCTTTGGGCGTTCTGTATTAATGTTGAACCATGCCTCTTTAGGCAGTTTGTAGTTTAAGTATGTTCCGAAGAAGGCGTGGTGATCCGTGCCGAAACCTAGGCCAACATCAGTTTTCCATTTACAAACGAGGCGGATTCTTTATAATCATTAAATTATTCACGATTGCTGACGCACTGCAATGTTAAAAGTTCTCAACATTTTTATAGCTAATTCCTTCGTCAATCAGTTGAAGTAGTTCTTTGTTTCCCATATTTCTTCGCAATGATGTTTCTTGTACGTATGCTTGTATAGTTTGTCTGATCCCCGTCTTTTTTATATTCACTCCTGTTCATTGCAACAGTGTCCTGTTGTACTGCTTATCACAGTACGCCTTTAATCAGTGGTTTCCAAACACATGCAGTTTTTCTCCGGCATTTCAGTATGGCAGGTGTTTTTACACTGTATCCATGATTTGCGCTCAACATTTTTGTACGCCATTGTTTCGTCAGTTATCTGAAGTACTTCCTCCGCTATCCAAAACGACTTTACAGTTGTTATCCTTGTACTTCTGCGTTTGTACTTCTTCCCACTCCCAAGTTTAAAGAGAGCCAGAGCTCTTCAACTGAACTGAGTGCTGTGTTATTTCTTATTGCCATACTTAAAGCCGCAGAGCTATCAAAGGGATGCGATACTGCTTCGCATTACAGTTTTTGCACATTCTTTAAAATGAATGTATTCATGAAGGAACCTGAATGTATTTGTAGGTCATTTTTTCGTTAAATATTTGAAGCATTTCTTCGGTTTCCCACAAACTGTTGACATTTGAGCTCCTAGTACGTCTGTGTTTGCAAATTCTCTGATTCCCAACTTAAAGACATAGACTACTCTTCACTTGAACTGCTTACCGTATAGAACTTGTGGCAGTACATATGTAATCAGCGAATTACAAACACATGCGATTTTTCACCATTATGACAGTGTGTCAGCTCTTTCCACACCGATAATAATACCTTTATGTCTGCACTCTGGAACTGCCGTGAACATTTTTGTACTTCAGTCTTTCGTCAGTTAGTTGAAGATCTTCTTCTGTATCCCAAAAATCCGTCGCAGCGCTATTCGCTGTAGGTTTATTTGTCTAACATCTGTCACTACTGCTTTTAACTGCATAAACGCCACTTCACTGGCATGGCTACACAGTATGTACAGCCCAGACAATTTGAAATGTTTGTGATTATTCCTTAGTATTTCAGAGTCACACGACTGGCCACATTGGTTAATTACTTGTATTCTCTAATTATGATTGCTCTGAACCCTTTTGTAGGTCATTCCTTCGTCACTCAGGTGATGTACTTCATTTGTTTCCCGTAAACTCGTCGCTGTGATGTTTCCTCTACGTATATTTGTCTAATGCCTATGATTCTCCATTTTCAAGACGTCCACCGCTGTTCAACAGGACTACCTTCAATGGTATTTCTTACCGAAAAATGTGTATAAGCTAAGAATCGCAAACATGTGATATTTCCCCTGTATTCAGGACTTTACATACTTACGCACCGAATAACATATCTCTATGGCAGTAATCAGTTTTTTTCTGTTACCCAAAAATTCCGTTTAAGTTGCCTTCATTATATTCATGAACGGCTCGGGACATGTCGTGCTTCACTCTTATATGTCAGATGAATTACTTCGCCTGTTTCGCAAAAAGTCTGTGCAGTTATCTCCCTTCTAGAATTGTTTGTCGTATTTGTAAAGATGTTAGTGTAACTTCTCTTATTTTTCCCATTTGAACACATTATCGACGTTGAACGTAAGTCTTTCCTGTGGTTTTCTTATGGAAATAATTTCAAACTCATGTCATGATTCTTAACAATTTCGTAACCTATGTCTTTGCACATGTACGAACATCTTTATTTAGTGTATTGATGATATCGTTTGAATGTCTTTGTAATGCTTTCCTTCGTCAGTCAGATGAAGTATTTACTCTGGTACCCAAAAATTTGACGCTGGTATATTACTCGAATCCATTTTTCTTTAATTTCTATGATTTTCCCTTTTCAAGAATACGCCTCAGGTAAACTGCACTACCTACTGTAGCATTTTTTATTCCGTGCCTATCTCCTCATAGAGTTACAAATTGATGTCATCATTGCTCAGGATATCAGTATCCCACATCTTTGCACATACAAAACAATACCTTCATTTCCGTAGTCATGAACTTTCCTGAACACTTTTGTAGATCATTGTTCCTTCAGCCATTTGAAGTATATCTCATGAGACTAAAATTTTTTTTCCTTGCCTCCTTTAATGGACCACTGCTATTCATACTGTTGTGTGTCTTATCATCGCAGTATCCACAGACTCAGAGAATTACGAAGCTATCATCATTTCATACTATAACAGGATACTGAACATATTTGTACCTTATTTATTTGTCATTCACTGGATTATTTCTTATGTTTTATAAACATTCCGCAGTTGTCTTCCTTGTACGTAAGTTTCTCTGATTACTGTGATTGTGCCATTTAAAGTCATGCATTGCTCTCCAACGGAACTGTTTGTTGTAGTATTACTTCTTGTACTACAGATATAATCAATGAATTTTAAACACATGTCGTTCTTCCCAGTTTTTTGGTATGCCATTTCTTTGCACATCGATGGAAATATCTTTATTTGATTATTCATGAACTGCTCTGAACATTTTGTACTTCACTCTTAGGTGTCACATCAAGTACTTCTCGTGTTCCGCAATATGTGTTTGCTTCTAACATTAATTAAAAAATGTTTATTACTGTATTCACGAATACACATGAACATTGTTCTATTTCAGTCATTCGCGGATGGGCCTCAGTATTTCTTCATTAAACCATCTGTTCTTCTCTGTCTGTTTCCTAGTTAGTATTTTTCTCGAGCTGCTAATGTTTTCCTGTGACTTATAGCTTGTAAAGACGTCCACTGCTCTTATGAGATCCTCCCACTGTGGTATTTCTTTTCGCAGAACGTATATAATCAGTGTATTTCAAACATATGTTTCAAGAATTTCGCACATATTGCATTATATCTTAGCATTTCAGAGTTGAAGCACTTCCGACATTGAGTAAAATACTTGACCAGTTTTACAGCTCATTCTTTCGTCAATATGATGAAGTAGTTCTTTGTATCCCGTAATTCTTCTTAATTATGTTCCTTGTACGTATGCTTGTCTAAATTCCCTGATACCCGTTTTTGAAGTAGCCACTTCTGTTCATTGCAACTGATAACTGTTGTAGTGCTTATGGCAGAGCACAAGTACCAGAGAATTCCAAAACATGCAATTTTCCTCCAGGTATTTCATTATGGCAGGTTTTTTCACACTGAATATAATACTTATACATTCTGTATCCATGATTTGAACTCAACATTTTTGTACACCGTTCTTTCGTCGGTTATTTCTATCTAAAACGGCTTCTCAGTTGTCTTCCTCGTACCTCTGTGTTTGTACTTTCTCCGACACTCAAGTTTAAAGAGAGTCAGTGCTCCTTAACTGAACTACTTGTTGTGCTATTTCTTATTGCAATATCTATACCCTGAGGGATTTCAGACAGATGCGATACTGCTTAGCATTACAGCTTTTGCACATTGAATAACATGGCTCTGATTGTGTATTAATAAAGCAACCTGAATGTTTTGTAGCGCATTTTCTTCGTTAAATTGTTGACGCATTTCTTCTGTTTCCCACGAACTGTTCACAATTGACTTTCTTGTACGTATGTCTTTCTAGACTCTCTGAATCGCATCTTAACGACATTGACTGCTCTTCAATTGAAGTGCTTGTTGTGGTATTTCTTATCGCAGCATGTATGTAGTCAGCGGATTATAAACACATTCCCCATTATGATGGTGTGTCACATCTTTTCACATCGATTAAAAAACCTTTTTATCCGTGTTCAGGAAATGCCCTGAACAGTTATGTACTTCAGTCTTTCGTCAGTGGGTTGAAGACCTTTTTCTCTTACCCAGAAATCTTTCGAACCAGTCTTCCCTGTACGTATCTTTGTCTAACATCTGTCACTACCGCCTTTAAAGGTATCCACTTCTGTTCAATTAGCACGGCGACACAGTATGTACAGACGACACAATTTGAAGTATTTGTGATTATTCCGTAGTATTCCAGAATCACGGGACTGGCCACATTGGTTAATTACTTGTATTTCTCTAATGATGATGTCCTGTGAACATTTTTGTAGGTCATTCCTTCGTCAATCGGGTTAAGTATTTCATCTGTTTCCAGTAAATTCGTCGTAGTCATTTTCCCTTTACGTATGTTTGTCTAACGTCTCTGAATCTGCATTTTGAAGACATCCACCACTGTACAACTGAACTGCCTTCAATGGTATTTCTTATCGGAAAATGTGTATTAGGTATGAATTTCAATGACGTGGTATTTTCCCAGTGTTTCAGTACTTTACGTACTTACGCATTGAATAACATATCCTTATGGCAGTAATCAGTACCTACGCTAAACAATTTCTACTTCATTCTTTTGTCAGTCAGGTAAAATGTATTTGGTCTGTTGACCAAAAATTCCTTTTAGGTTACCTTCATTCTACAGATGTTTGTGTAACGTCTCTCATTTTACCCGTTTGATCGCATTATCGATTTTCAACAGACCTCTCTCCTACGGTTTTCTTATGGAAGTAGATTTTCAAGTTTCAAACTCATGTCATGATTCATAACTATTTCGGTAACCTATGTCTTTGCACATGTACGAACATCTATCTCGCTTGAATATATTTTTAATTCTTTCCTTCGTTAGTCAGATAAAGTAATTACTGTAGCACGCAAAAATTTGATGCTGGTATATTCCTGGAATGCATTTTTCTTTCGTTTCTCTGATTTTCCCTTTTCAAGCACGCGCTTCAGCTAAACTGAACTACCTACTCTAGTATTTTTCATTGCGGGCCTATTTCCTCATGGAGTTACATATTGATATCATCAATGCTTGGGATTTCAGTATCCTACATATTTGCACATTCAAAAGAATGCCTTAATTTCCGTAGTCATAAACTTTCCTGAACACTTGTGTAGCTATTTCTTCCTTCAGCCATTTGAAGTATTTCTTATTAGACCAAATTTTTTTCTTGCTTGCTTCCTTTAGTGGACCACTGCTCTTCATACTGTTGTATGTATTTTCGCAGTATCCATAGATTCAGCGAAATACGAAGCTGTCATCATTTCATACTATATCAAGATACTGAGCATATTTGTACTATATTTCTTCATCATTCACTGGAGAATTTCATATGTTTCTTAAACATTCCGCAGTTTTCTTCCTTGTAGGTAAGTTTCTCTGATTACTGTGATTCTCCCATTTAAAGACATCCACTTCCCTCCAACTGAACTGTTTGCTGTGGTATTACTACTTGTACTACAGAGATAATCAATGAATTTTAAACACATGTTGTTATTCCCAGTACTTTAGTATGCCAATTCTTTGCACATCGATGAAAATATATTTATTTGATTGTTGAGGAACTGCTCTGAATATTTCGTACTTCACTCTTACGTGTCATATCAAGTATGTCTCGTGTCCCGCAAAAAGTCTTGGCAGTTATCTTCCTTCTAGAAATATTTGTTTAACTTTAGTCACTGTCGATTTAGGAGACATCCAGTCCTCATCAGCTGATCTGCCTCCTGTGGAATTTGTTCTCTCAGTATTTATACAACCAACAAACTACATACACTATTCATAATCCCTCATTACATCAATATGTGTTGGCTTCCAACATTAATTAAAATAAGTTTCTTACTGTATTTACGAATACCCATGAACGTTGTTCTATTTCAGTCATTCGCGGATGAGCCTCAGGGTTTCTTCTTAAACCAACTGTTCTTCACTGTCTTTTTCCTATTTCGTATTTTTCTCTATCTGCAAATATTTTCCTCTGACTTATCCCTTATAAAGACGTCCACTCATCTTCATGAGAACCTCCCACTGTGGTATTTCTTTTCGCAGAACGTATATAATCAGTGTACTTCAAACATATGTTTCAAGAATTTCGTACAGATTGCATTATGCCTTAGCATTTCAGAGTTGAATGACTTTCGACTTTCAGTAAAATACTTGTAATCCTGAACTTTCCTGAACACTTTTGAAGCTCATTTTCCTTCAGCCATTTGCTATCCATCTATCTATCTATCTATTTCTCTATCTATCTATCTATCTATATCCAAACCCGGCTCCAATTACTGCTGGGTCTGGGTGATGATGGGTCCTCTCCATTTGGCTCGGTCCTCCCACCACTTTTCTTCCTCCACTTGCTGCCAGGTCACACCTCTCCTTTCTACAGATATTCTCACTCCCATTTTCCACCGTGTTGTTGGACGCCCTCTAGATCTTTTCCCATCCATCTTTAGTTTTTCCATAATTTTGTGGAGTGTCTGCCCATGCATCCTCTTAACATGCCCATACCATCTTAATCTCTTTCTATCAATTTCTTCTCTCATACTTTCTTGTTTGAGGTCCATCTCTACAATCTTTACTCGGTCCATTCTTGTTTTTCCCTTAACTGCTCTGCGAAATTTCACTTCCCCTGCTTGCAGTCTGCTCCAGTCCCTTTCTGTGATGCCCATGTTTCTCCACCATAGATGACAATAGGGGTGTAATAATTCTTATAAATAAGGAGTTTTTCTCTTTCTGAAACTTCATTATTCCAAATCAGGTGTTTTATTGTTTGGTAGAAATTGCCTTCCTTCTGTAACCTCCTATTAATTTCGTTAATTATTCTTCCATCCCTAGATATTTCACTCCCTAAATAAGTGAATCTTTCTACCACTTTGAGGGGTTCTCCATTCAAGGTAATATTTCCGTTGATTTCTTTCTCTCTTCCAAATACCATTACTTCACTCTTATATTTATTTATTTTTAATCCATAACTTTTCATTATTTCCTCCCATGCATCAAGCTGTAGCTGTACATCTACCTCTTTATCACCTCATATTACCATATCATCTGCAAAATTATCTTTTTGTCTTTTTCTTTTACTATATCATTAACTGCCCTATTCATTCCCTCCATCACGACATTAAAAAGTGCAGGAAATAGAATACTTCCTTGCTTAAGTTCTTGTCTTTTTTCGAAGTATTCAGAGTTCCCCAATGGTGTTCTAATTCTACAATTGTGTCCTCTGTACATTGTCTTCATAACATTAATGTATCCATCTTTTATATCTATCTTCTTCGTTTCTTCCCAGAGTCTTTCCCTGTTAACTGAGTCATATGTCTTTTCTATGTCTATAAAAACCATTATCACCCTTTTGTTATACTACCAACTTTTTTCCATCAGTTGACGGATAGACAACATCATTTCACTTATTCGATTTAGTAAAATACTTTAAAAATCTTGGCTGTATGACTCATGAGGGTTATTCCTCTGTAGTTTTTACAAAGTCGTTTATTGCCTTTCTTGAAGTTGGGGACAATGTCTCCTGTTCTGCAGTCGTCAGGTATTGTTCTATTTCTCCACACACTTGATAGTACTCTATACAGCCACTGCATTCCCACTGGACCTGCTGCTCTTGTCATGTCCACTGATACTTCATCAGGTCCTGGGGCTTTCCCCTCATTCATCTTGTTCACAGCTTTTTCCATTTCTTCCCGTGTAATTTGTCCTAATTCTGCTTCCCAGCTTCTCTCAGTTTCTCCATTATTTGTTGTTTCCTCATGTACCTGCTCCTCGGCGTTTAACGGCTTCCTAAAATGTTCTTTCCAGAGATCCTGGATCTTCAATAATGGTCCTGTCCTCTGTTTCCATCTTTACTGGGACTTCAGAACCTTTCATTTTATTTTTCATCATTTTATAGAACATTTTCTTATTGCTCTTCACATCTTCTTCAAGTTTTTTTTGTAAACTCTTGCCATGCCTTTTTCTTTGCTGTTTCCACTATTTCTTTGCACTTCTTCTTTTCCTCTATATATCTTTCATGGTCTTCGTCATTTTTAGATTTCCACCACTATCTCAATGCTCCCTTTTTTCTTCTATCTGCTTGGATTGTGGTATCATCCCACCAACTTTTCTGTCTTATTTTTTCCTTTCCAGATGTTCTGCCACATACTTTTTGTGCTGCTTCGACTGAAGCGTCTTTGAATACACTCCATTCTTTTTCTACATCGCAGAAAACTTGTTTTGGAAATTTTTGTGTGATTAATTCTCTGTACTTCTCGGCACATTCTCTCTCCTTCAGTTTCCAATCCCGTATCCTCATCACTTTCTTCTGTTTTCTATTTTTCACACACTGTTTCATTTTCCATTGTCCCACCAGTAATCTATGGTCACCATCTGCACTCACACTTGGAATTACTTTCACATTTGTTACTTTCTCTCCCCATTCCCTATCTACTAGAATATGACCAATTACACTCTTGGTTCTTCCATCCCAACTGTATTTGGTGGTAACATGACTTTCTCTCTTCATAAACCAGCTGTTTGCTATTTTCATTCCATTCCTCTGGCACAAATCCAGGAGTCTTTCCCCTTCTTCATTTCTGCCTCCATATCCAAAACATCCCAATACTTGCTCAAATCCCTTTCTGTCTTTGCCCACCTGTGCATTAAAATCTCCCATCACTATATTAGCACTCTCTATATGGTTTTCTAACACATTTTCAAAGTCCATCTTTTCTTCTTCGCTACATCCAACTTGAGGTGCATAAATCTGGATTACTTTTAGTGTTTCTTTTTGGAATCTCAGGTTTAAGATTATGATCCTGTCTGATGTATATCTCACATTTTCAATACAGCTTTGTACATTCTTATTCCCCAACATTGCCATACCATTTCTTCCAGACCTGTTATTCCCACTCCAGTACAGTTTTCCTCCTCCTCTCGAATTCTTCTCACCATTTGCCTTCCACTTTGTTTCGCTTAATCCCAATATATCTAACTTCCTCTCTGTTAGTACATTTGTCATTTCTTCCTTTTTTCTGTTGAGGTCTAATATATTAAGGTTTCCAATACTTAGGTTAATTTTTAGTCCAGTTTGTTTCATCTTCTTGTACTGATGAATATCATCAGGTCTCTCATCATTTGCACCAGTACTTGAAGAAGCATTGGGGTCAAATCCTGAGTGGTTCGTTCCGAGGCTCGTCTGTGTTTTGAAAGCAATGTATGAAGACTTTCCGACTGGCTTGCTAGGCCTAACGCAAGAAAGGGGTTTGTCTCCCTTATCCTTTGGAGTTTCTCCTCCACCAATAGGCAGTGGTTCCCTTCTCATTTAATCCCCAGAAAGGAGGGTTGCCCTATCTGCCAGCTACGCCGTGCCGAAGACTTGCTTCTCCGCCGTCGCTGCCAGTAAGGTCTTCACCCATAACCCTGGGCGTGGGTTCTGTGTTATACCCCATGGCATTGGGTCCCTGCCTGAACTCAGCCATCCTAGCACTCCGGCCTACTGAAGTGTAGGATGCCCACATCCGTGACGTGGACACGCCAGACAGTAATTACCCCAGTGGAGGAATAGGGAAAGGCACCCTACCTCCCTGGAGCCAGGTTAATGATTGTGTATGGTGCCACAATCAAAGGTGAAGTATTTCTCATGAGATCAAATTTTTTTCTTCCCTCCCTTAATGGACCACTACTCTTCATACTGTTGTATGTCTTACAGCAGTATCCATACAGTCAGAGAATTCCGAAGCTGTCATCATTTCCTACTATATCAGGATACTGATCATTTTTGTACATCATTTCTTCGTCTTTCACTGGAATATTTCTTATGTTTCTTAAGCATTCCGTAGTTGTCTTCCTTGTACGTATGTTTCTCTGATTACTGTGTTTCCTCCGTTTAAAGTCATCTATTGCTCTTCAACTGGACTGTTTGCTGTGGTGTTACTTCAGGGGTCGTTCTTCCCAGGCTATTAGTATTCCAATTCTTTGCACAACGATAAAAATATCTTTATTTGATTGTTCATGAACTGACTCTTACGTGTCACATCAAGTACTGCTCCTGTTCCGCAATATGTCTTGGCAGTTATCTTCCTTCTAGAAATGTTTGTCTACCTTTTGTCACGGGCAAAATTCAGTCCTCATCAACTGAACTGCCTGCTGTGGAATTTGTTCTCTCTGTATTTGTACCAGCAGCAAATTACATACACTATCCATAATCCCTCATTACATAAATATGTGTTGGCTTCTAACATTAATTAAAATACGTTTATTGCTGTATTCACGAATACCCATGAACGCTGTTCTATTTCAGTGATTCGCGGATGAGACTCAGTCTTTCTTCATTAAAGCAAATGTTCTTCACCGTCTTTTTCCAAGTTCGTATTTTTCTGTAGCTGCTAATATTTATCTCTGACTTATCCCTTATAAATACGTCAACTCCTCTTCATGAGAACCTCCCACTGTGGTATTTGTTTTTGCAGAACGTATATAATCAGTGTATTTCAAACACATTTTTCAAGAATTTCGCACTGATTGCATTGTACTTTAGCATTTCATAGTTGAACGACTTTCGACATTAGGTAAAATACTTGTAATCCTGTATTCATGAATTCCCATGTCCAATGTTATAGCTCATTCTTTCGTCAATCAGATGAAGTAGTTCTTTGTTTTCCGTAATTCTTCTCAATCATGTTCCTGGTTCGTATGCTTGTCTAATTTCCATGATTCCCGTTTTTGAAATACCCACTTCTGTTCATTGCAACTGCCAACTATTGTAGTGCTTATGGCAGAACACAAGTACCAGTGAATTCCAAGCACATGCAATTTTCCCCAGGTATTTCATTATGGCAGGTTTTTTCACACTGAATAAAATACCTACACATTCTGCATCCATGATTTGAACTCAACATTTTTGTACACCATTCTTTCGTCAGTTATTTCATGTACTTCCTCTTCTATCTAAAATGGCTTCACAGTTGTCTTCCTTGTACCTCTGTGTTTGTACTTTCTTCGACACTAAAGTTTAAAGAGCGTCAGTGCTCCTCAACTGAACCACTTGCTGTGCTGTTTCTTATTGCAATACCTATGGCCTGAGAGAATTCAAACAGATGCGATATTGCTTAGCATTACAGTTTTTCACATTGATTAAAATAGCTCTGATTGTGTATTCCTGAAGCATCTTAAATGTTTTTGTAGCGCATTTTTTTCGTTAAATGGTAGGAAGCATTTCTTCTGTTTCCCACAAATTGTTCGCATTTGACTTCCTTGTACGTATGTCTTTCTTACTTCTCTGATACCCAACTTAATGACATCGACTGCACTTCAATTGAAGTGCTTGTTGTGGTATTTCTAATCGCAGTACGTATGTAATCAGCGGAATATAAACACATGCGATTTCCCCCCAGTATGATAGTGTGTCAGCTCTTGGAACATCGATTAAAAAACCTTTATATCCGTGTTCAGGAAATGCCCTGAACATTTTTGTACTTCAGTGTTTCGTCAGTGAATTGAAGACATTCTTCTCTTACCGAGAAATCTTTCGGAGCAGTGTCACCTCTACGTATCTTTATCTAATATCTGTCACTAGCGTTTTTAAATGTATCCACTCCAGTTCAACTGGCATGGCTACACAGTACGTACAGCCCAGACAATTTGAAATATATGTGATTATTCCTTAGTATTTCAGAATCACAATACTGGCCACATTGGTTAATTACGTGTATTTCTCTAATGATGATGACCTCTGAACATTTTTGTGCGTCATTCCTTCGTCAATCAGGTGAAGTAGTTCATCTGTTTCCAGCAAATTCGTCGCAGTGATTTTCCCTCTACGAATCTTTGTCTAACGTCTAACTTTGAAGTCATCCACCACTGTTCAACTGAACTACCTTCAATGGTATTTCTTATTGCAAAATGTGTATAAGCTATGAATTTCCTACTCGTTATATTTCCCTGTGTTTCAGTACTTTACGTGCTTACACATTGAATAACATATCTTTGGTCAGTATTCTGTAACTACCCTAAACATTTTGTACTGCATTCTTTCGTGACTCATATGTCCTTCTTCTTCTTCTCGCGGATGTATCACTTAGGACCACACGTAATCAACATTTGTTGGCCTTCCTTTTCGCCCAGTATTCCTTCATAAACAACGAATGAGGTAGCTTTCGTTGCGTAGACCATGTATGTCGGTTAGTTTTTCTCTCTTCTTCCTCAAAACCCCGTGTGTTTGCGATTTTTCTGATTTCATTTGTATCATGTAGATTTGGAGACCCTAATTCTCTCAGGTCTTTTTCCGTCTGTTTGTACCAGTTCGGTCTTGTAGTTTTGTTCTTTAAAAATGTATGGATTTTGTGCGTTAACCTGTTTGAGTCTATTCTTTCTAAGTGCCCCATGAATTGAATTCTTCTCATGCGCATTGTGTCTGTTATTTTGGAGATATTTTTATATATTTCTGCATTGGGTTTTGGATAATGCACCCCATCTTTAGTTCTTGGTCCTAGGATTTTCCTCATTATCTTACGTTCTTTCACTTCTAATTCCTCTTTTAGTGTTCTGTGTTTAAGGTTTGGTGTCTCAGATGCGTAGATAGCTTCGGGTCTAATTACTGTTGTATAGTGTGGTATTTTGCAGTTCCACGAGAGACTCTTTTTGTTGTAAATGTGTTTTGCTAACTGAAACGCCGTCTCCATTTTCCGGACCCTTGATCTGACTTATTTCTTTTCATTAAAATTTTCTGCAATCCATTCACCTAAATATTTAAATTCTTTTACTCGAGAGATGTATTTATTACCAATTTTGAGATCAGAAGGTGCATCTTTGATGTCAGTCATAATTTTTTTTTTAAATGAAATTTGTAATCCTATTTTACCTGCCTGTTCTTGTAATAATTCTAGCTGTTTCTGTGCATCGGTAATGTCTTGTGCGATCAGTGCCATGTCATCAGCAAATGCTAAACGGTCTAATTCTATGCTCTTATGTCTTGGTCCCAGTCTGTGTGCTGGTGCACCTGCTTTTTTCCATTCTCTAACAACTTTTTCAAGAGCACAATTTAAGAGCACTGGGGACAGTACATCCCCTTGTCGTACTTCTGTGTCTATTTCATATTCTGTGCTCAATTCATCTTCCCTCAGCCATTTGAAGTATTTCTCATATGACCAAATTTTTTCTTGCTTGCCTCCTTTAATGGACAACTCCTTTTCGTACTGCTGTATGTCTTATCACACAGAGAATTACGCAGTTGTCATCATTTCCTACTATATCAGGACACTGAACATTTGTGAACTTCATTTCTTCGTCAATCGCTTGAGTATTTCTTATGTTTCTTGAACATTCTGCAGTTGTCTTCCTTGTACGTACGTTTCTGTGATTACTGTGATTCTCCCATTTGAAGTCATCCATTACTCTTCAACTGAACTATTTTCTGTGGTATTACTTCTTGTACTAGAGATAAACTCAATGAATTTTAAACACATGTCGATCTTCCCAGTTTTTTAGTATGCCAATTCTTTACGCATCGATGAAAATATCATTACTTGATTATCATGAACTGCTGTGAATAATCCGTACTTCACTCTTGCGTGTCACATCAAATACTTCTCCTGTTCTGCAAAAAGTGTTGGCAGTTATCTTGCTTCCAGAGATTTTTGTCTAATTTTGTCACTGTCGCTAAGAGACATCCACTCCTTATCAACTGAACTGACTGCTTTGGAGTTTGTAATCTCAGTATTACACAATCATCAAATTACATACACTATTCATAATCCCGTAATATGTCCTAATGTGTTGTCTTCTCACATTAATTAAAATACCTTTATTACTGTATTCACGAATATCCATGATCGTTGTTTGTTTCAGTCATTCGCGGATTGTTGTTGTTGTTGTTGTTGTGGTCTTCAGTCCTGAGACTGGTTTGATGCAGCTCTCCATGCTACTCTATCCTGTGCAAGCTTTTTCATCTCCCAGTACCTACTGCAACCTACATCCTTCTGAATCTGCTTAGTGTATTCATCTCTTGGTCTCCCCCTACGATTTTTACCCTCCACGCTGCCCTCCAATACTAAATTGGTGATCCCTTGAAGCCTCAGAACATGTCCTACCAACCGACCCCTTCTTCTGGTCAAGTTGTGCCACAAACTTCTCTTCTCCCCAATCCTATTCAATAATTCCTCATTAGTTATGTGATCTACCCATCTAATCTTCAGCATTCTTCTGTAGCACCACATTTCGAAAGCTTCTATTCTCTTCTTGTCCAAACTATTTATCGTCCATGTTTCACTTTCATACATGGCTACACTCCATACGAATACTTTCAGAAATGACTTCCTGACACTTAAATCAATACTGGATGTTAACAAATTTCTCTTCTTCAGAAACGCTTTCCTCGCCATTGCCAGCCTACATTTTATATCCTCTCTACTTCGACCATCATCAGTTATTATGCTCCCCAAATAGCAAAACTCCTTTACTACTTTAAGTGTCTCATTTCCTAATCTAATTCCCTCAGCATCACCCGACTTAATTAGACTACATTCCATTATCCTTGTTTTGCATTTGTTGATGTTCATCTTATATCCTCCTTTCAAGACACTGTCCATTCCATTCAACTGCTCTTCCAAGTCCTTTGCTGTCTCTGACAGAATTACAATGTCATCGGCGAACCTCAAAGTTTTTATTTCTTCTCCATGAATTTTAATACCTACTCCGAATTTTTCTTTTGTTTCCTTTACTGCTTGCTCAATATACAGATTGAACAACATCGGGGACAGGCTACAACCCTGTCTTACCCCTTCCCAACCACTGCTTCCCTTTCATGTCCCTCGACTCTTATAACTGCCATCTGGTTTCTGTACAAATTGTAAATAGCCTTTCGCTCCCTGTATTTTACCCCTGCCACCTTTAGAATTTGAAAGAGAGTATTCCAGTCAACATTGTCAAAAGCTTTCTCTAAGTCTACAAATGCTAGAAACGTAGGTTTGCCTTTCCTTAATCTTTCTTCTAAGATAAGTCGTAAGGTCAGTATTGCCTCACGTGTTCCAGTGTTTCTACGGAATCCAAACTGATCTTCCCCGAGGTTGGCTTCTACTAGTTTTTCCATTCGTCTGTAAAGAATTCGGGTTAGTATTTTGCAGCTGTGACTTATTAAGCTGATAGTTCGGTAATTTTCACATCTGTCAACACCTGCTTTCTTTGGAATTGGAATTATTATATTCTTCTTGAAGTCTGTGGGTATTTCGCCTGTTTCATACATCTTGCTCACCAGATGGTAGAATTTTGTCAGGACTGGCTCTCCCACGGCCGTCAGTAGTTCCAATGGAATATTGTCTACTCCGGGGGCCTTGTTTCGACTCAGGTCTTTCAGTGCTCTGTCAAACTCTTCACGCAGTATCGTATCTCCCATTTCATCTTCATCTACATCCTCTTCCATTTCCATAATATTGTCCTCAAGTACATCGCCCTTGTATAGACCCTCTATATACTCCTTCCACCTTTCTGCTTTCCCTTCTATGCTTAGAACTGGGTTTCCATCTGAGCTCTTGATATCCATACAAGTGGTTCTCTTATCTCCAAAGGTCTCTTTAATTTTCCTGTAGGCGGTATCTATCTTACCCCTAGTGAGATAGGCCTCTACATCCTTACATTTGTCCTCTAGCCATCCCTGCTTAGCCATTTTGCACTTCCTGTCGATATCATTTTTGAGACGTTTGTATTCCTTTTTGCCTGTTTCACTTACTGCATTTTTATATTTTCTCCTTTCATCAATTAAATTCAATATTTCTTCTGTTACCCAAGGATTTCTACTAGCCCTCGTCTTTTTACCTACTTGATCCTCTGCTGCCTTCACTACTTCATCCCTCAAAGCTACCCATTCTTCTTCTACTGTATTTATTTCCCCCATTCCTGTCAACTGCTCCCTTATGCTCTCCGTGAATCTCTGTACAACCTCTGGTTCTTTTAGTTTATCCAGGTCCCATCTCCTTAAATTCCCACCTTTTTGCAGTTTCTTCAGTTTTAATCTACAGGTCATAACCAATAGAGTGTGGTCAGAGTCCACATCTGCCCCTGGAAATGTCTTACAATTTAAAACCTATTTCCTAAATCTCTGTCTTACCATTATATAATCTATCTGATACCTTTTAGTATCTCCAGGGTTCTTCCATGTGTACAACCTTCTTTCATGATTCTTAAACCAAGTGTTAGTTATGATTATGTTGTGCTCTGTGCAAAATTCTACCAGGCGGCTTCCTCTTTCATTTCTGTCCCCCAATCCATATTCACCTACTATGTTTCCTTCTCTCCCTTTTCCTACACTCGAATTCCAGTCACCCATGACTATTAAATTTTCGTCTCCCTTCACAATCTGAATAATTTCTTTTATTTCATTATACATTTCTTCAATTTCTTCGTCATCTGCAGAGCTAGTTGGCATATAAACTTGTACTACTGTAGTAGGTGTGGGCTTTGTATCTATCTTGGCCACAATAATGCGTTCACTATGCTGTTTGTAGTAGCTTACCCGCATTCCTATTTTCCTATTCATTATTAAACCTACTCCTGCATTATCCCTATTTGATTTTGTGTTTATAACCCTGTAGTCACCTGACCAGAAGTCTTGTTCCTGCTGCCACCGAACTTCACTAATTCCCACTATATCTAACTTCAACCTATCCATTTCCCTTTTTAAATTTTCTAACCTACCTGCCCGATTAAGGGATCTGACATTCCACGCTCCGATCCGTAGAACGCCAGTTTTCTATCTCCTGATAACGACATCCCCTTGAGTAGTCCCCGCCCGGAGTTCCGAATGGGGGACTATTTTACCTCCGGAATATTTTACCCAAGAGGACGCCATCATCATGTAATCATACAGTAAAGCTGCATGCCCTCGGGAAAAATTACGGCTGTAGTTTCCCCTTCGCGGATTAGCCTCAGTATTTCTTCATTAAACCAACTGTTCTTCACTGTCTTTTTCGTATCAAGTATTTTTCTCTGGCTGCTTTTATTTTCCTCTGACATTTCGCTTATGACTTAATCCACATTTCTCCATGAGATCTGCCCACAGAGGTATCTCTTTTCTGGAAATGTATATAATTAGTGCATTTTGGACACATGTTTCAAGAATTTCGCACAGTTTGCATTATTCTTTAGCATTTCAGAATTGAACAACTTTCAACCTTGAATAGAATACTTGTATTTCTGTAATCATGAATTACCATTAACATTTTCATAATGGTTGTAAAGAATCCGCTTCGATTTCAAATAGAAACCGGCTGTTGACCTAGGTGTCGACATGGATAAGTATGCCGTTTCGGAACACACTTAAGCTACAAACTGACTAAATAGGCATGTACCAACATTAATACACAACGCACAAAGGGCTAAAATGCTCACATAAAACGTAAAATAAACGGTACGTATGTGCCATGTCAATAGCTGTACTTAGCTCAAACGTCAGAAGCGTGCTTCCTCACTCCAGCCAACGTTCGGTGGGCCGCGGGCTCTGAGGTAAACTGATGTGGCCCCGGCAGCTAGACTGTGATAATGTCAGAAAGAAACGCGCATGCGCAAATGGAGAAATCGTCTTCATCCATGTGATTGGCATAAAATGTGTTACGAAAGTGATCCTTTGAGCGAGTCAGTGGCGCAGGGAGTTAATGTGTGTGTATGTACTCGTATAATGTCCTAGCTCGAGGGCAATTTAATAGAACTTGGACAGGCTGAAGCTATATATTTGGGATAGCAAATTCCACAAATGGTCAAATACCATGCTCGTAGGACAGACAAAATGGCATTAGCTACAAACAGGCTAAAAATATAGGAGATGAAGAACCCATTTTTCAATTACTTGGTGTCGGTGAGTGTATTTGATGATTACGCTTGGACAAGCGTGTAAGTCACTATATTAAATTTTAGGCGTTATTGAGAGGGAAAGGGTCAAATTAGTATGACAGGCTTAATGTAATTGCGTGAAAGGACGTGCAACGTCGCCATATTCGTCCTTAATATCTCCTGACTGACAGACGTCATTTTGAATAGTGCTATCGGATATGTAGCACAATAGTATGAAAAGAACATAAAGCTAAATTAGTTTATTAAAATCAGATTCTTGAGGTACTGAATCATGCAACTTAATCAAGTGAGGTCTGTAAACGCATATAGCGTTCAACAGACAAACTACCTTTATGTTGTAATAGCTGTAGACGTGAAAGGTCAAATAATGTAACAGGGTTAATATACATGCGCGAAAGGACGGACAACGTCGCTTTCATGGACCTTATTATCTACTGACCGACAGAGGTCAAAGTGATTAGTGCTATCAGATGTTACCAAAATGGTATGCAAAGTTATGTGTAAATTGTGCAGAGACGTACGACGTCAAATCAACATTTTTTAAAAGGGCTATGGAACTGTTTATTAATTTTAGGCCAGACCTCAGACTTGGAATGATAAGACTAAAAATATCCGAGCCTCACCATATTCGACTTGGATAATTATAACTAAGTGGGAATGGCTATTTGGAACATATTAGAAATATTGGAGCTTGTAAGAAGTAAGAATACTGTGTACATGCACAAGAATCACTCATTATAAGGCGTTAAATTAAGAAAAAGCGTGTGTATTGTATTAGTGTGGCCACTTTTGTAAGGGCACCCGTCATAACTAAGATTAAGGTAATCTAGAGCGTCACTGAACGAATTGACCATCCGTGACACCAAGCGACCTAATGAATCTTTCGGCAAGCTCTATGTCGTATGATAGAATGTGAAGTACTGAGCAATTGGATAAAACGTTAGAAATTTTATTGTTTGCTTTTTTAACTGGACTTGGTCGTTAATGATTTAGTCTTTATCATACCATAGATGTTTGAAAATCTCCATTTCATTTAATATGTCTAATTTCGTACCCTTAACTTCAGAATGAAGCAGCTCGGTACAGCTTGGGTGATTAGGCGCCTGAACCATTCGTAGTAGATGTTCAGCGAAGGTGGAACCTCGCGTACCGTCACCACTTTTGGTGGGAATATGTTCCAGATATCTAGTAGCTGGCGTTCGACCAGTTTGCCCCTTATAATATTTCGCACAATCACCGCAAGTAGTTTTGCAAACCCCAGACTGAGAAAGTTTATTACCAGCGAATTGTAAAGAGTGGATTAATGTCCTTTTCAAATTATTGTTAGTGGAGAAGGCTACTACAAATCCATTGGTTTTGAGTAAACGTCCTAATTTGTAACTTATTATACCGATGAAAGGAGCAGATATAAATGACACTGGTTCTTCATCGACTGCATCATGTAATGTGGAAGCCGTATTATTATTTTTATTCATTTTCTTACTATATATTCGTCTTACTAAGTCTGAATTAACCGTTATTTTTAGCGATAGTTTCCAGCGTAACTAATTCCGTTTCTAGCGCATCCGGGGAAGGGGGATAGCCATGCCACGATGTAGATTTGAATGAAATAAGGCCATTTCTTGGGATTGCGGATGTGCAGAGTCACCAGGAATAATATTAGCAGAATATGTATTTTTTCGATGTTTATTACAAGCATTGTGGCTTTCCACTATAGTTTAGGTGATATCTAAATAATTTAAGGACCTCGTAGAGGACTCCATTTCAGACGTGAAATTGATGTTTTCATGAAATTCGTTAAATATTCTAAACTTGTGGTCTATTCGTTTTGAATGCCATTAATGACAAAGATTGTATCGTAAACATATCTTGTATGAAATTTTATTTTACTCAAAATCAAAATCTATGCATTACTGGAGAGAAAATCAGATTTTATACAGTGCAGTATAGTTTCATAAAGAATACGAGCTATTGGGTTTCAATGATAAAATGTATTTTCAACCCTTCGGATTACCTAAGGGAATCCCAGTAGCTGGTATTCTTTCTGAAATTTGTCCAGTTATGCATAGATTTTGACTTTGAGTAAAATAAAATTTTATGCAACTATGTTGTTTAATACAATCTTTGTCAATAATGGCACTCAAAATTATATAGACCACATATTTTCAATATTTAACGTGTTTCATGAAAACATCAGTTTCACGTATGAAATTGACTCCTCTACGAGGTCCTTACACTATTTAGATCAAACGTTGACTGTAGTGGAGAGCCACATTGCGTTAATATGTATCAACAAAATACATATTCCGATAACATTATTCCTGGTGCCTCTCCATATCCGCAATCCCAAAAAATGGCCTTCTTTCATTCAAGTCTACATCGTGGCATGGGTATGTCCCCTTTCCCGGAGGCGCTAGAATGGGCATTAGTTGTGCTGGAAACCATCGCTTAAAATAGCGGTTACAATTCACATTAAGACGAATGCACAGTAAGAAAATAAACAAAAATAACAATACGGCCTCCACATTAGGTGATACAGTAGATGACGCACCAATGGCAATTATATCTGTTCCTTCCATAGGTAAAATAAGTTACAAATTTGGACGTTTACTTAAAACTTATGGATTGAGAGTGGCCTTCTCCACTAATAATAATTTGAAAAAGAACCAAAGCTACCCTTTATAATTCGCTGGTAGTAAACTTTCTCAGTCTAGGGTTTGCAAAAGTACTTGCCTTGACTGTCCGAAATATTATATTGGTCAAACAGGTCGAGCGCTAGCTACTAGATATAAGGATCATATTATCACAAGAAGTGGTAGCAGTACGCGAGGTTCCACCTTTGCTGAACGTCTCGTACAAATGGCTCACGCGCCTATTCCCCCGTCCAGTAGCGAGCTGCTTCATTCTGAATTTAAGGGTATGAAATTAGACATATTAGAAGAAATGGAGATTTTCAAACGTCTATGGTATGACAAATACTGCACCCTTCTCGATCAACTCCAATTAAAAAACAAAAACAAAAATTTTCGTAGGTATTATACCCATGCTCAGTGCTTCACATTCTACCAAACGACATAGAAGGTAGCCGATGCATTCATGCGGTCGCTTGGTATCACGGATGGTCAGTACGTGCAGTCGTTCTGTATTTTTCTTTATTCTTAGTTATGACGGCTGCCGTTAGAAATGTGTGCGCACTAATACAATACACATGCTTTTTTCTTTCATTAAAAGCCTTACATGAGTGATTCTTGTACATGTTCACAATATTCTCACTTCTTTCAAGCTCCAATATTACTAATATGGTCCAAATAGCCATTACCACTTAGTTATAATTATCCAAGTCGAATATGGCGATGCAAGGATGATTTTAGTCATATTCATTCCAAGTCCGAGCTCTGGCCTAAAATTAGGAAATAAATCCTTAACCTTTTCAAAGAAAAACGTTTAAGTGACACGGTACGTCTTTTCACGATATACACATAAATTTGCATTTGATTTTGGTAACACTTCATAGCACTGCTCACTCTCTGTGGGTCAGTAGATAAAAAGGGCGATGACAGCGACGTTCCTTTCACGCATGTATATTAAGTCCGGTACATTATTTGGCCTTTTACGTCAGTAGCTATTAGAACATAAGGTAATTTGTCTGTTGAACGCCATATGCGTTGAAAGACCTCACTTGATTAAACTTCATGGTTCAGTAGCTGAAGTACCTGATTTTATGAAACTAGTTTCGCTTTAGGTTCTTTTTACACCGTTTTGCTACATATCCAATAGCACTATTCAAAATTACCTCGGCCGGTCATTAGACATTAAGAGCGATGAAGGCGACGTTGTACGTCCTTTCTCGCATTAAGCCTGTTATACTAATTTGGCCCTTTTCTAGTCAATAGCGCTTAGAATTTAAAATAGTAACTTTACACGCTTATTCATGCGTAGTCATCAAATACCATCACTGACCCCATTTAATTGTAAAATGGGTTATTCATCCCACATATTTTTAGCGTGCTTCTGGCTGATGGTATTTTGTCTGTCCTGTGTGCATGCGTTTTGCCTATCCGTGAAATTTGCCATCCCACATATATAGCTTCAGCCTATCCACGTTCTATAGTTCTATAAAGTTGTTCTCGAGCTAGGAAATTATTCATACTCACGCATTAAATTGCTGCACCTTTGACCCGGTCATCGGATCACTTTCGTAACACATTTTATGCCAATCACATTGAAGAAGACGATTTAATATTTGCGCATGCGCGTTCCTTTCTGAAATTCTCACAGCCCAACTGCCGGCACCACCTCAGTTTTCCTGAGACCCTGTGGTCCACCGAATGTTGGCTGGGGTGAGGAAATACGCTTCAGACGTTTACGCTAAGTTCAGCTACTGACATGGTACACCCGTACCATTAATTTTACTTTTTATCCGAGTCTTTGGCCCCTATGGGCGTTCTGTATTAATGTTGAACCATGCCTCTTTAGGCAGTTTGTAGTTTAAGTGTGTTCCGAAGAAGGTGTGGTGATCCGCGCCGAAACCTAGGTCAACATCCAGTTTCTATTTCCAATCGAGGCAGATTCTTTATAATCATTAAGTTATTCACGAGTGCTGACGCACTGCGATGTTAAAAGTTCTCAACATTTTTATACCTCATTCTTACGTCAATCAGTTGGAAGCAGTTCTTTGTTTCCCGTAATTCTTCGCAACGATGGTCCTTGTACGTATGCTTGTCTAATTTCCCTGATTCCCGTTTTTGAAACACCCACTCCTATTCATTGCAACTGCCCCCTATTATAGTGCAGCACGCATGTTATCAGTGAATTCCAAACACATGCAATTTCTTTTGCTAATTCAGTACGGCAGGTGTTTTTACACTGATTAAAATACCTATAATTGTGTATCCATGATTTGCGATCAACAGTCCGCAGCTCGTGGTCGTGCGGTAGCGTTCTCGCTTCCCGCGCCCGGATCCCCGGGTTCGATTCCCGACGGGATCAGGGACTTTCTCTGCCTCGTAATGACTGGATGTTGTGTGATATCCTTAGGTTAGTTAGGTTTAAGTAGTTCTAAGTTCTAGGGGACTAATGACCGTAGATGTTAAGTCCCATAGTGCTCAGAGCCATTTGATTTTTGCGATCAACATTTTTCTATGACATTGTTTCGTCAGTCATCTGAAGTACTTCCTCCGCTATCCAAAATGGCTTCACAGTTGTCATCCTTGTGCCTCATGTCTGTACTTACTCCCACTCTCAAGATTAAAAAGAGTCACTGCTCTTCAACTGAACTGAATTACTTGTATTTCTCTAATCACAATTTACTCTGAACGTTTTTGTAAGTCATTCCTTGTGAATCAGGTAAAGCAGTTCATCTGTTCCCAGTAAATTCGTCACAGTGACGTTCCCTCTACATATGTTTGTCTATAGCCTCTGATTCTCCATTTTGAAGACATCCACCGCTCTTCAACTTAACTGCCTTGAGTGGTATTTCTTATCGGGAAATGTGTATAACTCGTGATATTTCCCGTGGGTTTCAGTACTTTATATACTTACATATTGAATAACATATCTTTTTTGCTAGTAATCAGTAACTACCCAAAAGATTTTGAACTTTATTCTTTCGTAAGTCAGATGAACTAATTGTTGTGTAACCCAAAAATTACTTTTAAGTTACCTCCATTATAGAGATGTTTGTGTAACTTCTCTCATTTTCCCCAGTTGAACCCATTGGCCCTGTTCAACTGATCTCTGTCGTGTCGTTGTGTATGGAAGCAACCTTTCACAATTTCAAACTCATGTCATGTTTTTTTTACTATTTTCGTAACCTATGTCTTTGCATACGTACGAACATCTTTAACTAGTGTATTGATGATATCGCATGAATATTTTTGTAATTCTTTCCATTGTCAGTCAGATGGAGTATATACACTAATACTCAAATATTTGACGGAGGTATATTGCTCGAATTTATTTTTCTTTAATTTCTATGATTTTCGATTTTTAAAGAAGACCCATCGGTTAACCTGAACTTCCTACTCTAGTATTTCTTATTGCGTGCCTATTTCCTCATATAGTTACAAATTGATATCATCATTGCTTAGTATTTCAGTATCCCACTATTTGCCCATTCAAATGGATACCTTCATTACCGTAGTCATGAAATTTCTTGAACATTTTTGTAGTCATTGTTTCCTCGGTCATTTGAAGTATTTCTCATGAGACCATTTTTCATTGTCGTTTTTTTATTTGCTTCCGCTTTTAAAGGACCACTCCTGTTCATAGTAGTGCCTACTGTGGTACGTCTTATCGCAATATCCATTGACTCAAAGAATTTCGAAGCTGTCATCATCTGATAACTGTGATTCTCTTGTTTAGAGTCATCCATTGCTCTTCAACTGAACTGTTTGCTGTGGTACTACTTCTTGCACTACGGATATAATCAATAAATTTTAACCACATGTCGTTCTTCCCAGTATTTTAGTATGATAAATCTTTGCACATCGGTGAAAATATCTTTATTTGATTATTCGTGAACTGCTCTGAACATGTCGTAGTTCACTCTTACATGTCACTTGAAGTAAATCTCCTGTTTCGCAAAAAGTCTTTGCAGTTATCTTCCTTCTAGAAATGCGTGTCTAACTTCTGTCACTGTCGCTTTAAGGGACATTCACATCTTATCAACTGAACTGCCTTCAGTGGAATATGTTATCTCAATATTTATACAATCAGAATATTGCATACACTATTCATAATCCGTTATCATGTCAGTATACCTTTATACCTTTATTACTGTATTAAAGAATACCATTGAACATTGTTCTACTTCAAACATTTGAAGTAGATGTTTGTTTCCCGTAATTCTTTGCAAAAATGGCCACATTCGTATCCTTGTCTAATTACCGTAATTCCCGTTTTTGAAATATCCACTCCTGTTCATTGCAATAGCCTCCTGTTGTACTACTTATCGCAGTACGCATGTAATCTGTAAATTCCAAATACATGTAATTATTCCCCGGTATTCCAGCATAGCATTTGTTTTCACACTGATTAAAAATACCTATATCCATAATTTGCGCCAAATACTTTTGTACGCTATTATTTATCTGAAGTACTTCCTCCGCTATCCAATGTAGCTTCACTGTTGTCATCCTTCTACCTCTGTGTTTGTACTTTCTCCGATTCCTAAGTTTAAAGAGAGTCAGTGCTCTTCAATTGAACTGCTTGCTGTGCTATTTCTTATTGCAATATCTATAGCCCGAGAGATTACGAACGATACGATACCGCTTACCTTTACACGTGGATAAAATCATCTCTGATTCTATATTCATGAAGAACCTGAATGTTTTTGTAGCGCATTTTTTCGTTAAATGGTTGAAGAATTTCTTCTGTTTCCCACAACCTGTTCGCATTTGACTTCCTTGTAGGTATGTCTTTCTAACTTTTCTGATTCCCAACTTAACGACATCGACTGCTCTTCAATTGAACTGCTTGTTTTGTTATTTCTTATCGCAGTACGTGTGTTATCAGCGGATTATAAACACATGCGATTTTGCCCCATGATGGTAGTGTGTCAGCTCTTTGCACATTGATTAAAAGTCCTTTATATCCGTGTTCAGGAAATGCCCTGAAAATTATTGTAATTCAGTCTTACGTCAGTAAGTTGAAGTCCTTCTGTTACCCAGAAAGCTTTTGCTGCGGGCTTCATTGTACTCATAATTGTCTAACATCTATCACTGGTGCTTTTAAATGCATGCACTCCTGTTCAACTGGCCTCGCTACACAGTATGTACATCCCATACATGTTGAAACATTTGTGATTATTCCTTAGTATTTCTGAATCACACGACTGGCCACATTGGTTAATTACGTGTATTCCTCTAATCACGATTTCGTCTGATGTACCTTGTACGTATGCTTGTCTAATTTCCATGATTCCCGTTTTTAAAATACCCACTTCTATTTATTGTAACTGCCTCCTGTTGTAGTGCTTATGGCAGAACACAAGTAATCAGTGAATTCCAAACACATGCAATTTTCCCCAGGTATTTCATTATGGCAGGTGTTTTCACACTGAATAAAATACCTATAATTCAGTATCCATGATTTCCACTCAACATTTGTATACGCCCTTCTTTCGTCAGTTGTTTCAAGTACCTCCTCCGCTATCTAAAATGACTTCACAGTTGTGTTTCTTGTAACTCTGTGTTTGTACTTCTCCGACTCCCAAGTTTAAAGAGAGTCAGTGCTTCCCAACTGAACTACTTGCTGTGCTATTTCGTTTGCAATATCTCTAGCCTGAGAGATTTCAAACAGATGCGATACTGCTTAGCATTACAGTTTTTGCACGTCGATTAAAATTGCTCTGATTGTGTATTAATGAAGCAACCTGAATATTTTTCTAGCTCATTTTTTCGTTAAATGGTTGTATCATTTCTTCTGTTTCCCACAAAATGTTCGCAATTGACTTCCTTGTACGTATGTCTTTCTAAACTCTCTGAATCGCAACTTAAAGACATCGACTGCTCTTCAATTGAAGTGCTTGTTGTGGTAATTCTCATCGCAGTACGTACGTAATCAGCGGAATATAAACACATGCGATGTTTCCCCATTATGTTAGTGTGTCAGCTGTTTTCACATCGATTGAAAAACCTTTATTTCTGTGTTCAGGAAAATGCCCTGCACATTTTTGTACTACAGTCTCTCGTCATTGAGTTGAAGACCTTCTACTCTTACCCAAAAATCTTTCGGAGCAGACTTCCCTGTACGTATCTTTATCTAACATCTGTCACTAGCGCCTTTAAATGTATCCACTCCTGTTCAACTAGCATGGCTACGCAGTATGTACAGCCCAGACAGTTTGAAACAGTTGTGATTATTCCTTAGTATTTCTGAATCACACGATTGGCCACATTGGTTAATTATTTGTATTTCTCTAATCATGATGTCCTCTGAAAATTATTATAGGTCATTCCTTCGTCAATGAGGTGAAGTGGTTCATGTATTTCCACTAAATTCGTCGCAGTGATTTTACCTCTACGTATCTTTGTCTAACGTCTCTGACTATCCATTTTGAAGACATACACCACTGTTCAACTGAACTGCCTTCAATGGTATTTCTTATCGGAAAATTTGTATAAGGTTTCGCAAAAATTCCATTTAAGTTCCCTTCATTCTACAGATGTTTGTGTAACTTCTCTCATTTTTCCCATTTGATCACATTATCGGTGTTCAACGGACCTCTCTCCTTTGGTTTTGTTATGGAAACAGCCTTTCACAATTTCAAACTCATGACACGATTCTTAACTATTTCGGTAACCTATGTCTTTGCACATGTACGAACATCACACTGGTATATTCCTCGAATGCATTTCTCTTTAATTTCTATGATTTTCCCTTTTCAAGAATGCACTTCAGTTAAAGTGAACTACCTACTCTAGTATTTGTATTGCGTGCCTATTTCCTCATAGAGTTACAAATTTATGCGATCATCGCTTAGGATTTCAGTATCCCACTCCTTTGCACATTCAAAAGAATACCTTTATTTCTGTAGTCATAAACTTTCCTGAACTCTTTTGTAGATCATTCTTCTTTCAGCCATTTGATGTATTTCTCATTAGATCAAATTTTTATTCTTGCCTCCTTTAATGGACCACTGCTCTTCATGTAGTTGTATGTCTTATCACAGTATCCATAGACTCAAAGAATTACGAAGCTGTCATCATTCCTACTATTTCAGGATACTGAACATGTTTCTTCTTTCTTTCTTCGTCAATCACTGGAGTATTTCTTATGTTTTTTTAAACATTCCGCAGTTGTCGTCCTTGGACGTAGGCTTCTATGATTACTATGATTCTCCCGTTTAAACTCTTCCACTGCTCTCCAACTGAACTGTTTCCTGTGGTATTACTTCTTATACTACAGATATAATCAATGAATTTTTAACACAGGCCGTTCTTCCTAGTATATTACTATGCCAGTTCTTTGCACATAGATGAAAATATCTTTATTTGATTGTTCATGAACTGCTCTGAACATTTCGTACTTCACTCTTAGGTGTCATATGAAGTACTTCCCGTGTTCTGCAAAAGGTCTTGGCAGTTATCTTCTTTCTAGAAATGTTTGTCTAACTTTTGTCACTTTCGCTTTAGGAGACATCCACTCCTCATCAACTGAACTGCCTGCTGTGGAATTCGTTCTCTCAGTATTTATACAACCGGCAAATTAAATACACTATTCATAATCCCTCATTATATCAATATGTCTTGGCTTCTAGCACTAATGAAAATACGTCTATCACTGTATTCACGAATTCCCATGAACGTTGTTCTATTTCAGTCATTCGCGGATGAGCGTCAGTCTTTCTTCATTAAACCAACTGTTGTTTCCTGTCTTTCCCTAATTCGAATTTTTCTCTAGCTGGTAATATTTTCCTCTGACTTATCCCTTATAAAGACGTCCACTCCTCTTCATGAGAACCTCCCACTGTGGTATTTCCTTTCGCAGAACGCATATAATCTGTGTATTTCAATCATATGTTTCAAGAATTTCGCACAGATTGGATTATTCCGTAGCATTTCAAAATTGATCGTCTTTCAGCGTCGTGTAAAATACTTTAATTTATGTATTCATGAATTCCCATGAATATTTTTACAGTTGTTATAAAGAATCCGCCTCGACTGCAAATAGAAACCGGATATAGACCAAGGTTTCCGCGCGGATATGCACTCCATCTTCTGAACACACTAAAACTACAACTATGGTCCAACATTGATACAGAATGCCCAAAGGTGCAAAATACTCGCATAAAATGTAAAATAAAGGGTACGTGTGTTCCATGTCAATAGCTGTACTTAGCTCAAACGTCAAATGCCTGCTTCCTCACCCCATCCAATGTTCTGTTGGCCGTGGGCTATCAGTGAAACTGAGCTGGCGCCGGCAGGTAGGCTGTGAGAGTGTCAGAAAGGAACGCTCTTGCGCAAATTGAGAAATCGTCTTCTTACATGTGAGTGTCATAAAGTGTGTTACGAATGTGATCCGATGAGTGGCTCAAAGGCGCTGCAAGTTAATGCGTATGTATTTGTAATGTCCTAGGGCGATGACAATTTTATATAACTATAGAACATGGATATGCTGAAACTATATATGCGGGATAGCAAATTCCACGGATGGTCAAAACGCATCCACGCAGGACAGACAAAATACCAGCAGCTAGAAGCAGGTTATAAATATGTGGGATGAAAACACATTTTTCAGTTACTTGGGGTCTGTGATTGTGTTTGATGGTTACGCTTGGATAAGCGTGTAAAGTTAATATATTAAATACGAGGCTCTATTGACCACAAAATAGTCAGATTAGTATGACAGACTTAATGTAATTGCATGAAAGGACGTGCAACGTTGACTTCATCGCCCTTAATATCTAATCACCGACAGAGGTCATTTTGAATAGTGCTATCGGATATGTAGCAAAATACTGTAGAAAGTACCAAAGCTAAACTAGTTTCTTAAAGTCAAGTACTTGAAGTACTGAACCATGAAGCTTAATCAAGTGAGGTCTGTGAACGCATTAGCGTTCAACAGACAAACTCGCTTTGAGTTCTAATAGCTGTTGACGTGGAAGGTCAAATAATGTAACGGGTTTAATATACATGCGTGAAAGGACGTACAACGGCGATTTCATCTGCCTTATTATACACTGACCGACAGACTTCAAAATGATATGTGGTTTAAGGTGTTACCAAAATGGTATGCAATTTTGTGTGCGTACGTGGAGATACGTAGTGTCACTTAAACGTTTTTTTTAATGGTTATGGATTTATTTCCTAATTTTAGCCCAGAGTTGGGACTAGGAACGAATATGACTAAAAAATCCTTGCATCACCATATTCGACTTGGATAGTTATAACAAAGTGGGAATGACTATTTGAACCATATTAGAAATGTTCGTGCTTGAAAGAAGTGAGAGTACTGTGAACATGTATAAGTGTCATTCATTATAAGGCGTTAAATGAAAGAAAAAAAAAAACATGTGTATTGTAATAGTGTGCCCACGTTTGTAAGGGCACCCGTCATAACTAAAATTAAGGGAACCTAGAGCGTGACTGAACGAATTGACCATCCTGGACACCAAGCAACCGCATGAATCCATAAGCTTTCTTCTATGTCTTATGGTAAAATGTGAAGCACTGAGTAAGGGGATAAAAACTTCCAATTGTTTTTGTTTTTTTCTTTTTAACTAGAGTTGGTCGTTAAGGATGCAGTCTTTGTCATACCATAGATGTTTAAAAATCTCCATTTCTTCTAGTATGTCTAATTTCATACTCCTAACTTCAGAATGCAGCAACTCGGTACTGGCCGGGGGATCAGCCGCGTGAGCTATTTGTACGAGATGTTCAGAGAAGGTGGAACCTCGCGTACCGGTACCACTTCTGGTGATAATACGTTCGTTATATCTAGTAGCTAGCACTCGACCTGTTTGACCGATATAATATTTCGTACAGTCACTGCAAGTAATTTTGCGAACTCCAGAATGAGAATGTTCATCACTAGCGACTTGTAAAGAGTGGATTAGGTTCTATTTCAAATTATTGTTAGTAGAGAAGGCTACTCTATATCCAAAGGTTTTAAGTAAACGTCCTATTTTGTAACTTATTTTAGCTACGAAAGGAACAGATATAATTGCCATTGGTTTGTCATCTGCATCATCTGAGGTGGAAGCCGTATTATTATTTTTATTTATTTTCTTACTGTACATTCGTGTTACTAAGTGTGAATTGTAACCGTTATTTTTAGCGATAGTTTCCAGCGTACCTACTTCCGTTTCTTGCGCCTCCAGGGAATGGGGGATAGCCATGGCAAGATGTAGACTTGAATGAAAGAAGACCATTTTTTGGGCTGGTGGAAGTCCGGAGACACCAGGATTAATGTTATCAGAATATGCATTTATACGATACATATTAAAAAGCAATGTGGCTGTCCACTACAGTCAAGGTGAGATATAAATAAGTTAAGGACCTGGTAGAGGAGTCAATTTCATACGTGAAATTGATGCTTTCATGAAACTCGTTAAATATTGAAAATATGTGACTATATCATTTTGAGTGCCATTAATGACAAAGATTATATCGTAAACGTATCTAACATAAAATTTTATTTTACTCAAAATCAAAATACCTGCATCACTGGACAAGAAAATCAGACTCTATACAGTTCTGCAAAATTTCAGAAAGAATACCAGCTAGTGGGATTCCCATAGCTACTGTGAAGGCTTGAGAATACATTTTATCATAGAAATCCACTACCTGGTATACTTCCTGAAAGTTTTCTGAACTCTATAGAATCTGATTTTTTCTCCAGTATTGCATAGATTTTGATTTTGAGTAAAATAAAATTTTATGCAAGATGTTTTCACGATATAATCTTTGTCATTAATGGCACTCAATATGAAATAGACCACATATTTTCACTATTTAACGAGTTTCACGAAAATATCAATTTCATGTATGAAATAGGGTCCTCTACGATGTCATTAAATTATTTACATCTCACCTTCAATATAGTGGAAAGCCACATTCCTTTTAATACACATCGAAAAAAACATATTCTGCTAACATAATTTCTGGTGACTCTGCACAGCCGCAAGACCAAAAAATGGCCTTACTTCATTCAAGTCTACACCGTGGCATGGCTATCCCCCTTCCCCGGAGGCGCTAGAAACGGAATTAGTTAAATCTGGAAACTATCGCTAAAAATAACGGTTACAATACACACTTAGTAAGACGAATGTACAGTAAGAAAATAAATAAAAATAATAATACGGCTTCCGCATTACGCGATGCAGTAGATGACGAACCAATGACAGTTATATCTGTTCTTTACATAGGTAAAATAAGTTGCAAATTAGGACGTTTACTTAAAACCTATGGATTTGGAGTAGCCTTCTCCACTGATAATAGTTTGAAAATTCGCTGGTGATAAACTTTCTGGGGTTTACAAAAGTACTTGTGGTGACCGTCCGAAATATTATATCGGTTAAACAGGTCGAGCGCTAGCTACTAGATATAAGGACACATTCCCACTACTAGTGGTGACGGTACGCGGGGTTCCACCTTCGCTGAACATCTCCTACAAATGGCTCACACGCCTATTCCCTCGGCCAGTACCGAGCTGGTTCATTCTGTAGTTAATGGTATGAAATTACACATATTAGAAGAAATGGAGATTTTTAAACATATATGTGGTATGACAAAGACTGCATCCTTAACGACCAACTTCAGTTAATACGACATAGAAGATAGCCGATGCATTCTTTCGGTGGCTCCTCATCACGGATGGTCCATTCGTTCAGTCATGCTCTATTTTCCCTTTATCTCAGTTATGACGGGTGCCCTTTCAAACGTGGGCACACTAATACAATACACATGTTTTTATCTTTCATTTAACACCCTATAATGAGTTATACATGTTCACAGTTTTCTCACTTCTTACAAGCTCCAATATTTCTAATATGGTCTAAATAGCCATTCCCATTTAGTTGTAACTATCCAAGTCGAATGGGGTGATGCAAGGATGTTTTTAGTCATATTCATTCCAAGTCAGACCTCTGGGCTAAAATTAGGAAATAAATCCTTAACCATTTTTAAAAAAAACCTTCAAGTGACGTCGTACGTCTCTTTTCGATATATACATAACTTTGCATACCATTTTGGGAACAACTGATAGCAGTAATCACTTTGAACTCTGTCGGTGAATAGATAATAAGGGCCATGAAAGCGACGTCGTACGTCCTTTCACGCATGTACATTAAGCCCGTTACATTGTTTTACCTAACACGTCAACAGCTATTAGAACTTAAAGTTAGTTTTTCTGGTGAACGCTATATGCTTCACATACCTCACTTAAATAAGCGTCATCGTTCAGTACCTCAAGTACCTGATTTTAAGAAACTAGTTTAGCTTTTGGTTCTTTTTACACTATTTTGCTACATATTCGATAGCACTATTCAAAATGACCTCTGTCGCTCATTAGATATTAAGGGCGATTAAGGCGACGTTGCACGCGCTTTAACACAACTAAATTAAGCCCGTCATACTAATTTGACCCTTTTGTGGTCAACAACGCTTGGAATTTATTATCTTTACACGATTATCAAAGCGTAGTCGTCAAATACAATCACCGATCCAAAGTAATTGAAAAATGGGTTATTTCTCCCCCATATTTTTAGCTTGCTCTTAGCTGATGGTATTTTGTCTGTCCTGCGTGCATGCGTTTTCACCATCCGTGGAATTTGCTATCCCACATATATAGTTTCAGCCTATACTCGTTCTTTCAGTCAAAGCACGTTCTATAGTTGTATATATATGTCCTTGAGCCAGAATATTACACATGCACACGTATTATCCTCCTCCGCGTTTAACTCGGTCGTCGGATCACTTTCGTAACACATTTTATGCCAGTCACATGGATGAAGACGATTTCTCAATATGCGCAAGCGCGTTCCTTTCTGACATTCTCACATCCATGTTGCCGGCACCACCTCAGTTTACCTGAGAGCCCGCGTCCCACCGAACGTTGGGTGTGTGACGAATCACGCTTCTGAAGTTTGAGCTAAGCACAGCTAGACATGGTACACACGTGCCGTTTGTTTACGTTTTTTCGAGTGTTGGGCCCCTAAGTTCCCAACATTTTTATAGCCCATTCTTTCGTCAATCAGTCGAAGCAGTTCTTTGTTTACGGTAATAATTCGCAATGATGTTCCTTGTACGTATGCTTGTCACATTTCCCTTATTCCCATTGTAGAAATATCCACTCAGGTTCATTGCAGTTGCCTCCTGTTATACTACTTATCGCTGTACGCATGTAATCAGTGAAACACAAACTCATGCAATTTTTCTCCGTTATTTTGGTATGGCAGGTGTTTTCACACTGATTCGGTATCCATGATATGCGCACAACATTTTTGTTCACCATCTTTCGTCAGCTATTTGAAGTACTTCCTCCGCTATCCAAAATATCTTCACAGTTGTCTTCCTTGTACCTCTATGTTTGTACTCTTTCCGATAACGAAGTTTAAACAGAGTTAGTGCTCTTCAACTGAACTGACTAATGTGCTGTGTCATATTGCAATATCTATAGCCTGAGAGATTTCAAACAGATGCGGTACTGCTTAGCATTACACTTTTTTTACTTTGATTAAAATACCTTTGATTCAGTATTCATGAAGCAACCTGAATGTTTTTGTAGCGCATTTTTTCGTTAAATGGTTGAAGCATTTCCTCTGTTTCCCAGAAAGTGTTCGCATTTGACTATCTTGTACGTATGTCTTTCTAAATTCTCTGATTCCCAACTTAAAGACATCGACTGCTATTCAATTGAACTGCTTGGTGTGGAATTTCTTATCGCAGTACGTATGTCATCAGCGAATTATAAATACATGCGGTTTTTCTCCATTATGATTGTGTGTCAGCTTATTGCGCATCGATTAAAAAACCTTTATATCGTGTTCAGGAAACATTACATTTTTGTACTTCAGTCTTTCGCCAGTGAGTTGAAGACTTTCTGCTCTTACCCAGAAATCTTTCGCTTCAGTGTTACATTAACGTATCTTTGTCTAATATCTGTCACTAGCGCTTTTAAATGTATCCACTGCTGTTCAACTAGCATGGCTACACAGTATGTACAGCCGATACAATTTGAAATATTTGTGATTATTCCTTAGTATATCAGAATCAAACGACTGGCCACATTGGTTAATTACTTGTGTTTCTCTAATGATGATGTTTTCTGAACATTATTTTAGGTCATTCCTGTGTTAATCAGGTGAATTATTTCATCTGTTTCCAGTAAATAGATCGTGGTGGTTTTCGCTCTACGTATCTTTGTGTAACGCCTCTGATTCTCCATTTTGAAGACATCCACCACTGTTCAACGAACTGCCTTCAGTGGTCTTTCTTATCGGAAAATGTGTATAAGCAATGAATTTCAAAGACGTGATATATTCCCTGTGTTTCAGTACTTTACGTACTTACACATTGAATAACTTATCTTTATGGCAGCAATCAGTAACTAAGCTAAATATTTTCTACTTTTTATTTCGCCATTCAATGGAACTTTTTGTTCTGTGACCCTAAAATTCCTTTTTAGTTACCTTTATTGTACAGATGTGCAATGCACATGTACGAACATATTAAACTAGTGTATTGATGATATCGCTGGATATATTTGTAATTGTTTCATTCGTCACCAAGATGAAGTAATTACTCTAGTACCCACAAATTTGACGCTGGTGTGTTCCTATACTGCATTTTTCTTTAATGTCTATGATATTCCCTTTTCAAAATTGTTCTTCATTTAAACTAAACTACCTACTCTAGTAATTTTTATTTCGTGCTTCTTTCCTCGTAGAGTTACAAATTGATGTCATCATTGCTTAGGGTTTCAGTATCCCGCATCATTGCACATTCAAAACAATACGTTCATTTCCGTCGCCATGAAATTTTCTGAACACTTTTGTAGATCATTTTTCCTTCAGACATTTGAAGTATTTCTCGTGAGACGAAAATTATTTTTGCTTGCCTCCTTTGATGGACCACTGCTGTTCATTCATTTCTACGTCTTATCGCAGTATCCACAGACTCAGAGAATTACGGAGCTGTCATCATTTCATACTATATCAGGATACTGAACATATTTGTACTTTATTTCTTCGTCATTCACTGGAGTATTTCTTATGTTTCTTGAACATTTCGCAGTTGTCTTCGTAGTACGTACGTTTCTCTGATTACTGTGATTCTCCGATTTAAATTCATCGATTGCTCTCCAACTGATCTGATTGCTGTTGTATTACTTCTTGTACGACAGATATAATCAATGAATTTTAAACACATGTCGTTCTTCCCAGTATTTTATTATGCCATATCTTTGCACATCGATGAAAATATCTTTATTTGATTGTTCATGTACTGTTCTGAACATTTCGTACTTCACTCTGACGTGTCACATCAAGTACTTCTCGTGTTCCGCAAAAGGTCGTGGCAGTTATCTTCCTCCTACAAGTGTTTGTCTAACTTTTGTCATTGTCGCTTTAGGAGACATCCACTCCTCATCAACTGAACGGCCTGCTGTGGAATTTGTTCTCTCAATATACACTCCTGGAAATTGAAATAAGAACACCGTGAATTCATTGTCCCAGGAAGGGGAAACTTTATTGACACATTCCTGGGGTCAGATACATCACATGATCACACTGACAGAACCACAGGCACATAGACACAGGCAACAGATCATGCACAATGTCGGCACTAGTACAGTGTATATCCACCTTTCGCAGCAATGCAGGCTGCTATTCTCCCATGGAGACGATCGTAGAGATGCTGGATGTAGTCCTGTGGAACGGCTTGCCATGCCATTTCCACCTGGCGCCTCAGTTGGACCAGCGTTCGTGCTGGACGTGCAGACCGCGTGGGACGACGCTTCATCCAGTCCCAAACATGCTCAATGGGGGACAGATCCGGAGATCTTGCTGGCCAGGGTAGTTGACTTACACCTTCTAGAGCACGTTAGGTGGCACGGGATACATGCGGACGTGCATTGTCCTGTTGGAACAGCAAGTTCCCTTGCCGGTCTAGGAATGGTAGAACGATGGGTTCGATGACGGTTTGGATGTACCGTGCACTATTCAGTGTCCCCTCGACGATCACCAGTGGTGTACGGCCAGTGTAGGAGATCGCTCCCCACACGATGATGCCGGGTGTTGGCCCTGTGTGCCTCGGTCGTATGCAGTCCTGATTGTGGCGCTCACCTGCACGGCGCCAAACACGCATACGACCATCATTGGCACCAAGGCAGAAGCGACTCTCATCGCTGAAGACGACACGTCTCCATTCGTCCCTCCATTCACGCCTGTCGCGACACCACTGGAGGCGGGCTGCACGATGTTGGGGCGTGAGCGTAAGACGGCCTAACGGTGTGCGGGACCGCAGCCCAGCTCCATGGAGACGGTTGCGAATGGTCCTCGCCGATACCCCAGGAGCAACAGTGTCCCTAATTTGCTGGGAAGTGGCGGTGCGGTCCCCTACGGCACTGCGTAGGATCCTACGGTCTTGGCGTGCATCCGTGCGTCGCTGCGGTCCGGCCCCAGGTCGACGGGCACGTGCACCTTCCGCCGACCACTGGCGACAACATCGATGTACTGTGGAGACCTCACGCCCCACGTGTTGAGCAATTCGGCGGTACGTCCACCCGGCCTCCCGCATGCCCACTATACGCCCTCGCTCAAAGTCCGTCAACTGCACATACGGTTCACGTCCACGCTGTCGCGGCATGCTACCAGTGTTAAAGACTGCGATGGAGCTCCGTATGCCACGGCGAACTGGCTCACACTGACGGCGGCGGTGCACAAATGCTGCGCAGCTAGCGCCATTCGACGGCCAACACCACGGGTCCTGGTGTGTCCGCTGTGCCGTGCGTGTGATCATTGCTTGTACAGCCCTCTCGCAGTGTCCGGAGCAAGTATGGTGGGTCTGACACACCGGTGTCAATGTGTTCTTTTTTCCATTTCCAGGAGTGTATATACAACCAACAAATTTCATACACTATTCATAATCCGCCATTACATCAATATGTGTTGGCTTCTAACATTAATTAAAATACGTTTATTACTGTATTCACGAATACCCATGAACGGTGTTCTATTTCAGTCAAATGCGGATGAGCCTTAATCTTTCTTCATTAAACCAACTGTTCTTCACTGTCTTTTTCCAACTTCGTTTTTTCTGTGGCTGCTAATATTTTTCTCTGACTTATCCCTTATAAAGACTTCCACTCCTCTTCATGAGAATCTCCCACTGGGGTATATCTTTTCGCAGAACGTCTATAATCAGTGTATTTCACACATATGATACAAGAATTTCGCACAGATTGGATTGTTCCGTAGCATCTCGAAATTGAACGACTTTCAACATTGTGGACAATACTTGTATTTCTGTTCCGCAAAAATTCTTGTTAGTTATCTTGTTTCGACATTGAGTAAATGCTGTATTCATGAATTCCTATGAACATTTTTACAATTATTGTAAGGAATCCCCCTTGATTGCAAATAGAAACCGAATGTTGACCAAGGTTTCGGCGCGGATAAGCACGCCATCTTCGGAACACTCTAAAATTACAAACTATCTAACGAGGAATGGTCCAACATTGATACAGAATGTTCAAAGGGGCGAAATCCTCGCATAAAATGTGATATAAACGGTACGTGTGTCCCATGTCAATAGCTGTACTTAGCTCAAACGTCAGAAGCGTGCTTCCTCACCCCAGCCAACGTTCTGTTGGCTGCGGTCTCTCAGTGGCGCCGGCAGGTGGACAGTGAGAGTGTCAGAAATGAACGCGCATGCGCAAATTGAGAAATCGTCTTATTCCATGTGAGGGTCATAAAATGTGTTACGAAAGTGATCCGATGAGCGGGTCAAAGGCGCAGCCAAGTTAATGCGTGTGTATGTATAAAGTCCTAGGGCGAAGACAATTTTATGTAGCTAAAGAACGTAGATATGCTGAAACTATGTATGTGGGACAGCAAATTTCACGGATGGTCAAAACGCATCCCCGCAGGACAGGCAAAATACCATCGGCTAAAAGCAGGTTATAAATGTGGGGGATGTATAACCCATTTTTCAATTACTTGGTTCCGGTGATTGTGTTTGATGATTACGCTTGGCTAAGCGTGTAAAGTTACTGTATCAAATTAGTATGACAGACTTAATGTTATTCCGTGAAAGGACGTGCAACGTTCAACTCGTCGCCCTTAATACCTAATGACCGACAGAGGTCACTTGGAATTGTGCTATCGGATTTGTAGCAAAATACTGTAAAAGGTACCCAAAGCTAAACTAGTTTCTTAAAATCAAGTACTTGAAGTACTGAACCATGAAGCTTAATCAAGTGAGGTCTGTGAACGATTATAGCGTTCAACAGACAAACTACCTTTAAGTTCTAATAGCTGTTGACGTGAAGGGTCAAATAATGTAACGGGCGTAATATACGTGCGTGAAAGGACGTACAACGCCGCTTGCATCGACCTGATTATCTATTGACGGACAGAGGTCAAAGTGATTAGTGCTATAAGGTGTTACCGAAATGGTATGAAAAGTTATGTGTATAATGTGAAGTGACGTACGACGTCACGTCAACGTTTTTTAAAAAGGCTGAGGAATTATTTATTAATTTTAGGCCAGAGCTCGGACTTGGTATGAATATGACTTCTTACAAGCTCCAATATTTCTAATATGGTCCAAATAGCCATTCCCATTTTCTTATAATTATCACGTCGATTATGGTGATGCAAGGATGTTTTTAGTCGTATTCATACCAAGTCCGAGCTCTGGCCCAAAATTAGGAAATAGATCCTTAACATTATTTTTTAAAAAAAACGTTTAATTGACATGGTACGTCTCTTCACGATATACACATAATGTTGCATATCATTTTGGTAACACCTGATAGCACTAATCACTTTGACCTGTGTCGGTCGATAGATAATGAGGGCGAAGACAGCGACGTTCCTTTCACGCATGTATATTTAGCTCGTTACATTATTTGACCTTTCACGTCAACAGCTATGAGAACGTAAAGGTAGTTTGTCTGTTGAATGCCATATGCGTTCAAAGACCTCACGTGATTAAACTTCATGGTTCAGTATCTCAAGTACTTGATTTTAAGAAACTAGTTTAGCTTTAGGTTCTTTTTACACCGTTTTGCGACATATCCGACAGCACTATTCAAAATGACCTCGGCCGGTCATTAGATATTAGGAGCGATGAAGACGACGTTGCACGTCCTTTCACGCAATTACATTAAGCCTGTTATACTAATTTGATCCTTTTCTGGTCAATAGCGCTTAGAATTTAGTATAGAAACTTACACGCTTATCCATGCGTAGTCAACAAATACTATCACAGATCCCAATTAACTGAAAAATGGGTTATTCATCCCACATATTTTTAGCCTGCTTCAAGCTGATGGTATTTTGTTTGTTCTGTGTGCATGCGTTTTGCCCATCCGTGAAATTTGCTATCCCACATATATAGTTTCAGCCTATCCACGTTCTATAGTTCTACTAAGTTCCCCTCGAGCTAGGAAATTATACACACACACGCCTTTACATGCTGCTCTTTTGATCCGGTCATCGGATCACTTTCGTAACACATTTTATGCCAATCACATGGAAGAAGACGGTTTCTCAATTTCCGCATGCGCATTTCCTTCTGAAATTCTCACTGCCAGCACCACCACAGTTTTCCTGAGACCCTGGGGCCCACCGAACGTTGGCTGGGGTGAGGAAGTACGCTTCAGACGTTTAAGCTAAATATAGCTACTGACATGGTACACACGTACCGTTAATTTTACTTTTTTATGCGATTCATTGGCCCCTTTGGGCGTTCTGTATTAATGTCGAACCATGCCTCTTTAGGCAGTTAGTAGTTTAAGTGTGTTCCGAAGAAGGCGTGGTGATCCGCGCAGATACCTAGGTCAACATCCGGTTTCCATTTACAAACGAGGCGGATTCTTTATAATCATTAAATTATTCACGATTGCTGACGCACTGCAATGTTCAAATTTCTCAACATTTTTATAGCTAATTCCTTCGTCAATCAGTTGGAGTAGTTCTTTGTTTTCTATAATTCTTCGCAATGATGTTCCTTGTACGTATGCGTGTCCAGTTTCTCTGATTCCCGTTTTTGTAATATCCACTACTGTTCATTGCAACAGTGTCCTGTTGTACTGCTAATCACAGTACGAATGTAATCAGTGAATTCCAAACACATGCAATTTTTCTCCGTAATTTCTGTATGGCAGTTGTTTTTACACTGATTGAAGTACCTGTAATTCTGTATTCATGATTTGCGATCAACATTTTTCTATGCCATTGTTTCGTCAGTTATCTGAAGTACTTCCTCCGCTATCCAAAATGGCTTCACAGTTGTCATCCTTGTACCTCGGTGTTTGTACTTACTCCCACTCCGAAGTTTAAAGAGAGAGTCAGAGCTCTTCAACTGAACCTAATGCTGTGATATCTCTAATTGCCATACTTAATGCCGCAGAGCTATCAAAGAGATGCGATACTGCTTCGCATTACAGTTTATGCAGATTCATTAAAATACCTCCGATTCTGTATTCATGAAGGAACCTGAATGTATTTGTAGGTCATTTTTTCGTTTTCCCACAAACTGTTCGCATTTGACCTCCTAGTACGTCTGTGTTTGCAAATTCTCTCATTCCCAACTTGAAGACATAGACTACTCTTCACTTGAACTGCTTACCGCGTCGAACTTGTGGCAGTACATATGTAATCAGCGAATTACAAACACATACGATTATTCCCATTTTGATAGTGTGTCAGCTCTTTCCACACCGATAATAATACCTTTATGTCTGCACACTGGAACTGCCGTGAACATTTTTGTACTTCAGTCTTTCGTCAGTTAGTTGAAGATCTTCTTCTGTATCCCAAACATCCGTCGCAGCGCTATTCGCTGTAGGTATATTTGTCTAACATCTGTCACTACTGCTTTTCACTGCATGAACTCCATTTCACTGCCATGGCTACACAGTATGTACAGCCCAGACAATTTGAAATGTTTCTGATTATTCCTTAGTATTTCACAATCAGACGACTGGCCACATTGGTTAATTACTTGTATTCTCTAATTATGATTGCTCTTGACACCTTTTGTAGGTCATTCCTTCTTCACTCAGGTGAAGTAGTTCATCTGTTTCCCGCAAACTCGTCGCTGTGATGTTCCCTCTACGTATATTTGTCTAATGCCTATGATTCTCCATTTTCAAGACATCCACCGCTGTTCAACAGGACTGCCTTCAATGGTATTTCTTACCGAACAATGTGTATAAGCTAAGAATTTCAAGCACGTGATATTTTCCCTGTATTTCAGGACTTTACGTACTTACACACCGAATAACTTATCTCTATGGCAGTAATCAGTTTTTTTTTCTGTTACTCAGAAATTCCGTTTAAGTTGCCTTCATTGTATTCATGAATAGCTCGGAACATGTCGTGCTTCACTCTTATGTGTCAGATGAATTACTTCTCCTGTTTCACAAAAAGTCTTTGCCGTTATCTTCCTTCTAGAATTGTTTGTCGAACTTGTAAAGATGATAGTGTAACTTCTCTTATTTTACCCATTTGAACACATTACCGATGTTCAACTTAAGTCTTTCCTGTGGTTTCCTTATGGAAACAGTTTCAAACTCATGTCATGTTTCTTAACTATTTCGGTAACCTATGTCTTTGCACATGTACGAACATCTTTATTTAGTGTATTAATGATATCGTTTGAATGTCTTTGTAATTCTTTCCTTCGTCTGTCAGATGAAGTATTTACTCTGGTACCCAAAAATTTGACGCTGGTATATTCCTGGATAGCATTTTTCTTTAATTTCTGTGATTTTCCCTTTTCAAGAATGCGGTTCAGTTAAACTGAACTACCTACTCTAGTATTTTTTGTTCCGTGCCACTTTTTTCATAGACTTACAAATTGATATCATTGCTTAGGATACCAGTATCCCACATCAACACTTATGTAGATCATTCTTCCTTCAGCCATTTGAAATATTTCTCAAGAGACATGATTTTTTTTTTTTTTTTTTTTTTTGCTTGCCTTGTTTGATGGACCACTGCCCTTCATTCAGTTGTACGTCTTATCGCAGTATCCGTAGACTCAGAGTATTACGAAGCTGTCATCATTTCATACTATATCAGGATACTGAACATATTTGTACTTTATTTCTTCCCATACACTGGAGTATTTCTTATGTTTCTTAAACATTCCGCCGTTTTCTTCCTTGTACGTAAGTTTCTCTGATTACTGTGATTCTCACATTTAAAGTCATCCATTGCTCTCCAACTGAACTGTTTGCTGTGCTATTACTACTTGTACTACAGATATAATCAATGGATTTGAAACACATGTCGTTCTTCCCAGTATTTTGGTCTGCCAATTCTTTGCGTATCGATGAAAATCTATTTATTTGATTGTTCATGAACTGTTCTGAACCTTTCGTACTTCACTCTTACGTGTCACAACAAGTACTTCTCGTGTTCCGCAAAAACTCTTGACAGTTATCTTCGTTCTACAAATGTTTGTCTAACTATGGGCACTGTCCTTTTAGGAGACATCCAGTCCTCATCAACTGAACTGTCTGCTGTGGAATTTGTTCTCTCAGTATTTGTACCAGCAGCAAATTACATACACTATTCGTAATTCCTCATCACATCAATATCTGTTGGCTTCTAACATGAACTAAAATACGTTTATTACTGTATTCACGAGTACCCATGAACATTGTTCTATTTCAGTGATTCGCGGATGAGCGTCAGTATTTCTTCATTAAACCAACTGTTTTTAACAGTCTTTTTCCAAGTTCGTATTTTTCTTTAGCTGCTAATATTTTTCTCTGACTTATCCTCGTATTTGAATTCTTTGTACGTATGTCCTAACCTCTCCGATTCCCAACTTAAAGACATAGGCTGCTTTTCAATTGAACTGCTTGTTGTGGTATTTCTTATCGCAGTATCTATGTAGTCAGCGGATTATAAACACAGTCCCCATTATGATGGTGTGTCAGCTCTTTTCACATCGATTAAAAAACCTTTTTATCCGTGTTCAGGAAATGCCTTGAACAGTTTTGTACTTCAGTCTCTCGTCAGTGAGTTGAAGACCTTTTTCTCTTACCCAGAAATCTTTCGAACCAGTCTTCCCTGTACGTATCTTTGTCTATCATCTGTCACTAGCTCCTTTAAATGTATCCACTTCTGTTCAATTAGCATGGTGACACAGTATGTACAGACGACACAATTTGAAGTATTTGTGATTATTCCTTAGTATTCCAGAATCACGCGAGTGGCCACATTGGTTAATTACTTGGATTTCTCAAATGATGCTGTCCTCTGAACATTTTTGTAGGTCACTCCTTCGTCAGTCAGGTGAAGTAGTTCATCTGTTTCCAGTAAATTCGTCACAGTGACGTTCGCTCTACATATGTTTGTCTGACGCCTCTGATTCTCCATTTTGAAGACATCCACCGCTCTTCAACTTAACTGCCTTCAGTGGTATTTCTTATCGGGAAATGTGTATAACTCGTGATATTTCCCGTGGGTTTCAGTACTTTATGTCCTTACACATGGAATAACATATCTTTCTTGGTAGAAATCAATAACTACCCGAAAGATTTTGAACTTTATTCTTTCGTAAGTCAGATGAAGTAATTGTTGTGTAACCCAAAAATTCCTTTTAAGTTACCTCCATTATAGAGATGTTTGTGTAACTTCTCTCATTTTTCCCATTTGAACCCATGGGCCCTGATAAACTGATCTCTGTCGTGTCATTGTGTATGGAAGCAACCTTTCACAATTTCAAACTCGTGTCATGTTTTTTGACTATTTCCGTAACCTATGTCTTTGCATATGTACGAACATCTGTAACTAGTGTATTGATGGTATCGCATGAATATTTTTGTAATTCTTTCCATTGTCAGTCAAATGGAGTATACACTCTAACACTCACAAATTTGACGGAGGTATATTGTTCACATTTATTTTTCTTTAATTTCTATGATTTTACCCATCTGGTAACCTGAACTTCCTACTCTAGTATTGCTTATTGCGTGCCTATTTCCACATATAGTTACACATTGATATCATCATTGCTTAGAATTTCAGTATCCCACATATTTGCCCATTCAAAAGCATACCTTCATTTTCGTAGTCATGAAACTTCCTGAACATTTTTGTAGTCATTGTTTCCTCAGTCATTTGAAGTATTTCTCATGAGACCATTTTTTATTTTCGTTTTTTTATTTGCTTCCGCTTTTAAAGGACCACTCCAGTTCATAATAGCGCCTGCTGTGGTACGTCTTATTGTAATATCCATTGACTCAAATAATTTCGAAGCTGTCATCATCTGCTACTATATCTGTATACTGAACAGTTTTGGACTTCACTTCTTCGTCAGTCACTGGAGTATTTCTTATGTTTCTTAAACAATCCGCTGTTTTTTCATTGCACGTAAGTTTATGTGATAACTGTGATTCTCCCGTTTAGAGTCATCCATTGCTCTTCAGCTGAACTGTTTGCTGTGGTATTACTTCTTGACTACAGATATAATCAATAACTTTTAAACGCACGCCGTTCTTCCCAGTATTTTAGTAAGCTAATTCTTTGCGCATCGGTGAAAAAATCTTTTATTTGATTATTCGTGAACTGCTCTGAACATGTCGTAGTTCACTCTTACATGTCACTTGAAGTAAATCTTCTGTTTCGCAAAAACTCTTTGCAGTTATCTTCCTTCTAGAAATGCGTGTCTAACTTCTGTCACTGTCGCTTTAAGGGACATTCACACCTTATCAACTGAACTGCCTTCAGTGGAATATGTTATCTCAATATTTATACAATCTGAATATCGCATACACTATTCATAATCCGTTATCATGTCAGTATACCTTTATTACTGTATTCAAGAATACCATTGAACGTTGTTCTACTTCAAACATTTGAAGTAGATGTTTGTTTCCCGTAATTCTTCGCAATGATGGCCACATTCGTATCCATGTCTAATTACCGTAATTCCCGTTTTTGAAATATCCACTCCTGTTCATGGCAACAGCCTCCTGTTGTACTGCTTATCGCAGTACGCATGTAATCTGTAAATTCCAAATACATGTAATTATTCCCCGGTATTCCAGCATAGCAGGTGTTTTCACACTGATTAGAAATACCAATAAATGTATATCCATAATTTGCGCCAAACGCTTTTGTACGCTATTATGTATCTGAAGTACTTCCTCCGCTATCCAATATAGCTTCACTGTTGTCATCCTTCTACCTCTGTATTTGTACTTTCCCCGACTCCTAAGTTTAAAGAGAGTCAGTGCTCTTCAACTGAACTGCTTGCTGTGCTATTTCTTATTGCAATACCTATAGCCCGAGAGATTTCGAACGATACGATACCGCTTACCGTTTCACATGGATTAAATCACCTCTGATTCTATATTCATGAAGAACCTGAATGTTTTTGTAGCGCATTTTTTCGTTAAATGTTTGAAGCATTTCTTCTGTTTCCCACAACCTCTTCGCGTTTGACTTCCTTGTAGGTATGTCTTTCTAACTTCTCTGATTCCCAACATAAAGACATCGACTGTTCTTCAATTGAACTGCTTGCTTTGTTATTTCTTATCGCAGTACGTGTGTAATCAGCGGATTATAAACACTTGCGATTTTACCCCATGATTGTAGTGTGTCAGCTCTTTGCACATCGATTAAAAGTCCTTTATATCCGTGTTCAGGATATACCCTGAAAATTATTGTACTTCAGTCTTACGTCAGTCAGTTGAAGTTCTGTTACCCAGAAAGCTTTAGCAGCGGGCTCCGTTGTACTCATATTTGTCTAACATCTATCACTGGTGCTTCTAAATGCATACACTACTGTTCCGCTGGTCTGGCTACACAGTATGTACAGCCCAGACATGTTGAAACATTTGTGATTATTCCTTAGTATTTCTGAATCACACGACTGGCCACATTGGTTAATTACTTGTATTGCTCTAATCATGATTTCGTCTGAACATTTTTGTAGGTCATTCCTTCGTCAATCACGTGAAATTGTTCATCTGTTTCCAGTAAACACTTCGTTGTGATGTCCTCTCTACGTATGTTTGTCTAACGCCTCTGATTCTCCATTTTGAAGACATCCACTGCTGTCCATTTGAACTATCTTCAATGGTATTTCTTATCGGAAAATGTGTATAAGCTATGAGTTTCATACTCGTGATATTTTCCCTGTAATTCACGGCTTTATGTATTCCTTTTAAGTTACTTTCCTTCGACAGATATTTGTGTAATTTCTCTCATTTTTCCCATTTGAACACATTATCGCTGTTCAACTGGTCTTGTGTAGTTTTCTTATGGCAGCAACCTTTCAATATTTCATACTCATGACATGTTTCTTAACTATTTCGGTAACCTATGTCTTTGCACATGGACGAACATTTTTATCTCTTGTATTGTAGATATCGCTTGCATATATTTGTAAATCTTTCCTCCGTCAGTCAAATGAAGTAATTGCTCTAGTACCCAAGAATTTGACGCTGGTATATTCCTGGAATCCTTTTTTCTTTAATTTCTATGATTTTTCCCTTTTCAAGAATGCGCTTCAGTTAAACCGAACTACCTACTCTAGTATGTTGTATTTCGTGCCTGATTCGTCACAGAGTTAAACATTGATTTCATCATTGCTTAGGATTTCAGTATCCCACATCATTGCACATTCAAAAGAATACCTTAATTTCCGTAGTTATGAATTTTCCTAAACAGTTTTGTAGATCATTCTTCCTTCAACCATTTGAAGTATTTCTCATGAGACCAATTTTTTTTCTTGCCTCCTTTGATGGACCACTGCTCTTCATAGTGTTGTACGTCTTATCGCATTATCAATAGACTCATTGAATTACGAAGCTGTCATCATTTCCTACTATATCAGGATACTGAACATATTTGTACATTATTTCTTCGTCATTCATGGAGCATTTCTTATGTTTCTTAAACATTCCGCTGTTGTCTTCCTTGTACGTAAGTTTCTCTGATTACTGTGATTCTCCCATTTAAAGTCATCCATTGCTCTCCAACTGAACTGATTGCTGTGGTATTACTACTTGTACTACAGATATAATTCATGAATTATCTTTCTTCCTAATATTTTAGTATGCTAATTCTTTGCACATCGATGAAAATATCTGTATCTGATTGTTCATGAACTGCTCTGAACATTTCGTAAGTCACACTTACGTGTCACGTCAAATATTTCTCGTGTTCCGCAAAAAATCGTTGCAGTTATCTTCCTTCTAGAAATGTTTGTCTAACTTTTGTCACTGTCGCTTTAGGACACATCCAGTCTTCATCAACTGAACTGCCTGCTGTTGAATTTCTTCTCTCAGGATTTAAATATCCAGTAAATTACACTATTCATAATCCCTTATTACATCAATACGCGTTGCCTTGTAACATTAATTAAAACACGTTTATTACTGTATTCACGAGTGCCCATGGATGTTGTTCTATTTCAGTCATTCGCAGATGAGCCTCAGTCTTTCTTCATTAAACCAACTCTTCTTCATTGTCTATTTCCTATTTCGTATTTTTCTGTAGCTCTAATATTTTTCTCTGACTTATCCCTTAAAAACGTCAACTTCTCTTCATGAGAACATCCCACTGTGGTATATAATCAGTGTATTTCAAACATATGTGTCAAGAGTTTCGCCCAGATTGCATTATACCTTATCATTTCAGAGATGAACGACATTCGACATTGAATAAAATACTTGTAATCCTGTATTAATTAATTCCCCTGACCTTTTTTATAGCTCATTCTTCCGTCAATCAGATGTAACTGTTCTTTGTTTCGCGTAATTCTTCGCAATGGTGTTCCTTGTACGTATGCTTGTCTAATTTCCATGATTCCCGTTTTTAAAATACCCACTTCTGTTCATTGTAACTGCCTCCTGTTGTAGTGCTTATGGCAGAACGCAAGTAATCAATGAATTCCAAACACATGAAATATTCCCCAGGTATTTCATTATGGCATGTGTTTTCACATTGAAGAAAATACCTACAATTCTGTATCCATGATTTGCGCTCAACATTTGTGTACGCCGTTCTTTCGTCAGTTATTTCAAGTACTTCCTCCGCTATCTAAAATGACTTCACAGTTGTCTTTCTTGTAACTCTGTTTTTGTACTTTCTCCGACTTCCAATTTTAAAGAGAGTCAGTGCTCCTCAACTGAACTACTTGCCGTGCTATTTCGTTTGCAATATTTCTAGTCTGAGAGATTTCAAACAGATGCGATACTGCTGAGCATTACAGTTTTGCACATCGATTAAAATAGCTCTGGTTGTGTATTAATGAAGCAACCTGAATGTCTTTGTAGCGCATTTTTTTGGTTTAATGGTTGAAGCATTTCTTCTGTTTCCCACAAACTGTTCGCAATTGACTTCCTTGTACGTATGTCTTTCTAAACTCCCTGAATCATGTCTTATAGACATCGACTGCTCTTCAATTGAACTGCTTGCTGTGGGACTTCTTATCGCAGCACGTATGTAATCAGCGAATTATAAACACATGCGATTTTTCCCCATTATGTTAGTGTGTCAGCTGTTTTCATATCGATTGAAAAACCTTTATTTCTGTGTTCAGGAAATGCCCTGAGCATTTTGTCCAGTCTCTCGTCAGTGAGTTGAAGACGTTCTTCTCTTACCCAGAAATCTTTCACAGCGTTCTTCCTTGTGCGTATCTTTGTCTAACATCTGTCACTATCGTCTTTAAATGTATCCACTCATGTTCAACGACAATGGCCACACAGTATGTATAGCCGACACAATTTGAAATATTTGTAATTATTCCTTAGTATTTCAGAATAACACGACTGGCCACATTGTTTAACTACTTGTATTTCTCTAAGCATGGTGTCCTGCGAACATTTTTGTAGGTCATTCCTTCGTCAATCAGGTGAAGTAGTTCATCTGTTTCCAGTCAAATCGTCGCAGTGATTTTCCCTCTACGTATCTTTGTCTAACGTCGCTGAGTCTCCATTTTTAAGACGTCGACCACTGTTCAACTGGACTGCCTTCAATGGTATTTCTTATCGGAAAATGTGTATAAGGTATGAATTTCAAAGACGTGATATTTTCCCTGTGTTTCAGTATTTTACGTATTTACACATTGAATAACATACCTGTATGGCAGTAATCCGAAACTACGCTAAACATTTTCTACCTCATTATTTCGACAGTCAGTTGAAGTATTTGTTTCAGTTACCCAAAAATTCCTTTTGGGTTCCCTTCATTCTACAGATGTTTAACTTCTCTCATTTTTCCCATTTGATCACATTATCGGTGTTTAACGGGCCTCTCTCCTTTTTGTTTTGTTATGGAAGCAGCCTTTCACAATTTCAAACTCATGTCACGATTCTTAACTATTTCGGTAACCTATGTCTTTGCACATGTACTAACATCTGTAACTAGTGTATTGATGATATCGCTTGAATATATTTGTAATTGTTTCCTTCGGGAGTCAGATGAAGTAATTCTTCTGGTACCCAAAAATTTTACGTTGGTATATTCCTGGATTGCATTTTTCTTTAATTTCTATGATTTCATCTTTTCTAGAATGTTCTTCAGTTAAACCGAACAACCTACTCTAGTATTTTTTATTGCGTGCCTATTTCCTCATAGAGTTACAAATTCATGTCATCATTGCTTATGATATCAGTATCCCACATCTTTGCTCATTCAAAACAATACCTTCACTTCTGTAGTCATGAACTTTTCTGAACACATTTGTAGATCATTCCTCCTTCAGCCATTTGAAGTATTTCTCATGAGACCAACTTTTTTTTTGCTTGCCTCCTCTGATGGACCACTGCTCTTTTTCTGTTGTACGTCTTATCGCAGTATCCACAGACTCATATAATTTCGAAAATGTCATAATTTCATACTATATCAGGATACTGAACATATTTGTACTTTATTTCTTCGTCATTCACTGGAGTATTTCTTATGTTTCGTAAACATTCCGCAGTTGTCTTCCTTATACGTAAGTTTCTCTGATTACTGTGATTCTCCGTTTTAAAGTCATCCATTGCTCTCCAACTGAACTGTTTGCTGTGGTATTACATCTTGTACTACAGATATAATCAATGAATTTTAAACACATGTCGTTCTTCCCAGTATTTTAGTATGCTATTTGTTTGCACATCGATGAAAATATCTTTATTTGATTGTTCATGAACGGTTCGTACTTCACTCTTACGTGTCACATCAAGTAATTCACGTGTTCCGCAAAAAGCCTTGACAGTTATCTTCTTTCTTGAAATGTTTGTCTAACTTTTGTCACTGTCCTTTTAGGCGACATCCAGTCCTCATCAACTGAACTGCCTGCTGTGGAATTTGTTTTCTCAGTACTTGTACCAGCAGCAAATTACATACATCAATATGTGTTGGCTTCAAACATTAATTAAAATACGTTTATTACTGTATTCACGAATAGCCATGAACGTTGTTCTATTTCAGTCATTCGCGGATGAGTCTCAGTCTTTCTTCATTAAACCAACTGTTCTCCACTGTCTTTTTCGTATTTCGTATTTTTCAGTGGCTGCTAATATTTTTCTCTGATTTATCCGTTATAAAGACGTCCACTCCTCTTCATGAGAACCTCCCACTGTGGTATTTCTTTTAGCAGAACGTCTATAATCAGCGTATTTCACTCATATGTTACAAGAATTTCGCACAGATTGAATTATTCCGTAGCATCTCGAAATTGGACGACTTTCAACATCGTGGAAAGTACTTGTATTTCTGTATTCATGAATTCACATGAACATTTTTACAATTATTGTAAAGAATCCCCCTTGATTGCAAATAGAAACCGAATGTGGACCAAGGTTTCGGCGCGGATAAGCACGCCATCTTCGGAACACTCTAAAATTACAAACTATCTAAAGAGGAATGGTCCAACATTGATACAGAATGTCCAAAGGGGCGAAATCCTCGCATAAAATGTGATATAAACGATACGTGTGTCCCATGTCAATAGCTGTGCTTAGCTCAAACGTCAGAGCGTGCTTCCTCAACCCAGCCAACGTTCTGTTGGCCGCGGGCTCTCAGTGGCGCCGGCAGGTGGGCTGTGAGAGTGCCAGAAATGAACGCGCATGCGCAAATTGTGAAATCCTCTTATTCCATGTGATTGTCATAGAATGTGTTACGAAGGTGGTCCGATGAGCGGGTCAAAGGCGCAGCAAGGTAATGCGTGTGTATGTATAAAGTCCTAGGGCGGAGACATTTTATGTAACTATAGAACGTGGATATGCTCAAACTATATACGTGAAATAGCAAATTCCACGGATGGTCAAAACGCATCCCCGCAGGCCAGGCAAAATAGAGGTTATAAATGTGGGGGATGTATAACCCATTTTTCAATTACTCTGTGTCGATTATTGTATCTGCTTGGCTAAGCGTGTAAAGTTTCTATATTAATTACTAAGCGCTATTGACCACAAATGAGTCAAATTAGTATGACAGACTTAATGTAATTCCGTGAAAGGACGTGCAACGTTGACCTCGTCGCCCTTAATATCTAGTGACCGACAGAGGTCACTTGGAATTGTGCTATCGGATATGTAGCAAAATACTTTACAAAGTATCCAAAGCTAAAATAGTTTCTTAAAATCAAGTACTTGAAGTAGTGAACGATGAAGCTGAATCAAGTGAGGTCTGTGAACGCATATAGCGTTCAACTGACAAACTAACTTTACGTTCTAATAGCTGTTGACGTGAAAGGTCAAATAATGTAACAGGCGTAATATACATGCGTGAAAGGACGTACAACGTCGCTTTCATCGACCTTATTATCTCCTGACTGACAGAAGTCAAAGTGATCAGTGCTATCAGGTGTTATCAAAATGGTATGCAAAGTTATGTGTATATCGTGAAGAGACATACGACGTCACTTCAACGTTTTTTAAAAAGGCTAAGGAATTATTTATTAATTTTAGGCCAGAGCTCGTAGTTGGAATCAATATGACTAAAAACATCCTTGCATCACCATATTCGACTTGAATATTTAGAAGTAAATGTTAATGGCTATTTGGACTATATTAGAAATATTGGAGCTTGTAACAAGGGAGTATACTGTGAACATGTACCAGAATCCCTTATTGTAAAGTGTTAAAAGAAGAAAAAGCGACTGTATGGTATTAGTGTCCCCACATTTAAAAGGGCAGCCGTCATAACTAAGATAAAGGAAAAATAGAGCATGACTGAACGAAATGACCATCCCTAACACCAAACGACCGCATGAATGCATCGGCTATCCTCTATGTCGTATGGTATAATGTGAAGCACTGAGCAAGGGGATAAAACGTTCGAAATTTTATTGTTTGCTTTTTTAAATGGACGTGGTCGTTATGGATTTAGTCTTTATCATACCATAGATGTTTAAAAATCTCTAATTCATCTAATATGTCTAATTTCATACTTTTACCTTCAGAATTAAGCAGATCGGTACAGGCTGGGGGATTAGGCGCGTGAGCCATATGTAGGAGACCTTCAGCGATGGTGGAACCTTGCGTACCGTCACCACTTCTGGTGGAAATATATTCCATATGTCTAGTACCTGGCGCTCGATCTGTTTGCCCGTTATAATATTTCGGACAATCACCGCAAGTAGTTTTGTAAACCCCAGACTGAGAAAGTTTATTACCAGCGAATTGTAAAGGGTAGATTTGGTTCTTATTCAAATTATTGTTAGTGTAGAAAGCTACTCTTAATCCATAGGTTTTGAGTAAACGTCCTAATTTGTAACTTATTTTACCGCTGAAAGGAACAGACATAATTGCCATTGGTGCGTCATCTACTGCATCACCTAATGTGGAGGACGAATTGTTATTTATGTTTATTTTCTTACTATACATTCGTCTTACTAAGTGTGAATTGTAACCGTTATTTTAAGCGACAGTTTCCAGCGTAAATAATTCCCATTCTAGCGCCTCCCAGTAAAGAAGAATAGCCATGCTACTATATAGAATTGAAAGAAAGAAGGCCATTTTTTGGGGTTGCGGATGTGCAGAGCCGCCACGAATAATGTTATCGGAATAGGTATTTTATCGATATATATTAAAGCAACGTGACTCTCCACTACAGTCCTGGCGAGATCTAAATAATGTAAGGACCTCTTAGAGGACTCAATTTAATACGTGAAACTGATGTTCTCATGACATTCGTTAAATATTGAAAACATTTGGTCTATATCATTTTGAATGCCATTAATGACAAAGATTATATCGACAACATACCTGCATAAAATTTTATTTTACTCAAAATCAAAATCTCCGCGTTACTGGACAAAAATCAGATTCTATAGAGTTCTGAAAAATTTCAAAAAGAATACCAGCTTGTGGGATTCCCATAGCTAATCAGAAGAACCTAATCCACCCTTTACAAGTTGGTGGTGATAAACATTCTCAGTCTGGGGTTTACAAAATTATTTGCCGTCACAGTCCTAAATATACCATACCGGTTAAACAAGTCGAGCGCTAGCTACTATATACAAGGATCATATTATCACCAGAAGTGGTAGCGGTACGCTTCGCTGAACATCTCGTACAGGTGGCTCACGCACCTCATCCGTAGGCCTGTATCGAGCTGCTTCATTCTGAACTTAGGGGTATGAAATTAGACATATTTGAAGAAAGGATATTTTTAAACGTCTATGGTATGACAAATACTGCACCCTTTTCGATCAACTCCAGTTAAAAAAAAAAAAAAAGTTCGAAGGTTTTATCCCCATGCTCAGCGCTTCACATTCTACCAAATGACATAGAAGGTAGCCGATGCATTCATGCGGTCGCTTGGCGTCACGGATGGTCGGTACGTACAGTTGTTCTCTATTTTCCCTTATTCTTAGTTATGACGGCTGCCGTTACAAACTTGGGCACACTAATACCATACACATGCTTCTTTTTTCATTTGAAGCCTTACAATGAGTGTTTCTTGTACAGGTTCACAGTATTCTCACTTCTTACAAGCTCTAGTATTTCTAATATGGTCCAAATAGCCACTTCCACTTAGTCATAATCATCCAAGTCGAATATGGTGATGCAAAAATGATTTTAGTCATATTATTCCAAGTCCGAGCTCTGGCCTAAAATTAGGAAATTAACTTTAACATTATTTTTTTTTTAAAAAAAGCAACATTTAAGTGACATGTTACGTCTCTTCACGATATACACGTAACTTTGCATATCATTTTGGTAACACTTGATAGCACTAATCACTTTGACCACTGTCGGTCGATAGGTAATAGGGGCGAAGACAGCGACGTTTCTTTCACGCATGTATATTTAGCCCGTTACATTATTTGACATTTCACGTCAACAGCTATTAGAACGTAAAGGTAGTTTGTCTGTTGAACGCCTCACTTGATTAAACTTCATGGTTCAGTATCTCAACTACCTGATTTTAAGAAAGGTTCTTTTTACACCTTTTAGCGACATATCCGACAGCACTATTCAAAATGACCTCGACCGGTTATTAGATATCATGACGGATGAAGGCGACGTTGCATGTCCTTTCACGCAATTACATTAAGTCTGTTATACTAATTGGACCCTTTTCTAGTCAATAGCGCTTAGAATTTAGTATAGCAACTTTACACGCTTATCCATGTGCAGTCAACAAATACTATCACAGACTCAACTGAAAAATGGGTTATTCATCATCATCATCTTGGACAGTTTCCAGCCACTGGCTGGGTCTGTCGGGAACACAAGCCTCTTCATCGTGTTCTGTCTTTCCACCATTCCCCCTCTTCCACCTTCGTCCAGTTCTCTCCTCTTCTCATCACACATTCCTTCACTCCCTTCACCCATCTATCTCTTGGTCTTCGTCTGGGCCTCTTCCCCTCCAGTTGCAGATCAAACAATCTCTTTGGAATTCTTCCCTCATCCATTCTCTTCATGTGCCCATACCACTGCAGTCTTGATTTTTCTATCCTGTCCTGTACTGGTTCCTCCTTTAGTCTTTCCCTCACATACACATTTCGCAATCTGTCTCGTCTTGTTACACCCAACCTGCTCCTCTGGAACTTCATTTCACTAGCCTGTATTCTACTTTTGTCGCTTTTGTGCATTACCCATGTCTCACTTCCGTATGCCAATATGGGGACAAAGTAGGTTCGGTATATAATTCCCTTGGATTTCTGTGGCACCTCCTTGCTCCAAATAAGCCCCCTAATGCATTTGTAGAACTGCCCTGCTTTTCTGCACCTTTCATTTATTTCCATTGCGTTTCCCCCCTTACTTTCAATCACGCTTCCCAGGTACTTGAAGTTCTCTACCACTTGTAGTTTTTCCCCTCCACAAGTTATATCCACATTTGGCCTATTCTTCTTCCTTGTTGTGACAATTATTTCACTTTTCTATGCAGAGAAATGCATTCCATATTGTGCTGCCGTTGCCTCCCATGCATCTAACTGCTCTTGCACCTCCTTCTCGCAATTTCCCCATAACATCAGGTCATCGGCAAAAAGCACTGCTTTCATTTTATGATCTCCAATTGCATCTGATACTTGCTGTAGGATTTCATCCATAACAATAATAAACAATAAAGGCGAAAGTGCACTTCCCTGTCGCAGCCCATTTTCCAGCTTGAACCATGCAGTACATTCTCTCCCCACTTTCACACAACTCTCACTTCCCTCATACATTTTTCTGACTTTTCGTGTTATCTCTTCATCTATCCCTTTTGCGTTCAGCACATCCCAGAGCTTGTCCCTACAGATACTGTCATACGCCTTCTCAATATCTAAAAAGGCCATGATTAAGTCCTTCCCGTACTCATAGTGCCTTTCCTGCAGTTGCCTTACCGCAAATATGAGGTCCGTTGTTGATCTTCCCGGTCTGAAACCGTACTGCTCCTCTTGCAGTCTACTTTCAATACTGCTTCTTATTCTCTTCTCCAGGATCTTTTCGTAGATTTTTCCACAGTGGCATAGCAGGGTGATTCCTCTGTAGTTCTCACATCTCCTTTTATCCCCTTTCTTGAAGATCGGGACTATAATTCCTTTCTTCCAATCCTCAGGAATTCTGTTCTCCTTCCATACCACCCTCAGCACTCTGTATAGCCACTGGGTTCCTGCTTCTCCTGCTGCTCGTATCATATCCACTGTTACTTCGTCCCAACCTGGTGCCTTGCCTCCTTTCATCCTCTTTATGGCTTCTTCCACTTCATTCCAAGTTAGATCATCAATTTCCCCACTATTATAATCGTCTGCTGCCTTAGGCTCTCCATCGCTGTTAGTTACCCGCTTGGCGGCATTCAACAGATCTTCAAAGTACTCCGTCCAAATCTTTTTGAGCTCATGCATTTCCTCCACAACTCTTCCATTATTATCCATGATCCTCAGGCACTCGCTTCTGTCGTTCCTCTTATTTGCTACCATGGTGTAAAGTACTTTTTTGTTCCCTTCACTGTCCTCTTCTAACATTCTTGCCCATTATTCCATCCACTTCTTCTTCTCCGCCCTTACTATGGTCTGCGCCGCTTTCTTGCTTTCCTTATATTTTACCCTAGCTTCCTCTGTTCGGGTCTGGAACCATTCTCTGAAGGCTTTGTTCTTTCGAAGTACTGCCTCTTTACATATGTTGTTCCACCATGGGGTTTCCCTACTTCTCTTTGTGCTAGTTCTTCCGCACACAGTCTCAGCTGCCTCAACTAGAGCCCTCTTAAAATCTCCCCATTCTTCTTCCACTGTTCTCTGATCTTCCTTTGGCAGCTTCTTCCTGATCAGTGTCTGGTACTGGGTCCTCCTTTCATCCTCTTTCAGCATCCATGTCTTCAACCTTTTCTCCTGTATATCTGTTGCCCTCCTATCTTTTTTCTCTCTCAGGGTGGCTACCAACAGCCGATGGTCACTGTCTAAGGCCTCAGATGGAATGACCTTAACATCTGTGAGGCTGCTCATCATCTGCCTATCCACTAGTACATAGTCTACTACTGAAGTTTGGGACCAGTCCCCACTGTACCAAGTTATTTTGTGACTACTTCTCTTCTTGTACCAGGAATTTGCGATCGCCAGCCCATTCCTCTTGCAGAATTCCAGCAACAATTTTCCTTCTCTATTTCGGTTCCCCCAGCCCTCTGGTCCCATTATCTCCTCGAATCCTTTCCTGTCTGTGCCAACATGTGCATTGAGGTCCCCTATTATAATCTGATTTCCTCCATTCAGCTGCTTTTGCATGTCATCTTCAAATTCCTCCTTCTCCTTTTTTGTACACCCCACCTGTGGGGCATATGCTTGGATGATTTCAATGCTTTTTCCTTTCACCCGTACTCTGGCTTTTATCATTCGATCATTGATACCTTCCACCTCCTCCTGCAGACCCTCTCTGACCACTATTGCCACTCCATTTCTTCCCCTCTCATTTCCTATCCAGTACAGTTTACATCCTTTACTTAGTGATTTTTCACCAACTCCTCTCCACCTAGTCTCAGCAAGTCCCAAGATGTCCAATTTCCTCCTTTCCATCATTTCTACAATTTCTTCTAACTTCCCAGTTAGAGTCCTTACGTTTAAGGTGCCCAGGCGTAAACCATCTCGTAATCCTTTTCCATTGCTTGGTCGGTTTCCTTTAAATCCGTTCCGTGATCCGAGGCATGTTCCCTTTTTAAAAGTCCAACCCCTCGTCCAAGTCGTGGGAGATGGGCAACGGCACAAAGTAGGGGACTGCCTATAGGGGCGATGTACGGCGGGGACTTCGTGTGCCCCACGACCGCTACGGTAGCTGAGAAGGCCCTATGGGAACCCTGAAACGTGACGGCTAACGGGGCTCTGGTGAAGCTGCTATAGGCCTAGCAAGCCAGTAGTGGATAAATCAACTGAAACATAGGTTATTCATCCCACATATTTTTAGCCTGCTTCTAGCTGATGGTATTTTGTCTGTCCTGTGTGCATGCGTTTTGCCCATCCGTGAAATTTGCTATCCCACATATATAGTTTTAGCCTATACTCGTTCTATAGTATTATAAACTTGCCCTCGAGCTAGGAAATTATACATACACATGCATTAACTTGCTGCACCTTTGACCCGGTCATCGGATCACATTCGTAACACATTTTATGCCAATCACATGGAAGAAGACGATTTCTCAATTTCCGCATGCGCATTCCTTTCTGAAATTCTCACAACCAAACTGCCGGCACCACCACAGTTTTGCTGAGACCCTGGGGCCCACCGAACGTTGGCTGGGGTAAGGAAGTAAGCTTCAGACGTTTAAGCTAAATACAGCTACTGACATGGTACACACGTACGTTAATTTTACTTTTTTATGCGAGTCTTTGGCCCCTTTGGGCGTTCTGTATTAATGTCGAACCATGCCTCTTTAGACACTTTGTAGTTGTAAGTGTGTTCCGAAGAAGGCGTGGTGATCCGCGCAGATACCTAGGTCAACATCCGGTTTCCATTTACGAACGAGGCGGATTCTTAATAATCATTAAATTATTCACGGCTGCTGACGCACTGCAATGTTCTCAACATTTTTATGGCTAATTCCTTCGTCAATCAGTTGAAGTAGTTCTTTGTTTCCCGTAATTCTTCGCATTGATGTTCCTTGTACGTATGCTTGTCTAGTTTCTCTGATTCCTGTTTTTGTAATATCCACTACTGTTCATTGCAACTGTGTCCTGTTGTACTGCTTATCACAGTACGAATGTAATCAGTGATTTCCAAACACATGCAATTTTTCTCCGGTATTTCAGTATGGCAAATGTTTTCACACTGATTAAAATACCTATAATTCTGTATTCACGTTTTGCGATCAACATTTTTCTATGCCATTGTTTCGTCAGTTATCTGAAGTACTTCCTCCGCTATCCAAAATGGCTTCACAGTTGTCATCCTTGTACCTCGGTGTTTGTACTTACTCCCACTCCGAAGTTTAAAGAGAGAGTCAGAGCTCTTCAACTGAACCTAATGCTGTGATATCTCTAATTGCCATACTTAATGCCGCAGAGCTATCAAAGAGATGCGATACTGCTTCGCATTACAGTTTATGCAGATTCATTAAAATACCTCCGATTCTGTATTCATGAAGGAACCTGAATGTATTTGTAGGTCATTTTTTCGTTTTCCCACAAACTGTTCGCATTTGACCTCCTAGTACGTCTGTGTTTGCAAATTCTCTCATTCCCAACTTGAAGACATAGACTACTCTTCACTTGAACTGCTTACCGCGTCGAACTTGTGGCAGTACATATGTAATCAGCGAATTACAAACACATACGATTATTCCCATTTTGATAGTGTGTCAGCTCTTTCCACACCGATAATAATACCTTTATGTCTGCACACTGGAACTGCCGTGAACATTTTTGTACTTCAGTCTTTCGTCAGTTAGTTGAAGATCTTCTTCTGTATCCCAAACATCCGTCGCAGCGCTATTCGCTGTAGGTATATTTGTTTAACATCTGTCACTACTGCTTTTCACTGCATGAACTCCATTTCACTGCCATGGCTACACAGTATGTACAGCCCAGACAATTTGAAATGTTTCTGATTATTCCTTAGTATTTCACAATCAGACGACTGGCCACATTGGTTAATTACTTGTATTCTCTAATTATGATTGCTCTTGACACCTTTTGTAGGTCATTCCTTCTTCACTCAGGTGAAGTAGTTCATCTGTTTCCCGCAAACTCGTCGCTGTGATGTTCCCTCTACGTATATTTGTCTAATGCCTATGATTCTCCATTTTCAAGACATCCACCGCTGTTCAACAGGTCTGCCTTCAATGGTATTTCTTACCGAACAATGTGTATAAGCTAAGAATTTCAAGCACGTGATATTTTCCCTGTATTTCAGGACTTTACGTACTTACACACCGAATAACTTATCTCTATGGCAGTAATCAGTTTTTTTTTTCTGTTACTCAGAAATTCCGTTTAAGTTGCCTTCATTGTATTCATGAATAGCTCGGAACATGTCGTGCTTCACTCTTATGTGTCAGATGAATTACTTCTCCTGTTTCACAAAAAGTCTTTGCCGTTATCTTCCTTCTAGAATTGTTTGTCGAACTTGTAAAGATGATAGTGTAACTTCTCTTATTTTACCCATTTGAACACATTACCGATGTTCAACTTAAGTCTTTCCTGTGGTTTCCTTATGGAAACAGTTTCAAACTCATGTCATGTTTCTTAACTATTTCGGTAACCTATGTCTTTACACATGTACGAACATCTTTATTTAGTGTATTAATGATATCGTTTGAATGTCTTTGTAATTCTTTCCTTCGTCTGTCAGATGAAGTATTTACTCTGGTACCCAAAAATTTGACGCTGGTATATTCCTGGATAGCATTTTTCTTTAATTTCTGTGATTTTCCCTTTTCAAGAATGCGGTTCAGTTAAACTGAACTACCTACTCTAGTATTTTTTGTTCCGTGCCACTTTTTTCATAGACTTACAAATTGATATCATTGCTTAGGATACCAGTATCCCACATCAACACTTATGTAGATCATTCTTCCTTCAGCCATTTGAAATATTTCTCAAGAGACATGATTTTTTTTTTTTTTTTTTTTGCTTGCCTTGTTTGATGGACCACTGCCCTTCATTCAGTTGTACGTCTTATCGCAGTATCCGTAGACTCAGAGTATTACGAAGCTGTCATCATTTCATACTATATCAGGATACTGAACATATTTGTACTTTATTTCTTCCCATACACTGGAGTATTTCTTATGTTTCTTAAACATTCCGCCGTTTTCTTCCTTGTACGTAAGTTTCTCTGATTACTGTGATTCTCACATTTAAAGTCATCCATTGCTCTCCAACTGAACTGTTTGCTGTGCTATTACTACTTGTACTACAGATATAATCAATGGATTTGAAACACATGTCGTTCTTCCCAGTATTTTGGTCTGCCAATTCTTTGCGTATCGATGAAAATCTATTTATTTGATTGTTCATGAACTGTTCTGAACCTTTCGTACTTCACTCTTACGTGTCACAACAAGTACTTCTCGTGTTCCGCAAAAACTCTTGACAGTTATCTTCGTTCTACAAATGTTTGTCTAACTATGGGCACTGTCCTTTTAGGAGACATCCAGTCCTCATCAACTGAACTGTCTGCTGTGGAATTTGTTCTCTCAGTATTTGTACCAGCAGCAAATTACATACACTATTCGTAATTCCTCATCACATCAATATCTGTTGGCTTCTAACATGAACTAAAATACGTTTATTACTGTATTCACGAGTACCCATGAACATTGTTCTATTTCAGTGATTCGCGGATGAGCGTCAGTATTTCTTCATTAAACCAACTGTTTTTAACAGTCTTTTTCCAAGTTCGTATTTTTCTTTAGCTGCTAATATTTTTCTCTGACTTATCCTCGTATTTGAATTCTTTGTACGTATGTCCTAACCTCTCCGATTCCCAACTTAAAGACATAGGCTGCTTTTCAATTGAACTGCTTGTTGTGGTATTTCTTATCGCAGTATCTATGTAGTCAGCGGATTATAAACACAGTCCCCATTATGATGGTGTGTCAGCTCTTTTCACATCGATTAAAAAACCTTTTTATCCGTGTTCAGGAAATGCCTTGAACAGTTTTGTACTTCAGTCTCTCGTCAGTGAGTTGAAGACCTTTTTCTCTTACCCAGAAATCTTTCGAACCAGTCTTCCCTGTACGTATCTTTGTCTATCATCTGTCACTAGCTCCTTTAAATGTATCCACTTCTGTTCAATTAGCATGGTGACACAGTATGTACAGACGACACAATTTGAAGTATTTGTGATTATTCCTTAGTATTCCAGAATCACGCGAGTGGCCACATTGGTTAATTACTTGGATTTCTCAAATGATGCTGTCCTCTGAACATTTTTGTAGGTCACTCCTTCGTCAGTCAGGTGAAGTAGTTCATCTGTTTCCAGTAAATTCGTCACAGTGACGTTCGCTCTACATATGTTTGTCTGACGCCTCTGATTCTCCATTTTGAAGACATCCACCGCTCTTCAACTTAACTGCCTTCAGTGGTATTTCTTATCGGGAAATGTGTATAACTCGTGATATTTCCCGTGGGTTTCAGTACTTTATGTCCTTACACATGGAATAACATATCTTTCTTGGTAGAAATCAGTAACTACCCGAAAGATTTTGAACTTTATTCTTTCGTAAGTCAGATGAAGTAATTGTTGTGTAACCCAAAAATTCCTTTTAAGTTACCTCCATTATAGAGATGTTTGTGTAACTTCTCTCATTTTTCCCATTTGAACCCATGGGCCCTGATAAACTGATCTCTGTCGTGTCGTTGTGTATGGAAGCAACCTTTCACAATTTCAAACTCGTGTCATGTTTTTTGACTATTTCCGTAACCTATGTCTTTGCATATGTACGAACATCTGTAACTAGTGTATTGATGGTATCGCATGAATATTTTTGTAATTCTTTCCATTGTCAGTCAAATGGAGTATACACTCTAACACTCACAAATTTGACGGAGGTATATTGCTCACATTTATTTTTCTTTAATTTCTATGATTTTACCCATCGGGTAACCTGAACTTCCTACTCTAGTATTGCTTATTGCGTGCCTATTTCCACATATAGTTACACATTGATATCATCATTGCTTAGAATTTCAGTATCCCACATATTTGCCCATTCAAAAGCATACCTTCATTTTCGTAGTCATGAAATTTCCTGAACATTTTTGTAGTCATTGTTTCCTCAGTCATTTGAAGTATTTCTCATGAGACCATTTTTTATTTTCGTTTTTTTATTTGCTTCCGCTTTTAAAGGACCACTCCAGTTCATAATAGCGCCTGCTGTGGTACGTCTTATCGCAATAGCCATTGACTCAAATAATTTCGAAGCTGTCATCATCTGCTACTATATCTGTATACTGAACAGTTTTGGACTTCACTTCTTCGTCAGTCACTGGAGTATTTCTTATGTTTCTTAAACAATCCGCTGTTTTTTCATTGCACGTAAGTTTATGTGATAACTGTGATTCTCCCGTTTAGAGTCATCCATTGCTCTTCAGCTGAACTGTTTGCTGTGGTATTACTTCTTGACTACAGATATAATCAATAACTTTTAAACGCACGCCGTTCTTCCCAGTATTTTAGTAAGCTAATTCTTTGCGCATCGGTGAAAAAATCTTTTATTTGATTATTCGTGAACTGCTCTGAACATGTCGTAGTTCACTCTTACATGTCACTTGAAGTAAATCTTCTGTTTCGCAAAAACTCTTTGCAGTTATCTTCCTTCTAGAAATGCGTGTCTAACTTCTGTCACTGTCGCTTTAAGGGACATTCACACCTTATCAACTGAACTGCCTTCAGTGGAATATGTTATCTCAATATTTATACAATCTGAATATCGCATACACTATTCATAATCCGTTATCATGTCAGTATACCTTTATTACTGTATTCAAGAATACCATTGAACGTTGTTCTACTTCAAACATTTGAAGTAGATGTTTGTTTCCCGTAATTCTTCGCAATGATGGCCACATTCGTATCCATGTCTAATTACCGTAATTCCCGTTTTTGAAATATCCACTCCTGTTCATGGCAACAGCCTCCTGTTGTACTGCTTATCGCAGTACGCATGTAATCTGTAAATTCCAAATACATGTAATTATTCCCCGGTATTCCAGCATAGCAGGTGTTTTCACACTGATTAGAAATACCAATAAATGTATATCCATAATTTGCGCCAAACGCTTTTGTACGCTATTATGTATCTGAAGTACTTCCTCCGCTATCCAATATAGCTTCACTGTTGTCATCCTTCTACCTCTGTATTTGTACTTTCCCCGACTCCTAAGTTTAAAGAGAGTCAGTGCTCTTCAACTGAACTGCTTGCTGTGCTATTTCTTATTGCAATACCTATAGCCCGAGAGATTTCGAACGATACGATACCGCTTACCGTTTCACATGGATTAAATCACCTCTGATTCTATATTCATGAAGAACCTGAATGTTTTTGTAGCGCATTTTTTCGTTAAATGTTTGAAGCATTTCTTCTGTTTCCCACAACCTCTTCGCGTTTGACTTCCTTGTAGGTATGTCTTTCTAACTTCTCTGATTCCCAACATAAAGACATCGACTGTTCTTCAATTGAACTGCTTGCTTTGTTATTTCTTATCGCAGTACGTGTGTAATCAGCGGATTATAAACACTTGCGATTTTACCCCATGATTGTAGTGTGTCAGCTCTTTGCACATCGATTAAAAGTCCTTTATATCCGTGTTCAGGATATACCCTGAAAATTATTGTACTTCAGTCTTACGTCAGTCAGTTGAAGTTCTGTTACCCAGAAAGCTTTAGCAGCGGGCTCCGTTGTACTCATATTTGTCTAACATCTATCACTGGTGCTTCTAAATGCATACACTACTGTTCCGCTGGTCTGGCTACACAGTATGTACAGCCCAGACATGTTGAAACATTTGTGATTATTCCTTAGTATTTCTGAATCACACGACTGGCCACATTGGTTAATTACTTGTATTGCTCTAATCATGATTTCGTCTGAACATTTTTGTAGGTCATTCCTTCGTCAATCACGTGAAATTGTTCATCTGTTTCCAGTAAACACTTCGTTGTGATGTCCTCTCTACGTATGTTTGTCTAACGCCTCTGATTCTCCATTTTGAAGACATCCACTGCTGTCCATTTGAACTATCTTCAATGGTATTTCTTATCGGAAAATGTGTATAAGCTATGAGTTTCATACTCGTGATATTTTCCCTGTAATTCACGGCTTTATGTATTCCTTTTAAGTTACTTTCCTTCGACAGATATTTGTGTAATTTCTCTCATTTTTCCCATTTGAACACATTATCGCTGTTCAACTGGTCTTGTGTAGTTTTCTTATGGCAGCAACCTTTCAATATTTCAAACTCATGACATGTTTCTTAACTATTTCGGTAACCTATGTCTTTGCACATGGACGAACATTTTTATCTCTTGTATTGTAGATATCGCTTGCATATATTTGTAAATCTTTCCTCCGTCAGTCAAATGAAGTAATTGCTCTAGTACCCAAGAATTTGACGCTGGTATATTCCTGGAATCCTTTTTTCTTTAATTTCTATGATTTTTCCCTTTTCAAGAATGCGCTTCAGTTAAACCGAACTACCTACTCTAGTATGTTGTATTTCGTGCCTGATTCGTCACAGAGTTAAACATTGATTTCATCATTGCTTAGGATTTCAGTATCCTACATCATTGCACATTCAAAAGAATACCTTAATTTCCGTAGTTATGAATTTTCCTAAACAGTTTTGTAGATCATTCTTCCTTCAACCATTTGAAGTATTTCTCATGAGACCAATTTTTTTTCTTGCCTCCTTTGATGGACCACTGCTCTTCATAGTGTTGTACGTCTTATCGCATTATCAATAGACTCATTGAATTACGAAGCTGTCATCATTTCCTACTATATCAGGATACTGAACATATTTGTACATTATTTCTTCGTCATTCATGGAGCATTTCTTATGTTTCTTAAACATTCCGCTGTTGTCTTCCTTGTACGTAAGTTTCTCTGATTACTGTGATTCTCCCATTTAAAGTCATCCATTGCTCTCCAACTGAACTGATTGCTGTGGTATTACTACTTGTACTACAGATATAATTCATGAATTATCTTTCTTCCTAATATTTTAGTATGCTAATTCTTTGCACATCGATGAAAATATCTGTATCTGATTGTTCATGAACTGCTCTGAACATTTCGTAAGTCACACTTACGTGTCACGTCAAATATTTCTCGTGTTCCGCAAAAAATCGTTGCAGTTATCTTCCTTCTAAAAATGTTTGTCTAACTTTTGTCACTGTCGCTTTAGGACACATCCAGTCTTCATCAACTGAACTGCCTGCTGTTGAATTTCTTCTCTCAGGATTTAAATATCCAGTAAATTACACTATTCATAATCCCTTATTACATCAATACGCGTTGCCTTGTAACATTAATTAAAACACGTTTATTACTGTATTCACGAGTGCCCATGGATGTTGTTCTATTTCAGTCATTCGCAGATGAGCCTCAGTCTTTCTTCATTAAACCAACTCTTCTTCATTGTCTATTTCCTATTTCGTATTTTTCTGTAGCTCTAATATTTTTCTCTGACTTATCCCTTAAAAACGTCAACTTCTCTTCATGAGAACATCCCACTGTGGTATATAATCAGTGTATTTCAAACATATGTGTCAAGAGTTTCGCCCAGATTGCATTATACCTTATCATTTCAGAGATGAACGACATTCGACATTGAATAAAATACTTGTAATCCTGTATTAATTAATTCCCCTGACCTTTTTTATAGCTCATTCTTCCGTCAATCAGATGTAACTGTTCTTTGTTTCGCGTAATTCTTCGCAATGGTGTTCCTTGTACGTATGCTTGTCTAATTTCCATGATTCCCGTTTTTAAAATACCCACTTCTGTTCATTGTAACTGCCTCCTGTTGTAGTGCTTATGGCAGAACGCAAGTAATCAATGAATTCCAAACACATGAAATATTCCCCAGGTATTTCATTATGGCATGTGTTTTCACATTGAAGAAAATACCTACAATTCTGTATCCATGATTTGCGCTCAACATTTGTGTACGCCGTTCTTTCGTCAGTTATTTCAAGTACTTCCTCCGCTATCTAAAATGACTTCACAGTTGTCTTTCTTGTAACTCTGTTTTTGTACTTTCTCCGACTTCCAATTTTAAAGAGAGTCAGTGCTCCTCAACTGAACTACTTGCCGTGCTATTTCGTTTGCAATATTTCTAGTCTGAGAGATTTCAAACAGATGCGATACTGCTGAGCATTACAGTTTTGCACATCGATTAAAATAGCTCTGGTTGTGTATTAATGAAGCAACCTGAATGTCTTTGTAGCGCATTTTTTTGGTTTAATGGTTGAAGCATTTCTTCTGTTTCCCACAAACTGTTCGCAATTGACTTCCTTGTACGTATGTCTTTCTAAACTCCCTGAATCATGTCTTATAGACATCGACTGCTCTTCAATTGAACTGCTTGCTGTGGGACTTCTTATCGCAGCACGTATGTAATCAGCGAATTATAAACACATGCGATTTTTCCCCATTATGTTAGTGTGTCAGCTGTTTTCATATCGATTGAAAAACCTTTATTTCTGTGTTCAGGAAATGCCCTGAGCATTTTGTCCAGTCTCTCGTCAGTGAGTTGAAGACGTTCTTCTCTTACCCAGAAATCTTTCACAGCGTTCTTCCTTGTGCGTATCTTTGTCTAACATCTGTCACTATCGTCTTTAAATGTATCCACTCATGTTCAACGACAATGGCCACACAGTATGTATAGCCGACACAATTTGAAATATTTGTAATTATTCCTTAGTATTTCAGAATAACACGACTGGCCACATTGTTTAACTACTTGTATTTCTCTAAGCATGGTGTCCTGCGAACATTTTTGTAGGTCATTCCTTCGTCAATCAGGTGAAGTAGTTCATCTGTTTCCAGTCAAATCGTCGCAGTGATTTTCCCTCTACGTATCTTTGTCTAACGTCGCTGAGTCTCCATTTTTAAGACGTCGACCACTGTTCAACTGGACTGCCTTCAATGGTATTTCTTATCGGAAAATGTGTATAAGGTATGAATTTCAAAGACGTGATATTTTCCCTGTGTTTCAGTATTTTACGTATTTACACATTGAATAACATACCTGTATGGCAGTAATCCGAAACTACGCTAAACATTTTCTACCTCATTATTTCGACAGTCAGTTGAAGTATTTGTTTCAGTTACCCAAAAATTCCTTTTGGGTTCCCTTCATTCTACAGATGTTTAACTTCTCTCATTTTTCCCATTTGATCACATTATCGGTGTTTAACGGGCCTCTCTCCTTTTTGTTTTGTTATGGAAGCAGCCTTTCACAATTTCAAACTCATGTCACGATTCTTAACTATTTCGGTAACCTATGTCTTTGCACATGTACTAACATCTGTAACTAGTGTATTGATGATATCGCTTGAATATATTTGTAATTGTTTCCTTCGGGAGTCAGATGAAGTAATTCTTCTGGTACCCAAAAATTTTACGTTGGTATATTCCTGGATTGCATTTTTCTTTAATTTCTATGATTTCATCTTTTCTAGAATGTTCTTCAGTTAAACCGAACAACCTACTCTAGTATTTTTTATTGCGTGCCTATTTCCTCATAGAGTTACAAATTCATGTCATCATTGCTTATGATATCAGTATCCCACATCTTTGCTCATTCAAAACAATACCTTCACTTCTGTAGTCATGAACTTTTCTGAACACATTTGTAGATCATTCCTCCTTCAGCCATTTGAAGTATTTCTCATGAGACCAACTTTTTTTTTGCTTGCCTCCTCTGATGGACCACTGCTCTTTTTCTGTTGTACGTCTTATCGCAGTATCCACAGACTCATATAATTTCGAAAATGTCATAATTTCATACTATATCAGGATACTGAACATATTTGTACTTTATTTCTTCGTCATTCACTGGAGTATTTCTTATGTTTCGTAAACATTCCGCAGTTGTCTTCCTTATACGTAAGTTTCTCTGATTACTGTGATTCTCCGTTTTAAAGTCATCCATTGCTCTCCAACTGAACTGTTTGCTGTGGTATTACATCTTGTACTACAGATATAATCAATGAATTTTAAACACATGTCGTTCTTCCCAGTATTTTAGTATGCTATTTGTTTGCACATCGATGAAAATATCTTTATTTGATTGTTCATGAACGGTTCGTACTTCACTCTTACGTGTCACATCAAGTAATTCACGTGTTCCGCAAAAAGCCTTGACAGTTATCTTCTTTCTTGAAATGTTTGTCTAACTTTTGTCACTGTCCTTTTAGGCGACATCCAGTCCTCATCAACTGAACTGCCTGCTGTGGAATTTGTTTTCTCAGTACTTGTACCAGCAGCAAATTACATACATCAATATGTGTTGGCTTCAAACATTAATTAAAATACGTTTATTACTGTATTCACGAATAGCCATGAACGTTGTTCTATTTCAGTCATTCGCGGATGAGTCTCAGTCTTTCTTCATTAAACCAACTGTTCTCCACTGTCTTTTTCGTATTTCGTATTTTTCAGTGGCTGCTAATATTTTTCTCTGATTTATCCGTTATAAAGACGTCCACTCCTCTTCATGAGAACCTCCCACTGTGGTATTTCTTTTAGCAGAACGTCTATAATCAGCGTATTTCACTCATATGTTACAAGAATTTCGCACAGATTGAATTATTCCGTAGCATCTCGAAATTGGACGACTTTCAACATCGTGGAAAGTACTTGTATTTCTGTATTCATGAATTCACATGAACATTTTTACAATTATTGTAAAGAATCCCCCTTGATTGCAAATAGAAACCGAATGTGGACCAAGGTTTCGGCGCGGATAAGCACGCCATCTTCGGAACACTCTAAAATTACAAACTATCTAAAGAGGAATGGTCCAACATTGATACAGAATGTCCAAAGGGGCGAAATCCTCGCATAAAATGTGATATAAACGATACGTGTGTCCCATGTCAATAGCTGTGCTTAGCTCAAACGTCAGAGCGTGCTTCCTCAACCCAGCCAACGTTCTGTTGGCCGCGGGCTCTCAGTGGCGCCGGCAGGTGGGCTGTGAGAGTGCCAGAAATGAACGCGCATGCGCAAATTGTGAAATCCTCTTATTCCATGTGATTGTCATAGAATGTGTTACGAAGGTGGTCCGATGAGCGGGTCAAAGGCGCAGCAAGGTAATGCGTGTGTATGTATAAAGTCCTAGGGCGGAGACATTTTATGTAACTATAGAACGTGGATATGCTCAAACTATATACGTGAAATAGCAAATTCCACGGATGGTCAAAACGCATCCCCGCAGGCCAGGCAAAATAGAGGTTATAAATGTGGGGGATGTATAACCCATTTTTCAATTACTCTGTGTCGATTATTGTATCTGCTTGGCTAAGCGTGTAAAGTTTCTATATTAATTACTAAGCGCTATTGACCACAAATGAGTCAAATTAGTATGACAGACTTAATGTAATTCCGTGAAAGGACGTGCAACGTTGACCTCGTCGCCCTTAATATCTAGTGACCGACAGAGGTCACTTGGAATTGTGCTATCGGATATGTAGCAAAATACTTTACAAAGTATCCAAAGCTAAAATAGTTTCTTAAAATCAAGTACTTGAAGTAGTGAACGATGAAGCTGAATCAAGTGAGGTCTGTGAACGCATATAGCGTTCAACAGACAAACTAACTTTACGTTCTAATAGCTGTTGACGTGAAAGGTCAAATAATGTAACAGGCGTAATATACATGCGTGAAAGGACGTACAACGTCGCTTTCATCGACCTTATTATCTCCTGACTGACAGAAGTCAAAGTGATCAGTGCTATCAGGTGTTATCAAAATGGTATGCAAAGTTATGTGTATATCGTGAAGAGACATACGACGTCACTTCAACGTTTTTTAAAAAGGCTAAGGAATTATTTATTAATTTTAGGCCAGAGCTCGTAGTTGGAATCAATATGACTAAAAACATCCTTGCATCACCATATTCGACTTGAATAATTATAAGTAAATGTTAATGGCTATTTGGACCATATTAGAAATATTGGAGCTTGTAACAAGGGAGTATACTGTGAACATGTACCAGAATCCCTTATTGTAAAGTGTTAAAAGAAGAAAAAGCGACTGTATGGTATTAGTGTCCCCACATTTAAAAGGGCAGCCGTCATAACTAAGATAAAGGAAAAATAGAGCATGACTGAACGAAATGACCATCCCTAACACCAAACGACCGCATGAATGCATCGGCTATCCTCTATGTCGTATGGTATAATGTGAAGCACTGAGCAAGGGGATAAAACGTTCGAAATTTTATTGTTTGCTTTTTTAAATGGACGTGGTCGTTATGGATTTAGTCTTTATCATACCATAGATGTTTAAAAATCTCTAATTCATCTAATATGTCTAATTTCATACTTTTACCTTCAGAATTAAGCAGCTCGGTACAGGCTGGGGGATTAGGCGCGTGAGCCATATGTAGGAGACCTTCAGCGATGGTGGAACCTTGCATACCGTCACCACTTCTGGTGGAAATATATTCCATATGTCTAGTACCTGGCGCTCGATCTGTTTGCCCGTTATAATATTTCGGACAATCACCGCAAGTAGTTTAGTAAACCCCAGACTGAGAAAATTTATTACCAGCGAATTGTAAAGGGTAGATTTGGTTCTTATTCAATTTATTGTTACTGTAGAAAGCTACTCTTAATCCATAGGTTTTTGAGTAAACGTCCTAATTTGTAACTTATTTCATCGCTGAAAGGAACGGAATAATCGACACTGTTTCGTCATCGACTGCATCACCTAATGTGGAAGCCGTATTATTATTTTCACTCATTTTCTTACTATTTTTCGTCTTACTTAGTGTCAATTGTAACCGCTATTTTTAGCGATAGTTTCCAGCGTAACTAATTCCGTTTCTATCGCCTCCGGGGGAGGGGGATAGCCATGCCACGGTGTAGACTTGAATGAAAGAAGGCCATTTTTTGGCTTGCGGATGTGCAGAGTCACCAGGAATAATGTTATCAGAATATGTATCTTAATATGTATATTAAAAGTAATGTGGCTGTCCACTATAGTGAAGGTGAGATCTAAATAATTTAAGGACCTCGTAGAGGATTCGATTACATACGTGAGATTGATGTTTTCATGAAATTCGTTGAATATTGTAAATATGTGGTCGTTTTGAGTGCCACTAATGACAAAGATTGTATCGTAAACATATCTTGCATTAAATTTTATTTTACTCAGAATCAAAATCTCTCCTATGCTGGAGAAAAAATCAGATTTTATAGAAAGCAGAAAAATTTCAGAAAGAATACCAGCTATTGGATTTCAATGATAAAATCCATTCTCAACCCTTCTGATTAGCTATGGGAATCCCAGTAGCTGGTATTCTTTCTGAAATTTTTCAGAACTCTATTGAACCTGTTTTTTTGTCCAGTAATGCAGAGATTTTGATTTTGAGTAAAATAAAATGTTATACAGCTATGTTGTCGATATAATCTTTGTCATTAATGGCATTCAAAATGATATCGACGAAATATTATCAATATTTAACGAGTGTCATGAAAACATCAGTTTCACGTGTGAAATTGATTCCTCTATGAGGTCCTTACATTATTTAGATCTCACCTTCACTATAGTTGACAGCCACAATGCTTTAATATATATCGGAAAAATATCTATTCCGATAACATTATTCCTGGTGACTCTGCATATCCGCAAGCCCAAAAATTGGCCTTATTTCATTCAAGTCTACACCTTGACATGGCTATCCCCCTCCCCCGGAGGCGCTAAAAGCGGAATTAGTTACCCTGGAAAATATAGGTAAAAATAACGGTTACAATTCACACTTAGTAAGACGAATGTACACTAAGAAAAAAAAATACGGCTTCCACATTAGGCGATGCAGTAGATGACGAACCAATGGCAGTTATATCTGTTCCTTACACAGGTAAAATAAGTTGCAAATTAGGACGTTTACTTAAAACCTATGAATTTGGAGTAGCCTTCTCCACCAAGTATAATTTGAAAAAGAACCTAATCCACTATTTACAAGTCGCAGGTGATAAACTTTCTCAGTCTGGGTTTTACAAAATTACTTACCGTGACTGTCCGAAATATTATATTGGTCAAATAGGTCGAGCGCTAGCTACTAGATATAAGGATCATATTATCACCAGAAGTGGTAGCGGTGCGCGAGGTTCCACCCTCGCTGAACATCTCGTACAAATGTCTCACGCGCCTAATCCCCCGGCGAGTACCGAGCTGCTTCATTCTGAAGTTAAGGGTATGAAATTAGACATATTAGAAAAAAATCGAGATTATTCAACGTCTATGTTATGACAAATACTGCACCCTTATCGATCAATTCCACTTACAAATAAAAATAATATTTTTTTTCGAAGGTTTTATCCCCATGCTCAGTGCTTCACATTCTACCAAACGAAATAGAAGATAGCCGATGCATTCATGCGGTCGCTTGATTTCACGGATGGTCAATTCGTACAGTCACGCTATATTTGTCCTTAATCTTAGTTATGACGGCTGCCGTTACAAACGTGGGCACACTAATACAGTACATAAGCTTTTTTTCATTCATTTAAAGCCTTACAATGGATGATTCTTGTACATGTTCACAGTATTCTCACTTCTTACAAGCTCCAATATTTCTAATATGGTCCAAATAGCCATTACCACTTAGTTATAATTATCCAAGTCGAATATGGTGATGCAAGGATGGTTTTAGTCATATTCATTTCAAGTCCGAGCTCGGGCCTAAAATTAGTAAATAAATCCTTAACCTGTTTTGAAAAGAACGTTTAAATGACATTGTACGTCTCTTCACACTTCAAAGCACTACTCACTCTCTGTCGGTCAGTAGATAACAAGGGCGATGACAGCGACGTTCCTTTCACGCATGTATATTAAGTCCGTTACATTATTTGACCTTTTACGTCAATAGCTATTAGTACATTAAGGTTATTTGTCTGTTGAACGCCATATGCGTTGAAAGACCTCACTTGATTAAACTTCATGGTTCAGTAACTGAAGTACCTGATTTTAAGAAACTAGTTTAGCTTTAGGTTCTTTTTACACCGTTTTGCTACATATCCGATAGCACTATTCAAAATTACCTCTGCCGGTCATTAGATATTAAGAGCGATGAAGGCGACGTTGCACGTCCTTTCACGCTATTACATTAAGCCTGTTATACTAATTTGGCCCATTTCTAGTCAATTAGCGCTTAGCATTTAAAATAGTAACTTTACACGCTTATCCATGCGTAGTCATCAAATACTATCACTGACCCCAATTAATTGAAAAATGGGTTATTCATCCCCCATATTTTTGGCCTGCGTCTATCGGATTGTATTTTGTCTGTCCTGTGTGCATGCGTTTTGCCCATCCGGGAAATTTGCCATCCCACATATATAGCTTCAGCCTATCCACGTTCTATAGTTCTATAAAGTTGTTCTCGAGCTAGGAAATTACACATACTCACGCATTAAATTGCTGCACCTTTGACCCGGTCAACGGATCACTTTCGTAACACATTTTATGCCAATCACATTGAAGAAGACGATTTCTCAATTTGCGCTTGCTTGCTCCTTTCTGAAATTCTCACAGCCTAGCTGCCGGCACCACCTCTTGTTTTCCTGAGACCTTGGGGCTCACCGACCGTTGGCTGGGGTGAGGAAGTACGCTTCAGACGTTTAAGCTAAATACAACTACTGACATGGTACACACGTACGTTAATTTTACTGTTTTTGCGAGTCTTTGGCCCCTTTGGGCTTTCTGTATTAATGTTGAACCATGCCTCTTTAGGTAGTTTGAAGTTTTAAGTGTGTTCCGAAGAAGGCGTGGTGATCCGCGCCGAAACCTAGGTCAACATCCGGTTTTTATTTCCAATATAGGCGGATTCTTTATAATCATTAAGTTATTCACGATTGCTGACGCACTGCAATGTTAAAAGTTCTTAACATTTTTATACCGCATTCTTTCGTCAATCAGTTGAAGTAGTTCGTTGTTTCCCGTAATTCTTCGCAATGATGTTCCTTGTACGTATGCTTGTCTAATTTCGCTGATTCCCGTTTTTGAAGTACCCACTCCTATTCATTGCATCTGCACCCTTTTATAGTGCAGCACGCATGTTATCAGTAAATTCCAAACACATGCAATTTTTTCCGGTATTTCAGTATGGCAGGTGTATTTACACTGATTAAAATACCGATAGTTGTGTATCCATGATTTGCGATCAACATTTTTCTATGTCATTGTTTCGTCAGTCATCTGAAGTATTTCCTCCGCTATCTAAAATGGCTTGAGACTTGTATTCCTTGTAACTCCGTGTTTGTACTTTCTTCGACTCCTAAGTTTAAAGAGAGTCAGTGCTCTTCAACTGAACTGCTTGCTGTGCTATATCTTATTGCAATATCTATAGCGTGAGAGATTTCAAACGGAACTGCTTGCTGTGCTTTTTATTATTGCAGTATCTATAGCCTGAGAGATTTCGAACGATGCGATACTGCTTACCTTTACACAATGATTACATCACCTCTGATTCTATACTCATGAATTACCTGAATGTTTTTGTAGCGCATTTTTTCGTTAAGTGATTGAAGCATTTCTACTGTTTCCCACAAACTGTTCTCATTTGACTTCCTTGTAGGTATGTCTTTCTAACTTTTCTGATTCCCAACTTAAAGAAATCAACTGCTCTTCAATTGAACTGCTTGCTTTGTTATTTCCTATCGCAGTACGTATGTAATCAGCGGATTATAAACACGTGCGATTTTACCCCATGATGGTATCGTATCATCACTTTGCACATCGATTAAAAGTCCCTCATATCCGGGTTCAGGAATTGCCCTGAAAATTGTTGAACTTCAGTCTTACGTCAGTCAGTTGAAGTCCTGTTACCCAGAAAGCTTTTGCAGCGGGCTTCGTTGTACTCATATTTGTCTAACATCTATCACTGGTGCTTTTAAATGCAACACTCCTGTTCAACTGGCCTGGCTACGCAGTATGTACAGCCCAGACATGTTGAAACATTTGTGATTATTCCTTAGTATTTCTGAATCACACGACTGGCCACATTGGTTAATTACTTGTATTGCTCTAATCATGATTTCGTCTGAACATTTTTGCAGGACATTCCTTCGTCAATCGCGTTAATTTGTTCATCTGTTTCCAGTAAACTCTTCGCAGTGATGTCCTCTCTACGTATGTTTGTCTAACGCCCCTGATTCTCCATTTTGAAGATATCCACCGCTGTCCATTTGAACTGTCTTCAAAGGTATTTCTTATCGGAAAATGTGTATAAGCTGTGAGTTTCAAACTCGTGATATTTTTCCTGTAATTCAGGGCATTACGTACTGACGCATTGAATAACATATCTTCATGGCAGTAATCTGTAATTACCCTAAACATTTTTTAATTCATTCTTTCGTCAGTCAGCTGACTTTCAAGTTACCTTCATTGTACAGATGTTTGTATAATGTCTCTCATTTTTCCCATTTGAACACATTATCGCTGTTCAACTGGTCTCCTGTGGTTTTCTTATGGCAGTAGCCTTTCAATATTTCAAACTCATGACATGTTTCTTAACTATTTCGGTAACCTTTGTCTTTGCACATGGACGAATATTTTTATCTCTTGTATTGTAGATAACGCTTGAATATATTTGTAAATCTTTCCTCCGTCAGTCAGAAGAAGTAATTACTCTAGTACCCAAGAATTTGACGCTGGTATATTCCTGGAATGCTTTTTTCTTTAATTTATATGATTTTTGCTGTTCAAGAATGCGCTTCAGTTAAACTGCACTACCTACTCTAGTATTTTTTACTTCGTGCCTGTTTCGTCACAGAGTTAAAAATTGATTTCATCATTGCTTAGGATTTCGGTATCCCACATCATTACACATTCAAAAGAATACCTTAATTTCCGCAGTTATGAATTTTCCTAAACACTTTTTTAGATCATTCTTCCTTCAACCATTCTTTGCACATCGATGAAAATATCTGTATTTGATTGTACATGAACTGTCTGAACATTTCGTACTTCACTCTCACGTGTCACATCAAGTACTTCTCGGGTTCCGCAAAAAGTCTTGACAGTTATCTTCTTTCTTGAAATGTTTGTCGCACTTTTGTCACTGTCCTTTTAGGCGAAATCCAGTCCTCATCAACTGAACTGTGCCTGCTGTGGAATTTGTTCTCTCAGTATTTGTACCAGCAGCAGATTACATGCATCAATATGTGTTGGCTTCAAACATTAATTAAAATACGTTTATTATTGTATTCACGAATACCCATGATCGTTGTTCTATTTCAGTCATTCGCGGATGAGCCTCAGTCTTTCTTCATTAAATAAACTGTACTTCACTGTCTTTTTCCAAGTTCGTATTTTTCTGTAGCTGCTAATATTTTTCCTGACTTATCCCTTATAAAGTCCACTCCTCTTCATGAGAACCTGCCACTGTCATATTAGTTTTCGCAGAACGTATATAATCAGTGTATTTCAAACACATATTAGAATAATTTAGCACTGATTGGATTGTACTTTAGCATTTCAGAGTTGAACGACTGTCGAGTAAAATACTGTAATCCTGTATTCATGACTTCCCATAACCATTTTTATAGCTCATTCTTTCGTCAATCAGATGAAGTAGTTTTTTGTTATCCGTAATTCTTCGCAATGATGTTCCTTGTAGTTATGCTTGTCAAATTTCCATGATTCCCGTTTTTGAAATCCCCCTTCTCTTCATTGCAACTGCCAACTGTTGCAGTGCTTATCATAGTACGCAAGTATCCGTGAAGCTCAAATACATGCAATTTTCGCCAGGTATTTCATTATTTCAGGTGTTTTCACACTGATTAAAATACCAATAATTATGAATCCATGCATTGCGCTCAACATTTTTGTCCGCCATTCTTTCGTCAGTTATATCAAGTACTTCCTCCGCTATCTAATATGGCTTCAGAGTTGTCATCCTTGTAGCTCTGTATTTGTACTTTCTCAGACTCCAAAGTTTAAAGAGAGTCAGTGCATCTCTACTGAACTACTTGCTGTGCTATTTCTCATTGCAATATCTATAGCCTGAGAGATTTCAAACTGATGCGATACTGGTTAGCATTACAGTTTTTGACATTTATTAAAATAGCTCTGATCGTGTATTCATGAAGCAACCTGTATGTTTTGTAACGCAATTTTTCGTTGAATGGTTGAAGCATTTCTTCTGTTTCACACAAACTGTTCTCATTGTACGTACGTCTTTCTAACTTATCTGATTCTTAACTTAAAGCCATCGACTTCTCTTCAATTGAACTGTTTGCTGTTGTATTTCTTATCGCGGTACGTACGTAATCAGCGCATTATAAACACATGCGATTTTTCCTCATTATGTTAGTGTGTCAGCTGTTTTCACATCGACTGAAAAACCTTAATTTCTGTGTTCAGGAAATGCCCTGAACATTTTTGTACTTCAGCCTCTCGTCAGTGAGTTGAAGACGTTCTTCTCTTACGCAGAAATCTTTCGCAGCGTTTCTCCCTGTACGTATCTTTGTCTAACATCTGTCACTATCGTCTTTAAATGTATCCACTCCTGTTCAACTACAATGGCCACACAGTATGTATAGCCGACACAATTTGAAATATTTGTAATTATTCCTTAGTGTTTCAGAATCACACGACTGGCCACATTGGTTAACTGCTTGTATTTCTCTAAGCATGGTGTCCTGTGAACATTTTTGTAGGTCTTTCCTTCGTCAGTCAGGTGAAGTAGTTCATCTGTTTCCAGTAAATTCGTCGCAGTGATTTTCCCTCTACGTATCTTTGTCTAACGTCGCTGAGTCTCCATTTTTAAGACGTTGACCACTGTTCAACTGAACTGCCTTCAATGGTATTTCTTATCGGAAAATGTGTATAAGGTATGAATTTCAAAGCGTGATATTTTCCCTGTGTTTCAGTATTTTACGTACTTACACATTGAATGACATATCTGTACGGCAGTAATCCGAAACTACGCTAAACATTTTCTATCTCATTATTTCGTCAGTCAGTTGAAGTATTTGTTTCAGTTACCCAAAAATTCCTTTTAGGTTCCCTTCATTCTACAGATGTTTGTGTAACTTCTCTCATTTTTCCCATTTGATCACATTATCGGTGTTTGACGGACCTCTCTCCTTTGGTTTTGTTATGGAAGCAACCTTTCACAATTTCAAACTCATGTCACGGTTCTTAACTATTTCGGTAACCTATATCTTTGCACATGTACGAACATCTGTAACTAGTGTATTGATGATATCGCTTGAATATATTTGTAATTGTTTCCTTCGGGAGTCAGATGAAGTAATTCTTCTGGTACACAAAAATTTTACGCTGGTATATTCCTGGATTGCATTTTTCTTTAATTTCTATGATTTCATCTGATCTAGAATGTTCTTCAGTTAAACTGAATAACCTACTCTAGTATTTTTTATTGCGTGCCTATTTCCTCATAGAGTTACAAATTCATGTCATCATTGCTTAGGATATCAGTATCCCACATCTTTGCACATTCAAAACAATACCTTCATTTCCGTAGTCATGAAATTTTCTGAACAGATTTGTAGATCATTCCTCCTTCACCCATTTGAAGTATTTCTCATGAGACCAAAATTTTTTTTGCTTGCCTTCTTTGATGGACCACTGCTCTTTTTCTGTTGTACGTCTTATCGCAGTATCCACAGACTCAGAGAATTTCGAAGCTGTCATAATTTCATACTATATCAGGATACTGAACATATTTGTACTTTATTTCTTCGTCATTCACTGGAGTATTTCTTATGTTTCTTAAACATTCCGCAGTTGTCTTCCTTGTACGTAAGTTTCTCTGATTACTGTGATTCTCCGTTTTAAAGTCATCCATTGCTCTCCAACTGAACTGTTTCCTGTGGTATTACATCTTGTACTACAGAGATAATCAATGAATTTTAAACACATGTCGTTCTTCCCAGAATTTTAGTATGCTATTTGTTTGCACATCGATGAAAATATCTTTGTTTGATTGTTCATGAACGGTTCATACTTCACTCTTACGTGTCACATCAAGTAAATCTCGTGTTCCGCAAAAAGTCTTGACAGTTATCTTCTTTCTTGAAATGTTTGTCTAACTTTTGTCACTGTCCTTTTAGGCGACATCCAGTCCTCATCAACTGAACTGCCTGCTGTGGAATTTGTTTTCTCAGTATTTGTACCAGCAGCAACTTACATACATCAATATGTGTTGGCTTCAAACATTAATTAAAATACGTTTATTACTGTATTCACGAATAGCCATGAACGTTGTTCTATTTCAGTCATTCGCGGATGAGTCTCAGTCTTTCTTCATTAAACCAAGTGTTCTCCACTGTCTTTTTCCTATTTCGTATTTTTCTGTGGCTGCTAATATTTTTCTCTGACTTATCCCGTATAAAGGCGTCCACTCCTCTTCATGAGAACCTCCCACTGTGGTATTTCTTTTAGCAGAACGTCTATAATCAGCGTATTTCACACATATGTTACAAGAATTTCGCACAGATTGAATTATTCCGTAGCATCTCGAAATTGCACAACATCGCGGAAAGTACTTGTATTTCTGTATTCATGAATTCCCTTGAACATTTTTAGCATTAATGTAAAGATTCCGCTTCGACTGCTAATAGAAACCGGATGGTGACGAAGGTTTCGGCGCGGATAAGCACGCCATCTTCGGAACACTCTAAAACTACAAACTATCTATAGAGGAATGGTCCAACATTGATACAGAATGAACAAAGGGGCGAAATACTCGCATAAAATGTAAAATAAAACTTACGTGTGTACCATGCCAATACCTGTACTTAACTCAAACGTCAGAGCGTGCTTCCTCACACCAGCCAACGTTCTGCTGGCCGCGGGCTCTCAGTGGCTCCGGCAGGTGGGCTGTGAGAGTGTCAGAAATGAACGCGCATGCGCAAATTGAGAAATCGTCTTATTCCATGTGAGTGTCATAAAATGTGTTACGAAAGTGATCCGATGAGTGGGTCAAAGGCGCAGCAAGGTAATGCGTGTGTATGTATAAAGTCCTAGGGCGAAGAGATTTTATGTAACTATAGAACGTGGATATGCTCAAACTATATATGTGAAATAGCAAATTCCACGGATGGTGAAAACGCATCCCCGCAGGCCAGGCAAAATACAGGTTATAAATGTGGGGGATGTATAACCCATTTTTCAATTACTCTGTGTCGATGATTGTATCTGATGATTACGCTTGGATAAGCGTGTAAAGTTGCTATATTAAATACTAAACGCTATTGACCACAAATGAGTCAAATTAGTATGACAGACTTAATGTAATTCCGTGAAAGGACGTGCAATGTTGACCTCGTCGCCCTTAATATCTAGTGACCGACAGAGGTCACTTGGAATTGTGCTATCGGATATGTAGCAAAATACTTTACAAAGTACCCAAAGCTAAAATAGTTTCTTAAAATCAAGTACTTGAAGTAGTGAACGATGAAGCTTAATCAAGTGAAGTCTGTGAACGCATATAGCGTCCAACAGACAAACTACCTGTAAGTTCTAATAGATGTTGACGAGAAAGGTCAAATAATGTAACGGGCGTAATATACATTCGTGAAAGGACGTACAACGTCGCTTTCATCGACCTTATTATCTATTGAGTGACAGAAATCAAAGTGATCAGTGCTATCAGGTGTTACAAAATGGTATGGAAAGTTATGTGTAAATTGTGAAGAGACGTACAACGTCACTTCAACGTTTTTTAAAAAGGCTAAGGAATTATTTATTAATTTTAGGCCAGAGCTTGTAGTTGGAATCAATATGACTAAAAACATCCTTGCATCACCATATTCGACTAGAATAATTATAAGTAAATGTTAATGGCTATTTGGACCATATTAGAAATATTGGAGCTTGTAACAAGGGAGTATACTGTGAACATGTACAAGAATCCCTTATTGTAAGGCGTTAAAAGAAGAAAAAGCGATTGTATTGTATTAGTGTCCCCGCCTTTGAAAGGGCAACCGTCAAAACTAAGATAAAGGAAAAATAGAGCGTGACTGAACGAATTGGCCATCCCTGACATCAAACGACCGCATGAATGCATCGGCTATCCTCTATGTCGTATGGTATAATGTGAAGCACTGAGCAAGGGGATAAAACGTTCGAAATTTTATTGTTTGCTTTTTAAATGGACGTGGTCGTTAAGGATTTAGTCTTTATCATAGCATAGATGTTTAAAAATCTCTATTTCATCTAATATGTCTAAAGTCATACTTTTAACTTCAGAATGAAGCAGCTCGGTACAGGCTGGTGGATTAGGCGCGTGAACCATATGTAGGAGACGTTCAGCGATGGTGGAACCTTGCGTACCGTCAACACTTCTGGTGGAAATATATTCCATATGTCTAGTAACTGGCGCTCGACCTGTTTGCCCGTTATAATATTTTGTAAACCCCAGACTGAGAAAGTTTAGTACCAGCGAATTGTAAAGGGTAGATTTGGTTCTTATTCAAATTCTTGTTAGTGTAGAAAGCTACTCTTAATCCATAGATTTTGAGTAAACGTACTAAATTGTAACTTATTTTACCGCTGAAAGGAACAGATATAATTGACACTGTTTCGTCATCGACTGCATCACCTAATGTGGAAGCCGTATTATTATTTTTACGCATTTTCTTACTATTTTTCGTCATACTTTGTATCAATTGTAACTGCTATTTTTAGCGATAGTTTCCAGCGTAACTAATTCCGATTCTATCGCCTCCGGGGAAGGGGGATAGCCATGCCACTATGTGGACTTGAATGAAAGAAGGAAATTTTTTGGGCTTGCGGATGTGCAGAGTCACCAGGAATAATGTTATCAGAATATGTATCTTACGATGTATATTAAAAGTAATGTATCTGTCCACTATAGTGAAGGTGAGATCTAAATAATTTAAGGACCTCGTAGAGGACTCGATTACATACGTGAGATTGATGTTTTCATGAAATTCGTTAAATATTGTAAATATGTGGTCTATTTCGTTTTGAGTGCCATTAATGGCAAAGATTGTATCGTAAACATATCTTGCATAAAATTTTATTTTACTCAGAATCAAAATCTCTCCTATGCTGGGGAAAAAATCAAATTTTATAGAGAGCAGAAAATTTTCAGAAAGAATACCAGCTATTGGATTTCAATGATAAAATGTATTCTCAACCCTTCTGATTAGCTATGGGAATCCCACTACCTGGTATTCTTTTTGAAATTTTTCAGAACTCTATAAATCTGATTTTTTGTCCAGTAATGCAGAGATTTTGATTTTGAGTAAAATAAAATTTTATGCAGGTATGTTGTCGATATAATCTTTGTCATTAATGGCACTCAAAATGATATAGACCAAATATTATCAATATTTAACGAATGTCATGAAAACATCAGTTTCACGTATTAAATAGAGTCCTCTATGAAGTCCTTACATTATTTAGATCTCGCCTTGCCTGTAGTGGAGAGTCACATTGCTTTAATATATATCGAAAAAATACCTATTCCGATAACATTATTCCTGGTGACTCTGCACATCCGCAAGCCCAAAATATGGCCTTCTTTCTTTCAATTCTATATAGTAGCATGGCTAGCGTACTTTACTTGGAGGCGCTAGAATGGGAATTAGTTACGCTGGAAACTGTCGCTTAAACTAACGGTTACAATTCACACTTAGTAAGAAAAATGTATAGTAAGAAAATAAACATAAATAACAATTCGTCCTCCACATTAGGTGATGCAGTAGATGACGCACCAATGGCAATTAAATCGGTTCCTTTCATAGGTAAAATAAGTTACAAATTAGGACGTTTACGTAAAACCTATGGATTTAGAGTAGCCTTCTCCACTAATAATAATTTGAAAAAGAACCTAATCCACCCTTTACAAGTCGCTGGTGATAAACATTCTCAGTCTGGGGTTTACCAAATTACTTGCCGTCACAGTCCTAAATATACCATATCGGTCAAACAGGTCGAGCGCTAGCTACTAGATACAAGGATCATATTATCACCAGAAGTGGTACCGGTACGCGAGGTACATCTTCGCTTAACGCTCACGCGCCTCATCCGTTGGCCTGTATTGAGCTGCTTCATTCTGAACTTAGGGGTATGAAATTAGACATATCTGAAGAAAGGATATTTTTAAACGTCTATGGTATGACAAATTCTGCACCCTTTTCGATCAACTCCATTTAAAAAAAAAAAAAAAAAAAAAGAAATAGGAAGGTTTCATCGCCATGCTCAGCGCTTCACATTCGACCAAACGACATAGAAGGTAGCCGATGCATTCATACGGTCGCTTGGCGTCACGGATGGTCAGTACGTACAGTTGTTCTCTATTGTCCCTTATTCTCAGTTATGACGGCTGCCGTTAGAAACGTGGCCTCACTAATACCATACACATGCTTCTTTCTTTCATTTGGAGCCCTACAATGAGTGATTCTTGTACAGGTTCACAGTATTCTTACTTCTTATAAGCTCCAGTATTTCTAATATGGTCCAAATAGCCATTTCCACTTAGTCATAATTATCCAAGTCGAACATGGTGATGCAAAAATGATTTTAGTCATATCATTCCAAGTCCGAGCTCTGGCCTCAAATTAGGAAATAAATCTTTAACATTATTTAAAAAAAAAACAACATTTAAGTGACATGGTACGCCTCTTCACGATATACACGTAACTTTGCATATCATCTTGGCAACACTTGATAGCACTAATCACTTTGACCTTTGTCGGTCGATAGATAATAGGGGCGAAGACAGCGACGTTTCTTTCACGTTTGTACACTCCTGGAAATTGAAATAAGAACACCGTGAATTCATTGTCCCAGGAAGGGGAAATTTTATTGACACATTCCTGGGGTCAGATACATCACATGATCACACTGACAGAACCACAGGCACATAGACACAGGCAACAGACCATGCACAATGTCGGCACTAGTACAGTGTATATCCACCTTTCGCAGCAATGCAGGCTGCTAATCTCCCATGGAGACGATCGTAGAGATGCTGGATGTAGTCCTGTGGAACGGCTTGCCATGCCATTTCCACCTGGCACCTCAGTTGGACCAGCGTTCGTGCTGGACGTGCAGACCGCGTGAGACGACGCTTCATCCAGTCCCAAACATGCTCAATGGGGGACAGATCCGGAGATCTTGCTGGCCAGGGTAGTTGACTTACACCTTCTAGAGCACGTTGGGTGGCACGGGATACATGCGGACGTGCATTGTCCTGTTGGAACAGCAAGTTCCCTTGCCGGTCTAGGAATGGTAGAACGATGGGTTCGATGACGGTTTGGATGTACCGTGCACTATTCAGTGTCCCCTCGACGATCACCAGTGGTGTACGGCCAGTGTAGGAGATCGCTCCCCACACCATGATGCCGGGTGTTGGCCCTGTGTGCCTCGGTCGTATGCAGTCCTGATTGTGGCGCTCAGCTGCACGGCACCAAACACGCATACGACCATCATTGGCACCAAGGCAGAAGCGACTCTCATCGCTGAAGACGACACGTCTCCATTCATCCCTCCATTCACGCCTGTCGCGACACCACTGGAGGCGGGCTGCACGATGTTGGTGCGTGAGAGGAAGACGGCCTAACGGTGTGCGGGACCGTAGCCCAGCTTCATGGAGACGGTTGGGAATGGTCCTCGCCGATACCCCAGGAGCAACAGTGTCCCTAATTTGCTGGGAAGTGGCGGTGCGGTCCCCTACGGCACTGCGTAGGATCCTACGGTCTTGGCGTGCATCCGTGCGTCGCTGCGGTCCGGTCCCAGGTCGACGGGCACGTGCACCTTCCGCCGACCACTGGCGACAACATCGATGTACTGTGGAGACCTCACGCCCCACGTGTTGAGCAATTCGGCGGTACGTCCACCCGGCCTCCCGCATGCCCACTATACGCCCTCGCTCAAAGTCCGTCAACTGCACATACGGTTCACGTCCACGCTGTCGCGGCATGCTACCAGTGTTAAAGACTGCGATGGAGCTCCGTATGCCACGGCAAACCGGCTGACACTGACGGCGGCGGTGCACAAATGCTGCGCAGCTAGCGGCATTCGACAGCCAACACCGCGGTTCCTGGTGTGTCCGCTGTGCCGTGCGTGTGATCATTGCTTGTACACCCCTCTCGCAGTGTCCGGAGCAAGTATGGTGGGTCTGACACACCGGTGTCAATGTGTTCTTTTTTCCATTTCCAGGAGTGTATATTTAGCCCGTTACATTATTTGACCTTTCACGTCAACAGCTATTAGAACGTAAAGGTAGTTTGCCTGTTGAACGCCATAAGCGTTCAAAGACCTCACTTGATTAAACTTCATGGTTCAGTATCTCAACTACCTGATTTTAAGAAACTAGTTTAGCTTTAGGTTCTTTTTACACCGTTTAGCGACATATCCGACAGCACTATTCAAAATGACCTCGACCGGTTATTAGATATCAAGACGGATGAAGGCGACGTTGCATGCCCTTTCACACAATTACATTAAGTCTGTTATACTAATTTGACCCTTTTCTAGTCAATAGCGCTTAGAATTTAGTATAGTAACTTTACACGCTTATCAATGCGTACGCAACAAATACTATCACAGACTCCAAATAACTGAAAAATGGCTTATTCATCCCACATATTTTTAACGGGCTTCTAGCTGATGGTATTTTGTCTGTCCTGTGTGCATGCGTTTTGCCCATCCGTGAAATTTGCTATCCCACATATATAGTTTCAGCGTATACTCATTCTATAGTTCTATAAACTTGCCCTCGAGCTGGTAAATTATACACATACACGCATAACTTACTGCACCTTGGACCCGGTCATGGGATCGCTTTCGTAACACATTTTATGGCAATCACATGGAAGAAGACGATTTCTCAATTTCCGCATGCGCATTCCTTTATGAAATTCTCACAACCTAACTGCCGGCACCACCACAGTTTTTCTGAGACCCTGGGGCCCACCGAACGTTAACTGGGGTGAGGAAGTAAGCTTCAGACGTTTAAGCTAAATACAACTACTGACATGGTACACACGTACCGTTAGTTTTACTTTTTTATGCGAGTCTTTGGCCCCTTTGGGCGGTCTGTGTTAATGTTGAACCATGCCTCTTTAGGCAGTTTGTAGTTTAAGTATGTTCCGAAGAAGGCGTGGTGATCCGTGCCGAAACCTAGGCCAACATCAGTTTTCCATTTACAAACGAGGCGGATTCTTTATAATCATTAAATTATTCACGATTGCTGACGCACTGCAATGTTAAAAGTTCTCAACATTTTTATAGCTAATTCCTTCGTCAATCAGTTGAAGTAGTTCTTTGTTTCCCATATTTCTTCGCAATGATGTTTCTTGTACGTATGCTTGTATAGTTTGTTTGATCCCCGTCTTTTTTATATTCACTCCTGTTCATTGCAACAGTGTCCTGTTGTACTGCTTATCACAGTACGCATTTAATCAGTGGTTTCCAAACACATGCAGTTTTTCTCCGGCATTTCAGTATGGCAGGTGTTTTTACACTGTATCCATGATTTGCGCTCAACATTTTTGTACGCCATTGTTTCGTCAGTTATCTGAAGTACTTCCTCCGCTATCCAAAACGGCTTTACAGTTGTTATCCTTGTACTTCTGCGTTTGTACTTCTTCCCACTCCCAAGTTTAAAGAGAGCCAGAGCTCTTCAACTGAACTGAGTGCTGTGTTATTTCTTATTGCCATAATTAAAGCCGCAGAGCTATCAAAGAGATGCGATACTGCTTCGCATTACAGTTTTTGCACATTCTTTAAAATGAATGTATTCATGAAGGAACCTGAATGTATTTGTAGGTCATTTTTTCGTTAAATATTTGAAGCATTTCTTCGGTTTCCCACAAACTGTTGACATTTGAGCTCCTAGTACGTCTGTGTTTGCAAATTCTCTGATTCCCAACTTAAAGACATAGACTATTCTTCAGTTGAACTGCTTACCGTGTAGAACTTGTGGCAGTACATATGTAATCAGCGAATTACAAACACATGCGATTTTTCACCATTATGACAGTGTGTCAGCTCTTTCCACACCGATAATAATACCTTTATGTCTGCACTCTGGAACTGCCGTGAACATTTTTGTACTTCAGTCTTTCGTCAGTTAGTTGAAGATCTTCTGTATCCCAAAAATCCGTCGCAGCGCTATTCGCTGTAGGTTTATTTGTCTAACATCTGTCACTACTGCTTTTAACTGCATAAACGCCAATTCACTGGCATGGCTACACAGTATGTACAGTCCAGACAATTTGAAATGTTTGTGATTATTCCTTAGTATTTCAGAGTCACACGACTGGCCACATTGGTTAATTACTTGTATTCTCTAATTATGATTGCTCTGAACCCTTTTGTAGGTCATTCCTTCGTCACTCAGGTGATGTACTTCATTTGTTTCCCGTAAACTCGTCGCTGTGATGTTTCCTCTACGTATATTTGTCTAATGCCTATGATTCTCCATTTTCAAGACGTCCACCGCTGTTCAACAGGACTACCTTCAATGGTATTTCTTACCGAAAAATGTGTATAAGCTAAGAATCTCAAACATGTGACATTTCCCCTGTATTCAGGACTTTACATACTTACGCACCGAATAACATATCTCTATGGCAGTAATCAGTTTTTTTCTGTTACCCAAAAATTCCGTTTAAGTTGCCTTCATTATATTCATGAACAGCTCGGGACATGTCGTGCTTCACTCTTATGTGTCAGATGAATTACTTCGCCTGTTTCGCAAAAAGTCTGTGCAGTTATCTTCCTTCTAGAATTGTTTGTCGTATTTGTAAAGATGTTAGTGTAACTTCTCTTATTTTTCCCATTTGAACACATTATCGACGTTCAACTTAAGTCTTTCCTGTGGTTTTCTTATGGATATAATTTCAAACTCATGTCATGATTCTTAACAATTTGGTAACCTATGTCTTTGCACATGTACGAACATCTTTATTTAGTGTATTGATGATATCGTTTGAATGTATTTGTAATGCTTTCCTTCGTCAGTCAGATGAAGTATTTACTCTGGTACCCAAAAATTTGACGCTGGTATATTACTCGAATCCATTTTTCTTTAATTTCTATGATTTTCCCTTTTCAAGAATACGCCTCAGTTAAACTGCACTACCTACTGTAGCATTTTTTATTCCGTGCCTATCTCCTCATAGAGTTACAAATTGATGTCATCATTGCTCAGGATATCAGTATCCCACATCTTTGCACATACAAAACAATACCTTCATTTCCGTAGTCATGAACTTTCCTGAACACTTTTGTAGATCATTGTTCCTTCAGCCATTTGAAGCCATTGTGCCATTTAAAGTCATGCATTGTTCTCCAACGGAACTGTTTGTTGTAGTATTACTTCTTGTACTACAGATATAATCAATGAATTTTAAACACATGTCGTTCTTCCCAGTTTTTTGGTATGCCATTTCTTTGCACATCGATGGAAATATCTTTATTTGATTATTAATGAACTGCTCTGAACATTTTGTACTTCACTCTTAGGTGTCACATCAAGTACTTCTCGTGTTCCGCAATATGTGTTTGCTTCTAACATTAATTAAAAAATGTTTATTATTGTATTCACGAAAACACGTGAGCATTGTTCTATTTCAGTCATTCGCGGATGGGCCTCAGTATTTCTTCACTAAACCATCTGTTCTTCTCTGTCTGTTTCCTAGTTAGTATTTTTCTCGAGCTGCTAATGTTTTCCTGTGACTTATAGCTTGTAAAGACGTCCACTGCTCTTATGAGATCCTCCCACTGTGGTATTTCTTTTCGCAGAACGTATATAATCAGTGTATTTCAAACATATGTTTCAAGAATTTCGCACATATTGCATTATATCTTAGCATTTCAGAGTTGAAGCACTTCCGACATTGAGTAAAATACTTGACCAGTTTTACAGCTCATTCTTTCGTCAATATGATGAAGTAGTTCTTTGTATCCCGTAATTCTTCTTAATTATGTTCCTTGTACGTATGCTTGTCTAAATTCCCTGATACCCGTTTTTGAAGTAGCCACTTCTGTTCATTGCAACTGATAACTGTTGTAGTGCTTATGGCAGAGCACAAGTACCAGAGAATTCCAAGACATGCAATTTTCCTCCAGGTATTTCATTATGGCAGGTTTTTTCACACTGAATATAATACCTATACATTCTGTATCCATGATTTGAACTCAACATTTTTGTACACCGTTCTTTCGTCGGTTATTTCTATCTAAAATGGCTTCTCAGTTGCCTTCCTCGTACCTCTGTGTTTGTACTTTCTCCGACACTCAAGTTTAAAGAGAGTCAGTGCTCCTTAACTGAACTACTTGTTGTGCTATTTCTTATTGCAATATCTATACCCTGAGGGATTTCAGACAGATGCGATACTGCTTAGCATTACAGCTTTTGCACATTGAATAACATGGCTCTGATTGTGTATTAATAAAGCAACCTGAATGTTTTTGTAGCGCATTTTTTCGTTAAATTGTTGACGCATTTCTTCTGTTTCCCACGAATTGTTCACAATTGACTTTCTTGTACGTATGTCTTTCTAGACTCTCTGAATCGCATCTTAAAGACATTGACTGCTCTTCAATTGAAGTGCTTGTTGTGGTGTTTCTTATCGCAGCATGTATGTAGTCAGCGGATTATAAACACATTCCCCATTATGATGGTGTGTCACCTCTTTTCACATCGATTAAAAAACCTTTTTATCCGTGTTCAGGAAATGCCCTGAACAGTTATGTACTTCAGTCTTTCGTCAGTGAGTTGAAGACCTTTTTCTCTTACCCAGAAATCTTTCGAACCAGTCTTCCCTGTACGTATCTTTGTCTAACATCTGTCACTACCGCCTTTAAATGTATCCACTTCTGTTCAAATAGCACGGCGACACAGTATGTACAGACGACACAATTTGATGTATTTGTGATTATTCCGTAGTATTCCAGAATCACGGGACTGGTCACATTGGTTAATTACTTGTATTTCTCTAATGATGATGTCCTGTGAACATTTTTGTAGGTCATTCCTTCGTCAATCGGGTTAAGTATTTCATCTGTTTCCAGTAAATTCGTCGTAGTCATTTTCCCTTTACGTATGTTTGTCTAACGTCTCTGAATCTGCATTTTGAAGACATCCACCACTGTACAACTGAACTGCCTTCAATGGTATTTCTTATCGGAAAATGTGTATTAGGTATGAATTTCAATGACGTGGTATTTTCCCAGTGTTTCAGTACTTTACGTACTTACACATTGAATAACATATCCTTATGGCAGTAATCAGTACCTACGCTAAACAATTTCTACTTCATTCTTTTGTCAGTCAGGTAAAATGTATTTGGTCTGTTGACCAAAAATTCCTTTTAGGTTACCTTCATTCTACAGATGTTTGTGTAACGTCTCTCATTTTACCCGTTTGATCGCATTATCGATGTTCAACAGACCTCTCTCCTACGGATTTCTTATGGAAGTAGATTTTCAACTTTCAAACTCATGTCATGATTCATAACTATTTCGGTAACCTATGTCTTTGCACATGTACGAACATCTATCTCGCTTGAATATATTTTTAATTCTTTCCTTCGTTAGTCAGATAAAGTAATTGCTGTAGTACGCAAAAATTGGATGCTGGTATATTCCTGAAATGCATTTTTCTTTCGTTTCTCTGATTTTCCCTTTTCAAGCACGCGCTTCAGCTAAACTGAACTACCTACTCTAGTATTTTTCATTGCTTGCCTATTTCCCCATGGAGTTACATATTGATATCATCAATGCTTGGGATTTCAGTATCCTACATATTTGCACATTCAAAAGAATGCCTTAATTTCCGTAGTCATGAACTTTTCTGAACACTTGTGTAGCTATTTCTTCCTTCAGCCATTTGAAGTATTTCTTATTAGACCAAATTTTTTTCTTGCTTGCTTCCTTTAGTGGACCACTGCTCTTCATACTGTTGTATGTCTTTTCGCAGTATCCATAGACTCAGCGAAATACGAAGCTGTCATCATTTCATACTATATCAAGATACTGAGCATGTTTTTACTATATTTCTTCATCATTCACTGGAGAATTTCATATGTTTCTTAAGCATTCCGCAGTTTTCTTCCTTGTAGGTAAGTTTCTCTGATTACTGTAATTCTCCCATTTAAAGACATCCACTGCCCTCCAACTGAACTGTTTGCTGTGGTATTACTACTTGTACTACAGAGATAATCAATGAATTTTAAACACATGTTGTTATTCCCAGTACTTTAGTATGCCAATTCTTTGCACATCGATGAAAATATACTTATTTGATTGTTGAGGAACTGCTCTGAATATTTCGTACTTCACTCTTACGTGTCATATCAAGTATGTCTCGTGTCCCGCAAAAAGTCTTGGTAGTTATCTTCCTTCTAGAAATATTTGTTTAACTTTAGTCACTGTCGATTTAGGAGACATCCAGTCCTCATCAACTGATCTGCCTCCTGTGGAATTTGTTCTCTCAGTATTTATACAACCAACAAATTACATACACTATTCATAATCCCTCATTACATCAATATGTGTTGGCTTCCAACATTAATTAAAATAAGTTTCTTACTGTATTTACGAATACCCATGAACGTTGTTCTATTTCAGTCATTCGCGAATGAGCCTCAGGGTTTCTTCTTAAACCAACTGTTCTTCACTGTCTTTTTCCTATTTCGTATTTTTCTCTATCTGCAAATATTTTCCTCTGACTTATCCCTTATAAAGACGTCCACTCATCTTCATGAGAACCTCCCACTGTGGTATTTCTTTTCGCAGAACGTATATAATCAGTGTACTTCAAACATATGTTTCAAGAATTTCGTACAGATTGCATTATGCCTTAGCATTTCAGAGTTGAATGACTCTCGACTTTCAGTAAAATACTTGTAATCCTGAACTTTCCTGAACACTTTTGAAGCTCATTCTCCTTCAGCCATTTGCTATCCATCTATCTATCTATCTATCTATTTCTCTATCCATCTATCTATCTATATCCAAACCCGGCTCCAATTACTGCTGGGTCTGGGTGATGATGGGTCCTCTCCATTTGGCTCGGTCCTCCCACCACTTTTCTTCCTCCACTTGCTGCCAGGTCACACCTCTCCTTTCTACAGATATTCTCACTCCCATTTTCCACCGTGTTGTTGGATGCCCTCTAGATCTTTTCCCATCCATCTTTAGTTTTTCCATAATTTTGTGGAGTGTCTGCCCATGCATCCTCTTAACATGCCCATACCATCTTAATCTCTTTCTATCAATTTCTTCTCTCATACTTTCTTGTTTGAGGTCCATCTCTACAATCTTTACTCGGTCCATTCTTGTTTTTCCCTTAACTGCTCTGCGAAATTTCACTTCCCCTGCTTGCAGTCTGCTCCAGTCCCTTTCTGTGATGCCCATGTTTCTCCACCATAGATGACAATAGGGGTGTAATAATTCTTATAAATAAGGAGTTTTTCTCTTTCTGAAACTTCATTATTCCAAATCAGGTGTTTTATTGTTTGGTAGAAATTGCCTTCCTTCTGTAACCTCCTATTAATTTCGTTAATTATTCTTCCATCCCTAGATATTTCACTCCCTAAATAAGTGAATCTTTCTACCACTTTGAGGGGTTCTCCATTCAAGGTAATATTTCCGTTGATTTCTTTCTCTCTTCCAAATACCATTACTTCACTCTTATATTTATTTATTTTTAATCCATAACTTTTCATTATTCCCTTCCATGCATCAAGCTGTAGCTGTACATCTACCTCTTTATCACCTCATATTACCATATCATCTACAAAATTATCTTTTTGTCTTTTTCTTTTACTATATCATTAACTGCCCTATTCATTCCCTCCATCACAACATTAAAAAGTGCAGGAAATAGAATACTTCCTTGCTTAAGTTCTTGTCTTTTTTCGAAGTATTCAGAGTTCCCCAATGGTGTTCTAATTCTACAATTGTGTCCTCTGTACATTGTCTTCATAACATTAATGTATCCATCTTTTATATCTATCTTCTTCGTTTCTTCCAGAGTCTTTCCCTGTTAACTGAGTCATATGTCTTTTCTATGTCTATAAAAACCATTATCACCCTTTTGTTATACTACCAACTTTTTTCCATCGGTTGACGGATAGACAACATCATTTCACTTATTCGATTTAGTAAAATACTTTAAAAATCTTGGCTGTATGACTCATGAGGGTTATTCCTCTGTAGTTTTTACAAAGTCGTTTATTGCCTTTCTTGAAGTTGGGGACAATGTCTCCTGTTCTCCAGTCGTCAGGTATTGTTCCACACTTGATAGTAATCTATACAGCCACTGCATTCCCACTGGACCTGCTGCTCTTGTCATGTCCACTGATACTTCATCAAGTCCTGGGGCTTTCCCCTCATTCATCTTGTTCACAGCTTTTTCCATTTCTTCCCGTGTAATTTGTCCTAATTCTGCTTCCCAGCTCCTTTCAGTTTCTCCATTATTTGTTGTTTCCTCATGTACCTGCTCCTCGGCGTTTAACGGCTTCCTAAAATGTTCTTTCCAGAGATCCTGGATCTTCAATAATGGTCCTGTCCTCTGTTTCCATCTTTACTGGGACTTCAGAACCTTTCATTTTATTTTTCATCATTTTATAGAACATTTCCTTATTGCTCTTCACATCTTCTTCAAGTTTTTTTTGTAAACTCTTGCCATGCCTTTTTCTTTGCTGTTTCCACTATTTCTTTGCACTTCTTCTTTTCCTCTATATATCTTTCATGGTCTTCGTCATTTTTAGATTTCCACCACTATCTCAATGCTCCCTTTTTTCTTCTATCTGCTTGGATTGTGGTATCATCCCACCAACTTTTCTGTCTTATTTTTTCCTTTCCAGATGTTCTGCCACATACTTTTTGTGCTGCTTCGACTGAAGTGTCTTTGAATACACTCCATTCTTTTTCTACATCGCAGAAAACTTGTTTTGGAAATTTTTGTGTGATTAATTCTCTGTACTTCTCGGCACATTCTCTCTCCTTCAGTTTCCAATCCCGTATCCTCATCACTTTCTTCTGTTTTCTATTTTTCACACACTGATTCATTTTCCATTGTCCCACCAGTAATCTATGGTCACCATCTGCACTCACACTTGGAATTACCTTCACATTTGTTACTTTCTCTCCCCATTCCCTATCTACTAGAATATGACCAATTACACTCTTGGTTCTTCCATCCCAACTGTATTTGGTGGTAACATGACTTTCTCTCTTCATAAACCAGATGTTTGCTATTTTCATTCCATTCCTCTGGCACAAATCCAGGAGCCTTTCCCCTTCTTCATTTCTGCCTCCATATCCAAAACATCCCAATACTTGCTCAAATCCGTTTCTGTCTTTGCCCACCTGTGCATTAAAATCTCCCATCACTATATTAGCACTCTCTATATGGTTTTCTAACACATTTTCAAAGTCCATCTTTTCTTCTGCGCTACATCCAACTTGAGGTGCATAAATCTGGATTACTTTTAGTGTTTCTTTTTGGAATCTCAGGTTTAAGATTATGATCCTGTCTGATGTATATCTCACATTTTCAATACAGCTTTGTACATTCTTATTCCTCAACATTGCCATACCATTTCTTCCAGACCTGTTATTCCCACTCCAGTACAGTTTTCCTCCTCCTCTCAAATTCTTCTCACCATTTGCCTTCCACTTTGTTTCGCTTAATCCCAATATATCTAACTTCCTCTCTGTTAGTACATTTGTCATTTCTTCCTTTTTTCTGTTGAGGTCTAATATATTAAGGTTTCCAATACTTAGGTTAATTTTTAGTCCAGTTTGTTTCATCTTCTTGTACTGATGAATATCATCAGGTCTCTCATCATTTGCATCAGTACTTGAAGAATCATTGGGGTCAAATCCTGATGGTTCGTTCCGAGGCTCGTCTGTGTTTTGAAAGCAATGTATGAAGACTTTCCGACTGGCTTGATAGGCCTATCGCAAGAAAGGGGTTTGTCTCCCTTATCCTTTGGAGTTTCTCCTCCACCAATAGGCAGTGGTTCCCTTCTCATTTAATCCCCAGAAAGGAGGGTTGCCCTATCTGCCAGCTACGCCGTGCCGAAGACTTGCTTCTCCGCCGTCGCTGCCAGTAAGGTCTTCACCCGTAACCCTGGGCGTGGGTTCTGTGTTATACCCCATGGCATTGGGTCCCTGCCTGAACTCAGCCATCCTAGCACTCCGGCCTACTGAAGTGTAGGATGCCCACATCCGTGACGTGGACACGCCAGACAGTAATTACCCCAGGGGAGGAATAGGGAAAGGCACCCTACCTCCCTGGAGCCAGGTTAATGATTGTGTATGGTGCCACAATCAAAGGTGAAGTATTTCTCATGAGATCAAATTTTTTTCCTCCCTCCCTTAATGGACCACTACTCTTCATACTGTTGTATGTCTTACAGCAGTATCCATACAGTCAGAGAATTCCGAAGCTGTCATCATTTTCTACTATATCAGGATACTGATCATTTTTGTACATCATTTCTTCGTCTTTCACTGGAATATTTCTTATGTTTCTTAAACATTCCGTAGTTGTCTTCCTTGTACGTAAGTTTCTCTGATTACTGTGTTTCCTCCGTTTAAAGTCATCTATTGCTCTTCAACTGGACTGTTTGCTGTGGTATTACTTCAGGGGTCGTTCTTCCCAGGTTATTAGTATTCCAATTCTTTGCACAACGATAAAAATATCTTTATTTGATTGTTCATGAACTGACTCTTACGTGTCACATCAAGTACTGCTCCTGTCCGCAATATGTCTTGGCAGTTATCTTCCTTCTAGAAATGTTTGTCTAACTTTTGTCACGGGCAAAATTCAGTCCTCATCAACTGAACTGCCTGCTGTGGAATTTGTTCTCTCTGTATTTGTACCAGCAGCAAATTACATACACTATCCATAATCCCTCATTACTTAAATATGTGTTGGCTTCTAACATTAATTAAAATACGTTTATTGCTGTATTCACGAATATCCATGAACGCTGTTCTATTTCAGTGATTCGCGGATGAGACTCAGTCTTTCTTCATTAAAGCAAATGTTCTTCACCGTCTTTTTCCAAGTTCGTATTTTTCTGTAGCTGCTAATATTTATCTCTGACTTATCCCTTATAAATACGTCAACTCCTCTTCATGAGAACGTCCCACTGTGGTATTTGTTTTTGCAGAACGTATATAATCAGTGTATTTCAAACACATTTTTCAAGAATTTCGCACTGATTGCATTGTACTTTAGCATTTCATAGTTGAACGACTTTCGACATTGGGTAAAATACTTGTAATCCTGTATTCATGAATTCCCATGTACAATGTTATAGCTCATTCTTTCGTCAATCAGATGAAGTAGTTCTTTGTTTTCCGTAATTCTTCTCAATCATGTTCCTGGTTCGTATGCTTGTCTAATTTCCATGATTCCCGTTTTTGAAATACCCACTTCTGTTCATTGCAACTGCCAACTATTGTAGTGCTTATGGCAGAACACAAGTACCAGTGAATTCCAAGCACATGCAATTTTCCCCAGGTATTTCATTATGGCAGGTTTTTTCACACTGAATAAAATACCTACACATTCTGCATCCATGATTTGAACTCAACATTTTTGTACACCATTCTTTCGTCAGTTATTTCATGTACTTCCTCTTCTATCTAAAATGGCTTCACAGTTGTCTTCCTTGTACCTCTGTGTTTGTACTTTCTTCGACACTAAAGTTTAAAGAGCGTCAGTGCTCCTCAACTGAACCACTTGCTGTGCTGTTTCTTATTGCAATACCTATGGCCTGAGAGAATTCAAACAGATGCGTTATTGCTTAGCATTACAGTTTTTCACATTGATTAAAATAGCTCTGATTGTGTATTCCTGAAGCATCTTAAATGTTTTTGTAGCGCATTTTTTTCGTTAAATGGTAGGAAGCATTTCTTCTGTTTCCACAAACTGTTCGCATTTGACTTCCTTGTACGTATGTCTTTCTTACTTCTCTGATACCCAACTTAATGACATCGACTGCACTTCAATTCAAGTGCTTGTTGTGGTATTTCTAATCGCAGTACGTATGTAATCAGCGGAATATAAACACATGGGATTTCCCCCCAGTATGATAGTGTGTCAGCTCTTGGAACATCGATTAAAAAACCTTTATATCCGTGTTCAGGAAATGCCCTGAACATTTTTGTACTTCAGTGTTTCGTCAGTGAATTGAAGACACTCTTCTCTTACCGAGAAATCTTTCGGAGCAGTGTCACCTCTACGTATCTTTATCTAATATCTGTCACTAGCGTTTTTAAATGTATCCACTCCAGTTCAACTGGCATGGCTACACAGTATGTACAGCCCAGACAATTTGAAATATATGTGATTATTCCTTAGTATTTCAGAATCACAATACTGGCCACATTGGTTAATTACGTGTATTTCTCTAATGATGATGACCTCTGAACATTTTTGTGCGTCATTCCTTCGTCAATCAGGTGAAGTAGTTCATCTGTTTCCAGCAAATTCGTCGCAGTGATTTTCCCTCTACGAATCTTTGTCTAACGTCTAACTTTGAAGTCATCCACCACTGTTCAACTGAACTACCTTCAATGGTATTTCTTATTGCAAAATGTGTATAAGCTATGAATTTCCTACTCGTGATATTTCCCTGTGTTTCAGTACTTTACGTGCTTACACATTGAATAACATATCTTTGGTCAGTATTCTGTAACTACCCTAAACATTTTGTACTGCATTCTTTCGTGACTCATATGTCCTTCTTCTTCTTCTTCTTCTTCTCGCGGATGTATCACTTAGGACCACACGTAATCAACATTTGTTGGCCTTCTTTTTCGCCCAGTATTCCTTCATAAACAACGAATGGGCTAGCTTTCGTTGCGTAGACCATGTATGTCGGTTAGTTTTTCTCTCTTCTTCCTCAAAACCCCGTGTGTTTGCGATTTTTCTGATTTCATTTGTATCATGTAGATTTGGAGACCCTAATTCTCTCAGGTCTTTTTCCGTCTGTTTGTACCAGTTCGGTCTTGTAGTTTTGCTCTTTAAAAATGTATGGATTTTGTGCGTTAACCTGTTTGAGTCTATTCTTTCTAAGTGCCCCATGAATCGAATTCTTCTCATGCGCATTGTGTCTGTTATTTTGGAGATATTTTTATATATTTCTGCATTGGGTTTTGGATAATGCACCCCATCTTTAGTTCTTGGTCCTAGGATTTTCCTCATTATCTTACGTTCTTTCACTTCTAATTCCTCTTTTAGTGTTCTGTGTTTAAGGTTTGGTGTCTCAGATGCGTAGATAGCTTCGGGTCTAATTACTGTTGTATAGTGTGGTATTTTGCAGTTCCACGAGAGACTCTTTTTGTTGTAAATGTGTTTTGCTAACTGAAACGCCGTCTCCATTTTCCGGACTCTTGATCTGACTTATTTCTTTTCATTAAAATTTTCTGCAATCCATTCACCTAAATATTTGAATTCTTTTACTCGAGAGATGTATTTATTACCAATTTTGAGATCAGAAGGTGCATCTTTGATGTCAGTCATAATTTTTTTTTTAAATGAAATTTGTAATCCTATTTTACCTGCCTGTTCTTGTAATAATTCTAGCTGTTTCTGTGCATCGGTAATGTCTTGTGCGATCAGTGCCATGTCATCAGCAAATGCTAAACGGTCTAATTCTATGCTCTTATGTCTTGGTCCCAGTCTGTGTGCTGGTGCACCTGCTTTTTTCCATTCTCTAACAACTTTTTCAAGAGCACAATTTAAGAGCACTGGGGACAGTACATCCCCTTGTCGTACTTCTGTGTCTATTTCATATTCTGTGCTCAATTCATCTTCCCTCAGCCATTTGAAGTATTTCTCATATGACCAAATTTTTTCTTGCTTGCCTCCTTTAATGGACAACTCCTTTTCGTACTGCTGTATGTCTTATCACACAGAGAATTACGCAGTTGTCATCATTTACTACTATATCAGGACACTGAACATTTGTGAACTTCATTTCTTCGTCAATCGCTTGAGTATTTCTTATGTTTCTTGAACATTCTGCAGTTGTCTTCCTTGTACGTACGTTTCTGTGATTACTGTGATTCTCCCATTTGAAGTCATCCATTACTCTTCAACTGAACTATTTTCTGTGGTATTACTTCTTGTACTAGAGATAAACTCAATGAATTTTAAACACATGTCGATCTTCCCAGTTTTTTAGTATGCCAATTCTTTATGCATCGATGAAAATATCATTAGTTGATTATCATGAACTGCTGTGAATAATTCGTACTTCACTGTTGCGTGTCACATCAAATACTTCTCCTGTTCTGCAAAAAGTGTTGGCAGTTATCTTCCTTCCAGAGATTTTTGTCTAATTTTGTCACTGTCGCTAAGAGACATCCACTCCTTATCAACTGAACTGACTGCTTTGGAGTTTGTAATCTCAGTATTACACAATCATCAAATTACATACACTATTCATAATCCCGTAATATGTCCTAATGTGTTGTCTTCTCACATTAATTAAAATACCTTTATTACTGTATTCACGAATATCCATGATCGTTGTTTGTTTCAGTCATTCGCGGATTGTTGTTGTTGTTGTTGTGGTCTTCAGTCCTGAGACTGGTTTGATGCAGCTCTCCATGCTACTCTATCCTGTGCAAGCTTTTTCATCTCCCAGTACCTACTGCAACCTACATCCTTCTGAATCTGCTTAGTGTATTCATCTCTTGGTCTCCCCCTACGATTTTTACCCTCCACGCTGCCCTCCAATACTAAATTGGTGATCCCTTGATGCCTCAGAACATGTCCTACCAACCGACCCCTTCTTCTGGTCAAGTTGTGCCACAAACATCTCTTCTCCCCAATCCTGTTCAATACTTCCTCATTAGTTATGTGATCTACCCATCTAATCTTCAGCATTCTTCTGTAGCACCACATTTCGAAAGCTTCTATTCTCTTCGTGTCCAAACTATTTATCGTCCATGTTTCACTTCCATACATGGCTACACTCCATACGAATACTTTCAGAAATGACTTCCTGACACTTAAATCAATACTGGATGTTAACAAATTTCTCTTCTTCAGAAACGCTTTCCTCGCCATTGCCAGCCTACATTTTATATCCTCTCTACTTCGACCATCATCAGTTATTTTGCTCCCCAAATAGCAAAACTCCTTTACTACTTTAAGTGTCTCATTTCCTAATCTAATTCCCTCAGCATCACCCGACTTAATTAGACTACATTCCATTATCCTTGTTTTGCATTTGTTGATGTCCTTTCAAGACACTGTCCATTCCATTCAACTACTCTTCCAAGTCCTTTGCCGTCTCTGACAGAATTACAATGTCATCGGCGAACCTCAAAGTTTTTATTTCTTCTCCATGAATTTTAATACCTACTCCGAATTTTTCTTTTGTTTCCTTTACTGCTTGCTCAATATACAGATTGAACAACATCGGGGACAGGCTACAACCCTGTCTTACTCCCTTCCCAACCACTGCTTCCCTTTCATGTCCCTCGACTCTTATAACTGCCATCTGGTTTCTGTACAAATTGTAAATAGCCTTTCGCTCCCTGTATTTTACCCCTGCCACCTTTAGAATTTGAAAGAGAGTATTCCAGTCAACATTGTCAAAAGCTTTCTCTAAGTCTACAAATGCTAGAAACGTAGGTTTGCCTTTCCTTAATCTTTCTTCTAAGATAAGTCGTAAGGTCAGTATTGCCTCACGTGTTCCAGTGTTTCTACGGAATCCAAACTGATCTTCCCCGAGGTTGGCTTCTACTAGTTTTTCCATTCGTCTGTAAAGAATTCGTGTTAGTATTTTGCAGCTGTGACTTATTAAGCTGATAGTTCGGTAATTTTCACATCTGTCAACACCTGCTTTCTTTGGGATTGGAATTATTATATTCTTCTTGAAGTCTGTGGGTATTTCGCCTGTTTCATACATCTTGCTCACCAGATGGTAGAATTTTGTCAGGACTGGCTCTCCCACGGCCGTCAGTAGTTCCAATGGAATATTGTCTACTCCGGGGGCCTTGTTTCGACTCAGGTCTTTCAGTGCTCTGTCAAACTCTTCACGCAGTATCGTATCTCCCATTTCATCTTCATCTACATCCTCTTCCATTTCCATAATATTGTCCTCAAGTACATCGCCCTTGTATAGACCCTCTATATACTCCTTCCACCTTTCTGCTTTCCCTTCTATGCTTAGAACTGGGTTTCCATCTGAGCTCTTGATATCCATACAAGTCGTTCTCTTATCTCCAAATGTCTCTTTAATTTTCCTGTAGGCGGTATCTATCTTACCCCTAGTGAGATAGGCCTCTACATCCTTACATTTGTCCTCTAGCCATCCATGCTTAGCCATTTTGCACTTCCTGTCGATATCATTTTTGAGACGTTTGTATTCCTTCTTGCCTGTTTCACTTACTGCATTTTTATATTTTCTCCTTTCATCAATTAAATTCAATATTTCTTCTGTTACCCAAGGATTTCTACTCGCCCTCGTCTTTTTACCTACTTGATCCTCTGCTGCCTTCACTACTTCATCCCTCAAAGCTACCCATTCTTCTTCTACTGTATTTATTTCCCCCATTCCTGTCAATTGCTCCCTTATGCTCTCCCTGAATCTCTGTACAACCTCTGGTTCTTTTAGTTTATCCAGGTCCCATCTCCTTAAATTCCCACCTTTTTGCAGTTTCTTCAGTTTTAATCTACATGGCATAACCAATAGATTGTGGTCAGAGTCCACATCTGCCCCTGGAAATGTCTTACAATTTAAAACCTGGTTCCTAAATCTCTGTCTTACCATTATATAATCTATCTGATACCTTTTAGTATCTCCAGGGTTCTTCCATGTATACAACCTTCTCTCATGATTCTTAAACCAAGTGTTAGTTATGATTATGTTGTGCTCTGTGCAAAATTCTACCAGGCGGCTTCCTCTTTCATTTCTGTCCCCCAATCCATATTCACCTACTATGTTTCCTTCTCTCCCTTTTCCTACACTCGAATTCCAGTCACCAATGACTATTAAATTTTCGTCTCCCTTCACAATCTGAATAATTTCTTTTATTTCATTATACATTTCTTCAATTTCTTCGTCATCTACAGAGCTAGTTGGCATATAAACTTGTACTACTGTAGTAGGTGTGGGCTTCGTATCTATCTTGGCCACAATAATGCGTTCACTATGCTGTTTGTAGTAGCTTACCCGCATTCCTATTTTCCTATTCATTATTAAACCTACTCCTGCATTACCCCTATTTGATTTTGTGTTTATAACCCTGTAGTCACCTGACCAGAAGTCTTGTTCCTCCTGCCACCGAACTTCACTAAGTCCCACTATATCTAACTTCAACCTATCCATTTCCCTTTTTAAATTTTCTAACCTACCTGCCCGATTAAGGGATCTGACATTCCACGCTCCGATCCGTAGAACGCCAGTTTTCTTTCTCCTGATAACGACATCCTCTTTAGTAGTCCCCGCCCGGAGTTCCGAATGGGGGACTATTTTACCTCCGGAATATTTTAGCCAAGTGGACGCCATCATCATGTAATCATACAGTAAAGCTGCATGCCCTCGGGAAAAATTACGGCTGTAGTTTCCCCTTCGCAGATTAGCCTCAGTATTTCTTCATTAAACCAACTGTTCTTCACTGTCTTTTTCGTATCAAGTATTTTTCTCTGGCTGCTTTTATTTTCCTCTGACATTTCGCTTATGACTTAATCCACACTTCTCCATGAGATCTGCCCACAGAGGTATCTCTTTTCTGGAAATGTATATAATTAGTGTATTTTAGACACATGTTTCAAGAATTTCGCACAGTTTGCATTATTCTTTAGTATTTCAGAATTGAACAACTTTCAACCTTGAATAGAATACTTGTATTTCTGTAATCATGAATTACCATTAACATTTTCATAATGGTTGTAAAGAATCCGCTTCGATTTCAAATAGAAACCGGCTGTTGACCTAGGTGTCGACACGGATAAGTATGCCGTTTCGGAACACACTTAAGCTACAAACTGACTAAATAGGCATGTACCAACATTAATACACAACGCACAAAGGGCTAAAATGCTCACATTTAACGTAAAATAAACGGTACGTATGTGCCATGTCAATAGCTGCACTTAGCTCAAACGTCAGAAGCGTGCTTCCTCACTCCAGCCAACGTTCGGTGGGCCGCGGGCTCTGAGGTAAACTGATGTGGCCCCGGCAGCTAGACTGTGATAATGTCAGAAAGAAACGCGCATGCGCAAATTGAGAAATCGTCTTCATCCATGTGATTGGCATAAAATGTGTTACGAAAGTGATCTTTTGAGCGAGTCAGTGGCGCAGGGAGTTAATGTGTGTGTATGTACTCGTATAATGTCCTAGCTCGAGGGCAATTTAATAGAACTTGGACAGGCTGAAGCTATATATTTGGGATAGCAAATTCCACAAATGGTCAAATACCATGCTCGTAGGACAGACAAAATGGCATTAGCTACAAACAGGCTAAAAATATAGGAGATGAAGAACCCATTTTTCAATTACTTGGTGTCGGTGAGTGTATTTGATGATTACGCTTGGATAAGCGTGTAAGCCACTATATTAAATTTTAGGCGTTATTGAGAGGGAAAGGGTCAAATTAGTATGACAGGCTTAATGTAATTGCGTGAAAGGACGTGCAACGTCGCCATAATCGCCCTTAATATCTCCTGACTGACAGACGTCATTTTGAATAGTGCTATCGGATATGTAGCACAATAGTATGAAAAGAACATAAAGCTAAATTAGTTTATTAAAATCAGATTCTTGAGGTACTGAATCATGCAACTTAATCAAGTGAGGTCTGTAAACGCATATAGCGTTCAACAGACAAACTACCTTTATGTTGTAATAGCTGTTGACGTGAAAGGTCAAATAATGTAACAGGGTTAATATACATGCGCGAAAGGACGGACAACGTCGCTTTCATGGACCTTATTATCTACTGACCGACAGAGGTCAAAGTGATTAGTGCTATCAGATGTTACCAAAATGGTATGCAAAGTTATGTGTATATTGTGCAGAGACGTACGACGTCAATTCAACATTTTTTAAAAGGGCTATGGAACTGTTTATTAATTTTAGGCCAGACCTCAGACTTGGAATAATAAGACTAAAAATATCCGAGCCTCACCATATTCGACTTGGATAATTATAACTAAGTGGGAATGGCTATTTGGACCATATTAGAAATATTGGAGCTTGTAAGAAGTAAGAATACTGTGTACATGTACAAGAATCACTCATTATAAGGCGTTAAATTAAGAAAAAGCGTGTGTATTGTATTAGTGTGGCCACTTTTGTAAGGGCACCCGTCATAACTAAGATTAAGGTAATCTAGAGCGTCACTGAACGAATTGACCATCCGTGACACCAAGCGACCTAATGAATCTTTCGGCAAGCTCTATGTCGTATGATAGAATGTGAAGTACTGAGCAATTGGATAAAACGTTCGAAATTTTATTGTTTGCTTTTTTAACTGGACTTGGTCGTTAATGATTTAGTCTTTATCATACCATACATGTTTGAAAATCTCCATTTCATTTAATATGTCTAATTTCGTACCCTTAACTTCAGAATGAAGCAGCTCGGTACAGCTTGGGTGATTAGGCGCCTGAGCCATTTGTAGTAGATGTTCAGCGAAGGTGGAACCTCGCGTACCGTCACCACTTTTGGTGGGAATATGTTCCAGATATCTAGTAGCTGGCGTTCGACCAGTTTGCCCCTTATAATATATCGCACAATCACCGCAAGTAGTTTTGCAAACCCCAGACTGAGAAAGTTTATTACCAGCGAATTGTAAAGAGTGGATTAATGTCCTTTTCAAATTATTGTTAGTGGAGAAGGCTACTACAAATCCATTGGTTTTGAGTAAACGTCCTAATTTGTAACTTATTATACCGATGAAAGGAGCAGATATAAATGACACTGCTTCTTCATCGACTGCATCATGTAATGTGGAAGCCGTATTATTATTTTTATTCATTTTCTTACTATATATTCGTCTTACTAAGTCTGAATTAACCGTTATTTTTAGCGATAGTTTCCAGCGTAACTAATTCCGTTTCTAGCGCATCCGGGGAAGGGGGATAGCCATGCCACGATGTAGATTTGAATGAAATAAGGCCATTTCTTGGGATTGCGGATGTGCAGAGTCACCAGGAATAATATTAGCAGAATATGTATTTTTTCGATGTATATTACAAGCATTGTGGCTTTCCACTATAGTTTAGGTGATATCTAAATAATTTAAGGACCTCGTAGAGGACTCCATTTCAGACGTGAAATTGATGTTTTCATGAAATTCGTTAAATATTCTAAACTTGTGGTCTATTCGTTTTGAGTGCCATTAATGACAAAGATTGTATCGTAAACATATCTTGTATGAAATTTTATTTTACTCAAAATCAAAATCTAAGCATTACTGGAGAGAAAATCAGATTTTATACAGTGCAGTATAGTTTCATAAAGAATACGAGCTATTGGGTTTCAATGATAAAATGTATTTTCAACCCTTCGGATTACCTAAGGGAATCCCAGTAGCTGGTATTCTTTCTGAAATTTTTCCAGTTATGCAGAGATTTTGACTTTGAGTAAAATAAAATTTTATGCAACTATGTTGTTTAATACAATCCTTGTCATTAATGGCACTCAAAATTATATAGACCACATATTTTCAATATTTAACGTGTTTCATGAAAACATCAGTTTCACGTATGAAATTGACTCCTCTACGAGGTCCTTACACTATTTAGATCAAACGTTGACTGTAGTGGAGAGCCACATTGCGTTAATATGTATCAACAAAATACATATTCCGATAACATTATTCCTGGTGCCTCTCCATATCCGCAATCCCAAAAAATGGCCTTCTTTCATTCAAGTCTACATCGTGGCATGGGTATGTCCCCTTTCCCGGAGGCGCTAGAATGGGCATTAGTTGTGCTGGAAACCATCGCTTAAAATAGCGGTTACAATTCACATTAAGACGAATGCACAGTAAGAAAATAAACAAAAATAACAATACGGCCTCCACATTATGTGATACAGTAGATGACGCACCAATGGCAATTATATCTGTTCCTTCTATAGGTAAAATAAGTTACAAATTTGGACGTTCACTTAAAACTTATGGATTGAGAGTGGCCTTCTCCACTAATAATAATTTGAAAAAGAACCAAATCTACCCTTTATAATTCGCTGGTAGTAAACTTTCTCAGTCTAGGGTTTGCAAAAGTACTTGCCTTGACTGTCCGAAATATTATATTGGTCAAACAGGTCGAGCGCTAGCTACTAGATATAAGGATCATATTATCACAAGAAGTGGTAGCAGTACGCGAGGTTCCACCTTTGCTGAACGTCTCGTACAAATGGCTCACGCGCCTATTCCCCCGTCCAGTAGCGAGCTGCTTCATTCTGAATTTAAGGGTATGAAATTAGACATATTAGAAGAAATGGAGATTTTCAAACGTCTATGGTATGACAAATACTGCACCCTTCTCGATCAACTCCAATTAAAAAACAAAAACAAAAATTTTCGTAGGTATTATACCCATGCTCAGTGCTTCACATTCTACCAAACGACATAGAAGGTAGCCGATGCATTCATGCGGTCGCTTGGTATCACGGATGGTCAGTACGTGCAGTCGTTCTGTATTTTTCTTTATTCTTAGTTATGACGGCTGCCGTTAGAAATGTGTGCGCACTAATACAATACACATGCTTTTTTCTTTCATTAAAAGCCTTACATGAGTGATTCTTGTACATGTTCACAATATTCTCACTTCTTTCAAGCTCCAATATTACTAATATGGTCCAAATAGCCATTACCACTTAGTTATAATTATCCAAGTCGAATATGGCGATGCAAGGATGATTTTAGTCATATTCATTCCAAGTCCGAGCTCTGGCCTAAAATTAGGAAATAAATCCTTAACCCTTTCAAAGAAAAACGTTTAAGTGACACGGTACGTCTTTTCACGATATACACATAAATTTGCATTTGATTTTGGTAACACTTCATAGCACTGCTCACTCTCTGTGGGTCAGTAGATAAAAAGGGCGATGACAGCGACGTTCCTTTCACGCATGTATATTAAGTCCGGTACATTATTTGGCCTTTTACGTCAGTAGCTATTAGAACATAAGGTAATTTGTCTGTTGAACGCCATATGCGTTGAAAGACCTCACTTGATTAAACTTCATGGTTCAGTAGCTGAAGTACCTGATTTTATGAAACTAGTTTCGCTTTAGGTTCTTTTTACACCGTTTTGCTACATATCCAATAGCACTATTCAAAATTACCTCTGCCGGTCATTAGACATTAAGAGCGATGAAGGCGACGTTGTACGTCCTTTCTCGCATTAAGCCTGTTATACTAATTTGGCCCTTTTCTAGTCAATAACGCTTAGAATTTAAAATAGTAACTTTACACGCTTATTTATGCGTAGTCATCAAATTCCATCACTGACCCCATTTAATTGTAAAATGGGTTATTCATCCCACATATTTTTAGCGTGCTTCTAGCTGATGGTATTTTGTCTGTCCTGTGTGCATGCGTTTTGCCCATCCGTGAAATTTGCCATCCCACATATATAGCTTCAGCCTATCCACGTTCTATAGTTCTATAAAGTTGTTTTCGAGTTAGGAAATTATTCATACTCACGCATTAAATTGCTGCACCTTAGACCCGGTCATCGGATCACTTTCGTAACACATTTTATGCCAATCACATTGAAGAAGACGATTTAATATTTGCGCATGCGCGTTCCTTTCTGAAATTCTCACAGCCCAACTGCCGGCACCACCTCAGTTTTCCTGAGACCCTGTGGTCCACCGAATGTTGGCTGGGGTGAGGAAATACGCTTCAGACGTTTACGCTAAGTTCAGCTACTGACATGGTACACCCGTACTATTAATTTTACTTTTTATCCGAGTCTTTGGGCCCTATGGGCGTTCTGTATTAATGTTGAACCATGCCTCTTTAGGCAGTTTGTACTTTAAGTGTGTTCCGAAGAAGGCGTAGTTCTCTGCGCCGAAACCTAGGTCAACATCCAGTTTCTATTTCCAATCGAGGCAGATTCTTTATAATCATTAAGTTATTCACGAGTGCTGACGCACTGCAATGTTAAAAGTTCTCAACATTTTTATACCTCATTCTTACGTCAATCAGTTGGAAGCAGTTCTTTGTTTCCCGTAATTCTTCGCAACGATGGTCCTTGTGCGTATGCTTGTCTAATTTCCCTGATTCCCGTTTTTGAAACACCCACTCCTATTCATTGCAACTGCCCCCTATTATAGTGCAGCACGCATGTTATCAGTGAATTCCAAACACATGCAATTTCTTTTGCTAATTCAATACGGCAGGTGTTTTTACACTGATTAAAATACCTATAATTGTGTATCCATGATTTGCGATCAACAGTCCGCAGCTCGTGGTCGTGCGGTAGCGTTCTCGCTTCCCGCGCCCGGTTCCCCGGGTTCGATTCCCGACGGGATCAGGGACTTTCTCTGCCTCGTAATGACTGGATGTTGTGTGATATCCTTAGGTTAGTTAGGTTTAAGTAGTTCTAAGATCTAGGGGACTAATGACCGTAGATGTTAAGTCCCATAGTGCTCAGAGCCATTTGATTTTTGCGATCAACTTTTTTCTATGACATTGTTTCGTCAGTCATCTGAAGTACTTCCTCCGCTATCCAAAATGGCTTCACAGTTGTCATCCTTGTGCCTCATGTCTGTACTTACTCCCACTCTCAAGATTAAAAAGAGTCACTGCTCTTCAACTGAACTGAATTACTTGTATTTCTCTAATCACAATTTACTCTGAACGTTTTTGTAAGTCATTCCTTGTGAATCAGGTGAAGTAGTTCATCTGTTCCCAGTAAATTCGTCACAGTGACGTTCCCTCTACATATGTTTGTCTATAGCCTCTGATTCTCCATTTTGAAGACATCCACCGCTCTTCAACTTAACTGCCTTGAGTGGTATTTCTTATCGGGAAATGTGTATAACTCGTGATATTTCCCGTGGGTTTCAGTACTTTATATACTTACACATTGAATAACATATCTTTTTTGGTAGTAATCAGTAACTACCCAAAAGATTTTGAACTTTATTCTTTCGTAAGTCAGATGAACTAATTGTTGTGTAACCCAAAAATTACTTTTAAGTTACCTCCATTATAGAGATGTTTGTGTAACTTCTCTCATTTTCCCCAGTTGAACCCATTGGCCCTGTTCAACTGATCTCTGTCGTGTCGTTGTGTATGGAAGCAACCTTTCACAATTTCAAACTCATGTCATGTTTTTTTTACTATTTCCGTAACCTATGTCTTTGCATACGTACGAACATCTTTAACTAGTGTATTGATGATATCGCATGAATATTTTTGTAATTCTTTCCATTGTCAGTCAGATGGAGTATATACACTAATACTCAAATATTTGACGGAGGTATATTGCTCGAATTTATTTTTCTTTAATTTCTATGATTTTCGATTTTTAAAGAAGACCCATCGGTTAACCTGAACTTCCTACTCTAGTATTTCTTATTGCGTGCCTATTTCCTATATAGTTACAAATTGATATCATCATTGCTTAGTATTTCAGTATCCCACTATTTGCCCATTCAAATGGATACCTTCATTACCGTAGTCATGAAATTTCCTGAACATTTTTGTAGTCATTGTTTCCTCGGTCATTTGAAGTATTTCTCATGAGACCATTTTTCATTGTCGTTTTTTTATTTGCTTCCGCTTTTAAAGGACCACTCCTGTTCATAGTAGTGCCTACTGTGGTACGTCTTATCGCAATATCCATTGACTCAAAGAATTTCGAAGCTGTCATCATCTGATAACTGTGATTCTCTTGTTTAGAGTCATCCATTGCTCTTTAACTGAACTGTTTGCTGTGGTATTACTTCTTGCACTACAGATATAATCAATAAATTTTAACCACATGTCGTTCTTCCCAGTATTTTAGTATGATAAATCTTTGCACATCGGTGAAAATATCTTTATTTGATTATTCGTGAACTGCTCTGAACATGTCGTAGTTCACTCTTACGTGTCACTTGAAGTAAATCTCCTGTTTCGCAAAAAGTCTTTGCAGTTATCTTCCTTCTAGAAATGCGTGTCTAACTTCTGTCACTGTCGCTTTAAGGGACATTCACATCTTATCAACCGAACTGCCTTCAGTGGAATATGTTATCTCAATATTTATACAATCAGAATATTGCATACACTATTCATAATCCGTTATCATGTCAGTATACCTTTATACCTTTATTACTGTATTCAAGAATACCATTGAACATTGTTCTACTTCAAACATTTGAAGTAGATGTTTGTTTCCCGTAATTCTTTGCAAAAATGGCCACATTCGTATCCTTGTCTAATTACCGTAATTCCCGTTTTTGAAATATCCACTCCTGTTCATTGCAATAGCCTCCTGTTGTACTACTTATCGCAGTACGCATGTAATCTGTAAATTCCAAATACATGTAATTATTCCCCGGTATTCCAGCATAGCATTTGTTTTCACACTGATTAAAAATACCTATATCCATAATTTGCGCCAAATACTTTTGTACGCTATTATTTATCTGAAGTACTTCCTCCGCTATCCAGTGTAGCTTCACTGTTGTCATCCTTCTACCTCTGTGTTTGTACTTTCTCCGATTCGTAAGTTTAAAGAGAGTCAGTGCTCCCCAACTGAACTACTTGCTGTGCTATTTCGTTTGCAATATCTCTAGCCTGAGAGATTTCTAACAGATGCGATACTGCTTAGCATTACAGTTTTTGCACGTCGATTAAAATTGCTCTGATTGTGTATTAATGAAGCAACCTGAATATTTTTCTAGCACATTTTTTCGTTAAATGGTTGTAGCATTTCTTCTGTTTCCCACAAAATGTTCGCAATTGACTTCCTTGTACGTATGTCTTTCTAAACTCTCTGAATCGCAACTTAAAGACATCGACTGCTCTTCAATTGAAGTGCTTGTTGTGGTATTTCTCATCGCAGTACGTACGTAATCAGCGAATTATAAACACATGCGATGTTTCCCCATTATGTTAGTGTGTCAGCTGTTTTCACATCGATTGAAAAACCTTTATTTCTGTGTTCAGGAAAATGCCCTGCACATTTTTGTACTACAGTCTCTCGTTATTGAGTTGAAGACCTTCTACTCTTACCCAGAAATCTTTCGGAGCAGACTTCCCTGTACGTATCTTTATCTAACATCTGTCACTAGCGCCTTTAAATGTATCCACTCCTGTTCAACTAGCATGGCTACGCAGTATGTACAGCCCAGACAGTTTGAAACAGTTGTGATTATTCCTTAGTATTTCTGAATCACACGATTGGCCACATTGGTTAATTATTTGTATTTCTCTAATCATGATGTCCTCTGAAAATTATTATAGGTCATTCCTTCGTCAATCAGGTGAAGTGGTTCATGTATTTCCACTAAATTCGTCGCAGTGATTTTACCTCTACGTATCTTTGTCTAACGTCTCTGACTATCCATTTTGAAGACATACACCACTGTTCAACTGAACTGCCTTCAATGGTATTTCTTATCGGAAAATTTGTATAAGGTTTCGCAAAAATTCCATTTAAGTTCCCTTCATTCTACAGATGTTTGTGTAACTTCTCTCATTTTTCCCATTTGATCACATTATCGGTGTTCAACGGACCTCTCTCCTTTGGTTTTGTTATGGAAACAGCCGTTCACAATTTCAAACTCATGACACGATTCTTAACTATTTCGGTAACCTATGTCTTTGCACATGTACGAACATCACACTGGTATATTCCTCGAATGCATTTCTCTTTAATTTCTATGATTTTCCCTTTTCAAGAATGCACTTCAGTTAAAGTGAACTACCTACTCTAGTATTTGTATTGCGTGCCTATTTCCTCATAGAGTTACAAATTTATGTGATCATTGCTTAGGATTTCAGTATCCCACTCCTTTGCACATTCAAAAGAATACCTTTATTTCTGTAGTCATAAACTTTCCTGAACTCTTTCGTAGATCATTCTTCTTTCAGCCATTTGATGTATTTCTCATTAGATCAAATTTTTATTCTTGCCTCCTTTAATGGACCACTGCTCTTCATGTAGTTGTATGTCTTATCACAGTATCCATAGACTCAAAGAATTACGAAGCTGTCATCATTCCTACTATTTCAGGATACTGAACATGTTTCTTCTTTCTTTCTTCGTCAATCACTGGAGTATTTCTTATGTTTTTTTAAACATTCCGCAGTTGTCGTCCTTGGACGTAGGCTTCTATGATTACTATGATTCTCCCGTTTAAACTCTTCCACTGCTCTCCAACTGAACTGTTTCCTGTGGTATTACTTCTTATACTACAGATATAATCAATGAATTTTTAACACAGGCCGTTCTTCCTAGTATATTACTATGCCAGTTCTTTGCACATAGATGAAAATATCTTTATTTGATTGTTCATGAACTGCTCTGAACATTTCGTACTTCACTCTTAGGTGTCATATGAAGTACTTCCCGTGTTCTGCAAAAGGTCTTGGCAGTTATCTTCTTTCTAGAAATGTTTGTCTAACTTTTGTCACTTTCGCTTTAGGAGACATCCACTCCTCATCAACTGAACTGCCTGCTGTGGAATTCGTTCTCTCAGTATTTATACAACCGGCAAATTAAATACACTATTCATAATCCCTCATTATATCAATATGTCTTGGCTTCTAGCACTAATGAAAATACGTCTATCACTGTATTCACGAATTCCCATGAACGTTGTTCTATTTCAGTCATTCGCGGATGAGCGTCAGTCTTTCTTCATTAAACCAACTGTTGTTTCCTGTCTTTCCCTAATTCGAATTTTTCTCTAGCTGGTAATATTTTCCTCTGACTTATCCCTTATAAAGACGTCCACTCCTCTTCATGAGAACCTCCCACTGTGGTATTTCCTTTCGCAGAACGTATATAATCTGTGTATTTCAATCATATGTTTCAAGAATTTCGCACAGATTGGATTATTCCGTAGCATTTCAAAATTGATCGTCTTTCAGCGTCGTGTAAAATACTTTAATTTATGTATTCATGAATTCCCATGAATATTTTTACAGTTGTTATAAAGAATCCGCCTCGACTGCAAATAGAAACCGGATATAGACCAAGGTTACCGCGCGGATATGCACTCCATCTTCTGAACACACTAAAACTACAACTATGGTCCAACATTGATACAGAATGCCCAAAGGTGCAAAATACTCGCATAAAATGTAAAATAAAGGGTACGTGTGTTCCATGTCAATAGCTGTACTTAGCTCAAACGTCAAATGCCTGCTTCCTCACCCCATCCAATGTTCTGTTGGCCGTGGGCTATCAGTGAAACTGAGCTGGCGCCGGCAGGTAGGCTGTGAGAGTGTCAGAAAGGAACGCTCTTGCGCAAATTGAGAAATCGTCTTCTTACATGTGAGTGTCATAAAGTGTGTTACGAATGTGATCCGATGAGTGGCTCAAAGGCGCAGCAAGTTAATGCGTATGTATTTGTAATGTCCTAGGGCGATGACAATTTTATATAACTATAGAACATGGATATGCTGAAACTATATATGCGGGATAGCAAATTCCACGGATGGTCAAAACGCATCCACGCAGGACAGACAAAATACCAGCAGCTAGAAGCAGGTTATAAATATGTGGGATGAAAACACATTTTTCAGTTACTTGGGGTCTGTGATTGTGTTTGATGGTTACGCTTGGATAAGCGTGTAAAGTTAATATATTAAATACGAGGCTCTATTGACCACAAAATAGTCAGATTAGTATGACAGACTTAATGTAATTGCATGAAAGGACGTGCAACGTTGACTTCATCGCCCTTAATATCTAATCACCGACAGAGGTCATTTTGAATAGTGCTATCGGATATGTAGCAAAATACTGTAGAAAGTACCAAAGCTAAACTAGTTTCTTAAAGTCAAGTACTTGAAGTACTGAACCATGAAGCTTAATCAAGTGAGGTCTGTGAACGCATTAGCGTTCAACAGACAAACTCGCTTTGAGTTCTAATAGCTGTTGACGTGGAAGGTCAAATAATGTAACGGGTTTAATATACATGCGTGAAAGGACGTACAACGGCGATTTCATCTGCCTTATTATACACTGACCGACAGACTTCAAAATGATATGTGGTTTAAGGTGTTACCAAAATGGTATGCAATTTTGTGTGCGTACGTGGAGATACGTAGTGTCACTTAAACGTTTTTTTTAATGGTTATGGATTTATTTCCTAATTTTAACCCAGAGTTGGGACTAGGAACGAATATGACTAAAAAATCCTTGCATCACCATATTCGACTTGGATAGTTATAACAAAGTGGGAATGACTATTTGGACCATATTAGAAATATTCGTGCTTGAAAGAAGTGAGAGTACTGTGAACATGTATAAGTGTCATTCATTATAAGGCGTTAAATGAAAGAAAAAAAAAAACATGTGTATTGTAATAGTGTGCCCACGTTTGTAAGGGCACCCGTCATAACTAAAATTAAGGGAACCTAGAGCGTGACTGAACGAATTGACCATCCTGGACACCAAGCAACCGCATGAATCCATAAGCTTTCTTCTATGTCTTATGGTAAAATGTGAAGCACTGAGTAAGGGGATAAAAACTTCCAATTGTTTTTGTTTTTTTCTTTTTAACTAGAGTTGGTCGTTAAGGATGCAGTCTTTGTCATACCATAGATGTTTAAAAATCTCCATTTCTTCTAGTATGTCTAATTTCATACTCCTAACTTCAGAATGCAGCAACTCGGTACTGGCCGGGGGATCAGCCGCGTGAGCTATTTGTACGAGATGTTCAGAGAAGGTGGAACCTCGCGTACCGGTACCACTTCTGGTGATAATACGTTCCTTATATCTAGTAGCTAGCACTCGACCTGTTTGACCGATATAATATTTCGTACAGTCACTGCAAGTAATTTTGCAAACTCCAGAATGAGAACGTTCATCACTAGCGACTTGTAAAGAGTGGATTAGGTTCTATTTCAAATTATTGTTAGTAGAGAAGGCTACTCTATATCCAAAGGTTTTAAGTAAACGTCCTATTTTGTAACTTATTTTAGCTACGAAAGGAACAGATATAATTGCCATTGGTTTGTCATCTGCATCATCTGAGGTGGAAGCCGTATTATTATTTTTATTTATTTTCTTACTGTACATTCGTGTTACTAAGTGTGAATTGTAACCGTTATTTTTAGCGATAGTTTCCAGCGTACCTACTTCCGTTTCTTGCGCCTCCAGGGAATGGGGGATAGCCATGGCAAGATGTAGACTTGAATGAAAGAAGACCATTTTTTGGGCTGGTGGAAGTCCGGAGACACCAGGATTAATGGTATCAGAATATGCATTTATACTATACATATTAAAAAGCAATGTGGCTGTCCACTACAGACAAGGTGAGATATAAATAAGTTAAGGACCTGGTAGAGGAGTCAATTTCATACGTGAAATTGATGCTTTCATGAAACTCGTTAAATATTGAAAATATGTGACTATATCATTTTGAGTGCCATTAATGACAAAGATTATATCGTAAACGTATCTAACATAAAATTTTATCCACTGCCTGGTATACTTCCTGAAAGTTTTCTGAACTCTATAGAATCTGATTTTTTCTCCAGTATTGCATAGATTTTGATTTTGAGTAAAATAAAATTTTATGCAAGATGTTTTCACGATATAATCTTTGTCATTAATGGCACTCAATATGAAATAGACCACATATTTTCACTATTTAACGAGTTTCACGAAAATATCAATTTCATGTATGAAATAGGGTCCTCTACGATGTCATTAAATTATTTAGATCTCACCTTCAATATAGTGGAAAGCCACATTCCTTTTAATACACATCGAAAAAATCATATTCTGCTAACATAATTTCTGGTGACTCTGCACAGCCGCAAGACCAAAAAATGGCCTTACTTCATTCAAGTCTACACCGTGGCATGGCTATCCCCCTTCCCCGGAGGCGCTAGAAACGGAATTAGTTAAATCTGGAAACTATCGCTAAAAATAACGGTTACAATACACACTTAGTAAGACGAATGTACAGTAAGAAAATAAATAAAAATAATAATACGGCTTCCGCATTACGCGATGCAGTAGATGACGAACCAATGACAGTTATATCTGTTCCTTACATAGGTAAAATAAGTTGCAAATTAGGACGTTTACTTAAAACCTATGGATTTGGAGTAGCCTTCTCCACTGATAATAGTTTGAAAATTCGCTGGTGATAAACTTTCTGGGGTTTACAAAAGTACTTGCGGTGACCGTCCGAAATATTATATCGGTTAAACAGGTCGACCGCTAGCTACTAGATATAAGGACACATTCCCACTACTAGTGGTGACGGTGCGCGGGGTTCCACCTTCGCTGAACATCTCCTACAAATGGCTCACACGCCTATTCCCTCGGCCAGTACCGAGCTGGTTCATTCTGTAGTTAATGGTATGAAATTACACATATTAGAAGAAATGGAGATTTTTAAACATATATGTGGTATGACAAAGACTGCATCCTTAACGACCAACTTCAGTTAATACGACATAGAAGATAGCCGATGCATTCTTTCGGTGGCTCCTCATCACGGATGGTCCATTCGTTCAGTCATGCTCTATTTTCCCTTTATCTCAGTTATGACGGGTGCCCTTTCAAACGTGGGCACACTAATACAATACACATGTTTTTATCTTTCATTTAACACCCTATAATGAGTTATACATGTTCACAGTTTTCTCACTTCTTACAAGCTCCAATATTTCTAATATGGTCTAAATAGCCATTCCCATTTAGTTGTAACTATCCAAGTCGAATGGGGTGATGCAAGGATGTTTTTAGTCATATTCATTCCAAGTCAGACCTCTGGGCTAAAATTAGGAAATAAATCCTTAACCATTTTTAAAAAAAACCTTCAAGTGACGTCGTACGTCTCTTTTCGATATATACATAACTTTGCATACCATTTTGGGAACAACTGATAGCAGTAATCACTTTGAACTCTGTCGGTGAATAGATAATAAGGGCCATGAAAGCGACGTCGTACGTCCTTTCACGCATGTACATTAAGCCCGTTACATTGTTTTACCTAACACGTCAACAGCTATTAGAACTTAAAGTTAGTTTTTCTGGTGAACGCTATATGCTTCACATACCTCACTTAAATAAGCGTCATCGTTCAGTACCTCAAGTACCTGATTTTAAGAAACTAGTTTAGCTTTTGGTTCTTTTTACACTATTTTGCTACATATTCGATAGCACTATTCAAAATGACCTATGTCGCTCATTAGATATTAAGGGCGATTAAGGCGACGTTGCACGTGCTTTAACACAACTTCATTAAGCCCGTCATACTAATTTGACCCTTTTGTGGTCAACAACGCTTAGAATTTATTATCTTTACACGATTATCAAAGCGTAGTCATCAAATACAATCACCGATCCAAAGTAATTGAAAAATGGGTTATTTCTCCCCCATATTTTTAGCTTGCTTTTAGCTGATGGTATTTTGTCTGTCCTGCGTGCATGCGTTTTCACCATCCGTGGAATTTGCTATCCCACATATGTAGTTTCAGCCTATACTCGTTCTTTCAGTCAATGCACGTTCTCTAGTTCTATATATATGTCCTCGAGCCAGGACATTACACATGCACACGTATTATCCTCCTGCGCCTTTAACTCGGTCGTCGGATCACTTTCGTAACACATTTTATGCCAGTCACATGGATGAAGACGATTTCTCAATATGCGCAAGCGCGTTCCTTTCTGACATTCTCACATCCATGTTGCCGAAAACACCTCAGTTTACCTGAGAGCCCGCGTCCCACCGAACGTTGGGTGTGTGACGAATCACGTTTCTGAAGTTTGAGCTAAGCACAGCTAGACATGGTACACACGTGCCGTTTGTTTACGTTTTTTCGAGTGTTTGGCCTCTAAGTTCCCAACATTTTTATAGCCCATTCTTTGGTCAATCAGTCTAAGTAGTTCTTTGTTTACCGTAATAATTCGCAATGATGTTCCTTGTACGTATGCTTGTCAAATTTCCCTTATTCCCATTGTAGAAATATCCACTCCGGTTCATTGCAATTGCCTCCTCTTATATACTTATCGCTGTACGCATGTAATCAGTGAAACACAAACTCATGCAATTTTTCTCCGTTATTTTAGTATGGCAGGTGTTTTCACACTGATTCGGCATCCGTGATATGCGCACAACATTTTTATACACCATCTTTCGTCAGCTATTTGAAGTACTTCCTCCACTATCCAAAATATCTTCACAGTTGTCTTCCTTGTACCTCTATGTTTGTACTCTTACCGACAACGAAGTTTAAACAGAGTTAGTGCTCTTCAGTTGAACTGACTAATGTGCTCTGTCATATTGCAATATCTATAGCCTGAGAGATTTCAAACAGATGCGGTACTGCTTAGCATTACACTTTTCTCACTTTGATTAAAATACCTTTGATTCAGTATTCATGAAGCAACCTGAATGTTTTTGTAGCGCATTTTTTCGTTAAATGGTTGAGGCATTTCCTCTGTTTCCCAGAAAGTGTGCGCATTTGACTATCTTGTACGTATGTCTTTCCAACTTCTCTGATTCCCAACTTAAAGACATCGACTGCTCTTCAATTGAACTGCTTGCTGTGGTATTTCTTATCGCAGTACGTATGTAATCAGCAAATTATAAACAAATGCGATTTTTCATCTTTATGATAGTGTGCCAGCTCTTTGCACACCGATTAAAGGGCCCTTACATCCGTGTTCAGGAAATGCCTGTACATTTTCGCACTTTTTCGTCAGTCAAGTGAAGTACTTCTTCTGTTTCCCAGAAATCGGGCGGAGTGGTCTTCCCTGTACGTATATTAGTCTAACATCTGTTATTGGCGCTTTTAAATGCATCCACTCCTGTTCAACTGGCATGGTTGCACAGTATCTACAGCCCAGACAATTTGAGTTATTTGTTATTATTCCTTAGTATTTCTGAATCACACGACGGGCCACATTGGTTAATTACTTGTATTTCTCTAATGATGATTTCCTCTGAACATTATTTCAGCTCATTCCTACGTTAATCAGGTAAGTAGTTCATCTGTTACCAGTACATTCGTCGCAGTGATTTTCGCTCTACGTATCTTTGTGTAACGCCTCTGATTCTTCATTTTGCAGACATCCACCACTGTTCAACTGAACTGCCTTCAATGGTCTTTCTTATCGGAAAATGTGTATAAGCAATGAATTTCAAAGACGTGATATATTCCCTGTGTTTCAGTACTTTACGTACTTACACATTGAAAAACATATCTTTATGGCAGTAATCAGTAACTACCCTAAAGATTTTGAACTTTATTCTTTCGTAAGTCAGATGAAGTATTTGTTGTGTTACCCAACAACTCCTTTTAAGTTGCCTCCATATTAGAGATGTTCATGTAACGTCTGTCATTTTCCTCATTTGAACACCTTGGCCCTGTTCAACTGAACACTGTCCTGTCGTTGTGTATGGAAGCAACCTTTCACAATTTCAAACTTATGTCATGTTTTTTGACTAATTCGGTAACCTATGTTTTTGCATATGTACGAACGTCTTTAACTTGTGTATTGATGATTCGCATGAATATTTTTGAAATTCCTTCCATCGTCAGTCAGTCGGAGTAATTACTCTAGTACCCACAAATTTGGCGCTGGTATATTCCTAGAATGCATTTTTCTGTGATTTCTATGATTTTCCCTTTTCAAGAATGCGCTTGAGTTAAACTGAACTACCAACTCTAGTATATTTTATTGCATGCCTATTTCCTGTTAGAGTTAAAAATTGATGTCATCATTGCTTAGGATTTCTATATCCCACATCTTTGCACATTCAGAAGAATGTCTTCATTTCCGTAGTAATGAACTTTCCTCAACCCTTTTCTAGATCATTCTTCCTTCAGCCGTTTGAAGTATTTCTCATGAGACCAAATTTTTATTGCTTGCCTCCTTTGATGGACCGCTGCTCTTCATACTGCTGTACGTCTTATCTCAGTATCCATTTTGTTGTCGTGGTCTTCAGTCCTGAGACTGGTTTGATGCAGCTCTCCATGCTGCTCTATCCTGTGCAAGCTTCTTCATCTCCCAGTACTTGCTGCAACCTCCATCCTTCTGAATCTGTTTAGTGTATTCATCTCTTGGTCTCCCACTACGACTTTTACCCTCCACACTCTCCTCCAATTCTAAATTGGCGATCCCTTGATGCCTCAGAACATGTCCTACCAACCGATCCCTTCTTCTAGTCAAGTTGTGCCACAAACTTCTCTTCTCCCCAAACCTATTCAATACCTCCTCATTAGTTATGTGATCTACCTATCTAATCTTCAGCATTCTTCTGTAGCACCACATTTCGAAAGCTTTTTTACTCTTCTTGTCCAAACTATTTATCGTCCACGTTTCACTTCCATACATGGCTACACTCCATACAAATACTTTCAGAAACGACTTCCTGACACTTAAATCAATAATCGATGTTAACAAATTTCTCGTTTTCAGAAACGCTTTCCTTGCCATTGCCAGTCTACATTTTATCTCCTCACTACTTCGACCATGATCAGTTATTTTGCTCCCCAAATAGCAAAACTCCTTTACTACTTTAAGTGTCTCATTTCCTAACCTAATTCCCTCAGCATTCGTTTTGCTTTTGTTGATGTTCATCTTATATACTCCTTTCAGGACACTGTCCATTCCATTCAACTGCTCTTCCAAGTCCTTTGCTGCCTCTGACAGAATAACAATGTCATCGACGAACGTTAAAGTTTTTATTTCTTCTCCATGGATTTTAATACCTACTCAATTTTTCTTTTGTTTCCTTCACTGCTTGCTCAATATACAGATTGTATAACATGGCGGAGAAGCTACAACCCAGTCTCACTCCCTTTCCAACCACTGCTACCCTTTCATGTCCCTTGGCTCTTGTAACCGCCATGTGGTTTCTGTACAAATTGTAAATAGCATTTCGCTCCCTGTATTTTACCCCTGCTACCTTTAGAATTTGAAAGAGAGTATTCCAGTCAACATTGTCAAAATCTTTCTCTAAGTCTACAAATGCTGGAAACGTAGGTTTGCCTTTCCTTAATCTTTCTTCTAAGATAAGTCGTAAAGTCAGTATTGCCTCACGTGTTCCAACATTTCTTCGGAATCCAAACTGATCTTCTCGGAGGTCGGCTTCTACCAGTTTTTCTGTTGGTGTGTAAAGAATTCGCGTTAGTATTTTGCAGCTGTGACTTTTTAAACTGATAGTTCGGTAACTTTCACATCTGTCAACACCTGCTTTCTTTGGGATTGGAGTTATTATATTCATCTTGAAGCCTGAGTGTATTTCGCCTGTCTCATACATCTTGCTCACCAGATGGTAGAGTTTTGTCAGGACTGGCTCTCCCAAGGCTGTCAGTAGTTCTAATGGAATGTTGTCTACTCCCGGGGCCTTGTTTCGACTCAGGTCTTTCAGTGCTCTGTCAAACTCTTCACACAGTATCGTATCTCCCATTTCATCTTCATCTACATCCTCTTCCATTTCCATAATATTGTCCTCAAGTATATTGCCCTTGTATAGGCCCTCTATATACTCGTTCCACCTTTCTGCTATCCCTTCTTTGCTTAGAACTGCGTTTCCATCTGAGCTCTTGATATTCATACAAGTGGTTCTCTTTTCTCAAAGGTCTCTTTAATTTTCTTGTACGCAGTATCTATCTTACCCCTAGTGATATACGCCTTTACATCCTTACATTTGTCCTCTAGCCATCCCTTCTTAGCCATTTTGCACTTCCTGTCGATCTCATTTTTGAGACGTTTGTATTCTTTTTTGCCTGCTTCATTTACTGCATTTTTATATTTGCTCCTTTCGTCAGTTAAATTCAATGTTTCTTCTGTTACCCAAGGATTTCTACTAGCCCTCATCGTTTTACCTACTTGATTCCCTGCTGCATTCGCTATTTCATATCTCAAAGCTAACCATTCTTCTTCTACTGTATTTCTTTCCCCCATTCTTGTCAGTCGTTCCCTAACGCTCTCCCTGAAACTCTCTGCAACCTCTGGTTTAGTCAGTTTATCCAGGTCCCATCTCCTTATATTCCCACCTTTTTGCAATTTCTTCGGTTTTAATCTACAGTCAGAGTCGACGTCTGCCCCTGGAAATGTCTTACAATTTAAAACCTGGTTGCTAAATCTCTGTCTTACCATTATATAATCTATCTGAAACCTGTTAGTCTCTCCAGGATTCTTCCATGTATACAGCCTTCTTTCATGATTCTTGAACCAAGTGTTACCTACGATTAGGTTATGCTCTGTGCAGAATTCTACCAAACGGCTCCCTCTTTCATTTCTTACTCCCAATCCATATTCACCTACTATGTTTCCTTCTCTCCCTTTTCCTACTCTCGAATTCCAGTCACCCATGATTATTAAATTTTCGTCTCCCTTCACTACCTGAATAATTTCTTCTATCTCATCGTACATTTCATCAATCTCTTCGTCATCTGCAGAGTTAGTTGGCATATAAACTTGTACTACTGTAGTAGGCATGGGCTGCTTGTCTATCTTGGCCACAATAATGAGTTCAATATGCTGTTTGTAGTAGCTTACCCGCACTACTATTTTTTATTCATTATTAAACCTACTCCTGCATTACACCTATTTGATTTTGTCTTTATAACCCTCTATTCACCTGACCAGAAGTCTTGTTCCTCCTGCCACCGAACTTCACTAATTCCCACTATATCTAACTTTAACCTATCCATATCCCTTTATAAATTTTCTAACCTACCTGCCCGATTAAGGGATCTGACATTCCACGTTCCAATCCGTAGAACGCCATTTTTATACCTCCTGATAACGACGTCCTCTTTGAGTAGTCACCGCCTGGAGATCCGAATGGGGGACTATTTTACATCCGGAATATTTTACTCAAGAGGACGCCATCATCATTTAACCCAGAAAAGCTGAATGCCCACGGGAAAAATTACGGCTGTAGCTTCCCTTGCTTTCAGCCGTTCGCAGTACCAGCACAGCAATGCCGTTCTGGTTAGTGTTACAAGGCCAGATCAGTCAATCATCGAGACTGTTGCCCCTGCAACTACTGAAAAGGCTGCTGCCCCTCCTCAGGAACAACACATTTGTCTGGCCTCTCAACAGATACCCCTCCGTTGTGGTTGCACCTACGGTACGGCCATCTGTATCGCTGAGGCACGCAAGCCTTCCCACCGACGGCAAGGTCCTGGGTTCAGGGGGGCGGGGGGGGGGGGGGGGGCAGTATCCATAGACTCACAGAATTGCGAAGTTGTCATCATTTCGCACTAAATCAGGATACTGAACATATTTGTACTTTATTTCTTCGTCAGTCGCTGGAGTATTTCTTACGTTTTCCATGTACGTTAGTTTCTCTGATTACTGTGATTCTTTCATTTAAAGTCATCCATTGCTCTCGAACCGAACTGATTGCTGTGGTATTACTACTTGTACTACAGATATAATCAATTAATTGTAAACACATTTCATTCTTCCCAGTATTTTAGTATGCCAATTCTTTGCAATCGATGAAAATATCTTATTTTGATTGTTCATGAACTGTTCTGAACATTTCGTACTTCACTCTTACGTGTCACATCAAGTACTTTTCGTGTTCCGCAAAAAGTTTTGACAGTTATCTTCTTTCTAGAAATGTTTGTCTAACTTTTGTCACTGTCGCCTTAGGAGACATCCACTCGCCATCAACTGAACTGCCTGCTGTGGAATTTGTTCTCTCAGTATTATTGCAATCAACAAATGATGTATACCTTTCGTAGTCCCTCATTATATCAGTATGTGTTGGCTTGTAACATTAATTAAAATACGTGTATTACTGTATTCACGAATACCCATGAACGTTGTTCTGCTTCAGTCACTCACTAATGAACCTCAGTATTTCTTCATTAAACCAACTTTTCGTCACTGTCTTTTTCGCAGTTAGTATTTTTCTCTGGCTGCTTATATTTTCCTCTGACTCATCCCTTTTATAGACATCCACTCGTCTTGATGAGTATTGGCCGCAGTGGTATTTCTTTTCGGAGAATGTATATAATCAGTGTATTTCAAACACGTATTTCAAAAATTTCGCACAGATTATTTTATGCCTTAGCATATCACTCTTGAGTAAATTACTTGTAATCCTTTAGTTATGAATTCCCATCAACATTGAGTAAATTAGTGTTAATCCTTTATTCATGAATTCCCATAAACGTTTTTATAACTCATTCTTTTGTCAATCAGTTGAGGTAGTTGTTTCCCGAAATTCTTCACAATGATGTTCCTTATACGTATGCTTGTCGAATTTCCCTGATTTCCGATTCTGAAATACCCACTCCTATTCATTGCAACTGCCCCTTGTAGAGGTTATCGCAGTACGCATATTATCAGTGATTTCGAAACACATGCAATTTTTTCCAGTATTTCAGTATGGCAGGTGTCTTAACAGTGATTACAATACCTGTAACTCTGTATCCATGATTTGCGCTCAGCATCATTGTACGCCATTCCTTCATTAGTTATTTCTTTCTCCACTATCTAATATGGCTTCAGAGTTGTCATCCCTGTACCTCTGTGTTTGTACTTTCTCCGACTCCCAAGTTTAAAGAGAGTCAGTGCTCTTCAACGGAACTGCCTGCTGAGCTATTTCTTATTGCAATATCTATAGCCCGAGAGATTACAAACAGATGCAATACTACTTAGGATTTCAGTTTTTGCACATTGATTAAAATAGCTCTGATAGTATATTAATGAAGCAACCAGAATGGTTTTGTAGCGCATTTTTTCGTTAAATGGTTGAAGTATTTCTTCTGTTTCCCACAAAGTGTTCGCGTTTGATTTCCTTTTTCGTGTGTCTTTCTAACTCCTCTGATTCCCAACTTAAAGACTTCGACTGCTCTTGAATCGGACTGCTTGTCTAACATCTAATATCTGTCACTAGCGCTTTTAAATGTGTCCTCTTATGTTCAACTAGCACGGCTACACAGTATGTACAGCCGATAAAATTTGAAATATTACTTTTTATTCATTAGTATTTCAGAATCTCACGACTGGCCACATTGGCTAATTACTTGTATTTCTCTAAAGATGATGTCCTCTGAACATTATTTTAGGTCATTCCTTCTTTAATCGGGTGAAGTAGTTCATCTGTTTCCAGTAAATTCGTCGCAGTGAATTTCTCTCTACGTATCTTTGTCTAACGTCTCTGACTCTCCATTTTGAAGACATCCACCACTGTTCAACTGAACTGCCTTCAATGGTATTTCTTATCGGAGAATGTGTGTAAGCAACGAATTTCAAAGACGTGATATATTTCCTGTGTTCCAGTACTTTACGTACTTACACATTGAATAATTTATCTGTATGGCAGTAATCAGTAACAACGCTAAACATTTTCTGCTTCATTATTTCGTCAGTCAAATGAAGTAATTGTTATGTTACCCAAAAATTCCTTATAAGTTACCTTCATCGTACAGATGTTTGTGTCACTTCTCTCATTTATCACATTTGAACACATTATCGCTGTTCAACTGACCACTCTTCTGTGGTTTTCTTATGGGAGCAGCCGTTCACAACTTCCAACTCATATCAGGACTCTTAACTATTTCGGTTACTTAAGTCTTTGCACATGTATGTACATCTTTAACTAGTGTATTGATGATATCGCTGAATATATTTGTAATTGTTTCCTTCGAGAGTCAGATTAATTAATTACTCTAGTACCTAAAAATTTGACGGTGGTATATTCCTGGATTACATTTTTCTTTAATTTCTATGATATCCCCTTTTGAAGAATGTTCTTCAGTTAAACTGAATTACTTACTCTAGTATTTTTTATTGCGTGCCTATTTCGTCATAAAGTCGCAGATTGATGTCATCATTCCTTAGGATAACACTATCCCACATCTTTGCACATTCAAAACAATAGCTCCATTTCGGTCATCATGAACTTTTCTGAACACTTTAGTATATCATTCTTCCTTCAGCTATTTGAAGTATTTCTCATGAGACCAAATATTTTTCCCTTGCCTCCTTTAATGGACCACTGCTCTTCCTACTGTTGTATGTCTTATCGCAGTATCCATAGACTCAGCGAATTACGATGCTGTCATCATTTCGTACTACATCAGGTTACTGAACATATTTCCACTTTATTTCTTCGTCATTCACTGGAGTATTTCTTATGTTTCTTAAACATTCCGCAGCTGACTTCCTTCGACGTAAGTTTCTATGATTACTGTGATTCTCCGATTTAAAATCATCCATTGCTATCCAACTGAACTGTTTGCTGTGCTATTGCTACTTGTACTACAGATATAATCAAAGATTTTTAAACACACGTCATTCTTCCCAGTATTTTGGTCTGCTAATTCTTTGCACATCGATGAAAATATATTTATTTGATTGTTCATGAACTGCTCTGAACATTAAGTACTTCACTCTTACGTGTCACATCAAGTACTTCTCCTGTTCCGCAAAAAGTCTTGGCAGTTACCTTCTTTCGACATTGAGTAAAATGCTGTGTTCATGAATTCCCATGACCATTTTTATAGCTCATTCTTTCGTCAATCAGATGAAGTAGTTCTTTGTTTCCCGTAATTCTTCTCAGTGATGTTCCTTGTACATATGCTTCTCTAATTTCCATGATACCCCTTTTTGAAATACCCACTTCTGTTCATTGCAACTGGCACCTGTTGCAGTGCTTATCGCAGTACGCAAGTAATCAGTGAATTCCAAACACATACAAATTTCGCGAGGTATTTCATTATTTCAGGTGATTTCACACTGATTAAAATACCTATAATTCTGTATCCATGATTTGCGCTCAATATTTTTGTCCGCCATTCATTCGTCAGTTATTTCAAGTACTTCCTCCGCTATCTAAAATGGCTACAGAGTTGTCATTCTTGTACCTCTGCGTTTGTAGTTTCTCTGACTCCCAAGTCTAAAGAAAGTCAGTGCTCCTCAACTGAACTAGTTGCTTATTGCAATATTTACAGCCTGAGAGATTTCAAACAGATGAGATACTTCTTAGCATTACAGTTTTTGCACATTGATTAAAATAGCTCTGATAGTATATTAATGAAGCAACCTGAATGGTTTTGTAGCGCATTTCTTCGTTAAACGGTTGAAGCATTTCTTCTGTTTCCCACAACGTGTTCGTGTTTGACTTCCTTTTACGTGTGTCTTTCTAACTTCTCTGATTCCCGACTTAAAGACATCGACTGCTCTTGAATTGAACTGCTTGCTGTGGTATTTCATATCGCACTACGTATATAATCAGCGAATTATAAACTCATGAGATTTTTCCCCGTTATGATAGTGCGTCAGCTCTTTGCACATGAATTAAAAAACCTTTATATCCGAAGACCTTCTTCCCTTATCTAGAAATCTTCCTCAGTGGTTTTCCCTGCACGTATCTTTGTCTAACATTTGTCACTAGCGCTTTTAAATGAATCCACTCCTGTTCAACTGGCGTGGCTACGCACTATATACAGATGACACAATTTGAAAAGAAAAAAAAGGGTTCAAATGGCTCTGAGCACTATCGGACTTAACATCTGAGGTTATCAGTTCCCTAGAACTTAGGACTACTTCAACCTAACTCACCTAAAGACATCTCACACATCCATGCCCGAGGCAGGTTTCGAACCTGCCACCGTAACGGTCTCGCGGTTCCAGACTGAAGCGCCTAGAACCGCATGGCCACTCCAGCCGGCACACAATTTGAAATATTTGTGATTATTCCTTAGTATTTCAGAATGACATGACTGGCCGCATTGGTTAATTACTTGTATTTCTCTAATGATGATGTCTTCTGAATATTTTTGTGGGTCATTCCTTCGTCAATCAGGTCAATTAGTTCGTCTGTTTCGAGTAAATTCGTCGCAGTGTTTTTCCCTCTACGCCTCTGATTCTCCATTTGCAGTAAATCCACCACTGTTCAACTGAACTGCCTTCAATGGTTCTTCTTATAGGAAAATGTGTATATGCTATGAATTTCAAAGACGTGATATTTTGCCTATGTTTCAGTACTTTATGTACTTACACATTGAATAACATATCATTATGGCAGTGATCTGTAATTACGCTAAACAATTTCTACTTGATTATTTCGTCAGTCAGTTTAAGTATTTGTTCTGTTACCCAAAAATTCCGTGTAAGTTATTTTCATTGTACAGATGTTTGTGTAACTTCTCTCATTTTTCCCATTTGAACACATTATAGCTGTTTAACTAACCTCTCTCCTGTGGTTTTCTTATAGGAGCAGCCTTTACATTTTCAAGCTCATGTCATGACTCTTAACTATTCCGGTAACCTATGTCTTTGCACATGTACGCACATCTGTAACTAGTGAATTGATGATATTGCTTGAAAATATTTGTAAATTCTTTCTTCGTCAGTCAGATGAAGTATTTACTCTAGTACCCAAAAATTTGACGCTGGTGTATTCCTCGAATTCATTTTTCTATAATGTCTATGATTTTCCCATTTCAAGAATGCGCATCAGAAATCTGAACTACTTACTCTAGTATTCCTTATTGCGTGGCTATTTCCTCATAGCATTACAAAGTGATGTCATCACATCTTAGGATTTCAGTATCCCACAGCTTTGCACATTCAAAAGAGTTTCCATAGTCATGAACATTCCTGAACACTTCTGTAAATCATTCTTCTCTCAGGCATTTGAAGTATTCCTCATGAGACTAATTTTTACTTGCTTGCCTCCTTTAATGGACATCTCCTTTTCATACTGCTGTAAGTCTTATCGCTGTATCCATAGACTCAGAGAATGACGAAGTTGTCATCATTTCCTACTATATCAGGATTCTGAACATCTTTGCATTTCATTTCTTCGTCAATCTCTGGAGTATTTCTTACGTTTCTTGAACATTCCGCAGTTGTCTTCCTTGTACGTAAGTTTCTGTAGCTACTGTGATTCACTCTTTAAAGTCATCCATTGCTCTTCAACTGAACTTTTTGCTGTGATTTTACTTCATGTACTAGAGATAAAATCAATGAATATTAAACACATGTTGTTCTTCCCAGTTTTTTAGTATACCAATTATTTGCGCATCGATTAAAATGTCTTTGTTTGACTGTTCGTGAACTGCTCTGAACATTTCGTACTTCACTCTGGCGTGTCACATCAAGTACTTCTCCTGTTCCGCAAAAAGTCTTGGCAGTTATCTTCCTTCTAGAAATGTTTGCCTAACTTTTGTCAGTGTCCTTTTAGGAGACATCCAGTCCTCATCAACTGAGCTGCATGCTGTGGGATTTGTAATCTCAGTATTTATACAACCAGAAAATTACATACACTATTCATCAGAGAAGTTAGAAAGACACATCAATATGTGTTGGTTTCTAACATTAATCAAAATATGTTTATTACTGTATTCCCGAATACACACGAACGTTGTTCTATTTCAGTCATTCGCGGATAGGCCTCAGTATTTCTTCATTAAACCATCTGTTCTTCACTGTCTGTTACCTAGTTAGTATTTTTCTCAGCTGCTAATATTTCCCTGTGATTTATACCTTGTAAAGACGTCCACACCTCTTCATGAGAATTTTCCACTGTGGTATTTCTTTTCGCAGAACGTACATAATCAGTGTATTTCAAACATATGTTTCAAGAATTTCTCACATATTGCATTATATCTTAACATTTCAGAGTTGAACGACTTTCGACATTGAGTATAATACTTGTAATCCTGTAATCATGAATTCCCATTACCGTTTTTATAGCTCATTCTTTCGTCAATCAGATGAAGATTGTATCACGTAATTCTTTTTAATTATGTTCCTTGTACGGATGCTTGTCTAATTTCCCTGAGTCCCGTTCTTGAAATACCCACTTCTGTTCATTGCAACTGCCTCCTTTTGTAGTACTTACGGCAGAACACAAGTAACCAGTGAATTCCAAGCACATGCAATTTTCCCCAGGTATTTCATTATTGCAGGTTTTTTCACACTGAATGAAATACCTCTACATTCTGTATCCACGATTTGCACTCAACATTTTTGTACACCGTTCTTTCGTCAGTTATTTCATGTACTTCCCCTTCTATCTAAAATGGCTTCACAGTTGTCTTCCTTGTACCTCTGTGTTTGTACGTACTCCGACACTCAAGTTTAAAGAGAGTCAGAACTCCTCAACTGAACTACTTGCTGTGCTATTTCTTATTGCAATATCTATAGTATGAGTGATTTCAAACAGCTGCGATTCTGTTTACCATTACAGTTTTTGCACATTGAATAAAATAGCTCTGATTGCGTATTAATGAAACGACCTGAATATTTTTGTGGCGCATATTTTCGTTAAATGGTTGGAACAGTTTCTTCTGTTTCCAACAAACTGTTCGAAATCGACTTCATTGTACGTATGTCTTTCTAACTTCTCTGATTCCCAACTTAAAGACATCCCTGCTCTTCAATTGAAGTGCTTGTTGTGGTATTTCTAATCGCAGTACGTATGTAATCAGCGGAATATAAACACATGGGATTTCCCCCCAGTATGATAGTGTGTCAGCTCTTGGAACATCGATTAAAAAACCTTTATATCCGTGTTCAGGAAATGCCCTGAAAATTTTTGTAATTCTGTCTTTCGTCAGTGAGTTGACCTTCTCTTACCCAAAAATCTTTCGGAGCAGTCTTCCCAGTACGTATCTTTGCCTAAAATCTGTCACTATCGCCTTTAAATGTATCCAATCCTGTTCAACTAGCATTGCTACACAGTATGTAAATCCGACACAATTTGAAAAATTTGTGATTATTCCTTAGTATTACAGAATCACAGAACTGGCCACATTGGTTAATTACTTGTATTTCTCTAATCATGTTGTCCCCTGAACATTTTTGTAGGTAATTCCTTCGCCAATCAGGTGAAGTAGTTCATCTGTTTCCATAAATTCGTCGCAGTGATTTTCCGTCTACGTATTTTTGTCTAACGTCTCTGATTGGATAATGTGTATAAGCTATGAATTTCAAACACGTGATATTTCCCCTGTGTTTCAGAAGTTTACGTACTTACACATTGAATAACATCTCTCTATGGCAGTAATCACTAACTATGCTAAACATTTTCTACTTCATTCTTTCGTCAGTCAGATGAAGTATATCTTCTTTTACCCAAAAATTCCTTTTAGGTTACCTTCATTGTACAGATGTTTGTGTAACTTGATCACATTATCGCTGTTCAACTGACCTGTCTCCTGTGGTTTTGTGATGGAAGCAGCCTTTCACAATTTCAAACTCATGTCATGATTCTAAACTATTTTGGTAACCTATGTCTTTGCACATGTACGAACGTCTTTAACTAGTGTATTGATGATATCGCTTGATTATATATTTAATTTTTTTCTTCCTCAGTCACGTGAAGTAATTACTCTAGTACCCAAAAATTTGAGGCCGAACATAATATACTTTATTTCTTTATCGTTCACTGGAGTATTTCCTATGTTTCTTAAACATTCCGCAGTTGTACCACAGATATAATCAATGAATTTTAAACACATGTCTTTCTTCCCAATACTTTAGTATGCCAATTCTTTGCACATCGATGAAAATATCTTTATTTGATTGTTGACGAACTGCTCTGAATATTTCGTACTTCACTCTTACGTGTCGCATCAAGTATTTCTCGTGTTCCGCAAAAGGTTTTGACAGTGATTTTCCTTCTAGAAATGTTTGTCTGACTTTAGTCACTGTCGATTTAGGTGACATCCAGTCCTCATCAACTGAACTGCCTGCTGTGGAATTTGTTCTCTTAGTATTTATACATCAGCAAATTACATACACTATTCATAATCCCTCATTACATCAATATGTGTTGGCTTGTAACATTAGTTAAAATACGTTTATTACTGTATTTACGAATACCCAAGAACGTTGTTCTATTTCAGTCATTCGCGGATGAGCCTCAGTCTTTCTTCATTAAACCAACTGTTCTTCACTGTCTTTTTACAATTTCGTATTTTTCTCTATCTGCTAATAGTTTCCTCTTACTTATCCCTAATAAAGACGTCCACATCTCTTCATGAGAACCTCCCACTGTGGTATTTCTTTTCGCAGAACGTATATAATCAGTGTATTTCAAACATATGTTTCAAGAATTCCGCGCAAATTGGATTGTTCCGTAGCATTTCAGAATTGAACGACATTCAACATCGTGTAAAATACTTGTATTTCCGTATTCATGATTTCACATGAACATTTTTACAATTGTTATGAAGAATCCGCCTCGACTGCAAATAGAAACCGGATTTTGACCAAAGTTTCTGCGGGGATAAGCACGCCATCTTCGGAACACACTAAAACTACAATATATGGTCCAACATCGATACAGAATGCCCAAAGGGGCAAACTACTAGCATAAAATGTAAAACAAACGGTACGTGTGTACCATGTCAATAGTTGTCCTTAGCTCAAACGTCACATGCGTGCATTCTCACCCAAGCCAACGTTCTTTTAGCCGCGGGCTGTTAGTTAAACTGAGCTGGCGCCGGCAGGTAGGGTGTGAGAGTGTCAGAAAGGAACAATCTTGCGCAAATTGAGAAATCGTCCTCTTCCATGTGAGGGTCATAAAATGTGTTACGAAAGTGATCCGACGAGTGGGTCAAAGGCGCAGCAAGTTAATGAGTGTGTATGTATAATGTCCTAGGGTGAAGACAATTTTATATAACTATAGAACGTGGATAGGCTGAAGCTATATATGTGGGATAGCAAATTCCACGGATGGTCAAAACGCATCCACGCAGGACAGACAAAATACCATCAGCTAGAAGCAGGTTATAAATATGTGGAAGGACAACACATTTTTCAATTACTTGGGGTCTGTGATTTTGTTTGATGATTACGCTTGGACGAGCGTGTAAAGTTACTATATGAAATACTAAGCTCTATCGACCTCAAAAGGGTCAAATTGACAACTTAATGTAATTCCGTGAAAGGACGTGCAACGTTGACTTCGTCTCCTTTAATATCTAATGACCGGCAGAGGTCATTTTGAATAGTGCTATTAGATATGTAGCAAAATACTGTAGAAAGTACCCAAAGCTAAACTAGTTTCTTAAAATCAAGTACTTGAAGTACTGAACCATGCAGCTTAATCAAGTGAGGTCTGTGAATGCATATAGCGTTCAACTGACAAACTACCTTTAAGTTGTAATAGCTGTAGAAGTGAAAGGTCAAATAATGTAACGGGCTTAATATACATGCGTGAAAAGACATACAACGTCAGTTTCATCTGCCTTATTGTCTACTGACGGACAGACTTCAAAATGATTAATGGTCTCAATTGTTACCAAAATAGTATGCAATTTTATGTATATATCGTGAAGATACGTACAATGTCACTTAAACGTTTTTTTAAAAATGGTTATGGATTTATTTCGTTATTTTAGCCCAGAGCTCTAACTTGGAGTGAATGTGACTAAAAACATCCTTGCATCACGAAATTCGACTTGGATAGTTATAACTAATTGGGAATGACTATTTGGTCCATATTAGAAATATTCCTGCTTGTAAGAAGTGAGAGTACTGTGAACATGTGCAAGTATCACTCATTATAAGGCGTTAAATGAAAGAAAAAAAATTTGTATGTGTATGGTATTAGTGTGCCCACGTTTGTAAGGGCACCCGTCATAACTAAGATTGAGGGAACCTAGAACGTGCCTGAACGAATTGACCATCCGGGACACCAAGCAACCGCATGTATACATCAGCTTTCATCTATGTCGTATGGTAGAATGTGAAGCACTGAGCATGGGGATAAAACCTTCGAAAACAATTTTTTTTTATTTTTCACACTGAATAAAATACCTATACATTCTGTATCCATGATTTGAACTCAACATTTTTGTACACCGTTCTTTCGTCAGTTATTTGAAGTACATTCTATGCTATCTAAAATGGCTTCACAGATGCCTTCCTTGTACCTCTGTGTTTGTACTTTCTCCGACAATCAAGTTTAAAGAGCGTCCTCAACTGAACCACTTGCTGTGCTATTTCTTATTGCAATACCTATGGCCTGAGAGACTTCAAACAGATGCGATACTGCTTAGCATTACAGTTTTTCACATTGATTAAAATAGCTCTGATTGTGTATTACTGAAACACCTTGAATGTTTTTGTAGCGCATTTTTTTCGTTAAATGGTAGGAAGCATTTCTTTTGTTTCCCACAAACTGTTCGCATTTGACTTCCTTGTACGTATGTCTTTCTATCTTCTCTTATACCCAACTAAAAGACATCGACTGCACTTCAATTGAAGTGCTTGTTGTGGTATTTCTCATCGCAGTACGTATATAATCAGCGGAATATTAACACATGCGATTTTCCCCCATTATGATAGTGTGTCAGCTCTTGGAACATCGATTAAAAAACCTTTATATCCATGTTCAGGAAATGCCTTGAACATTTTTGTACTTCAGTGTTTCGTCAGTGAATTGAAGACCTTCTTCTCTTACCGAGAAATCTATCGGAGCAGTGTCACCTGTACGTATCTTTGTCTAACATCTGTCACTAGCGCTTTTAAATTTATCCACTTTAGTTCAACTGGCATGGCTCTATGAATCTTTGTCTAACGTCTCTGATTCTCCACCTTGAAGACATCCACCACTGTTCAACTGAACTGCCTTCAATGGTATTTCTTATAGCAAAATGTGTATGAGCTATGAATTTCCTACTCGTGATATTTCCCTGTGTTTCAGTACTTTACGTGCTTACACATTGAATAACATCTTTAGTCAGTATTCTGTAACTAGCCTAAACATTTTGTACTGCATTCTTTCGTCACTCATATGTCGTTCTTCTTCTTCGCGGATGGGTCACTTAGGACCACGCGTAATCTACATTTGTTGGCCTTCCTTTTCGCCCAGGACTCCTTCATAAACAACGAATGTGCTAGCTTTCGTTGCGTGGACCATGTATGATTGTTAGTTTTTCTCTCTTCTTCCTCAAAACCCCGTGTGTTCGTGATTTTTCTGATTTCATTTCTATCATGTAGATTTGGAGACCCTAATTCTCTCAGGTCTTTTTCCGTCTGTTTGTACCATTTCGATCTTGTAGTTCTGTTCTTGAAAAATGTATGGATTTTGTGCGTTAACCTGTTTGAGTCCATTCTTTCTAAGTGCCCCATGAATTGAATTCTTCTCATGCGCATTGTGTCTGTTATTTTGGAGATATTTTTATATATTTCTGCATTGGGTTTTGGATAATGCACCCCATCTTTAGTTCTTGGTCCTAGGATTTTCCTCATTATCTTACGTTCTTTCACTTCTAATTCCTCTTTTGGTGTTCCGTGTTTAAGGTTTGGTGTCTCAGATGCGTAGTGAGCTTCGGGTCTAATTACTGTTGTATAGTGTGGTATTTTGCAGTTCCACGAGAGACTCTTTTTGTTGTACATGTTTTTTGTTAACTGAAACGCCGTCTCCATTTTCTGAACTCTTGATCTGACAGATTTCTTTTCATTACAATTTTCTGCAATCCATTCACCTAAATATTTAAATTCTTTTATTGAAGAGATGTAGTTATTACCAATTTTGAGAGCAGAAGGTGCATCTTTGATGTCAGTCATAAATTTTGTTTTTTCAAATGAAATTTGTAATCCTGTTTTAGCTGCCTGTTCTTGTAATAATTCTAGCTGTTTCTGTGCATCGGTAATGTCTTGTGCGATCAGTGCCATGTCATCAGCAAATGCTAAACAGTCTAATTCTATGCCCTTATGTCTTGGTCCCAGTCTGTGTGCTGGTGCACCTGCTTTTTTCCATTCTCTAACAACTTTTTCAAGAGCACAATTGAAGAGCACTGGTGACAGTACATCCCCTTGTCGTACTTCTGTGTCTATTTCAAATTCTGTGCTAAATTCATCTTCCCTCAGCCATTAGAAGTATTTCTCATTTGTCGTATTGTACTGTTCCCAAAAATTCCCTTTAAGATACCTTTATTGTAAACGTGTTTGTGTAACTTCTCTTATTTTTCCCATTTCAACACATTATCGCTCGTCAACTGAAGTCGTTCCTGTGGTTTTCTTATGGAAGCAGCCTTTCACAATTTCAAACTCATGTCATGGTTCAAGTGGTTCAAATGGCTCTGAGTGCGACTTAACTTCTGAGGTCATCAGACGCCTAGAACTTAGAACTAATTAAACCTAACTAACCTAAGGACATCACACGCATCCATACCCGAGGCAGGATTCGAACCTGCGACCGTAGCGGTCACGCGGTTCCAGACTGAAGCGCCTTTAACCGCATGGCCACACCGGCCGGCAAACTCATGTCATGTTTCTTAACTATTTCGGTAACCTATGTCTTTGCACATGGTCGAACATCTTCATTTAGTGTACTGATGATATCGTTTAAATTGTCTCCTATCGTCTGACTTGTCTCCTTCGTCAGACGGATGAAGTATTTACTCTAGTACCCAAAAATTTGACGCTGGTATATTCGTCGAATTCATTATTCTTTAATTTCTCTGGTTTTTTTCTTTTCAAGAATGCACTTCAGTAAACCTGAACTACGTACTCTACTATTTCTCATTGTGTGCCTATTTCCTCATACAGTTACAAATTGATGTCATCATTGCTTAGGTTTTCAGTATCCCACATCTTTGCACATTCAAAAGAATTTCCGTAGTCATGAACATTCCTGAACACTTCTCTAGATCATTCTTCCCTCAGCAATTTGAAGTATTTCTCATATGACGAAATTTTTTCTTGCTTGCCTCGTTTAATGGACAACTCGTTTTCGTACTGCTGTATGTCTTATGACACAGAGAATTCCGAAGTTGTCATCATTTACTACTATATCAGGACACTGAATATTTGTGAACTTCATTCCTTCGTCAATCACTTGAGTAAATCTTATGTTTCTTGAACATTCTGCAGTTGTCTTCCCTGTACGTACGTTTCTGTGATTGCTGTGATTCTCCCGTTTGAAGTCATCCATTACTCTTCAACTGATTTTCTGTGGTATTACTTCTTGTACTAGAGATAAACTCAATGAATTTTAAATACATGTCGATCTTCCCAGTTTTTTAGTATGCCAATTCTTTGCGCATCGATGAAAATATCATTAGTTGATTATCATGAACTGCTGAGAACAATTGGTACTTCACTCTTGCGTGTCACATCAAATACTTCTCCTGTTCTGCAAAAAGTGTTGGCGGTTATCTTCCTTCCAGAGATTTTTGTCTAATTTTGTCACTGTCGCTAAGAGACATCCACTCCTTATCAACTGAACTCACTGCTTTAGAGTTTGTAATCTCAGTATTACACAATCATCAAATTACATACACTATTCATAATCCCGTAATGTGTCCTAATGTGTTGGCTTCTCACATTAATTAAAATACTTTTATTACTGTATTCACGAATACCCATGATCGCTGTTTGTTTCAGTCATTCGCGGATTAACCTCAGCATTTCTTCATTAAACCAACTGTTCTTCACTGTCTTCTTCGTATCTAGTATTTTTCTCTGGCTGCTTATATTTTCCTCTGACTTCTCGCTTTTAACTTAATCCACACTTCTTCATGAGATCTGCCCACTGAGGTATCTCTTTTCTCGAAATGTATATAATTAGTGTATTAGAGACACATGTTTCAAGAATTTCGCACAGTTTGCATTATTCTTTAGCATTTCAGAATTGAACAACTTTCAACCTCGAGAAGAATACATGTATTTCTGTAATCATGAATTACCATTAACATTTTTATAATGGATGTAAAGAATCCGCTTCGATTTCAAATAGAAACCGGCTGTTGACCTAGGTCTCGACCACGGATAAGTATGCCGTTTCGGAACACACTTAAGCTACAAACTGACTAAATAGGCATGTGCCAAAATTAATACACAACGCACAAAGGGCCAAAATGCTCACATAAAAGGTAAAATAAACGGTACGTATGTGCCATGTCAATAGCTTTACTTAGCTCAAACGTCTGAAGCGTGCTTCCTCACCCCAGCCAACGTTCGGTGCGCCGCGGGCTCTAAAGTGAACTGATGTGGCACCGGCAGCTAGGCTGTGATAATGTCAGAAAGAAACGCGCATGCGCAAATTGAGAAATCGTCTTCATCCATGTGATTGGCATAAAATGTGTTACGAAAGTGATCTTTTGAGCGAGACAGTGGCGTAGGGAGTTAATGTGTGTGTATGTATAATGTCCTAGCTCGAGGGCAATTTAATAGAACTGGGATAGGCTGAAGCTATATATGTGGGATAGCAAATTCCACAAATGGTCAAAACCCATGCTCGTAGGACAGACAAAATAGCATTAGCTACAAACAGGCTAAAAATATAGGGGATGAAGAACCCATTTTTCAATTACTTGGTGTCGGTGACTGTATTTGATGATTACGCTTGGATAAGCATGAAAGCCACTATATTAAATTTTAGGCGTTATTGAGAGGAAAAGGGTCAAATTAGCATGACAGGCTTAATGTAATTGCGTGAAACTACGTGCAACGTCGCCATAATCGCCCTTAATATCTCCTGACCGACAGAGGTCATTTTGAATAGTGCTATTGGATATGTAGCACAATGGTATGAAAAGAACCTAAAGCTAAATTAGTTTATTAAAATCAGATTCTTGAGGTACTGAACCATACAACTTAATCAAGTGAGGTCTGTAAACGCATATAGCGTTCAACAGACAAACTACCTTTATGTTGTAATAGCTGTTGACGTGAAAGGTCAAATAATGTAACAAAGTTAATATACATGCACGAAAGGACGGACAACATCGCTTTCATCGACCTTATTATCTACTGACCGACAGAGGTCAAAGTGATTAGTGCTATCAGGTGTTACCAAAATGGTATGCAAAGTTTTGTGTATATTGTGCAGAGACGTACGACGTCACTTCAACATTTTTGAAACGGCTATGGAATTGTTTATTAATTTTAGGCCAGACCTCAGACTTGGAATGATAAGACTAAAAATTTCCGAGCCTCACCATATTCGACTTGGATAATTATAACTAAGTGTGAATACCTATTTGGACCATATTAGAAATATTGGAGCTTGTAAGAAGTAAGAATACTGCGAACATATACATGAATCACTCATTATCAGGCGTTAAATGAAGACAAAGCGTGTGTATTGTATTAGTGTGCCCGCTTTTGTAAGGGCACCCGTCATAGCTAAGATTAAGGTAATCTAGAGCGTCACTGAACGAATTAACCAAGCGATCTAATGAATCTTTCGGCTATGCTCAATGTCGTATGGTAGAATGTGAAGCACTGAGCAATTGAATAAAACGTTCGAAATTTTATTTATTTTTTTTTTTTTTTTTAAATGGACTTGGTCGTTAAGGATTTAGTTTTTATCATACCATAGATGTTTAAAAATCTCTATTTCATCTAATATGTCTAATTTCATACCCTTAACTTCAGAATGAAGCAGCTCCATACAGCTTGGGTGATTAGGAGCCTGAGCCATTTGTAGTAGATGTTCAGCGAAGGTGGAACCTCGCGTACCGTCACCACTTCTGGTGGGAATATGTTCCAGATATCTAGTAGCTGGCGCTCGACCTGTTTGCCCGTTATAATATTTCGCACAATCACCGCAAGTAGTTTTGTAAACCCCAGACTGAGAAAGTTTATTACCAGAGAATTGTAAAGAGTGGATTAATGTCCAATTAAAATTATTGTTAGTGGAGAAGGCTACTCCAAATCCATTGGTTTTGAGTAAACGTCCTAATTTGTAACTTATTATACCGATGAATGGAACAGATATAATTGACACTGGTTCGTCATCGACTGCATCATCTAATGCGGAAGCCGTATTATGATTTTTATTCATTTTCTTATTATATATTCATCTTACTAAGTGTGAAGTGTAACCGTTTATTTTAACGATAGTTTCCAGCGTAACTAATTCCGTTTCTAGCGCGTCCGGGGAAGGGGGATAGCCATGCAACGATGTAGATTTGAATGAAAGAAGGCCATTTCTTGGGATTGCGGATGTGCAGAGTCACCAGGAATAATGTTAGCAGAATATATATTTTTTCGATGTATATTACAAGCATTGTGGCTTTCCACTGTAGTTTAGGTGAGATCTAAATAATTTAAGGACCTCGTAGAGGACTCCATTTCATACGTGAAATTGATGTTTTCATGAAATTCGTTAAAAAATGTAAACTTGTGGTCTATTTCGTTTTGAGTGCCATTAATGACAAAGATTGTAACGTAAACATATCTTACATGAAATTTTATTTTACTCAGAATCAAAATCTATGCATTACTGGAGAGAACATCAGATTTTAAAGCGTTTAAGTGACATGGTACGTCTCTTCACGATGTACACATAACTTTGCATTTCATTTTGGTAACACTTCATAGCACTAATCACTCTGTGTCGGACAGCAGATAATAAGGGCGATGACAGTCACGTTCCTTTCACGCATGTGTATTAAGCCCGTTACATTATTTGACCTTTCACGTCAACAGCAGTTAGAACATAAAGGTAATTTGTCTGTTGAACGCCATATGCGTTCAAAGACCTCACTTGATTAAACTTCATGGTTCAGTAACTGAAATACCTGATATTATGAAACTAGTTTAGCTTTAAGTTCTTTTTACACCGTTTTGCTACGTATCCGATAGTACTATTCAAAATGACCTCATTAGATATTAAGAGCGATGAAGGCGTCGTTGCACGTCCTTTCTCGCATTAAGCCTGTTATACTAATTTGACCCTTTTCTAGTCAATAGCGCTTAGAATTTAATATAGTAACTATACACGCTTATCCATGCGTAGTCATCAAATACCATCACTGACCCCATTTAATTGAAAAATGGGTTATTCATCCCACATATTTTTAGCCTGGCTGTAGCTGATGGTATTTTGTCTGTCCTGTGTGCATGCGTTTTGCCCATCCGCGAAATTTGCCATCCCACATATATAGCTTCAGCCTATCCACGTTCTATAGTTCTATAAAGTTATTCTCGAGCTAGGAAATTATATATACTCACGCATTAAATTCCTGCACCTTTGAGCCGGTCATCGGATCACTTTCGTAACACATTTTATGCCAATCACTTTGAAGAAGACGATTTCTCAATTTGCGCATGCTTGTTCCTTTCTGAAATTCTCACAGCTCAGGTACCGGCACCACCTCCGTTTTCCTGAGACCCTGGGGCCCACCGAACGTTGGCTGGGGTGACGAAGTACGCTTCAGACGTTTAAGCTAAGTACAGCTACTGACATGGTACACACGTACCGTTAATTTTACTTTTTATGCGAGTCTTTGGCCACTTTGGGCTTTCTGTATTAATGTTGAACCATGCGTCTTTTGGCAGTTTATAGTTGTGTGTTCCGAAGAAAGCGTGGTTCTCCGCGCCGAAACCTAGGTCAACATCCGGTTTCTATTTCCAATCGAGGCGGATTCTTTATAATCATTAAGTTATTCACGATTCCTGACGCACTGCAATGTTAAAAGTTCTCAACATTTTTATACCTCATTCTTTCGTCAATCAGTTGAAGTAGTTCTTTGTTTCCCGTAATTCTTCGCAATGATGTTCCTTGTACGGATGCTTGTCTAATTTCGCTGATACCCGTTTTTTAAATACCCACTCCCATTCATCGCATCTGCACCCCTTTGTAGTGCAGCACGCATGTTCCCAGTAAATTCCAAACACATGCAATTATTCCAGTATTTCAGTATGGCAGGTGTATTTACACTGATTAAAATACCTATAGTTGTGTATCCATGATTTGCGATCAACATTTTTCTATGCCATTGTTTCGTCAGTCATCTGAAGTACTTCCTCCGCTATTTAAAATGGCTTGAGACTTGTCTTCCTTGTAACTCTGTGTTTGTTCTTTCTCCGGCTCCCAATTTTAAAGAGAGTCAGTGCTCCTCAACTGAACTACTTGCTGTGCCATTTCTTATTGCAATATCTATAGCCAGAGAGATTTCAAACACATGCGATACTGCTTAGCAATACAGTTCTTGCACATTGATCAAAATAGATCTGGTTGTGTATTCGTGATACAACCTGAATGTTTTTGTAGAGCATTTTTTCGTTAAACGGTAGAAGAATTTCTTCTGTTTCTCACAAACTGTTCGCATTTGACTTCCTTGTACGTATGTCTTTCTAACTACTCTGATTCCCAACTCAAAGACATCGACTGCTCTTCATTTGAACTGCTTGCTGTGGTATTTCTCATCGCAGTACGTATGTAATCAGCGAGTTATAAGCACATGCGATTTTATCCCATAATGGTAGTGTGTCAGCTCTTTCCACATCGAGTAAAAAACCTTTGTATCCGCTTTCAGGAAATGCCCTGAACATTTTTGTACTTCAGTCTCTCGTCAGTGAGTTGTAGACCTTCTACTTTTACCCTGTAATCTTTCGGAGCAGTCTTCCCTGTACGTATCTTTGTCTAACATCTGTCACTCGCGCCTTTAAATGTATCCACTCCTGTTCAACTAGCATGGCGACACAGTATGTATAGCCGACACAATTTGAAATATTTGTGATTATTCCTTAGTATTTCAGAATCACACGACTGAGTACATTGATTAATTACTTGTATTTGTCTAATGATGATGTTGTCTGGACATTTTTGTAGGTCATTCCTTCGTCAATCAGGTGAAGTGGTTCATCTGTTTCCAGTAAATTCGTCGCAGTGATTTTCTCTCTGCGTATCTTTGTCTAACGTCTCTGATTCTCTATTTTGAAGACATCCACCACTGTTCAACTGAACTGCCTTCAAGGGTATTTCTTATCGGAAAATTTGTATAAGGTATGAATTTCAAAGACGTGATATTTTCCGTGTGTTTCAGTACTTTCGCTACTTACACAATGAATAACATATCTTTATAGCAGTGATCAGTAACTACGCTAAACATTTTCTACTTCATTCTTTCGTCAGTCAGATGAAGTATTTGCTGTGTTACCCAAGAATTCCTTTTAGGTTACCTTCATTCTACAGATGATTGTGTATCTTATCTCATTATTCCCATTTGATCACATTATCGCTCTTCAACTGACCTCTCTGTTGTGGTTTTGTTATGGAAGCAGCATTTCACAACTTGAAACTCATGTCATGATTCTTAACTAGTTCGGTAACCTATGTCTTTGTACATCTAGGAACATTTTTAACGAGTGTATTGATGATATCGCTTGAATATATTTCTAATTCTTTCCTTCGCCAGTTAGGTGAAGTAATTACTGTAGTACCAAAAAATTGGCGCTGGTATATTCCTGGAGTGCATTTTTCTTTAATTTCTATGATTTTCCCTTTTCAAGAATACGCTTATGTTAAACCGAACTACCTACTCTAGTATTTCTCATTGCGTGCCTATTTCATCATAGAGTTACAAATTCATGTCATCATTGGTTGGGATTACAGTGTCCCACATCTTTGCACATTCAAAAGAATATCTTAATTTCCGTTCTCATGAACTTTCCTGAACACTTTTGTTGATCATTATTCCTTGAGCCATTTGAAGTATTTCTCATGAGACCAAAATTTTTTTGCTAGCCTCCTTTAATGGACCACTGCTATTCATACTGTTGTATGTCGCTGTATCCATTCCCTCAGAGAATTACGAAGCTGTCATCATCTCCTGCTGTATCAGCATACGGAACATATTTGTACTTTATTTCTTCGTCATTCACCTGAGTATTTCCTATGTTTCTTAAACATTCCGCAGTTGTCTTCCTTGTGCGTAAGTTTCTCTGTTTACTGTGATACTCCCATTTTAAGTCATCCATTGTTCTTCATCTGAACTGTATGCTGTGGTATTACTACTTGTACTACAGATATAATCAATGAATTTTAAACACATGTCGTTCATCCCAATATTTTAGCATGTAGTAGATGATGCACGAATGGCAGTTATATCTGTTCCTTACATAGGTAAAATAAGTTACAAACTAGGACGTTTACTTAAAACCTATGGATTTAGAGTAGCCTTCTCCACTAATCAGATTTTATAGAGTGCTTCAGACGTTTAAGCTAAATACAGCTACTGACATGGTACACACGTACGTTAATTTTACTTTTTTATGCGTGTCTTTGGCCCCTTTGGGCGTTCTGTATTAATGTTGAACCATGCCTCTTTAGGCAGTTTGTAGTTAAGTGTGTTGCGAAGAAGGCGTGGTGATACGCTCTTAAACCTAGGTCAATATCTGGTTTCTACAAACGTGGCGGAATCTTTATAATCATTAAATTATTCACGGTTGCTGACGCACTGCAATGTTAAAAGTTCTCAACATTTTTATAGCTATTTCCTTCGTCAATCAGTTGAAGTAGTTCTTTGTTTCCCGTAATTCTTCGCAATGATGTTCCTTGTACGTATGCTTGTCTAGTTTCTCTGATTCCCGTTTTTGTAATATCCACTCCTGTTCATTGCAACTGTGTCCTGTTGTACTGCTTATCGCAGTACGCTTGTAATCAGTGAATTCCAAACGCATGCAATTTTTCTCCGGTATTTTAGTATGGCAGGTGTATTTACACTGATTAAAATACCTATAATTCTGTATCCATGATTTGCGCTCAACATTTTTCTATGCCATTGTTTCGTCAGTTATCTGAAGTACTTCCTCCGCTATCCAAAACGGTTTCACAGTTGTTATCCTTGTACTTCTGCGTTTGTACTTACTCCCACTCCCAAGTTTAAAGAGAGTCAGAGCTCTTCAACTGAACTGAATGCTGTGTTATTTCTTATTGCCATACTCATAGCCGCAGAGCTATCAAAGAGATGGGATACTGCTTCGCATTACAGTTTTTGCACATTCATTAATATACCTCCGATTCTGTATTCATGGAGCAACCTCAATGCATTTGTAGGTCATTTTTTTCGTTAAATATTTGAAGCATTTCTTCGGTTTCCCACAAACTGTTCGCATTTGAGCTCCTAGTACGTCTGTGTTTGCAAATTCTCTGATTCCCAACTTAAAGACATAGACTACTCTTCAGTTGAACTGCTTACCGTGTAGAACTTGTGGCAGTACATATGTAATCAGCGAATTACAAACACATGCGATTTTTCACCATTATGACAGTGTGTCACCTCTTTCCACACCGATAATAATACCTTTATGTCTGCACTCTGGATTTGCCGTGAACATTTTTGTACTTCAGTGTTTCGTCAGTTAATTGAAGATCTTCTTCTGTATCCCAAAAATCCGTCGCAGCGGTATTCGCTGTAGGTATATTTGTCTAACATCTATCACTACTGCTTTCAACTGCATAAACTTCACTGGCATGGCTACACAGTATGTACAGCCCAGACAATTTGAAATGTTTGTGATTATTCCTTAGTATTTCAGAATCACACGACTGGCCACATTCGTTAATTACTTGTATTCTCTAATTATGATTGCTCTGACACCTTTTGTAGGTCATTCCTTCTTCACTCAGGTGAAGTAGTTCATCTGTTTCCCGTAAACTCGTCGCTGTGATGTTCCCTCTACGTATACTTGTCTAATGCCTGTGATTCTCCATTTTCAAGACATCCACCGCTGTTCAACAGGACTGCCGTTAATGGTATTTCTTGCCGAAAAATTAGTATAAGCTAAGAATTTCAAACACGTGATATTTCCCCTGTATTCGGGACTTTACGTACTTACACACCGAATAACATATCTCTATAGCAGTAATCAGTTTTTTTTGTTACTCAATAATTCCGTTTAAGTTGCCTTCATTATATTCATGAACAGCTCGGAACATGTCGTGCTTCACTCTTATATGTCAGATGAATTACTTCTCCTGTTTCGCAAAAAGTCTTTGCAGTTATCTTCCTTCTACAATTTTTTGTCGTATTTGTAAAGATGTTAGTGTAACTTCTCTTTTTTTCCCATTTGAACACATTATCGATGTTCAACTTAAGTCTTTCCTGTGGTTTTCTTATGGAAACAATTTCAAACTCATGTCATGATTCTTAACTATTTCGGTAACCTATTTCTTTGCACATGTACGAACATCTTTATTTAGTGTATTGATGATATCGTTTGAATGTCTTTGTAATGCTTTCCTCCGTCAGTCAGATGAAGTATTTACTCTGGTACCCAAAAATTTGACGCTGGTATAATCCTCGAATCCATTTATCTTTCTATGATTTTCCCTTTTCAAGAATACGCTTCAGTTAAACTGAACTGCCTACTGTAGTATTTTTTATTCAGTGCCTATTTCCTCATAGAGTTACAAATTGACGTCATCATTCCTCAGCATATCAGTATCCCACATCTTTGCACATACAAAAAAATACCTTCATTTCCGTAGTCATAAACTTTCGTGAGCACTTTTGTAGATCATTGTTCCTTCAGCCATTTGAAGTATATCTCATGAGACCAATTTTTTTTCCTTGCCTCCTTTAATGGATCACTGCTATTCATACTGTTGTGTGTCTTATCATCGCAGTATCCATAGACTCAGAGAATTACGAAGTTGTCATCATTTCATACTATAACAGGATACTGAACATATTTGTACGTTATTTATTTGTTATTCACTGGACTATCTCTTATGTTTAATAAACAATGACTGATGACCATAGAAGTTAAGTCCCATAGTGCTCAGAGCCATTTGAATCATAAACATTCCGGTGTTGTCTTCCTTGTGCGTAAGTTTCTCTGATTAGTGTAATTGTGCCATTTAAAGTCATCCATTGCTCTCCAACTGAACTGTTTGTTGTAGTATTACTTCTTGTACTACAGATATAATCAAAGAATTTTAAACACATGTCATTCTTCCAAGTTTTTTGGTATGCCATTTCTTTCCATATCGATGGAAATATCTTTATTTGATTGTTCATGAACTGCTCTGAACATTTCGTACTTCACTCTTACGTCTCACATCAAGTACTTTTCGTGTTCCGCAGTTTGTGTTGGCTTCTGACATTAATTAAAATACGTTTATTACTGTATTCACGAATACACATGAACGTTGTCCTATTTCAGTTATTCGCGGATGGGCCTCTTCAATAAACCATCTGTTCTTCACTGACAGTTTCCTAGTTAGTATTTTTCTCGAGCTGCTAAGGTTTTTCTGTGTCTTATACCTTGTAAAGACGTCCACTTCTCTTCATGAGAACCTTCCACTGTGGTATTTCTTTTCGCAGAACGTATATAATCAGTGTATTTCAAACATGTTTCACGAATTTCGCACATATTGCATTATATCTTAGCATTTCAGAGTTGAACGACTTTCGACATCGAGTAAAATACTTGTAATCCTATAATGATGAATTCCCATGACCATTTTTATAGCTCATTCTTTCGTCAATCAGATGAAGTAGTTCTTTGTATCCCGTAATTCTTCTTAATTATGTTCCTTGTACGTATGCTTGTCTAATTTCCCTGATTCCCGTTTTTGAAACACCCACTTCTGTTCATTGCAACTGCCAACTGTTGTAGTGCTTATGGCAGAACACAAGTACCAGTGAATTCAAAGCACATGCATTTTCCCAGGTATTTCATCATGGCAGGTTTTTTCCACATTGAATAAAATATCTATACATTCTGTATCCATGATTTGAACTCAACATTTTTGTACACCGTTCTTTCGTCAGATATTTCATGTACTTCCTCTTCTATCTAAAATGCCTTCACAGTTGTATTCCTTGTACCTCTGTGTTTGTACTTTCTCCGGCACTCAAGTTTAAAGAGAGTCATTGCTCCTCAACTGAACTACATGCTGTGCTATTTCTTATTGCAGTATCTATAGCCTGAGGGATTTCAAACAGATGCGATACTGCTTAGCATTACAGCTTTTGCACATTGAATAAAACAGCTCTGATTATGTATTAATAAAGGAACCAGAATGTTTTTGCAGCGGATTTTTTCGTTAAATGGTTGGAACAATTTCTTCTGTTTCCCACAAACTGTTCGAATTTGACTTCCTTGTACGTATGTCTTTGTAACCTCTCTGATTCCCAACTTAAAGCATCGACTGTTCTTCAATTGAAGTGCTTGTTGAGGTACGTATGTAATTAGTGGATGATAAACATATGCGATTTTTCTCCATTATGATAGTGCGTCAGCTCTTTGCACTTCGATTAAAAAACTTAACATCGGTGTTGAGGAAATGCCCTGAAAATTTTTGTAATTCAGTCTTTCGTCAGTTAAATGACCCTCTTCTCTTACCCAGAAATCTTTTGGAGCAGTCTTCCCAGTACGTATCTTTGTGTAACATCTGTCACTAGCGCCTTTATATGTATCCAATCCTGTTCAACTATCATGGCTACACAGTATCTACACCCGACACAATTTGCAATATTTTTGATTATTCCTTAGTATTTCAGAATCAGACAACTGGCCACATTTGTTAAGTACTTGTATTTCTCTAATCATGATGTCCTCTGAACATTTTTGTGGGTCATTCCTTTGTCAATCAGGCGAAGTAGTTCACCTGTTTCCAGTAAATTCGTCGCAGTGATTTTCCCTCTACGTATCTTTGTCTAACGTCTCTGATTCTCTATTTTGAAGACATCCACCACTGTTCAACTGAACTGCCTTCAATGGTATTTATTATCGGGTAATGTGTATAAGCTATGAATTTCAAATACGTGATATTTCCCCTGTGTTTCAGTAGTTTACGTACTTACACATTGAATAACATATCTTTATGGAAGTAATGACTAACTACGCTAAACATTTTCTACGTCATTCTTTCGTCAGTCAGATGAAGTACTTGTTGTGTTACTCAAAAATTCCATTTAGGTTACCTTCATTCTACAGATGTTTGTGTAACTTGATCACATTATTGCTGTTCAACCGACCTTTCTCGTGCGGTTTTCTGATGGAAGCAGCCTTTCACAATTTCAAACTCATGTCATGATTCTAAACTGTTTTGGTAACCTATGTCTTTGCACATGTACGAACGTCTTTAACTAGTGTATTGACGATAACGCTTGATTATATTTTTAATTCTCTCCTTCGTCAGTCACATGAAGTAATTACTCTAGTACCCAAAAGTTTGAGGCCGGTGTATTCCTCGAATGCATTATTCTTTATGTTCTATGATTTTCCCTTTTCAAGAATGAGCTTCAGTTGAACTGAACCACCTACTGTAGTATTTTTTATTGCGTGCCTATTTCTTCATAGAGTTACTAATTGATGTTATCATTACCTGAGAGTTCAAGTGTCCCACATCTTTGAACATTCAAAAGAATACCTTAATTTTCGTAGTCATGAACTTTCCAGAACAGTTTTGTAGACGAATCTTCCTCCAGCCATTTGAAGTATTTCTCATGAGACCAAACTTTTTTTTGCTTACCTCCTTTAATGGACCACTGCTCTTCATACTGTCTTTAGTCTTATCGCAGTATCCATTGACTCAGCGAATTACGAATCTATCATCATTTGATACTATATCTGGATAGTGAACATATTTGTACTTTATTTCTTCGTCAGTCACAGGAGTATTTCTTGTTTCATAAACATTCCGCAGTTGTCTTCCTTGAGCGTAAGTTTCTCTGATTACTGTGATTCTCCAATTTAAAGCCAACCAGTGCTCTCCAACTGAACTGTTTGCTGTGGTATTACTACTTGTACTACAGAGATAATCAATGAATTTTAAACACATGTCGTTATTCCCAATACTTTAGTATGCCAATTCTTTGCACATCGATGAAAATATCTTTATTTGATTGTTGATGAACTACTCTGAACATTTCGTACTTCACTCTTACGTATCACATCAAGTATTTCTCGTGTTGCGCAAAAAGTCTTGGCAGTTATATTCCTTCTAGAAATGTTTGTCTAACTTTTGTCACTGTCGATTTAGGACACATCCAGTCCTCATCAAATGAACTGCCTGGTGTGGAATTTGTTCTCTCAGTATTTATACAACCAGCAAATTACATACACTATTCATAATCCCTCATTACATCAATATGTGTTGGCTTCTAACATTAATTAAAATACGTTTATTACTGTATTTACGAAAACCAATGAACGTTGTTCTATTTCAGTAATTCGCAAATGACCCTCAGGGTTTCTTCTCAAACCAACTGTTCTTCACTGTCTTTTTCCTATTTCCAGTTTTCTTTATCTGCTAATATTTTCCTCTGACTTATCCCTTGTAAAGACGTCCACTCCTCTTCATGAGAACCTCCCACTGTGGTATTTCTTTTCGCAGAATGTATATAAACAGTGTATTTCAAACATATGTTTCAAGAATTTCTTACAGATTGCATTATGCCTTAGCATTGCAAGTTGAACGACTTTCGACTTTCAGTAAAATACTTGTAATCTTGAACTTTCCTGAACACTTTTGTAGGTCATTCTCCTTGAGCCATTTGAAGTATTTCTCTATCTATCTGTCTATATCTGAACCCCGCTCCAGTTACTGCTGGGTCTGGGTGATGATGGGCCCTCTCCATTTGGCTCGGTCCTCCCACCGCTTTTCTTCCTCCACTTGCTGCCAGTTCACACTTCTCTTTTCTACAGATATTCTCACTCCCATTTTCCACCGTTTTCTTGGACGCCCTCCAGGTCTTTTCCCATCCATCTTTAGTTCCTTCATAATTTTGTGGAGTCTCTGCCCATGCATCCTCTTAACATGCCCATACCATCTTAATCTCTTTCTATCAATTTCTTCTCTCATACTTTCTTGTTTGAGGTCCATCTCTACAATATTTACTCGGTCCATTATTGTTTTTCCCTTAACTGCTCTGAGAAACTTCATTTCCCCTGCTTGCAGTTTGCTCCAGTCCCTTTCTGCCACTGTCCATTTTTCTCCACTATAGGTGACAATAGGGATGTAATAATTCCTATACATAAGGAGTTTTTCTCTTTCTGAAACTTCATTATTCCAAATTCAAGGTAATATTTCCGTTGATTCCTTTCTCTCTTCCAAATACCATTACTTCTCTCATGTCTTTATTTATTTTTAATCCATACCTTTTCATTATTTCCTTCCACGCATCAAACTGTAACTGTACATCTACCTCTTTATCACCCCATATTACCATATCATCTGCAAAAATCATCTTTTTGTCTTTTTCTTTTACTATATCTTTAATTGCCCTATTCATTCCCTCCATCACAACATTAAAAAGTGCAGGACTTAGAATACTTCCTTGTCTATTTTCGAAGTATTCAGAGTTCCCCAATGGTGTTCTAATTCTACAATTGTGTCCTCTGTACATTGTCATCATAACATTAATGTATCCATCTTTTATACCTATCTTCTTCATTTCTTCCCAGAGTCTTTCCCTGTCAACTGAGTCATATGCCTTTTCTATATCTATAAAAACCATTATCACCCTTTTGTTATACTCCCAACTTTTTCCATCAGTTGACGGATAGAAAATATCAGGGCGATCGTGCTTCTTCCTTTCCTAAACCCATGCTGTTCTTCACTCAGCTCCTTTTCTATCTTTTCATTTATTCGATTTAGTAAAATTCTTTCAAAAATCTGGGTGTATGGCTCATAAGGGTTATTCCTCTGTAGTCTTTTATTGCCTTTCTTGAAGATGGGGTCAATGTCTCCTGTTCTCCAGTCGTCAGGAATTTTACTATTTCTCCACATGCTTGATAGTACTCTATACAGCCACTGCATTCCCACTGGACCAGCTGTTATTGTCATGTCCACTGATACTTCATCAGGTCCTGGGGCTTTCCCCTCATTCATCTTGTTCACAGCTTTTTCCATTTCTTCCCGTGTAATTTGTCCTAATTCTGCTTCCCAACTTCTCTCAGTTTCTCTATTATTCGTTGTTTTCTCATGTACCAGCTCCTCAGCGTTTAACAGCTTCTTAAAATGTTCTTTCCAGAGATCTTTTATATTCCCTGGATCTTCAATAATGGTACCGTCCCCTGTTTCCATCTTTACTGGTACTTCAGAACCCTTCCTTTTATTTTTCATCTGTTTATAGAACATTTTCTTATTGCTCTTCACATCTTCTTCAAGTTTTTTTGTAAACTCTTGCCATGCCTTTTTCTTTGCTGTATCCACTATTTCTTTGCACTTCTTCTTTTCCTCTATATATCTTTCATGGTCTTCGTCATTTTTAGTTTTTCACCACTATCTCCATGCTCCTTTTTTCTTCTATCTGCTTGGATTGTGGTATCATACCACCAACTTGTCTGTCTTATTTTTTCTTTTCCATATGTTCTGCCACATACGTTATGTGCAGCTTCGACTTTGAATAAACTCCATTCTTTTTCTACATCGCAGAAAACTTGTTTTGGAAATTTTTGTGTGATTAATTCTCTGTACTTCTCAGCACAATCACTCTCCTTCAGTTTCCAATCCTGTACCCTCATCACTTTGTTCTGTTTTCTATTTTTCACACACTGATTCATTTTCCATTGTCCCACCAGTAATCTATGGTCTCCATCTGCACTCAAACTTGGAATTACCTTCACATTTGTTACTTTCTCTCCCCATTCCCTATCTACTAGAATATAACCAATTACACTCTTGGTTCTTCCATCCCAACTGTATCTGGTGATAACATGTCTTTCTCTCTTCATAAACCAGCTGTTTGCTATTTTCATTCCATTCCTATGGCACAAATCCAGGAGTCTTTCCCCTTTTTCATATCTGCCTCCATATCCAAAACATCCCAATACTTGCTCAAGTCCCTTTCTGTCTTTGCCTACCTGTGCCTTAAATCTCCCATCACTATATTAGCACTATCTATATGGTTTTCTAACAGAAAGTCAATCCTCTGTTCTTTGCTACATCCCACTTGAGGTGCATAAATCTGGATTACTTTTAGTGTTTCTTTTTGGAATCTCAGGTTTAAGAATATGATCCTGTCCGATAAATATCTCACATTTTCAATACAGCTTTGTACATTCTTATTCACCATCACTGTCATACCATTTCTTCCAGACCTGTTATTCCCACTCCAGTACAGTTTTCCTCCTCCTCTCAAATTCTTCTCACTTTTTCCCTTCCACTTTGTTCCGCTGAATCCCAATATATCTAACTTCCTCTCTGTTAGTACATTTGTCATTTCTTCCGTTTTTCCATTGAGGGTTAATATATTAAGGGTGCCAATATGTAGGTTATTTTTTATTCTGGTTGGTTTCATCTTCTTGTACTGATGAATATCATCAGATCTCCCATCATTTGCACCAGTACTTGAAGAAGCAGTGGGGTCAAATCCTGAATGGTTCGTTCCGAGGCTCATGTGTGTTTTGAAAGCAATATATGAAGACTTTCCTACTGGCTTGCTAGGCATAACACAAGAAAGGATTTTATTTTGGGGTTGTCTTCCTTAGCCTTTGGAGTTTCTCCTCCACCACAAGGCAGTGGTTCCCTTTTCATTTAATCCCCAGAAAGGAGGGTTGCCTTATCTGCCAGCTACGCCATTCCGAAGTCTTCCTTCTCCGCCGTTGCTGCCATTAAGGGCTTCTCCCGTAACCCTGGGCGTGGGTTCCGTGTTATACCCCACGGGATTGGGTCCCTGCCTGAACTCAGCCATCCTAGCACTCCGGCCTACTGAAGTGTAGGATGCGCACCGCAGCGACGTGGACGCGCCAGACAGAAATTACCCCAGTGGAGGAATAGGGAAGGGCACCCTACCTCCCTGCACCTGGGTTAATGATTGTGTATGGTGCCACATTCAAAGGTGAAGTATTTCTCATGAGATCAAATTTTTGTTCCTCCCTCCTTTAAAGGACCACTGCTCTTCTTACTGTAGTATGTCTTATAGCAGTATCCATAGAGTCAGAGAATTACGAAGCTGTCATCATTTACTACTATATCAAGATACTGAACATTTTTGTACTTTATTTCTTCGTCAGACACTGGAATATTTGTTATGTTTTTTAAGCATTCCATAGTTGTCTTCCTTGTACGTAAGTTTCTCTGATTACTGTGATTCCTGCGTTTAAAGTCATCTATTGCTCTTCAACTGAACTGTTTGCTGTGGTATTACTTCTTGTAATACAAATATAATCAATGAATTTGAAACACGGGTCGTTCTTCCCAGGTTATTAGTATGCCAGTTCTTTGCACATCGATAGAAATATCTTTATTTGATTGTTCATGCACTGCTCTGAACATTTCGTACTTCACTCTTACGTGTCACGTCAAGTACTTCACGTGTTCCGCAAATGTCTTGGCAATTATCTTCCTTCTAGAAATGTTTGTCTAACTTTTGTCTCCGTCGCTGTAGGAGACATCCACTCCTCATCAACTGAACTGCCTGTTGTTAAATTTGCTCTCTCAGTATCTATACAACCAGCAAATTACATACACTATTCTTAATCCCTCATTACATCAATATGTGTTGGCTTCTAACATGAATTAACATACATTTATTACTGTATTCACTAATACCCAAGAACGTTGTTCTCTTTCAGTCATTCGCGGATGAGCCTCAGACTTTCTTCATTAAACCAACTGTTCTTCACTGTCTTTTTCCAAGTTCGAATTTTTGTGTAGCTGCTAATATTTTTCTCTGACTTATCCCTTACAAATACGCCCATTCCTCTTTATGAGAACATCCCACTGTGGTATTTCTTTTCGCAGAACGTATATAATCAGTGCATTTCAAACATATGTTTCAAGAATTTCACACTGATTGCATTAAACCTTAGCATTTCAGAGTTGAACGACTTTCTACATTGAGTAAAATACTTGTAATCCTGTATACATGAATTCCCATGACCATTTTTATAGCTCATTCTTTCGCCAATCAGATGAAGTAGTTCTTTGTTTCCCGTAATTATTCGCAATGATGTTCCTTGTACGTATGCTTGTCTAATTTTCATGATTCCGGATTTTTAAATTCCCACTTCTGTTCATTGCAACTGCTCCCTGTTGTAGTCCTTATTCCAGAACGCAAGTAATCAGTGAATTCCAAACACATGCAATTTTCCCCAGGTATTTCATTATGGCATGTGTTTTCACATTGAAGAAAATTCTGTATCCATGATTTGCGCTCAACATTTTTGTACACCGTTCTTTCGTCATTTATTTGAAGTACTTCCTCTGCTATCCAAAATGGCTTCACAGTTGCCTTCCTTGTACCTCTGTGTTTGTACTGTCTCCGACACACAAGTTTAAAGGGAGTATCTTTGTCTAACATCTGTCACTAGCGCCTTTAAATGTATCCACTCCTGTTCAACTAGCATGCGACACAATATGTACAGCCGACACAATTTGAAATATTTGTGATCATTCCTTAGTATTTCAGAATCACACGACTGGCCACATTGATTAATTACTTGTATTTCTCTAATGAAGATGACCTCTCAACATTTTTGTGCGTCATTCCTTCGTCAATGAGGTGAAATAGTTCATCTGTTTCCAGTAAATTCGTCGCAGTGAATTTCCGTCTACGGATATTTGTCTAACGTCTCTGATTCTTCACTTTGAAGACATTCGCCACTGTTCAATTGAACTGCCTTCAATGGTATATCTTATCGGAAAATGAGTATAAACTCTGAATTTCAAAGACGTGATAATTACCCTGTGTTTCAGTACTTTACGTACTTACACATTGGGTAACATATCTTTATGGTAGTAATCAGTAATTACGCTAAAGATTTTCTACTTCATTCTTTCGTCAGTCAGATGAAGTATTTGTTCTGTTGCCCAAAAATTCCTTTTAGGTTACCTTCATTCTACAGATGTTTGTGTAACTTCTCTTATTTTTCCCATTTGAACACATTATCGATGTTCAACTGACCTCTCTCCTGTGGTTTTCTTACGGAAGCAGCCTTTCGCAATTCCGAACTCATGTCATGTTTCTGAACTATTTCGGAAACCTATGTCTTTGCACATCTACAAGTAATTAATCTAGTACAATAACATTTGACGCTGGTATATTCCTCGAATGCATTTTTCTTTCATTTCTATGATTTTCCCTTTTCAAGAATGCGCTTCAGTTAAACTAAACTACCTACTCTAGAATTTTTTATTACGTGCCTATTTCCTCATAGAGTTACAAATTACTGTCATCATTGCCCAGGATTTCAGTATCCCATATCTTTGGGCAATTAAAAGAATACCTTAATATTCGGCATCATGAACTTTCCTGAACACTTTTGTAGATCATTCTTCTACCAGCTATCAGCAGTATTTCTCACGAGACCAAAATTTTTTTTTGATTGCATTCTTTAATGGACCACTGCTCTTAATTCTGTTGTACGTCTTATCGCAGTATCCATAGACTCAGAGGATTACGAAGCTTTCATCATTTCCTACTATATCAGGATACTGAACATATTTGTACTTTATTTCTTCGTCAGTCACAGGAGTATTTCTTATGTTTCTTAAACATTCCGCAGTTGTCTTTCTTGTACCTAAGTTTCTCTGATTACTGTGATTCTCCCGTTTAAAGTCTTCCATTGCTCTCCAACTGAACTGTTTGCTGTGTTGTTACTACTTGCACTATAGATATAATCAATGAATTTTAAACACAGGTCGTTCTTCCCAGTTTTTTAGTATGCCAATTCTTTGCACATCGATGGAAATATCTTTATTTGATTGTTCATGAACTGCTCTCAACATTTCGTACTTCACTCTTACGTGTCACATCAAGTACTTCTCGTGTTCCACAAAAGGTCTTTGCAGTTATCTTCCTTCTAGATATGTTTGTCTAATTTTTCTCACTGTCGTTTTAGGAGACATCCAGTCCTCATTAACTGAACGGCCTGCTGTGGAATTTGTCCTCTCAGTATTTATGCAACCAGCAAATTGCATACACTATTCATAATCGCTCATTACATCAATATGTGTTGGCTTCTAACATTAATTAAAATACGTTTATTACTGTACTCACGAATACCCATGAAAGTTGTTCTATTTCAGTCATTCGCGGATGAGCCTCAGTCTTTCTTCGTTAAACCAACTGTTCTTCACCCGCTTTATACATTAGCATTTCAGACTAGACCGACTTTCGACATTGCGTAAAATACTTGTAATCCTGTATTCGTGAATTCCCATTACCATTTTTATAGCTCATTCTTTCGTCAATGAGATGAAGTAGTTCTTTGTTTCCCGTAACGCTTCGCAGTGATCTTCCTTTTACGTATACTTGTCTAATTTCCATGATTCCCGTTTCCGAAATACCCACTTGTGTTCGTTACAACTGCCTACTGTTGTAGTGCTTATCGCATTACGCAAGAATTTAGTGAATTCCAAACACATGCAATTTTCCACAGGTATTTCATTGTGGCAGGGGTTTTCACCCTGATCAAAATACCTATAACACAATATCCATTATTTGCGCTCAACATTTTTATACGTCTTTCTTTCGTCAGTTGTTTCAAGCTGTGCTATTTCGTATTGCATTACCCATAGCCTGAGAGATTTCAAACAGATGCAATACTGCTTATCATTTCAGTTTTTGCACATTGATTAAAATGACTCTGATTCTTTATTTATGGAGCCGCTTGAATGTTTTTGTAGCGCATTATTTCGATAAATGGTTGAACCATTTCTACTGTTTCCCACAAACTGTTCGCATTTGACTTACTGGTACGTATGTCTTTCTAACTTCTCTGATTCATAACTTGAAGACATCGACTGCTCTTCAATTGAACTGCTTGCTGTGGTATTTCTTATAGCAGTATGTATGTAATCAGCGAATTATAAACACATGCGATTTTTCCCCATGATGATAGTGTGTCAGCTCTTTGCACATAGATTTAAATACCTTTATATCCGTGTTCAGGAAATGCCCTGAACATTTTTGTACTTCAGTCTTTCGTCAGTGAGTTGAAGACCTTCTTCTCTTACCTAGAAATCTTTCGCTAAATATATTTGTCTAACATCTGTCATTAGCGCTTTTAAATGTATCCACTCCTGTTCAACTGGCATGGCTACACAGTATGTAGAGCGCAGACAATTTGAAATATATGTGATTACTCCTTAGTATTTCAGAATCACACGACTGGCCACATTGGTTAATTACTTGTATTTCTCTAATGATGATGACCTCTGAACATTTTTGTGCGTTATTCCTTTGTCAATCAGGTGAAGTTGTTCATCTGTTTCCAGTAAATTCATCGCAGTGATTTTCCCTCTACGAATCTTTGTCTAACGTCTCTGATTCTCCAGTTTGAAGACATCTACCACTGTTAAACCGAACTGCCTTCAATGGTATTTCTTATCGCATAATGTGTATAAGCTATGAATTTCTTACTCATGATATTGCCCTGTGTTCCGGTACTGTACGTGCTTACACATTGAATAACATATCTTTAGCCGGTATTCTGTAACTACCCTAAACATTTTGTACTGCATTCTTTCGTCACTCATATGTCTTATTGTACTGTTCCCCGAAAGTTCCCTTGAAGTTACCTTTATTGTAAAGATGTTTGTGTAACTTCTCTTATTTTTCCCGTTTGAACTCATTATCGCTCTTCAGCTGGAGTCTTTCCTGTGGATTTCTTATGGAAGCAGCCTTTCACAATTTCAAACTCATGTCATGTTTCTTAACTATTTCGGTAACCTATGTCTTTGCACATGTACGAACATCTTCATTTAGTGTATTGATGATGTCGTTAGAATTGTTTCCTATCGCCAAAATTGTCTCCTTCGTCAGACAGATGAAGTATTTACTCTAGTACCCAAAAATTTGACGCTGGTATACTCCTCGAATTCATTATTCTTTAATTTCTACGATGTTCTCTTTTCAAGAATGCGCTTCAGTAAACCTGAACTACGAACTCTACTATTTCTTATTGTGTGCCTATTTCCTCATACAGTCACAAATTGATGTTATCATTGCTTAGGTTTTCAGAATCCCACAGCTTTGCACATTCAATAGAATTTCCGTAGTCATGAACATTCCTGAACACTTCTCTATATCATTCTTCCCTCAGCCATTTGAAGTATTTCTCATATGACCAAATTTTTTCTTCCTTCCCACCTTTAATGGACAACTCCTTTTCATACTGCTGTATGTCTTATAACTCAGAGAATTGCGAAGTTGTCATCATTCCCTGCAGAGGCTGATCCCTTGCACGCTCCCCGTGAGATCCACATTCCAAACATGTCCACAACACTACATTCGTAGTGCGCCTAATAGATGTGCGCGGTGGCTCAGATGGATAGAGCGTTTGCCATGTAAGCAGGAGATCCCGGGTTCGAGTCCCGGTCGGGGCACACATTTTCAACATGTCCCCAATGACGTGTATAAACGCCTGCTTGCAGCTAGGGTGTCCAATTAATTATCATTTCATTTCTAGCAAAGCTGCGTGGTCATCCACGGTAACTGTAATTTCGGGAACAGATTCTACCGTCATATATATAGTTAAAAATATGGGTTCCCGGCCTTTGACCTTCTTGTGCGAACGCACACGATATGCCCGAACTCGTACGGGACTTGGTAGATTAATCTGCCACGAGTAATGAGTATGATGGGCAAACATCTATTAGGCGCACTACGAATGTAGTGTTATGGACATGTTTGGAATGTGGATCTCACGGGGAGCGTGCAAGGGATCAGCCTCTGCAGACGCACTAGCCTCTGTGCCCGCGGTGGCTAAGATGGATAGAGCGTCTGCCATGTAAGCAGGAGATCCCGGGTTCGAGTCCCGGTCGGGGCACACATTTTCAATATGTCCCCAATGAAGTGTATCAACGCCTGCTTGCAGCTAGGGTGTCCAATTAATTATCATTTCATTTCTAGCAAAGCTGCATGGTCATCCACGGTAACTGTTCTTTCGGGAACAGATTCTACCGTCATATACACTCCTGGAAATTGAAATAAGAACACCGTGAATTCATTGTCCCAGGAAGGGGAAACTTTATTGACACATTCCTGGGGTCAGATACATCACATGATCACACTGACAGAGCCACAGGCACATAGACACAGGCAACAGAGCATGCACAATGTCGGCACTAGTACAGTGTATATCCACCTTTCGCAGCAATGCAGGCTGCTATTCTCCCATGGAGACGATCGTAGAGATGCTGGATGTAGTCCTGTGGAACGGCTTGCCATGCCATTTCCACCTGGCGCCTCAGTTGGACCAGCGTTCGTGCTGGACGTGCAGACCGCGTGGGACGACGCTTCATCCAGTCCCAAACATGCTCAATGGGGGACAGATCCGGAGATCTTGCTGGCCAGGGTAGTTGACTTACACCTTCTAGAGCACGTTGGGTGGCACGGGATACATGCGGACGTGCATTGTCCTGTTGGAACAGCAAGTTCCCTTGCCGGTCTAGGAATGGTAGAACGATGGGTTCGATGACGGTTTGGATGTACCGTGCACTATTCAGTGTCCCTTCGACGATCACCAGTGATGTACGGCCAGTGTAGGAGATCGCTCCCCACACCATGATGCCGGGTGTTGGCCCTGTGTGCCTCGGTCGTATGCAGTCCTGATTGTGGCGCTCACCTGCACGGCGCCAAACACGCATACGACCATCATTGGCACCAAGGCAGAAGCGACTTTCATCGCTGAAGACGACACGTCTCCATTCGTCCCTCCATTCACGCCTGTCGCGACACCACTGGAGACGGGCTGCACGATGTTGGGGCGTGAGCGGAAGACGGCCTAACGGTGTGCGGGACCGTAGCCCAGCTTCATGGAGACGGTTGCGAATGGTCCTCGCCGATACCCCAGGAGCAACAGTGTCCCTAATTTGCTGGGAAGTGGCGGTGCGGTCCCCTATGGCACTGCGTAGGATCCTACGGTCTTGGCGTGCATCCGTGCGTCGCTGCGGTCCGGTCCCAGGTCGACGGGCACGTGCACCTTCCGCCGACCACTGGCGATAACATCGATGTACTGTGGAGACCTCGCGCCCCACGTGTTGAGCAATTCGGCGGTACGCCCACCCGCCCTCCCGCATGCCCACTATACGCCCTCGCTCAAAGTCCGTCAACTGCACATACGGTTCACGTCCACGCTGTCGCGGCATGCTACCAGTGTTTAAGACTGCGATGGAGCTCCGTATGCCACGGCAAACTGGCTGACACTGACGGCGGCGGTGCACAAATGCTGCGCAGCTAGCGCCATTCGACGGCCAACACCGCGGTTCCTGGTGTGTCCGCTGTGCCGTGCGTGTGATCATTGCTTGTACAGCCCTCTCGCAATGTCCGGAGCAAGTATGGTGGGTCTGACACACCGGTGTCAATGTGTTCTTTTTTCCATTTCCAGGAGTGTATATAGTTAAAAATATGTGGGATAGCAAATTCCACAAATGGTCAAAACCCATGCTCGTTGGACGGAGAAAGTAGCATTAGCTAGAAACAGGCTACAAATATGGGGGATGAAGAACCCATTTTTCAATCACTTGGTGTCGGTGACTGTATTTGATGATTACGCTTGGATAAGCGTGTAAGTCACTATATTAAATTTTAGGCGTTATTGAGCGAAAAAAGGGTCAAATTAGTATGACAGGCTTAAAGTAATATCGTGAAAGGACGTGCAACGTCGCAATAATCGCTCTTAATATCTACTGACCGACAGAGGTCATTTTGAATAGTGCTATCGGATATGTAGCACAATAGTATGAAAAGAACCTAAAGCTAAATTAGTTTATTAAAATCAGATTCTTGAGTTACTGAGCCATGCAACTTAATCAAGTGAGGTCTGTGAACGCACATAGCGTTCAACAGGCAAACCACCTTTATGTTGTAATAGCTGTTGACGTGAAAGGTCAAATAATGTAACAAAGTTAATATACATGCACGAAAGGACGGACAACATCGCTTTCATCGACCTTATTATCTATTGACCGACAGAGGTCAAAGTGATTAGTGCTGTCAGGTCTTACCAAAATGGTATGCAAAGTTATGTGTATATTGCGAAGACACTTCAACGTTTTTTAAAAAGGCTAAGGAATTATTTATTAAATTTAGGCCAGAGCTCGGACTTGGAATGAATATGACTAAAAACATCCTTGCATCACCATATTGTACTTGGATAGTTATAACTAAGTGGGAATGGCTATTTGGACCATATTAGAAATATTGGAGTTTGTAATAAGTGAGAATACTATACAGGTATCACTCGTTATAAGGCAATAAATTAAGAAAATGCGGGTGTAGCTTATCAGTGAGCCCACTGTTGTAAGGGCAGCGGTCATAACTAAGATTAAGGGAACCTAGAGCGTGACTGAACGAACTGACCATCCGTGACACCAAGCGGCCGCATGAATGTTTCGGCTATCCTCTATGTCGTATGGTGGAATCTGAAGCACTGAGCAAAGGGATAAAACGTTCGGAATTTTATTTTTTGTTTTTATTAACTGGACTTGGTCGTTAAGGATGCAGTCTTTGTCATACCACATATATGTTTAAAAATCTCTATTTCATCTAATATGTTTAATTTCATACCGTTAACTTCAGAATGAAGCAGCTCGGTACAGGCTGGGGGATTAGGCGCGTGAGCCATTTGTAGTAGATGTTCAGCGAAAGTGGAACCTCGCGTACCGTCACCACTTCTGGTGGGAATATGTTCCATATATCTAGTAGCTGGCGTTTTAGCTGTTTGCCCGATATAATTTTCGGACAATCATCGCAAGTAGTTTTGTAAACCCCAGACTGAGAAACTTGATTACGAGCGAATTGTGAAGAGTCGATTAGGTTCTTTTTCAAATTATTGTTAGTGGAGAAGGCTACTCTAAATCCATAGGTTTTGAGTAAACATCCTAATTTGTAACTTATTTTACCGATGACAGAAACAGATATAATTTTATTTTACTCAAACTCAAAATCTCTGCATTACTGGACAAAAAAATCAGATTCTATAGAGTTCTGCAAAATATCACAAAGAATACTAGCTAGTGAGATTCCCATAGCTAATCTGAGGGTTGAGAATACATTTTATCATAGAAATCCACTAGCTGGTATTCTTTCTGAAAGTTTTCTGAACTCTATAGAATCTGATTTTTTCTCCAGTAATGCATAAAGTTTGATTTTGAGTAAAATAAAATTTTATGCAAGATGTTTTGACGATATAATCTTTGTCTTTAATGGTACCTAAAATGAAATAGACCACATATTTTTACTATTTAACGAGTTTTATGAAAACATCAATTTCATATTCCTTAAATTATTTAGATCTTACCTTCACTATAGTGGACAGCCACACTCCTTTTAATACACATCGAAAAAAAACATACTCGTATTCTGATAACATTATTCCTGGTGACTCTGCACATCCTCAAGCCCAAAAAACGGCCTTGTTTCATTCAAGTCTACACCGTCGCATGGCTATGCCCCTTCCCCGGAGGCGCTAGAAACGGAATTAGTTACCCTGGAAAGTATCGCTAAAAATAACGGTTTCAATTCACATTTAGTAAGACAAATGTACAGTAAGAAAATAAATATAAATAATAATACGGCTTCCACATTAGGTGATGCAGTAGATGACGAACCAATGGCAGTTATATCTGTTCCTTACATAGGTATAATAAGTTGCAAATTAGGACGTTTACTTAAAACCTATGGATTTGGAGTAGCCTTCTCCACTAACAAAAATTTGAAAATAAACCTAATCCACTCTTAACAAGTCGCAGGTGATAAACTTTCTCAGTCTGGGGTTTACAAAATTATTTGCCGTCACAGTCAGAAATATTATATCGGTCAAATAGGTTGAGCGCTAGCTACTGGATATAAGGACACATTCCAACCAGAAGTGGTGACTATACGCTGAACATCTCCTACAAATGGCTCACGCGGCTATTCCCCCCGTCAGTACCGAGCTTCTTCATTCTGAAGTTAATGGTATGAAATTAGACATATTAGAAGAAATTTAGATTTTCAAACATATATGTGGTATGACAAAGACTGCATCCTCAACGACCAACTTCAGTTAATACGGCGTAGAAGATAGCCGATGCATTCTTTCGGTGGCTTCTTATCACGGATGGTCCATTCGTTCAGTCACGCTCTATTTTCCCTTTATCTTAGTTACGACGGGTGCCCTTACAAACGTGTGCACTCTAATACAATACACATGTTTTTATCTCTCATTTAACACCGTATATTGAGTGATACATGTTCACAGTATTCTCGCTTCTTACAAGCTCCAATATTTCTAATATGGTCCAAATAGCCATTCCCATTTAGTTATAAGTATCCAAGTCGAATGGGGTGATGCAAGGATGTTTTTAGTCATATTCATTCCAAGTCCCAGCTCTGGGCTAAAATTAGGAAATAAATCCTTCACCATTTTTAAAAAAATTGAAGTGACGTCGTACGTCTCTTCTAGATATACACAGAACTTTGCATACCATTTTGAGAACAACTGATAGCACTAATCCCTTTGAATTCTGGCGGTCAATAGATAATAAGGGCGCTGAAAGCGACGTTGTACGTCCTTTCACGCATGTATATTAAGCCCGTTACATTATTTTGCCTTTCACGTCAACAGCAATTCGAACTTAAAGTTAGATTTCTGGTGAACGCTATATGCTTCACAGACCTCACTTAAATAAGCGTCGTGGTTCAGTACCTCAAGTACCTGATTTTAAGAAACTAGTTTAGCTTTTGGTTCTTTTTACACCATTTTGCTACATATCTGGTACCACTATTCTAAATAACCTCTGTCGGTCATTAGATATTAAGGGCGATTAAGGCGACGTTGCACGCGCTTTAACACAACTAAATTAAGCCCGTCATACAAATTTGACCCTTTTGTGGTCAATAGCGCTTAGAATTTATTATCTTTACACTCTTATCAAAGCGTATTCATCAAATACAATCACCGACCCCAAGTAATTGAAAAATGGGTTATTTCTCCCCCATATTTTTAGCCTGCTTTTAGCTGATGGTATTTTGCCTGCCCTGCGTGCATGCGTTTTGACCATCCGTGGAATTTGCTATCACACATATATAGTTTCAGTCTATGCACGTTCTATAGTTCTATACGTATGTCCTCGAGCCAGAACTTTACACATGCACACGTATTATCCTCCTGCGCCTTTAACTCTGTCATCGGATCACTTTCGTAACACATTTGATGCCAATCACTTAGATGAAGACGATTTCTCAATATGCGCAAGAGCGTTTCTTTCTGACATTCTCACATTCATGTTGCCGGCACCACCTCAGTTTACCCGAGTGCCCGCGGCCCACCGAACGTTGGGTGTGTAACGAATCACGTTTCTAAAGTTCTAAGCACAGCTGTTGACATGGTACACACGTACCATTTGTTTACGTTTTTTGCGAGTGTTTGGCACCTAAGTTCCCAACATTTTTATAGCCCATTCTTTGGTCAATCAGTCGTAGTAGTTAATTGTTTCCCGTAATTGTTCGCAATGATGTTCCTGGTACGTATGCTTGTGTAATTTCCATGATTCCCGTTTTTGAAATACCCACTTATGTTCATTGCAACTGCCTTCATTTATAGTGATTATCGTAGTACGCAAGTAATCAGTGAATTCCAAACACATGCAATTTTCGCCAGGTATTTCATTATGGCAGTTGTTTTCACACTGATTAAAATACCTATAATTCTGTATCCATGATTTGCGCTCAATATTTTTTACTCCATTCTTTCGTCAGTTGTATCAAGTACTTCCTCCGCTGTCTATAATGGCTTCACAGTTGTCTTCCTTGGACCACTGTTTTTGTACTTTCTCCGAATCCCAAGTTGAAACAGAGTCAGTGCTCCTCCACTGACCTGTTTGCTGTGCTATTTCTTATTGCAATATCTATAGTCTGAGAGATTTCAAACAGATGCGATACTGCTGAGCATTACAGTTTTGCACGTTGATTAAAATAGCTCTGATCGTGTATTCATGAAGCAACCTGTATTTTTTTTCGTTAAATGTTTGAAGCATTTCTTCTGTTTCACACAAACTGTTCGCATTTGACTACTGTGTACGTATGTCTTTCTAACTTCTCCGATTCTTAACTTAAAGATGCTCTTCAATTGAACTGTTTGCTGTTGTATTTTTTATCGCGGTACGTATGTAATCAGCGCATTATAAACACATGCGATTTTCCCCCATTATGATAGTGTGTCAGATCATTGCACATCGATTAAACTACCTTTATATCCGTGTTCAGGAAATCCTCTGAACATTTTTGTACTTCAGTCTCTCGGCAGTGAGTTGAAGACTTTCTCCTCTTACCCAGAAATCTTTCGCATCGGTCTACCATTAACGTATCTTTGTCTAATATCTGTCACTAGCGCTTTTAAATGTATCCACTCCGGTTCAACTAGCACGGCTACACAGTATGTACAGCCGATACAGTTTGAAATATTTATTATTATTCCTTAGTATTTCAGAATCACACGACTGGCCACATTGGTTAAATACTTGTATTTCTCTAAGGATGATGTCCTCTGAACATTATTGTAGGTCATTCCTTCATGAATCAGGTGAAGTAGTTCATTTCTTTCCAGTAAATTCGTCGCAGTGATTTTCCCTCTACGTATCTTTGTGTAACGCCTCTGATTCTCCATTTGCAATAAATCCACCACTGTTCAACTGAACTGTCTTCAATGGTACTTCTTATCGGAAAATGTGTATAAGCTATGAATTTCAAAGACGTGATATTTTCCCTGTGTTTCAGTACTTTACGTACTTACACATTGATTAACATATCTTTATGGCAGTAATCAGTTAACTACGCTAAACAGTTTCTACTTCATTATTTCGTCAGTCAGTTGAAGTATTTGTTCTGTTACCCAAATATTCATTTCAAGTTAAAATCATTGTACAGATGTTTGTGTAACTTCTCTCATTTTTCCCATTTGCACACATTATCGCTGTTTAACTGACCTCTCTCCTGTGGTTTTCTTATGGGAGCAGCCTTTCACAATTTCAAACTCATGTCATGAGTCTTAACTATTCCGGTAACCTATGTCTTTGCACATGTACGAACTTCTTTAACTAGTGTATTGATGATATCGCTTGAATATATTTTTAATTGTTTCCTTCGTCAGTCAGATTAAGTATTTACTCTGGTACCCAAAAATTTGACTCTGGTATATTCCTGCATTGCATTTTTCTTTAATTTCTATGATTTTCCCTTTTCAAGAATGCGCTTCAGATAAACTGAACTACCTACTCTTGTATTTTTTATTGCGTGCCTATTTCCTCATAGTGTTACAAATTAATGTCATCGTTGCTTCCGATTTCAGTATCCCACATCTCTGCACATTCAAAAGAATACATTCATTTCCGTCGTCATGAACTTTCCGGAACACCTTTATAGATCCTTCTTCTTTCAACCATTTGAAGTATTTCTCATGGGATCAAAATTTTTTTTGCCTGCCTCCTTTGATGGACCACTGGTCTTCATTCTGTTGTACGTCTTATCGCAGTATCCCCAGACTCAGAAAATTACGAAGCTGTCATCATTTACTACTATATCAGGATACTGAACATATTTGTACTTTATTTCTTCGTCAGTCACAGGAGTATTTCTTATGTTTTTTAAACATTCCGCAATTGTCATCCTTGTACGTAAGTTTCTCTGACTACAGTGATTCTCCGATTTAAAGTCATCCATTGCTCTCCAACTGTTCTGTTTGCTGTGGTTTTACTTCTTGCACCACAGATATAATCAATGAGTTTTAAACATATGTCGTCCTCCCCAGTATTTTAGTACGCCATTTCTTTGCACATCGATGAAATATCTTTATTTGATTGTTCATGAACTGTTCTGAACATTTCGTACTTCAGTCTTACGTGTCACATCAAGTACTTTTCGTGTTCCGCAAAAAGTCCTGACAGTTATCTTCTTTCTAGAAATGTTTGTCTAACTTTTGTCATTGTCCTTTTAGAAGACATCCAGTCCTCATCAACTGAACTGCCTGCCGTGGAATTTGTTCTCTCAGTATTTGTACAACCAGCAAATTACACACACTATTCATAATCCCTCACTACATCAATATGTATTGGCCTCTAACATTAATTAAAATACGTTCATTACTGTATTCACGAATACCCATGAAGGTTGTTCTATTTCAGTCATTCGCGGATGAGCCTCAGTCTTTCTTCATTAAACCAACTGTTCTCCATTGTCTTTTTCCTATTTCGTATTTTTCTGTGGCTGCTAATGTTTTTCTTTGACTTATCCCTTGTAAAGACGTCCACTCCTCTTCATGAGAACCTCCCACTGTGGTATTTCTTTTCGCAGAACGTCCATAATCAACGTATTTCACACATAAGTTACAAGAATTTCGCACATATTGAATTATTCCGTAGCATCTCGAAATAGGACGACATTCAACATCGTGGAAAATACTTGTATTTCTGTATTCATGAATTCCCATGAATATTTTTAGAATGAATGTAAAGATTCCGCTTCGACTGCTAATAGAAACCGGATGTTGATGAACGTTTCGCCGCGGATAAGCACGCCATCTTCGGAACACTCTAAAACTACAAACTATCTAAAGAGGAATGGTCCAACATTGATACAGAATGCCCAAAGGGGCGAAATACTCGCATAAAATGAAAAATAAACCTTACGTGTGTACCAAGTCAATATCTGTACTTAGCTCCAACGTCAGATGCGTGCTTCCTCACCCCACCCAATGTTCTGTTGGCCGTGGGCTCTCAGTGCCGCCGGCAGGTGGGCTGTGAGAGTGTTAGAAATGAACACGCATGCACAAATTGAGGAATCGCCTTATTCCATGTGAGTGTCATAAAATGTGTTACGAAAGTGATCCGATGAGCGGCTCAAAGGCGCAGCAAGTTAATGCGTGTGTATGTATAAAGTCCTAGGGCGAAGACATTTTATTTAACTATAGAACTTGGATATGCTCAAACTATATATGTGGGATAGCAAATTCCACGGATGGTCAAAACGCATCCACGCAGGTCAGGCAAAATACCATAAGCTATAAGCAGGTTATAAATGTGGGGGATGTATAACCCATTTTTCAATTACTTGGTCTCAGAGATTGTATTTGATGATTACGCTTGGCTAAGCATGTAAACATACTATATTAAATACTAAGCGCTATTGACCACAGATGAGTCAAATTAGTATGACAGACTTAATGTAATTCCATGAAAGTACGTGCAACGTTGACCTCGTTGCCCATAATATCTAGTGACCGACAGAGGTAATTTGGAATTGTGCTACGGGATATGTAGCAAAATACTGGGAAAAGTACCCAAAGCTAAACTAGTTTCTTAAAATCAGGTGCTTGAAGTAGTGCGCCGTGAAGCTTAATCAAGTGAGGTCTGTGAACGCATATAGCTTTCAACAGACAAACTACCTTTAAGTTCTAATAGCTGTTGACGTGAAAGGTCAAATAATGTAACGCGCGTAATATACATGTGCGAAAGGACGGACAACGTAGGTTTCATCGACCTTATTATGTACTGACCGACAGAGGTCAAAGTGATTAGTGCTAGCAGGTGTTACAAAATGGTATGGAAAGTTATGTGTAAATTGTGCAGAGACGTACGACGTCATTTCAACGTGTTTTGAAAAGGCTAAGGAATTATTTATTAATTTTAGGCCAGAGCTCGGACTTGGAATGAATATGGCTAAAAACATCCTTGCATCACCATATTAACTTTAATAATTATAAGTAAATGGGAATGGCTATTTGGACCATATTAGAAATATTGGAGCTTGTAAGAGGTAAGAATACTGCGAACATGTACAAGAATCCCTCATTGTAAGGCGTTAAATGATGAAAAAGCGAGTGTATTGTATTAGTGTCCCCACATTTAAAAGGGCAGCCGGCATAACTAAGATAAAGGAGAAATAGAACGTGACTGAACGAATTGACCATCCCTCACACCAAGAGACCGCATGAATGCATCGGCTATCCTCTATGTCGTATGTTAGAATGTGTAGCACTGATCAATTTGATAAAACGATCGAAATTTTATTTTTTGCTTTTTTAAATGGTATTTGTCGTTAAGGATTTAGTCTTTATCATACCATGGATGTTTAAAAATCTCTATTTTATCTAATATGTCTAATTTCATACCTTTACCTTCAGAATGAAGCAGCTCGGTACAGGCTGGGGTATTAGGCGCGAGAGCCATATGTGAAAATATGTTCCATTTATCTAGTAGCTGGCGTTCGACCTGTTTGCCCGATTATAATATTTCGCACAATCACCGCAAGTAGTTTTGTAAACCCCATACCGAGAAAATTTATTACCAGCAAATTGTAAAAAGTGGATTAATGTCCTTTTCAAATTATTGTTAGTGGAGAAGGCTACTCTAAATCCATAGGTTTTGAGTAAACGTCCTAATTTGTAACTTATTATACAGATGAAAGGAACGGATATAATCGACACTGGTTCGTCATCGACTGCATCATCTAATGTGGAAGCCGTATTATTATTTTTATTTATTTTCTTACCATGTATTCGTCTTACTAAGTGTCGTCTTACTAAGCGTAACTAATTCCGTTTCTAGCGCGTCCGGGGAACAGAGAAAGCCATGCCACGATGTAGATTTGAATGAAAGAATGCCATTTTTTGGGGTTTCGGATGTGCAGAGTCACCAGGAATAATGTTAGCAGAATATGTATTTTTCGATGTATATTAGAAGCAATGTGGCTTTCCACTCTAGTGAAGCTGAGGTATAAATAATTTAAGGACGTCGTAGAGGACTCCATTTCATACGTGAGATTGATGTTTACATGAAATTAGTTAAATATTGTAAATATGTGGTCTATTTCGTTTTGAGTGCCATTAATGACAAAGAATGTATCGTAAACATTTCTTGCATACAATTTTATTTTACTCAAAATCAAAATCAATGCATTACTGGAGACAAAATCAGATTTTAATGAGTGCAGAATAATTTCATAAAGAATACCAGCTATTGGGTTTCAATCATAAAATGTATTTTCAACCCTTAGGATTAGCTAAGGGAATCGCACAAGCTGTTATTCTTTCAGAAATTTTTCAGAACTCTATAGAATCTGATTTTTTGTCCAGTAATGCGGAGATTTTGATTTTGAGTAAAATAAAATTTTATGCAGGTATGTTGTCGATATAATCATTGTCATTAATGGCATTCAAAATGATATAGACCGAATATTTTCAATATTTAACGAATTTCATGAAAACAGCAGTTTCACGTATGAAATTGACTTCTCTACGAGGTCCTTACATTATTTAGATTTCACCTTCACTATAGTGGACAGCCACATTCCTTTTAATACACATCGGAAAAAAAACATGTCCGATAACATTATTCCTGGTGACTCTGCACATCCACATGCCCAAAAAATGGCCTTCTTTCATTCAATTCTATATGGTAGCATGGCTGTCCCCCTTTCCCTGAAGGCGCTAGAATGGGAATCAGTTACGCTGGAAACCATTGCTTAAAATAACGGTTACAATTCACAGTAAGACGAATGTACAGTAAGAAAATAAACATAAATAACAATTCGGCCTCCACATTAGGTGATGCAGTAGATGACGCACCAGTGGCAATTATATCTGTTTCTTTCATAGGTAAAATAAGTTACAAATTAGGACGTTTACTTAAAACCTATGGATTTAGAGTAGCCTTCTCCAGTAATAATAACTTGAAAAAGAACCTAATCCACTATTTACAAGTCACTGGTGATAAACATTCTCAGTCTTGGGTTTACAAAATTACTTGCTGTCACAGTCCGAAATATTATATCGGTCAAACAGATCTAGCGCTAGCTACTAGATACAATTATCATATTATCACCAGAAGTGGTAGCGGTACGCGAGGTCCATCTTTGCTGAACATCTCATACAAATGGCCCACGCGCCTCATCGGCCGGCCTGTACCGAGCTGCTTCATTCTGAAGTTACTAGTTTGAAATTAGACATATTTGAAGAAGTGGATGTTTTAACGTTCATGGTATGACAAATACTGCACCCTTATCGATCAACTCCACTTAAGAAACAAAAAAAAAAAAAAAACATTCCAAGATTTTATCCCCATGCTCAGTGCTTCACATTCTACCAAACGACATAGAAGATAGCCGATGCATTCATGCGGTCGCTTGGTGTCAAGGATCGTCAATTCGCACAGTCACGCCCTATTTTCCCTTCATCTTAGTTATGACGGCTGTCGTTACAAACGTGGGCAAACTAATACAATACACATGCTTTTTTCTTTCATTTAATGCCTTACAATGAGTGATTCTTGTACATTTTCACAATATTCTCACTTCTTACAAGCTCTAATATTTCTAATATGGTCCAAATAGCCATTCCCACTTAATTACCCAAGTCCAATATGGTGATGCAAGGATGGTTTTAGTCATATTCATTCCAATTCCGAGCTCTGGCCTAAAATTTGGAAATAAATCCTTAACATTATTAAAAAAAAAAAAACATTTAAGTGACATGGTACGTCTATTCACGATATACACATAACTTTGCATATCGTTTTGGTAACACTTGATAGCACTAATCACTTTGATCTCTCTCGGTCGATAGATAATAAGGGCGAAGACAGCGACGTTTCTTTCACGCATGTATATTTAGCCCGTTACATTATTTGACCTTTCACGTCAACAGCTATTAGAACGTAAGGGTAGTTTGTCTGTTGAACGCCATATGCGTTCAAAGACCTCACTTGATTAAACTTCATGGTTCAGTATCTCAAGTACCTGATTTCAAGAAACTGGTTTAGCTTTACGTTCTTTCTACACCGTTTTGCGACATATCCGATAGCACTTTTCAAAATGAACTCGGCCGGTCATTAGATATCAAGACCGATGAAGGCGACGTTGCATGTCCTTTCACGCAATTACATTAAGCCTGTTATACTAATTTGACTCTTTTCTAGTCAATAGCGCTTAGAATTTAGTATAGTAACTTTACACGCTTATCCATGCGTAGTCAACAAATACTATCACAGACTCAACTGAAAAATGGATTATTCATCCCACATATTTTTAGCCTGCTTCTAGCTGATGGTGTTTTGTCTGTTCTGTGTGCATGCGTTTTGCCCATCCCTGAAATTTGCTATCCCACATATATAGTTCCAGCCAAATTATACATACACACGCATTAATTTGCTGCGCCTTTGACCCGGTGATCGGATCACTTTCGTAACACATTTAATGCCAATCACATGGCAGAAAACGATTTCTCAATTTCCGCATGCGCGTTCCTTTCTGAAATTCTCACAGTCTTGCTGCCGGCACCACCTCAGTTTTCCTGAGACCCTGAGGCCACCGAACGTAGGCTGGGGTGAGAAAGTACGCTTCAGACGTTTAAGCTAAGTAGAGCTATTGGCATGGTACACACGTACCGTTAATTTTACTTTTTATGCGAGTCTTTGGCCCCTGTGGGCGTTCTGTATTAATGTTGAACCATGCCTCTCTAGGCAGTTTATAGTTGTAAGTGTGTTCCGAAGAAGGCGTGGTTCTCCGCGCCGAAACCTAGGTCAACATCCGGTTTCTATTTCCAATCGAGGCGGATTCCTTATAATCATGAAGTTATTCACGAGTGCTGACGCTCTGCAATGTTAAAAGTTCTCAACATTTTTATACCTCATTCTTTCGTCAATCAGTTGGAAGCAGTTCTTTGTTTCCCGTAATTTTTCGCAACGATGGTCCTTGTACGTATGCTTGTCTAATTTCCCTGATTCCCGTTTTTGAAACACCCACTCCTATTATAGTGCTGCACGCATGTTATCAGTGAATTCCAAACACATGCAATTTCTTTTGGTAATTCAGTACGTCAGGTGTTTTTACACTGATTAAAATACCTATAATTGTGTATCCATGATTTGCGATCAACAGTTCGCAGCTCGTGGTCGTGCGGTAGCGTTCTCGCTTCCCGCGCCCGGGTCCCCGGGTTCGATTCCCGACTGGATCAGGGACTTTCTCTGCCTCGTGATGACTGGATGTTGTGTGATATCCTTAGGTTAGTTAGGTTTAAGTAGTTTAAGTTCTAGGGGACTGATGACCATAGATGTTAAGTCCCTTAGTGCTCATAGCCATTTGATTTTTGCGATCAACATTTTTCTATGCCATTGTTTCGTCAGTCATCTGAAGTACTTCCTCCGCTATCCAAAATGGCTTCACAGTTGTCATCCTTGTGCCTCTGTGTCTGTACTTACTCCCACTCCCAAGATTAAAAAGAGTCACTGCTCTTCAACTGAACTGAATTACTTGTATTTCTCTAATCACAATTTACTCTGAACGTTTTTGTAAGTCATTCCTTGTGAATCAGGTGAAGTAGTTCATCTGTTCCCAGTAAATTCGTCACAGTGACGTTCCCTCTACATATGTTTGTCTATCGCCTCTGATCCTCCTTTTTGAAGATATCCACCACTCTTCAACTGAACTATCTTCAGTGGGATTTCTTATCGGGAAATGTGTATAACTCGTGATATTTCCCGTGGGTTTCAGTACTTTATGTCCTTACACATTGAATAACATATCTTTTTTCGTAGTAATCAGTAACTACCCTAAAGATTTTGAACTTTATTCTTTCGTAAGTCAGATGAAGTAATTGTTGTGTAACCCAAAAATTCCTTTTAAGTTACCTCCATTATAGAGATGTTTGTGTAACTTCTCTCATTTTCCCCAGTTGAACCCATTGGCTCTGTTCAACTGATCTCTGTCGTGTCGTTGTGTATGGAAGAAACCTTTCACAATTCCAAACTCATGTCATGTTTTTTTTACTATTTCCGTAACCTATGTCTTTGCATATGTACGAACATCTGTAACTAGTGTATTGATGATATCGCATGAATATTTTTGTAATCCTTTCCATTGTCAGTCAGATGGAGTATATACACTAATACTCAAATATTTGACGGAGGTATATTGCTCGAATTTATTTTTCTTTAATTTCTATGATTTTCGATTTTTAAAGAAGACCCATCGGTTAACCTGAACTTCCTACTCTAGTATTTCTTATTGCGTGCCTATTTCCTCATATAGTTACAAATTGATATCATCATTGCTTAGTATTTCAGTATCCCACTATTTGCCCATTCAAATGGATACCTTCATTTCCGTAGTCATGAAATTTCCTGAACATTTTTGTAGTCATTGTTTCCTCAGTCATTTGAAGTATTTCTCATGAGACCATTTTTCATTGTCGTTTTTTTATTTGCTTCCGCTTTTAAAGGACCACTCCTGTTCATAGTAGTGCCTACTGTCGTACGTCATATCGCAATATCCATTGACTCAATGAATTTCGAAGCTGTCATCATCTCCTACTACATCTGGATACTGAACAGTTTTGGACTTCATTTCTTCGTCAGTCACTGGAGTATTTCTTATGTTTCTTAAACAATCCGCGGTTTTTTCCTTGCACGTAGGTTTATCTGATAACTGTGATTCTCTTGTTTAGTCATCCATTGCTCTTCAACTGAACTGTTTGCTGTGGTATTACTTCTTGCACTACAGATATAATCAATAAATTTTAAACACATGTCGTTCTTCCCAGTATTTTAGTATGATAATTCTTTGCACATCGGTGAAAATATCTTTATTTGATTATTCGTGAACTGCTCTGAACATGTCGTAGTTCACTCTTACATGTCACTTGAAACAAATCTCCTGTTTCGCAAAAAGTCTTTGCAGTTATCTTCCTTCTAGAAATGCGTGTCTAACTTCTGTCACTGTCGCTTTAAGGGACATTCACACCTTATCAACTGAACTGCCTTCAGTGGAATATGTTATCTCAATATTTATACAATCAGAATATTGCATACACTATCCATAATCCGTTATCATGTCAGTATACCTTTATACCTTTATTACTGTATTCAAGAATACCATTGAACATTGTTCTACTTCAAACATTTGAAGTAGATGTTTGTTTCCCGTAATTCTTTGCAAAAATGGCCACATTCGTATCCTTGTCTAATTACCGTAATTCCCGTTTTTGAAATATCCACTCCTGTTCATTGCAACAGCCTCCTGTTGTACTGCTTATCGCAGTACGCATGTAATCTGTAAATTCCAAATACATGTAATTATTCCCCGGTATTCCAGCATAGCATTTGTTTTCACACTGATTAAAAATACCTATATCCATAATTTGCGCCAAATACTTTTGTACGCTATTATTTATCTGAAGTACTTCCTCCGCTATCCAATGTAGCTTCACTGTTGCCATCCTTCTACCTCTGTGTTTGTACTTTCTCCGATTCCTAAATTTAAAGAGAGTCAGTGCTCTTCAACTGAACTGCTTGCTGTGCTATTTCTTATTGTAATATCTATAGCCCGAGAGATTTCGAACGATACGATACCGCTTAGCTTTACACATGGATTAAATCATCTCTGATTCTATATTCATGAAGAACCTGAATGTTTTTGTAGCGCATTTTTTCGTTAGATGGTTGAAGAATTTATTCTGTTTCCCACAACCTGTTCGCATTTGACTTCCTTGTAGGTATGTCTTTCTAACTTCTAAGATTCCCAGCTTAACGACATCGACTGCTCTTCAATTGAACTGCTTGTTTTGTTATTTCTTATCGCAGTACGTGTGTCATCAGCGGATTATAAACACTTGCGATTTTGCCCCATGATGGTAGTGTGTCAGCTCTTTGCACATCGATTAAAAGTCCTTTATATCCGTGTTTAGGAAATGCCCTGAAAATTATTGTAATTCAGTCTTACGTCAGTAAGTTGAAGTCCTTCTGTTACCCAGAAAGCTTTCGCTGCGGGCTTCATTGTACTCATAATTGTCTAACATCTATCACTGGTGCTTTTAAATGCATGCACTCCTGTTCAACTGGCCTCGCTACACAGTATGTACAGCCCAGACATGTTGAAATATTTGTGATTATTCCCTAGTATTTCTGAATCACACATTGGTTAATTACTTGTATTGCTCTAATCACGATTTCGTCTGATGTACCTTGTACGTATGCTTGTCTAATTTCCATGATTCCCGTTTTTAAAATACCCACTTCTATTTATTCTATCTGACTCCTGTTGTAGTGCTTTTGGCAGAACACAAGTAATCAGTGAATTCCAAACACATGCAATTTTCCCCAGGTATTTCATTATGGCAGGTGTTTTCACACTGAATAAAATACCTATAATTCAGTATCCATGATTTCAACTCAACATTTGTATACGCCCTTCTTTCGTCAGTTGTTTCAAGTACCTCCTCCGCTATCTAAAATGACTTCACAGTTGTGTTTCTTGTAACTCTGTGTTTGTACTTCTCCGACTCCCAAGTTTGAAGAGAGTCAGTGCTCCCCAACTGAACTACTTGCTGTGCTATTTCGTTTGCAATATCTCTAGCCCGAAAGATTTCAAACAGATGCGATACTGCTTAGCATTACAGTTTTTGCACGTCGATTAAAATTGCTCTGATTGTGTATTAATGAAGCAACCTGAATATTTTTCTAGCTTATTTTTTCGTTAAATGGTTGTAGCATTTCTTCTGTTTCCCACAAACTGGTCGCAATTGACTTCCTTGTACGTATGTCTTTCTAAACTCTCTGAATCGCAACTTAAAGACATCGACTGCTCTTCAATTGAAGTGCTTGTTGTCGTATTTCTCATCGCAGTACGTATGTAATCAGCGAATTATAAACACATGCGATGTTTCCCCATTATGTTAGTGTGTCAGCTGTTTTCACATCGATTGAAAAACCTTTATTTCTGTGTTCAGGAAAATGCCCTGCACATTTTTGTACTACAGTGTCTCGTCATTGAGTTGAAGACCTTCTACTCTTACCCAGAAATCTTTCGGAGCAGACTTCCCTGTACGTATCTTTATCTAACATCTGTCACTAGCGCCTTTAAATGTATCCACTCCTGGTCAACTAGCGTGGCTACACAGTATGTACAGCTCAGACAGTTTGAAACATTTGTGATTATTCCTTAGTATTTCTGAATCACACGATTGGCCACATTGGTTAATTATTTGTATTTCTCTAATCACGATGTCCTCTGAAAATTATTATAGGTCATTCCTTCGTCAATCAGGTGAAGTGGTTCATGTATTTCCACTAAATTCGTCGCAGTGATTTTACCTCTACGTATCTTTGTCTAACGTCTCTGACTATCCATTTTGAAGACATACACCACTGTTCAACTGAACTGCCTTCAATGGTATTTCTTGTCGGAAAATTTGTATAAGGTTTCGCAAAAATTCCATTTAAGTTCCCTTTATTCTACAGATGTTTATGTAACTTCTGTCATTTTTCCCTTTTGATCACATTATCGGTGCTCAACGGACCTCTCTCCTTTGGTTTTGTTATGGAAACAGCCTTTCACAATTTCAAACACATGACACGATTCGTAACTATTTCGGTAACCTATGTCTTTGCACATGTACGAACATTACACTGGTATATTCCTCGAATGCATTTCTCTTTAATTTCTATGATTTTCCCTTTTCAAGAATGCACTTCAGTTAAAGTGAACTACCTACTCTAGTATTTTTATTGCGTGCCTATTTCCTCATAGAGTTACAAATTTATGTGATCATTGCTTAGGATTTCAGTATCCCACTCCTTTGCACATTCAAAAGAATACCTTTATTTCTGTAGTCATAATCTTTCCTGAACTCTTTTGTAGATCATTCTTCTTTCAGCCATTTGATGTATTTCTCATTAGATCAAATATTTATTCTTGCCTCCTTTAATGGACCACTGCTCTTCATGTAGTTGTATGTCTTATCACAGTATCCATAGACTGAAAGAATTACGAAGCTGTCATCATTCCTACTATTTCAGGATACTGAACATGTTTCTTCTTTCTTTCTTCGTCAATCACTGGAGTATTTCTTATGTTTCTTAAACATTCCGCAGTTGTCTTCCTTGGACGTAGGCTTCTATGATTACTATGATTCTCCCGTTTAAACTCTTCCACTGCTCTCCAACTGAACTGTTTCCTGTGGTATTACTTCTTATACTACAGATATAACCAATGAATTTTAAACACAGGCCGTTCTTCCTAGTATATTACTATGCCAGTTCTTTGCAAATAGATGAAAATATCTTTATTTGATTGTTCATGAACTGCTCTGAACATTTCGTACTTCACTTCTAGGTGTCATATGAAGTACTTCTCGTGTTCTGCAAAAGGTCTTGGCAGTTATCTTCCTTCTAGAAATGTTTGTCTAACTTTTGTCACTTTCGCTTTAGGAGACATCCACTCCTCATCAACTGAACTGCCTGCTGTGGTATTTGTTCTCTCAGTATTTATACAACCGGCAAATTAAATACACTATTCATAATCCCTCATTATATCAATATGTCTTGGCTTCAAGCACTAATGAAAATACGTCTATCACTGTATTCACGAATTCCCATGAACGTTGTTCTATTTCAGTCATTCGCGAATGAGCCTCAGTCTTTCTTCATTAAACCAACTGTTGTTCACTGTCTCTCCCTAATTCGAATTTTTCTCTAGCTGGTAATATTTTCCTCTGACTTATTCCTTATAAAGACGTCCACTCCTCTTCATGAGAACCTCCCACTGTGGTATTTCTTTTCGCAGAACGTATATAATCTGTGTATTTCAATCATATGTTTCAAGAATTTCGCACAGATTGGATTATTCCGTAGCATTTCAAAATTGAACGTCTTTCAGCGTCGTGTAAAATACTTTAATTTATGTATTCATGAATTCCCATGAATATTTTTACAGTTGTTATAAAGAATCCGCCTCGACTGCAAATAGAAACCGGATGTTGACCAAGGTTTCGGCGCGGATAAGCACTCCATCTTCTGAACACACTAAAACTACAACTATGGTCCAACATTGATACAGAATGCCCAAAGGTGCAAAATACTCGAATAAAATGTGAAATAAACGGTACGTGTGTTCCATGTCAAGAGCTGTACTTAGCTCAAACGTCAAATGCCTGCTTCCTCACCCCATCCAATGTTCTGTTGGCCGTGGGCTATCAGTGAAACTGAGCTGGCGCCGGCAGGTAGGCTGTGAGAGTGTCAGAAAGGAACGCTCTTGCGCAAATTGAGAAATCGTCTTCTTCCATGTGAGTGTCATAAAGTGTGTTACGAATGTGATCCGATGAGTGGCTCAAAGGCGCAGCAAGTTAATGCGTATGTATTTGTAATGTCCTAGGGCGATGACAATTTTATATAACTATAGAACATGGATATGCTGAAACTATATATGCGGGATAGCAAATTCCACGGATGGTCAAAACGCATCCACGCAGGACAGACAAAATACCCTCAGCTAGAAGCAGGTTATAAATATGTGGGATGAAAACACATTTTTCAGTTACTTGGGGTCTGTGATTGTGTTTGATGGTTACGCTTGGATAAGCGTGTAAAGTTAATATATTAAATACTAGGCTCTATTGACCACAAAATGGTCAGATTAGTATGACAGACTTAATGTAATTGCATCAAAGGACGTGCAAAGTTGACTTCGTCGCCTTTAATATTTAATGACCGACAGAGGTCATTGTGAATAGTACTATCGGATATGTAGCAAATTACTCTACAAAGTATCCAAAGCTAAACTAATTTCTTAAAATGAAGTACTTGAAGTACTGAACCATGAAGTTTAATCAAGTGAGGTCTGTGAACGCATTAGCGTTCAACAGACAAACTCGCTTTAAGTTCCAATAGCTGTTGACGTGGAAGGTCAAATAATGGAACAGGTTTAATATACATGCGTGAAAGGACGTACAACGGCGATTTCTTCTGCCTTATTATATACTAACCGACAGACTTCAAAATGATATGTGGTTTAAGGTGTTACCAAAATGGTATGCAATTTTGTGTGCGGACGTGGAGATACGTAGTGTCACTTAAATGTTTTTTTTAATGGTTATGGATTTATTTCCTAATTTTAGCCCAGAGTTGGGACTAGGAACGAATATGACTAAAAAATCCTTGCATCACCATATTCGACTTGGATAGTTATAACTAAGTGGGAAGGACTATTTGGACCATATTATAAATGTTCGTGCTTGAAAGAAGTGAGAGTACTGTGAACATGTATAAGTGTCATTCATTATAAGGCGTTAAATGAAAGAAAAAAAACATGTGTATTGTAATAGTGTGCCCACGTTTGTAAGGGCACCCGTCATAACTAAGACTAAGGGAACCTAGAGCGTGACTGAACGAATTGACCATCCGGGACACCAAGCAACCGCATGAATCCATCAGCTTTCTTCCATGTCTTACGGTAAAATGTGAAGCACTGAGTAAGGGGATAAAAACTTCCAATTGTTTTTGTTTTTTGTTTTTAACTAGAGTTGGTCGTTAAGGATGCAGTCTTTGTCATACCATAGATGTTTAAAATTCTCCATTTCTTCTAGTATGTCTAATTTCATACTCCTAACTTCAGAATGCAACAACTCGGTACTGGCCGGGGGATTAGCCGCGTGAGCTATTTGTACGAGATGTTCAGCGGATGTGGAACCTCGCATACCGGTACCACTTCTGGTGATAATACGTTCCTTATATCTAGTAGCTAGCGATTGATCTGTTTGACCAATATAATATTTCGTACAGTCACTGCAAGTAATTTTGCAAACTCCAGAATGAGAATGTTCATCACTAGCGACTTGTAAAGAGTGGATTAGGTTCTATTTCAAATTATTGTTAGTAGAAAAGGCTACTCTATATCCAAAGGTTTTAAGTAAACGTCCTATTTTGTAACTTATTTTAGCTATGAAAGGAACAGATATAATTGCCATTGGTTTGTCATCTGCATCATCTGAGGTGGAAGCCGTATTATTATTTTTATTTATTTTCTTACTGTACATTCGTGTTACTAAGTGTGAATTGTAACCGTTATTTTTAGCGATAGTTTCCAGCGTACCTACTTCCGTTTCTTGCGCCTCCAGGGAATGGGGGATAGCCATGGCAAGATGTAGACTTGAATGAAAGAAGACCATTTTTTGGGCTGGTGGAAGTCCGGAGACACCAGGATTAATGTTATCAGAATATGCATTTATACGATACATATTAAAAAGCAATGTGGCTGTCCACTACAGTCAAGGTGAGATATAAATAAGTTTTGGACCTGGTAGAGGAGTCAATTTCATACGTGAAATTGATGCTTTCATGAAACTCGTTAAATATTGAAAATATGTGACTATATCATTTTGAGTGCCATTAATGACAACGATTCTATCGTAAACGTATCTAACATAAAATTTTATTTTACTCAAAATCAAAATCTATGCAATACTGGAGAAAAAATCAGACTCTATACAGTTCTGCAAAATTTCAGAAAGAATACCAGCTAGTGGGATACTTCCTGAAAGTTTTCTGAACTCTATAGAATCTGATTTTTTCTCCAGTATTGCATAGATTTTGATTTTGACTAAAATAAAATTTTATGCAAGATGTTTTCACGATATAATCTTTGTCATTAATGGCACTCAATATGAAATAGACCACATATTTTCACTATTTAACGAGTTTCACGAAGATATCAATTTCATGTATGAAATAGGGTCCTCTACGATGTCATTAAATTATTTAGATCTCACCTTCAATGTAGTAGACAGCCACATTCCTTTTAATACACATCAAAAAAACATATTCTGCTAACATAATTTCTGGTGACTCTGCACAGCCGCAAGACCATAAAATGGCCTTACTTCATTCAAGTCTACATCGTGGCATGGCTATCCCCCTTCCCCGGAGGCGCTAGAAACGGAAACGGAATTAGTTAAATCTGGAAACTATCGCTAAAAATAGCGGTTACAATACACACTTAGTAAGACGAATGTACAGTAAGAAAATAAATAAAAATAGTAATACGGCTTCTACATTACGTGATGCAGTAGATGACGAACCAATGGCAGTTATATCTGTTCCTTACATAGGTAAAATAAGTTGCAAATTAGGACGTTTACTTAAAACCTATGGATTTGGAGTAGCCTTCTCCACTGATAATAGTTTGAAAATTCGCTGGTGATAAACTTTCTCTGTCTGGGGTTACAAAAGTACTTGCGGTGACTGTCCGAAATATTATATCGGTTAAACAGGTCGAGCGCTAGCTGCTGGATATAAGGACACATTCCCACCACTAGTGGTGACGGTACGCGTGGTTCCACCTTCGCTGAACATCTCCTATTAATGGCTCACACGCCTATTCCCTCGGCCAGTACCGAGCTGTTAATGGTATGAAATTAGACATATTAGAAGCAATGGAGATTTTTAAACATATATGTGGTATGACAAAGACTGCATCCTTAACGACCAACTTCAGTTAATACGACATAGAAGATAGCCGATGCATTCTTTCGGTGGCTTCTCATCACGGATGGTCCATTCGTTCAGTCATGCTCTATTTTCCCTTTATCTCAGTTATGACGGGTGCCCTTTCAAACGTGGGCACACTAATACAATACACATGTTTTTATCTTTCATTTAACACCATATAATGAGTTATACATGTTCACAGTTTTCTCACTTCTTACAAGCTCCAATATTTCTAATATGGTCTAAATAGCCATTCCCATTTAGTTGTAACTATCCAAGTCGAATGGGATGATGCAAGGATGTTTTTAGTCATATTCATTCCAAGTCAGAGCTCTGGGCTAAAATTAGGAAATAAATCCTTCACCATTTTTTAAAAAAACCTTCAAGTGACGTCGTGCGTCTCTTTTCGATATATACATAACTTTGCATACCATTTTGGGAACAACTGATAGCAGTAATCACTTTGAACTCTGTCGGTGAACAGATAATAAGGGCGATGAAAGCGACGTTGTACGTCCTTTCACGCATGTATATTAAGCCCGTTGCATTATTTTACCTAACACGTCAGCAGCTATTAGAACTTAATGGTAGTTTGTCTTTTGAACACTATATGCGTTCAGGACCTCACTTAAATAAGCGTCATGGTTCAGTACCTCAAGTACCTGATTTTAAGAAACTAGTTTAGCTTTTGGTTCCTTTTACACTATTTTGCTACATATCCGATAGCACTATTCAAAATGACCTCTGTCGCTCATTAGATATTAAGGGCGATTAAGGCGACGTTGCACGCGCTTTAACACAACTAAATTAAGCCCGTCATACTAATTTGACCCTTTTGTGGTCAACAACGCTTAGAATTTATTATCTTTACACCCTTATCAAAGCGTAGTCATCAAATACAATCACCGACCCCATTTAATTGTAAAATGGGTTATTCATCCCCCATATTTTTAGCTTGCTTTTAGCTGATGGTATTTTGTCTGTCCTGCGTGCATGCGTTTTCACCATCCGTGGAATTTGCTATCCCACATATATAGTTTCAGCCTATACTCGTTCTTTCAGTCAATGCACGTTCTCTAGTTCTATATATATGTCCTCGAGCCAGGACATTACACATGCACACGTATTATCCTCCTGCGCCTTTAACTCGGTCGTCGGATCACTTTCGTAACACATTTTATGCCAGTCACATGGATGAAGACGATTTCTCAATATGCGCAAGCGCGTTCCTTTCTGACATTCTCACATCCATGTTGCCGAAAACACCTCAGTTTACCTGAGAGCCCGCGTCCCACCGAACGTTGGGTGTGTGACGAATCACGGTTCTGAAGTTTGAGCTAAGCACAGCTAGACATGGTACACACGTGCCGTTTGTTTACGTTTTTTCGAGTGTTTGGCCTCTAAGTTCCCAACATTTTTATAGCCCATTCTTTGGTCAATCAGTCTAAGTAGTTCTTTGTTTACCGTAATAATTCGCAATGATGTTCCTTGTACGTATGCTTGTCAAACTTCCCTTATTCCCATTGTAGAAATATCCACTCCGGTTCATTGCAATTGCCTCCTCTTATATACTTATCGCTGTACGCATGTAATCAGTGAAACACAAACTCATGCAATTTTTCTCCGTTATTTTAGTATGGCAGGTGTTTTCACACTGATTCGGCATCCGTGATATGCGCACAACATTTTTATACACCATCTTTCGTCAGCTATTTGAAGTACTTCCTCCGCTATCCAAAATATCTTCACAGTTGTCTTCCTTGTACCTCTATGTTTGTACTCTTACCGACAACGAAGTTTAAACAGAGTTAGTGCTCTTCAGTTGAACTGACTAATGTGCTCTGTCATATTGCAATATCTATAGCCTGAGAGATTTCAAACAGATGCGGTACTGCTTAGCATTACACTTTTCTCACTTTGATTAAAATACCTTTGATTCAGTATTCATGAAGCAACCTGAATGTTTTTGTAGCGCATTTTTTCGTTAAATGGTTGAGGCATTTCCTCTGTTTCCCAGAAAGTGTGCGCATTTGACTATCTTGTACGTATGTCTTTCTAACTTCTCTGATTCCCAACTTAAAGACATCGACTGCTCTTCAATTGAACATCTTGCTGTGGCATTTCTTATCGCAGTACGTATGTAATCAGCAAATAATAAACAAATGCGATTTTTCATCTTTATGATAGTGTGCCAGCTCTTTGCACACCGATTAAAGGGCCCTTACATCCGTGTTCAGGAAATGCCTGTACATTTTCGCACTTTTTCGTCAGTCAAGTGAAGTACTTCTTCTGTTTCCCAGAAATCGGGCGGAGTGGTCTTCCCTGTACGTATATTAGTCTAACATCTGTTATTGGCGCTTTTAAATGCATCCACTCCTGTTCAACTGGCATGGTTGCACAGTATCTACAGCCCAGACAATTTGAGTTATTTGTTATTATTCCTTAGTATTTCTGAATCACACGACGGGCCACATTGGTTAATTACTTGTATTTCTCTAATGATGATTTCCTCTGAACATTATTTCAGCTCATTCCTACGTTAATCAGGTAAGTAGTTCATCTGTTACCAGTACATTCGTCGCAGTGATTTTCGCTCTACGTATCTTTGTGTAACGGCTGTGATTCTCCATTTTGAAGACATCCACCACTGTTCTACTGAACTCCCTTCAATGGTATTTCTTATCGGAGAATGTGTATAAGCAACTAATTTCAAAGTCGTGTACTTTACGTACTTACACATTGAATAACTTATCCCTTATAACGTCGTCCACTTCCCTTCATGAGAACCTCCCACTGTGGTATTTGTTTTCGCAGGACGTATATAATCAGTGTACTTGAAACAAATGTTTCAAGAATTTCGCTCTGATTGCATTATACCTTATCATTTCAGAGATGAACGACTTTCGACATTGAGTAAAATACTTGTAATCCTGTATTCATGAATTCCCATGACCATTTTTATAGCTCATTCCTTCGTCTATTAGATGAAGTAATTCTTTGTTTCCCGTGATTCTTCGCATTGATGTTTCTTGTACGTTTTTGAAATACCCACTTCTGTTCATTGCAACTGCCACCTGTTGCAATGCTTATCGTACTACGCAAGTAATCAGTGACGGCCAAACACATGCAATTTTCCCCAGGTATTTCATTATTGCATGTGTTTTCACACTGATGAAAATACCTATAATTATGAATCCATGCATTGCGCTCAACATTTTTGTACGCCATTCTTTCGTCAGTTATATCAAGTACCTCCTCCGCTATCTAATATGGCTTCAGAGTTGTCATCCTTGTACCTCTGTGTTTGTACTTTCTCCGACTCCCAAGTTTAAAGAGAGTCAGTGCTCCTCAACTGAACTACTTGTTGTGCTATTTCTTATTGCAATATCTATAGCATGAGATATTTCAAACGGATGCGATACTGTTTAGCATTACACTTTTTGCACATTAATTAAAATAGCTCTGATCGTGTATTCATGAAGCAACCTGTATGTTTTGTAGCGCATTTTTCGTTAAGTGCTTGAAGCATTTCTTATGTTTCCCGCAACGTGTTCGCAATTGACTTCCTTGTACGTATGTCTTTCTAAACTCCCTGAATCATATCATAAAGACATCGACTGCTATTCAATTGAACTGCTTGCTGTGGAATTTCTTATCGCAGTACGTATGTAATCAGCGAATTATAAATACATGTGGTTTTTCTCCATTATGATTGTGTGTCAGCTTATTGCTCATCGATTAAAAAACCTTTATATCGTGTTCAGGAAACATTACATTTTTGTAATTCAGTCTTTCGCCAGTGAGTTGAAGACTTTCTGCTCTTACCCAGAAATCTTTCGCTTCAGTGTTCCATTAACGTATCTTTGTCTAATATCTGTCACTAACGCTTTTAAATGTATCCACTGCTGTTCAACTAGCATGGCTACACAGTATGTACAGCCGATACAATTTGAAATATTTGTGATTATTCCTTAGTATATCAGAATCACACGACTGGCCACATTGGTTAATTACTTGTGTTTCTCTAATGATTATGTTCTCTGAACATTATTTTAGGTCATTCCTGTGTTAATCAGGTGAATTATTTCATCTGTTTCCAGTAAATTGGTCGCAGCGATTTTCGCTCTACGTATCTTTGTGTAACGCCTCTGATTCTTCATTTTGAAGACATCCACCACTGTTCAACTGAACTGCCTTCAATGGTCTTTCTTATCGGAAAATGTGTATAAGCAATGAATTTCAAAGACGTGATATATTCCCTGTGTTTCAGTACTTTACGTACTTACACATTGAAAAACATATCTTTATGGCAGTAATCAGTAACTACCGTAAAGATTTTGAACTTTATTCTTTCGTAAGTCAGATGAAGTATTTGTTGTGTTACCCAACAACTCCTTTTAAGTTACCTCCATATTAGAGATGTTCATGTAACGTCTGTCATTTTCCTCATTTGAACACATTGGCCCTGTTCAACTGAACACTGTCCTGTCGTTGTGTATGGAAGCAACCTTTCACAATTTCAAACTTATGTCATGTTTTTTGACTAATTCGGTAACCTATGTTTTTGCATATGTACGAACATCTTTAACTTGTGTATTGATGATTCGCATGAATATTTTTGAAATTCCTTCCATCGTCAGTCAGTTGGAGTAATTACTCTAGTACCCACAAATTTGGCGCTGGTATATTCCTAGAATGCATTTTTCTGTGATTTCTATGATTTTCCCTTTTCAAGAATGCGCTTGAGTTAAACTGAACTACCAACTCTAGTATATTTTATTGCATGCCTATTTCCTCATAGAGTTACAAATTTATGTGATCATTGCTTAGGATTTCTATATCCCACATCTTTGCACATTCAAAAGAATGTCTTCATTTCCGTAGTAATGAACTTTCCTCAACCCTTTTCTAGATCATTCTTCCTTCAGCCGTTTGAAGTATTTCTCATGAGACCAAATTTTTATTGCTTGCCTCCTTTGATGGACCGCTGCTCTTCATACTGTTGTACGTCTTATCTCAGTATCCATTTTGTTGTCGTGGTCTCCAGTCCTGAGACTGGTTTGATGCAGCTCTCCATGCTGCTCTTTCCTGTGTAAGCTTCTTCATCTCCCAGTACTTGCTGCAACCTCCATCCTTCTGAATCTGTTTAGTGTATTCATCTCTTGGTCTCCCACTACGACTTTTACCCTCCACACTCTCCTCCAATTCTAAATTGGCGATCCCTTGATGCCTCAGAACATGTCCTACCAACCGATCCCTTCTTCTAGTCAAGTTGTGCCACAAACTTCTCTTCTCCCCAAACCTATTCAATACCTCCTCATTAGTTATGTGATCTACCCATCTAATCTTTAGCATTCTTCTGTAGCACCACATTTCGAAAGCTTCTTTACTCTTCTTGTCCAAACTATTTATCGTCCACGTTTCACTGCCATACATGGCTACACTCCATACAAATACTTTCAGAAACGACTTCCTGACACTTAAATCAATAATCGATGTTAACAAATTTCTCGTTTTCAGAAACGCTTTCCTTGCCATTGCCAGTCTACATTTTATCTCCTCACTACTTCGACCATGATCAGTTATTTTGCTCCCCAAATAGCAAAACTCCTTTACTACTTTAAGTGTCTCATTTCCTAACCTAATTCCCTCAGCATTCGTTTTGCTTTTGTTGATGTTCATCTTATATACTCCTTCCAGGACACTGTATATTCCATTCAACTGCTCTTCCAAGTCCTTTGCTGCCTCTGACAGAATAACAATGTCATCGACGAACGTTAAAGTTTTTATTTCTTCTCCATGGATTTTAATACCTACTCAATTTTTCTTTTGTTTCCTTCACTGCTTACTCAATATACAGATTGTATAACATGTCGGAGAAGCTACAACCCAGTCTCACTCCCTTTCCAACCACTGCTACCCTTTCATGCCCCTCGGCTCTTGTAACCGCCATGTGGTTTCTGTACAAATTGTAAATAGCATTTCGCTCCCTGTATTTTACCCCTGCCACCTTTAGAATTTGAAAGAGAGTATTCCAGTCAACATTGTCAAAATCTTTCTCTAAGTCTACAAATGCTGGAAACGTAGGTTTGCCTTTCCTTAATCTTTCTTCTAAGATAAGTCGTAAAGTCAGTATTGCCTCACGTGTTCCAACATTTCTACGGAATCCAAACTGATCTTCTCCGAGGTCGGCTTCTACCAGTTTTTCCGTTGGTGTGTAAAGAATTCGCGTTAGTATTTTGCAGCTGTGACTTTTTAAACTGATAGTTCGGTAACTTTCACATCTGTCAACACCTGCTTTCTTTGGGATTGGAGTTATTATATTCATCTTGAAGCCTGAGTGTATTTCGCCTGTCTCATACATCTTGCTCACCAGATGGTAGAGTTTTGTCAGGACTGGCTCTCCCAAGGCTGTCAGTAGTTCTAATGGAATGTTGTCTACTCCCGGGGCCTTGTTTCGACTCAGGTCTTTCAGTGCTCTGTCAAACTCTTCACACAGTATCGTATCTCCCATTTCATCTTCATCTACATCCTCTTCCATTTCCATAATATTGTCCTCAAGTATATTGCCCTTGTATAGGCCCTCTATATACTCGTTCCACCTTTCTGCTATCCCTTCTTTGCTTAGAACTGCGTTTCCATCTGAGCTCTTGATATTCATACAAGTGATTCTCTTTTCTCAAAGGTCTCTTTAATTTTCTTGTACGCAGTATCTATCTTACCCCTAGTGATATACGCCTTTACATCCTTACGTTTGTCCTCTAGCCATCCCTTCTTAGCCATTTTGCACTTCCTGTCGATCTCATTTTTGAGACGTTTGTATTCTTTTTTGCCTGGTTCATTTACTGCATTTTTATATTTGCTCCTTTCGTCAGTTAAATTCAATGTTTCTTCTGTTACCCAAGGATTTCTACTAGCCCTCGTCGTTTTACCTACTTGATTCCCTGCTGCATTCGCTATTTCATATCTCAAAGCTACCCATTCTTCTTCTACTGTATTTCTTTCCCCCATTCTTGTCAGTCGTTCCCTAACGCTCTCCCTGAAACTCTCTGCAACCTCTGGTTTAGTCAGTTTATCCAGGTCCCATCTCCTTATATTCCCACCTTTTTGCAATTTCTTCGGTTTTAATCTACAGTCAGAGTCGACGTCTGCCCCTGGAAATGTCTTACAATTTAAAATCTGGTTGCTAAATCTCTGTCTTACCATTATATAATCTATCTGAAACCTGTTAGTATCTCCAGGATTCTTCCATGTATACAGCCTTCTTTCATGATTCTTGAACCAAGTGTTGTCTATGATTAGGTTATGCTCTGTGCAGAATTCTACCAAACGGCTCCCTCTTTCATTTCTTACTCCCAATCCATATTCACCTACTATGTTTCCTTCTCTCCCTTTTCCTACTCTCGAATTCCAGTCACCCATGATTATTAAATTTTCGTCTCCCTTCACTACCCGAATAATTTCTTCTATCTCATCGTACATTTCATCAATCTCTTCGTCATCTGCAGAGCTAGTTGGCATATAAACTTGTACTACTGTAGTAGGCATGGGCTGCTTGTCTATCTTGGCCACAATAATGAGTTCAATATGCTATTTGTAGTAGCTTACCCGCACTCCTATTTTTTATTCATTATTAAACCTACTCCTGCATTACACCTATTTGATTTTGTCTTTATAACCCTCTATTCACCTGACCAGAAGTCTTGTTCCTCCTGCCACCGAACTTCACTAACTCCCACTATATCTAACTTTAACCTATCCATATCCCTTTTTAAATTTTCTAACCTACCTGCCCGATTAAGGGATCTGACATTCCACGTTCCAATCCGTAGAACGCCAGTTTTATACCGCCTGATAGCGACGTCCTCTTTGAGTAGTCACCGCCTGGAGATCCGAATGGGGGACTATTTTACATCCGGAATATTTTACTCAAGAGGACGCCATCATCATTTAACCATACAGAAAAGCTGAATGCCCACGGGAAAAATTACGGCTGTAGCTTCCCTTGCTTTCAGCCGTTCGCAGTACCAGCACAGCAATGCCGTTCTGGTTAGTGTTACAAGGCCAGATCAGTCAATCATCGAGACTGTTGTCCCTCCAACTACTGAAAAGGCTGCTGCCCCTCTTCAGGAACCACACCTTTGTCTGGCCTTTCAACAGATACTCCTCCGTTGTGGCTGCACCTACGGTACGGCCATCTGTATCGCTGAGGCGCGCAAGCCTCCCCAGCGACGGCAAGGGCCATGGTTCTTGGGGGGGGGGGGGGGGGGCAGTATCCATAGACTCAGAGAATTACGAAGCTGTCATCATTTCATACTATATCAGGATACTGAACATATTTGTACTTTATTTCTTCGTCAGTCGCTGGAGTATTTCTTACGTTTTCCATGTACGTTATTTCTCTGATTACTGTGATTCTTTCATTTAAAGTCATCCATTGCTCTCGAACCGAACTGATTGCTGTGGTATTACTACTTGTACTACAGATATAATCAATTAATTTTAAACACATTTCATTCTTCCCAGTATTTTAGTATGCCAATTCTTTGCACATCGATGAAAATATCTTATTTTGATTGTTCATGAACTGTTCTGAACATTTCGTACTTCACTCTTACGTGTCACATCAAGTACTTTTCGTGTTCCGCAAAAAGTCTTGACAGTTATCTTCTTTCTAGAAATGTTTGTCTAACTTTTGTCACTGTCGCCTTAGGAGACATCCACTCGCCATCAACTGAACTGCCTGCTGTGGAATTTGTTCTCTCAGTATTATTGCAATCAACAAATGATGTATACCTTTCGTAGTCCCTCATTATATCAGTATGTGTTGGCTTGTAACATTAATTAAAATACGTGTATTACTGTATTCACGAATACCCATGAACGTTGTTCTACTTCAGTCACTCACTAATGAACCTCAGTATTTCTTCATTAAACCAACTTTTCGTCACTGTCTTTTTCGCAGTTAGTATTTTTCTCTGGCTGCTTATATTTTCCTCTGACTCATCCCTTTTATAGACATCCACTCGTCTTGATGAGAATTGGCCGCAGTGGTATTTCTTTTCGGAGAATGTATATAATCAGTGTATTTCAAACACGTATTTCAAAAATTTCGCACAGATTATTTTATGCCTTAGCATATCACTCTTGAGTAAATTACTTGTAATCCTTTAGTTATGAATTCCCATCAACATTGAGTAAATTAGTGTTAATCCTTTATTCATGAATTCCCATAAACGTTTTTATAACTCATTCTTTTGTCAATCAGTTGAGGTAGTTGTTTCCCGAAATTCTTCACAATGATGTTCCTTGTACGTATGCTTGTCGAATTTCCCTGATTTCCGTTTCTGAAATACCCACTCCTATTCATTGCAACTGCCCCTTGTAGAGGTTATCGCAGTACGCATATTATCAGTGATTTCGAAACACATGCAATTTTTTCCAGTATTTCAGTATGGCAGGTGTCTTAACAGTGATTACAATACCTGTAACTCTGTATCCATGATTTGCGCTCAGCATCATTGTACGCCATTCCTTCATTAGTTATTTCTTTCTCCACTATCTAATATGGCTTCAGAGTTGTCATCCCTGTACCTCTGTGTTTGTACTTTCTCCGACTCCCAAGTTTAAAGAGAGTCAGTGCTCTTCAACGGAACTGCCTGCTGAGCTATTTCTTATTGCAATATCTATAGCCCGAGAGATTACAAACAGATGCAATACTACTTAGGATTTAAGTTTTTGCACATTGATTAAAATAGCTCTGATAGTATATTAATGAAGCAACCTGAATGGTTTTGTAGCGCATTTTTTCGTTAAATGGGTGAAGCATTTCTTCTGTTTCCCACAAAGTGTTCGCGTTTGATTTCCTTTTACGTGTGTCTTTCTAACTCCTCTGATTCCCAACTTAAAGACATCGACTGCTCTTGAATTGAACTGCTTGTCTAACATCTAATATCTGTCACTAGCGCTTTTAAATGTGTCCTCTTATGTTCAACTAGCATGGCTACACAGTATGTACAGCCGATAAAATTTGAAATATTACTTTTTATTCATTAGTATTTCAGAATCTCACGACTGGCCACATTTGCTAATTACTTGTATTTCTCTAAAGATGATGTCCTCTGAACATTATTTTAGGTCATTCCTTCTTTAATCTGGTGAAGTAGTTCATCTGTTTCCAGTAAATTCGTCGCAGTGGTTTTCGCTCTATGTATGTTTGTCTAATGTCTCTGTCTCTCCATTTTGAAAACATCCAACACTGTTCAACTGAACTGCCTTCAATGGTATTTCTTATCGGGGAATGTGTGTAAGCAACGAATTTCAAAGACGTGATATATTTCCTGTGTCCCAGTATTTTACGTAATTACACATTGAATAACTTATCTTTATGGCAGTAATCAGTAACTACGCTAAACATTTTCTGCTTCATTCTTTCGTCAGTCAGATGAAGTAATTGTTATGTTAACCAAAAATTCCTTTTAAGTTACCTTCATTGTACAGATGTTTGTGTCACTTCTCTCATTTTTCACATTTGATCACATTATCGCTGTTCAACTGACCTCTCTTCTGTGGTTTTCTTATTGGAGCAGCCGTTCATAACCTCAAACCCAAGTCAGGACTCTTAACTATTTCGGTTACCTAAGTATTTGCACATGTATATACATCTTTAACTAGTGTATTGATGATATCGCTGAATATATTTGTAATTGTTTTCTTCGAGAGTCAGATCAATTAATGAATCTAGTTCCTAAAAATTTGACGTTGGTATATTCCTGGATTACATTTTTCTTTAATTTCTATGATTTGCCCTTTTGAATAATGTTCTTCAGTTAAACTGAATTACCTACTCTAGTATTTTTTATTGCGTGCCTATTTCCTCATAAAGTTACAGATTGATGTCATCATTCCTTAGGATAACACTATCCCCCATCTTTGCACATTCAAAACAATAGCTCCATTTCGGTCGTCATGAACTATTCTAAACACTTTAGTAGATTATTCGTCCTTCAGCCATTTAAAGTATTTCTCATGAGACAAAAAATTGTTTTTGCTTGCCTCCTTTGATGGACCACTGCTCTTCATTCTGTTGTACGTCTTATCGAAGTATCCACAGACTCAGAGAATTACGAAGCTGTCATCACTTCATACTATATCAGGATACTGAACATATTTGTACTTTATTTCTTCGTCATTCACTGGAGTATTTCTTATGTTTCTTAAACATTCCGCAGCTTTCTTCTTTCTACGTAAGTTTCTATGATTACTGTGATTCTCCGATTTAAAATCATCCATTGCTCTCCAACTGAATTGTTTGCTGTGCTATTGCTACTTGTACTACAGATATAATCAATGAATTTTAAACACATGTCGTTCTTCCCAGTCTTTTGGTCTGCCAATTCTTTGCACATGGATGAAAATATCTTATTTTGATTGTTCATGAACTGTTCTGAACGTTTCGTACTTCACTCTTACGTGTCACATCAAGTACTTCTCCTGTTCCGCATAAAGTCTTGGCAGTTATCTTCTTTCGACATTGAGTTAAATGCTGTATTCATGAATTCCCATGACCATTTTTATAGCTCATTCTTTCGTCAATCAGATGAAGTAGTTCTTTGTTTCCCGTAATTCTTCTCAATGATGTTCCTGGTACGTATGCTTGTCTTATTTCCATGATACCCCTTTTTGAAATACCCACTTCTGTTCATTGCAACTGCCACCTGTTGCAGTGCTTATCACAGTACGCAAGTAATCAGAGAATTCCAAACACATGCAATTTTCTCGAGGTATTTCATTATTTCAGGTGATTTCACACTGATTAAAATACCCATAATTCTGTATCCATGATTTGCGCTCAATATTTTTGTCCGCCATTCATTCGTCATTTATTTCAAGTACTTCCTCCGCTATCTAAAATGGCTACAGAGTTGTCATTCTTGTACCTCTGCGTTTGTACTTTCTCCGACTCCCAAGTTTAAAGAAAGTCAGTGCTCCTCAACTGACTAGTTGCTGTGCTATTTCTTATTGCAATATCTATAGCCTGAGAGATTTCAAACAGATGCGATACTGCTTAGCATTACAGTTTTTGCACATTGATTAAAATAGCTCTGATAGTATATTAATGAAGCAACCTGAATGGTTTTGTAGCGCATTTTTTCGTTAAATGGTTGAAGCATATCTTCTGTTTTCCACACAACTTTTCTGATTCCCAACTAAAAGACATCGACTGCTCTTGAATTGAACTGCTTGCTGTGGTATTTCTCATCGCACTACGTATATAATCAGCGAATTATAAACTCATGAGATTTTTCCCCATTATGATAGTGTGTCAGCTCTTTGCACATCGATTAAAAAACCTTTATATCCGAAGACCTTCTTCTCTTACCCAGAAATCTTTCTCAGTGGTCTTCCCTGGACGTATCTTTGTCTAAAATTTGTCACTAGCGCTTATAAATGAACCCACTCCTGTTCAACTGCCCGAGGCAGGTTTCGAACCTGCGACCGTAACGGTCTCGCGGTTCCAGACTTAAGCGCCTAGAACCGCATGGCCACTCGGGCCGGCACGCAATTTGAAATATTTGTGATTATTCCTTAGTATTTCAGTATGACACGACTGGCCTCATTGGTTAATTACTTGTATTTCTCCAATGATGATGTCCTCTGAACATTTTTGGGGGTCATTCCTTCGTCAATCAAGTGAGTTAGTTCATCTGTTTCGATTAAATTCGTCGCAGTGTTTTTCCCTCTACGCCTCTGATTCTCCATTTGCAATAAATCCACCACTGTTCAACTGAACTGCCTTCAATGGTACTTCTTATCGGAAAATGTGTATAAGCTATGAATTTCAAAGACGTGATATTTCCCCTATGTTTCAGTACTTTACGTACTTACGCATTGAATAACATATAATCATGGCAGTGATCTGTAACTACGCTAAACATTTTCTACTTGATTATTTCGTCAGTCAGTTTAAGTATTTGTTCTGTTACCCAAAAATTTCTTGTAAGTTATCTTGATTGTACAGATGTTTGTGTAACTTCTCTCATTTTTCCCATTTGAACACATTATAGCTGTTCAACTAACCTCTCTCCTGTGGTTTTCTTATTGGAGCAGCCTTTACAATTTCAAGCTCATGTCATGACTCTTAACTATTCCGGTAACCTATGTCTTTGCACATGTACGAACATCTGTAACTAGTGAATTGATGATATCGCTTGAATATATTTGTAAATTCTTTCTTCGTCAGTCAGATGAAGTATTTACTCTAGTACCCAAAAATTTGACGCTGGTGTTTTCCTCGAATTCTTTTTTCTATAATGTCTATGATTATCCCATGTCTAGAATGCACATCAGAAATCTGAACTCCTTACTCTAGTATTTCGCATTGCGTGGCTATTTCCTCATAGAATTACAAAGTGATGTCATCACATCTTAGGATTTCACTATCCCACAGCTTTGCACATTCAAAAGAGTTTCCATAGTCATGAACATTCCTGAACACTTCTGTAGATCATCCTTCTCTCAGCCATTTGAAGTATTCCTCATGAGACTAAATTTTTTCTTGGTTGCCTCCTCTAATGGACATCTCCTATTCATACTGCTGCAAGTCTTATCGCTGTACCCATAGACTCAGAGAATTACGAAGTTGTCATCATTTTCTACTATATCAGGATTCTGAACACTTTTGCACTTCATTTCTTCGTCAATCACTAGAGTATTTCTTACGTTTCTTGAACATTCCGCAGTTGTCTTCCTTGTACGTAAGTTTCTGTGGCTACTGTGATTCACCCTTTAAAGTCATCCATTCCTCTTCAACTCAACTTTTTGCTGTGGTTTTACTTCTTGTACTAGAGATAAAATCAGTGAATATTAAAATGTTGTTCTTCCCAGTTTTTTAGTATGCCAATTCTTTGCGCATCGATTAAAATATCTTTATTTGACTGTTCGTGAACTGCTCTGAACACTTCGTACTTCAATCTGGCGTGTCACATCAAGTACTTCTCCTGTTCCGCAAAAAGTCTTGTCAGTAATATTCCTTCTAGATATGTTTGTCTAACTTTTGTCACTGTCGATTTAGGAGGCATCCAGTCCTCATCAACTGAACTGCCTGCTGTGTAATTTGTTCTCTCAGTATTTATAGAACTAGCAAATTACATGTTGTTGTGGTCTTCAGTCCTGAGACTCATAATCCTTCATTACATCATTATGTTTTGGCTTCTAACATTAATTAAAATACGTTTATTACTGTGTTTACGAATACCCATGAACATTGTTCTATTTCAGTTATTCGCGGATGAGCATCAGGCTTTCTTCATTGACCCAACTGTTCTTCACTGTCTTTTTCCTATTTCGTATTTTTCTCTATCTGCTAATAGTTTGCCCTGACTTATCCCTTATAAAGACGTCCACTTATCTTCATGAGAACCTCCCACTGTGGTATTTCTTTTCGCAGAACGTATATAATCAGTGTATTTCAACCATATGTTTCAAGAATTTCGCACAGATTGCATTATACCTTAGCATTTCAGAGTTGAACGACTTTCGACTTTCAGTAAAGTACTTGTAATCCTGAACTTTCCTGAACACTTTTGTATATCATTCTCCTCCAGCTATTTGAAGTATTTCTCTATCTATCTATCTGTATCCGAATCCCACTGCAGTTACTGCTGGGTCTGGGTGCTGATGGGTCCTCTACATTTGGCACGGTCCTCCCACCACTTTTCTTCCTCCGCTTGCTGCTAGGTAACACCTTTCTACAGATTTTCTCACTCCCATCTTCCACCGTGTTCTTGGACGACCTCTAGGTCTTTTCCCATCCATCTTCAGTTCTTCCATAATTTTAATGAGTGTCTGCCCATGCATCCTCTTAACACGCCCATACCATCTTAATCTCTTTCTTTCAATTTCTTCTCTCATACTTTCTTGTTTGAAGTCCTTTCTAATCTCTACAATCTTTACTCGGTCCATTCTTGTTTTTCCCTTAACTGCTCTGAGAAATTTCAGTTCCCCTGTTTGCAGTCTGTTCCAGTCCCTTTCTGTCATTGTCCATGTTTCTCCACCGTAGATGACAATAGGGGTGTAATAATTCTTATAAATAAGGAGTTTTTCTCTTTCTGAAACTTCATTATTCCAAATCAGGTGTTTTATTGTTTGGTAGAAATTGCCTTCCTTCTGTAACCTCCTATTAATTTCGTTAATTATTCTTCCATCCCTAGATATTTCACTCCCTAAATAAGTGAATCCTTCTACCACTTTGAGGGGTTCTCCATTCAAGGTAATATTTCCGTTGATTCCTTTCTCTCTTCCAAATACCATTACTTCACTCTTATATTTATTTATTTTTAATCCATACCTTTTCATTATTTCCTTCCACGCATCAAGCTGTAGCTGTACATCTACCTCTATATCACCCCATATTACCATATCATCTGCAAGAATCATCTTTTTGTCTTTCTCTTTTACTATATCTTTATCTGCCCTATTCATTCCCTCCATCACAACATTAAAAAGTGCAGGAGATAGAATACTTCCTTGCTTAGGTCCTTGTCTTTTTTCGAAGTATTCAGGGTTCCCTAATGGTGTTCTAATTCTACAATTGTGTCCTCTGTACATTGTCTTTATAACGTTAATGTATCCATCTTCTATATCTATCTTCTTCATTTCTTCCCAGAGTCTTTCCTTGTCAACTGAGTCATATGTCTTTTCTATATCTATAAAAACCATTATCACCCTTTTGTTATACTCCCAACTTTTTCCATCAGTTGACGGATAGAAAAGATCAGGGCGATCGTGCTTCTTCCTTTCCTAAACCCATACTGTTCTTCACTCAGCTCCTTTTCTATCTTTTCACTTAATCGATTTAGTAAAATTCTTTCAAAAATCTTGGCTGTATGACTCATAAGGGTTATTCCTCTGTAGTTTTTACAAAGTCTTTTATTGCCTTTCTTGAAGATAGGGACAAAGTCTCCTGTTCTCCAGTCGTCAGGTATTGTACTGTTTCTCCACACACTTGATAGTACTCTATACAGCCACTGCATTCCCACTGGACCTGCTGCTCTTGTCATGTCCACTGATACTTCATCAGGTCCTGGGGCTTTCCCCTCATTCATCTTGTTAACAGCTTTTTCCATTTCTTCACGTGTAATTTGTCCTAATTCTGCTTCCCAACTTCTCTCAATTTCTCCATTACTTGTTGTTTCCTTATGTACCTGCTCCTCAGCGTTTAACAGCTTCCTAAAATGTTCTTTCCAGAGATCTTTTATATTCCCTGAATCTTCAATAATGGTCCCGTCCTCTGTTTCCATCTTTACTGGGACTTCAGAAGCCTTCCTTTTATTTTTCATCATTTTATAGAACATTTCCTTATTGCCCTTTAAGGCTTCTTCAAGTTTTTTGTAAACTCTTGCCATGCCTTTTTCTTTGCTGTTTCCACTATTTCTTTGCACTTCTTCCTTTCCTCTATATATCTTTCATGGTCTTCGTCATTTTTAGATTTCCACCACTATCTCCAGGCTCCCTTTTTTTCTATCTGCTTGGATTGTGGTATCATCCCACCAACTTGTCTGTTTTATATTTTCCTTTCCAGATGTTCTGCCACATACTTTTTGTGCTGCTTCGACTGAAGTGTCTTTGAATAAACTCCATTCTTTTTCTACATCGCAGAAAACTTGTTTTGGAAATTTTTGTGTGATTAATTCTCTGTACTTCTCAGCACATTCTCTCTCCTTCGGTTTCCAATCCCGTATCCTCATCACTTTCTTCTGTTTTCTATTTTTCACGCACTGATTCATTTTCCATTGTCCCACCAGTAAGCTATGGTCTCCATCTGCACTCACACTTGGAATTACCTTCACATTTGTTACTTTCTCTCCCCATTCCTTATCTACTAGAATATAACCAATTACACTTTTGGTTCTTCCATCCCAACTGTATCTGGTGATGACATGACTTTCTCTCTTCATAAACCAGCTGTTTGCTATTTTCATTCCATTCCTCTGGTACAAAACCAGGAGTCTTTCCCCTTCTTCATTTCTGCCTCCATATCCAAAACATCCCAATACTTGCTCAAATCCCTTTCTGTCTATGCCCACCTGTGCATTAAAATCTCCCATCACTGTATTAGCACTCTCTATATGGTTTTCTAACACAATTTCAAAGTCCATCTTTTCTTCTTCGCTACATCCAACTTGAGGTGCCTAAATCTGGATTACTTGTAGTGTTTCTTTATGGAATCTCAGGTTTAAGATTATGATCCTGTCTGATATATATCTCACATTTTCAATATAGCTTTGTACATTCTTATTCCCCAACATTGCCATACCATTTCTTCCAGACCTGTTATTCCCACTCCAGTACAGTTTTCCTCCTCCTCTCAAATTCTTCTCACCATTTCCCTTCCACTTTGTTTCGCTTAATCCCAATATATCTAACTTCCTCTCTGTTAGTACATTTTTCATTTCTTCCATTGTTCCGTTGAGGTCTAATACATTAAGGGTTCCAACACCTAGGTCATTTTTAGTCCAGTTGGTTTCATCTTCTTGTACTGATGAATATCATCAGGTCTCTCATCATTTGCACCAGTACTTGAAGAAGCAATGGGGTCAAATCCTGAGTGGTTCGTTCCGAGGCTCGTCTGTGTCTTGAAAGCAAGAAAGAGGGTTGTCTCCCTTATCCTTTGGAGTTTCTCCTCCACCACAAGGCAGTGGTTCCCTTGTCATTTAATCCCCAGAAAGGAGGGTTGCCCCATCTGCCAGCTACGCCGTTCCGAAGTCTTGCTTCTCCGCCGTCGCTGCCATTAAGGTCTCCACCCGTAACCCTGGGCGCCGGTTCCGTGTTATACCCCATGGGATTGGGTTCGTGCCTGAACTCAGCCATCCTAGCACTCCGGCCTACTGAAGTGTAGGATGCCCACCCCCGTGACGTGGACGCGCCAGACAGTAATTACCCCAGTGAAGGAATAGGAAAGGGCACCCCACCTCCCTGGAGCCGGGTTAATGATTGTGTATGGTGCCACAATCAAAGGTGAAGTATTTCTCATAAGATCAAATTTTTTTCCTCCCTCCTTTAATGGACCACTATTCTTCATACTGTTGTATGTCTTACAGCAGTATCCATACAGTCAGAGAATTACGAAGCTGTCATCATTTCCTACTATATCAAGATACTGAACATTTTTGTACTTCATTTCTTCGTCATTCACTGGAATATTTCTTATGTTTCTTAAACATTTCGTAGTTGTCTTCCTTGTACGTAAGTTTCTGTGATTACTGTGATTCCTCCGTTTAACGTCATCTATTGCTCTTCAACTGAACTGTTTGCTGTGGTATTACTTCACGGGTCGTTCTTCCCAGGTTATTAGTATGCCAATGCTTTGAACAACGATAAAAATATCTTTATTTGATTGTTCATGAACTGCTCTGAACATTTCGTACTCCACTCTTACGTATCACATCAAGTACTTCTCGTGTTCCGCAAATGTCTTGGCAGTTATCTTCCTTCTAGAAATGTTTGTCTAACTTTTGTCACGGACCTTTTAGGAGACATCGACTCCTCATCAACTGAACTGCCTGCTGTGGAATTTATTCTTTCTGTATTTGTACCAGCAGCAAATTACATACACTGTCCATAATCCCTCATTACATAAATATGTGTTGGCTTCTAACATTAATTAAAATACGTTTATTGCTGTATTCACGAATAGCCATGAACGCTGTTCTATTTCAGTCATTCGCGGATGAGCCTCAGTCTTTCTTCATTAAAAAAATGTTCTTCACCGTCTTTTTCCAAGTTCGTATTTTTGTGTAGCTGCTAATATTTATCTCTGACTTATCCCTTATAAATACGTCCACTCCTCTTCATGAGAACCTCCCACTGTGGTATTTCTTTTCGCAGAATCTATATAATCAGTGTATTTCAAACACATATTTCAAGAATTTCGCACTGATTGCATTGTACTTTAGCATTTCATAGTTGAACGACTTTCGACATTGGGTAAAATACTTGTAATCCTGTATTCATGAATTCCCATGACCATTTTTATAGCTCATTCTTTCGTCAATCAGATGAAGTAGTTCTTTGTTTCCGTAATTCTTCTCAATCATGTTCCTGGTTCGTATGCTTGTCTAATTTCCATGATTCCCGTTTTTGAAATACCCACTTCTGTTCATTGCAACTGCCAACTATTGTAGTGCATATGGCAGAACACAAGTACCAGTGAATTCCAAGCACATGCAATTTTCCCCAGGTATTTCATTATGGCAGTTTTTTCACACTGAATAAAATACCTATACATTCTGCATCCATGATTAGAACTCAACATTTTTGTACACCATTCTTTCGTCAGTTATTTCATGTACTTCATCTTCTATCTAAAATGGCTTCACAGTTGTCTTCCTTGTACCTCTTGTGTTTGTACTTTCTTCGACACTAAAGTTTAAAGAGCGTCAGTGCTCCTCAACTGAACCACTTGCTGTGCTATTTCTTATTGCAATACTTATGGCTTCAGAGAATTCATACACATGCGATACTGCTTAGCATTACAGTTTTTCACATTGATTTAAATAGTTCTGATTGTGTATTACTGAAGCGTCTTAAATGTTTTTGTAGCGCATTTTTTTCGTTAAATGGTAGGAAGCATTTCTTCTGTTTCCCACAAACTGTTCGCATTTGACTTCCTTGTACGTATGTCTTACTAACTTCTCTGATACCCAACTTAAACACATCGACTACACTTCAATTGAAGTGCTTGTTGTGGTATTTCTCATCGCAGTACGTATATAATCAGCGGAATATAAACACATGCGATTTTCTTCCTTTATGATAGTGTGTCAACTCTTGGAACATTGATTTAAAATCTTTATATCCGTGTTCAGGAAATGCCCTGAACATTTTTGTACTTCAGTGTTTCGTCAGTGAATTGAAGACCTTCTTCTCTTACCGAGAAATCTTTCGGAGCAGTGTCACCTGTACGTATCTTTGTCTAACATCTGTCACTAGCGCTTTTAAATGTATCCACTCCAGTTCAACTGGCACGGCTACACAGTATCTACAGCCCAGACAATTTTAAATGTATGTGATTATTCCTTAGTATTTCAGAATCACATGACTGGCCACATTGGTTAATTACGTGTATTTCTCTAATGATGATGACCTCTGAACATTTTTGTGCATCATTCCTTCGTCAATCAGGTGAAGTAGTTCATCTGTTTCCAGTAAATTCGTCGCAATGATTTTCCCTCTACGAATCTTTGTCTAACGTCTCTGGTTATCCACCTTGAAGACATCACTGTTCAACTGAAGTGCCTTCAATGGTATTCCTTATCGCAAAATGTGTATAAGCTATGAATTTCCTACTCGTGATATTTCCCTGTGTTTCAGTACTTTACGTGCTTACACATTGAATAACATACCTTTAGTCAGTAATCTGCAACTACCCTAAAGATTTTGTACTGCATCCTTTCGTCACTCATATGTCCTTCTTCTTCTTCGCGGATGGATCACTTAGGACCACGCGTAATCATCATTTGTTGGCCTTCCTTTTCGCCCAGTATGCGTTGATAAACAACGAATGGGCTAGCTTTCGTTGCGTAGACCATGTATGTCGGTTAGTTTTTCTCTCTTCTTCCTCAAAACCCCGTGTGTTTGTGATTTTTCTGATTTCATTTGTATCATGTAGATTTGGAGACCCTAATTCTCTCAGGTCTTTTTCCGTCTGTTTGTACCAGTTCGGTCTTGTCGTTTTGTTCTTTAAAAATGTATGGATTTTGTGCGTTAACCTGTTTGAGTCTATTCTTTCTAAGTGCCCCATGAATTGAACTCTTCTCATGCGCATTGTGTCTGTTATTTTGGAGATATTTTTATATATTTCTGCATTGGGTTTTGGATAATGCACCCCATCTTTAGTTCTTGGTCCTAGGATTTTCCTCATTATCTTACGTTCTTTCACTTCTGATTCCTCTTTTAGTGTTCTGTGTTTAAGGTTTGGTGTCTCAGATGCGTAGATAGCTTCGGGTCTAATTACTGTTGTATAGTGTCATATTTTGCAGTTCCACGAGAGACTCTTTTTGTTCCCAGAATGAGATTTTCACTCTGCAGCGGAGTGTGCGCTGATATGAAGTTTCATATCATCGCACACTCCGCTGCAGAGTGAAAATCTCATTCTGGAAACATCCCCCAGGCTGTGGCTAAGCTATGTCTCCGCTGTATCCTTTCTTTCAGGAGTGCTAGTTCTGCAAGGTTCGCAGGAGAGCTTCTGTAAAGTTTGGAAAGTAGGAGACGAGATACTGGCAGAAGTAAAGCTGTGAGTACCGGGCGTGAGTCGTGCTTCGGTAGCTCAGATGGTAGAGCACTTGCCCGCTTAAGGCAAAGGTCCCGAGTTCGAGTCTCGGTCGGGTACACAGTTTTAATCTGCCAGGAAGTTTTGTTTTAAATGTGTTTTGCTAACTGAAACGGACTCTTGATCTGACTTATTTCTTTTCATTACAATTTTCTGCAATCCATTCACCTAAATATTTAAATTCTTTTACTCGAGAGATGTATTTATTACCAATTTTGAGATCAGAAGGTGCATCTTTGATGTCAGTCATAAATTTTGTTTTTTTTTAAATGAAATTTGTAATCTTATTTTACCTGCCTGTTCTTGTAATAATTCTAGCTGTTTCTGTGCATCGGTAATGTCTTATGCGATCAGTGCCATGTCATCAGCAAATGCTAAACGGTCTAATTCTATGCTCTTATGTCTTGGTCCCAGTCTGTGTGCTGGTGCACCTGCTTTTTTCCATTCTCTAACAACTTTTTCAAGAGCACAATTTAAGAGCACTGGGGACAGTACATACCCTTGTCGTACTTCTGTGTCTATTTCATATTCTGTGCTCAATTCATCTTCCCTCAGCCATTTGAAGTATTTCTCATATGACCAAATTTTTTCTTGCTTGCCTCCTTTAATGGACAACTCCTTTTCGTACTGCTGTATGTCTTATCACACAGAGAATTACGCAGTTGTCATCATTTCCTACTATATCAGGACACTGAACATTTGTGAACTTCATTTCTTCGTCAATCGCTTGAGTATTTCTTATGTTTCTTGAACATTCTGCAGTTGTCTTCCTTGTACGTACGTTTCTGTGATTGCTGTGATTCTCCCGTTTGAAGTCATCCATTACTCTTCAACTGAACTATTTTCTGTGGTATTGCTTCTTGTACTAGAGATAAACTCAATGAATTTTAAACACATGTCGATCTTCCCAGTTTTTTAGTATGCCAATTCTTTACGCATCGATGAAAATATCAGTAGTTGATTATCATGAACTGCTGTGAATAATTCGTACTTCACTGTTGCGTGTCACATCAAATACTTCTCCTGTTCTGCAAAAAGTGTTGGCAGTTATCTTGCTTCCAGAGATTTTTGTCTAATTTTGTCACTGTCGCTAAGAGACATCCACTCCTTATCAATTGAACTGACTGCTTTGGAGTTTGTAATCTCAGTATTACACAATCATCAAATTACATACACTATTCATAATCCCGTAATATGTCTTAATGTGTTGTCTTCTCACATTAATTAAAATACCTTTATTACTGTATTCACGAATATCCATGATCGTTGCTTGTTTCAGTCATTCGCGGATTAGCCTCAGTATTTCTTCATTAAACCAACTGTTCTTCACTGTCTTTTTCGTATCAAGTATTTTTCTCTGGCTGGTTTTATTTTCCTCTGACATTTCGCTTTTGACTTAATCCACACTTCTCCATGAGATCTGCCCACAGAGGTATCTCTTTTCTGGAAATGTATATAATTAGTGTATTTGAGACACATGTTTCAAGAATTTCGCACAGTTTGCATTATTCTTTAGCATTCCAGAATTGAACAACTTTCAACCTGGAATAGAATACTTGTGTTTCTGTAATCATGAATTACCATTAACATTTTTATAATGGTTGTAAAGAATCCGCTTCGTTTTCAAATAGAAACCGGCTGTTGACCTAGGTGTCGACACGGATAAGTATGCCGTTTCGGAACACACTTAAGCTACAAACTGAGTAAATAGGCATGTACCAACATTAATACACAACGCACAAAGGGCCAAAATGCTCACATAAAACGTAAAATAAACGGTACGTATGTGCCATGTCAACAGCTGTACTTATCTCAAACGTCAGAAGCGTGCTTCCTCACCCCAGCCAACGTTCGGTGGGCCGCGGGCTCTGAGGTAAACTGATGTGGCACCGGCAGCTAGGCTGTGATAATGTCAGAAAGAAACGAGCATGCGCAAATTGAGAAATCGTCTTCATCCCTGTGATTGGCATAAAATGTGTTACGAAAGTGATCCTTTGAGCGAGTCAGTGGCGCAGGGAGTTAATGTGTGTGTATGTACTCGTATAATGTCCTAGCTCGAGGGCAATTTAATAGAACATGGACAGGCTGAAGCTATATATGTGGGATAGCAAATTCCACAAATGGTCAAAACCCATGCTCGTAGGACAGACAAAATGGCATTAGCTACAAACAGCCTAAAAATATAGGAGATGAAGAACCCATTTTTTAATTACTTGGTGTCGGTGAGTGTATTTGATGATTACGCTTGGATAAGCATGTAAGCCACTATATTAAATTTTAGGCGTAACAGCGAGGAAAAGGGTCAAATTAGTATGACAGGCTTGATGATATTGCGTGAAAGGACGTGCAACGTCGCCATAATCGCCATTAATATCTCCTGACCGACAGAGGTCATTTTGAATAGTGCTATCGGATATGTAGCACAATAGTATGAAAAGAACCTAAAGCTAAATTAGTTTATTAAAATCAGATTCTTGAGGTACTGAACCATGCAACTTAATCAAGTGAGGACTGTGAACGCATATAGCGTTCAACAGACAAACTACCTTTATGTTGTAATAGCTGTTGACGTGAAAGGTCAAATAATGTAACAAAGTTAATATACATGCGCGAAAGGACAGACAACGTCGCTTTCATCGACCTTATTATCTACTGACCGACAGAGGTCAAAGTGATTAGTGCTATCAGATGTTACCAAAATGGTATGCAAAGTTATGTGTATATTGTGCAGAGACGTACGACGTCACTTCAACATTTTTTAAAAAGGCTATGGAATTGTTTATTAATTTTAGGCCAGACCTCAGCTTGGAATGATAAGACTAAATATATCCGAGCCTCACCATATTAGACTTATATAATTATAACTAAGTGGGAGTAGCTATTTGTACCATATTAGAAATACTGGAGCTTGTAAGAAGTAAGAATACTGTGAATATGTTCAAGAATCACTCATTATAAGGCGTTAAATTAAGAAAAAGCGTGTGTATTGTATTAGTGTGTCCACTTTTGTAAGGGCACCCGTCATAACTAAGATTAAGGTAATCTAGAGCGTCACTGAACGAATTGACCATCCGTGACACCAAGCGACCTAATGAATCTTTCGGCTGTGCTCTATGTCGTATGGTAGAATGTGAAGAGGAATTGGATAAAACGTTCGAAATTTTAGTTTTTGTCGTTATCATACTATAGATGTTTCAAAATCTCTATTTCATCTAATATGTCTAATTTCATACCCTTAACTTCAGAATGAAGCAGCTCGGTACAGCTTGGATGATTAGGCGCGTGAGCCATTTGTAGTAGATGTTCAGCGAAGGTGGAACCTCGCGTACCGTCACCACTTGTGGTGGGAATATGTTCCAGATATCTAGTAGCTGGCGCTCGACCTGTTTGCCCGTTATAACATTTCGCACAATCACCGCAAGTAGTTTTGTAAACCCCAGACTGAGAAAGTTTATTACCAGCGAATTGTAAAGAGTGGATTAATGTCCTTTTCAAATTATTGTTAGTGGAGAAGGCTACTCTAAATTCATAGGTTTTAAGTAAACGTCCTAATTTGTAACTTATTATACCGATGAAAGGAACAAATACAAATGACACTGGTTCGTCATCGACTGCAACATCTAATGTGGAAGCCGTATTATTATCTTTATTCATTTTCTTACTATATATTCGTCTTACTAATTGTGAATTAACCGTTATTTTTAGCGGTGAATTAACCGTTATTTTTAGCGATGGTTTCCAGGGTAACTAATTCCGTTTCTAGCGCGTCCGGGGAAGGGAGATAGCCATGCCACGATGTAGATTTGAATGAATGAAGGCCTTTTTGTGAAGGTGAGATCTAAATAATTTAAGGACCTCCTAGAGGACTCCATTTCATTTGTGAAATTGATGTTTTCATGAAATTCGTTAAATGTTGTAAACTTGTGGTCTATTTCGTTTTGAGTGCCATTAATGACAAAGATTGTATCGTAAACATATCTTGCATAAAATTTTATTTTACTCAAAATCAAAATCTATGCATTACTGGAGAGAAAACCAGATTTTTAGACTGCAGAATAATTTCATAAACAATACCAGCTATTGTGTTTCAATGATAAAATGTATTTTCAACCCTTCGGATTAGCTAAGGGAATCCCACTAGCTGTTATTCTTTCTGCAATTTTTCAGAATGCGGAGATTTTGATTTTGAGTAAAATAAAATTTTATTCACCTATGTTCGTTAATATAATCCTTGTCATTAATGGCACTCAAAATGATATAGACAACATATTTTCAATATTTAATTTGTTTTATGAAAACATCAGCGCCACGTATGAAATTGACTCCTCTACGAGGTCCTTACATTATTTAGATCTCACGTTGACTGTAGTGGAGCGTCACATTGCGTTAATATGTATCAAAAAAATACAGATTCCGGTAACATTATTCCTGGTGGCTCTGCATATCCGCAATCCCAAAAAATGGCCTTCTTTCATTCAAGGGTACATCGTGGCATGGGTATCTCCCTTTTCCCGGAGGCGCTAGAATGGGCATTAGTTACGCTGGAAACCATCGCTTAAAATAAGGGTTACAATTCACAGTAAGAAGAATGCACAATAAGAAAATAAACGAAAATAACAATACGGCCTCCACATTAGGCGATGCAGTAGATGACGCACCAATGGCAATTATATCTGTTCCTTTCATAGGTAAAATAAGTTACAAATTAGGACGTTTACTTAAAACCTATGGATTGAAAGTGGCCTTCTCCACTAATAATAGTTTGAAAAAGAACCAAATCTACCCTTTACAATTCGCTGGTAGTAAACTTTCTCAGTCTAGGGTTTACAAAAGTACTTGCCGCGACTGTCCGAAATATTATTTTGGTCAAACAGGTCGAGCGCTAGATATAAGGATCATATTATCACAAGAAGTGGTAGCGGTACGCGAGGTTCCACCTTCGCTGAACGTCTCGTACAAATGGCTCACGCGCCTATTCCCCCGGCCAGCAGCGAGCTGCTTCATTCTGTAGTTAAGGGTATGAAATTAGACATATCTGAAGAAATGGATATTTTTAAACGTCTATGGTATGACAAATACTGCACCCTTATCGAGCAACTCTAGTTAAAAAACAAAAACAAAATTTTTTTCGACGGTTTTATACCCATGCTCAGTGCTTCACAATCTACCAAACGACATAGAAGGTAGCCGATGCATTCATGCGGTCGCTTGGTGTCACGGATGGTCAGTACGTGCATTCGTTCTCTATTTTTCTTTATTCTTAGTTACGACGGCTCCCGTTAGAAACGTGTGCACACTAATACAATACACATGCATTTTTCTTTCATTAAAAGCCTTACATGAGTGATTCTTGTACATGTTCACAATATTCTCACTTCTTTCAAGCTCCAATATTACTAATATGGTTCAAATAGCCATTACCACTTAGTTTATCCACGTCGAATATGGTGATGCAGTGATGATTTTAGTCATATTCATTCCAAGTCCGAGCTCTGGCCTAAAATTAGAAAATAAATCCTTAACCTTTTCAAAGTAAAACGTTTAAGTGACACGGTACGTCTCTTCACGATATACACATAACTTTGCATTTCATTTTGGTAACACTTCATAGCACTACTCACTCTCTGTCGGTCAGTAGATAACAAGGGCGATGACAGCGACGCATGTATATTATGTCCGTTACATTATTTGACCTTTCACGTAAATAGCTATTAGAACATCAAGGTAATTTGTCTGTTGAATGCCATATGCTTTCAAAGACCTCACTTGATTAAACTTCATGGTTCAGTAACTGAAGTACCTGATTTTAAGAAACTAGTTTAGCTTTAGGTTCCTTTTACACCGTTTTGCTACATATCCGATAGCACTATTCAAAATGAACTCGGCCGGTCATTAGATATTAAGAGCGATGAAGGCGACGTTGCACGTCCTTTCACGCAATTACATTAAGCCTGTTATACTAATTTTACCCATTTCTAGTCAATAGCGCTTAGAATTTAAAATAGTAACTTTACACGCTTATCCATGCGTAGTCATCAAATACCATCAGTGATCCCATTTAATTGAAAAATGGGTAATTCACCCCACATATTTTTAGCCTGCTTCTAGCTGATGGTATCTTGTCTGTCCTGTGTGCATGCGTTTTGCCCATCCGTGAAATTTGCCATCCCACATATATAGCTTCAGCCTATCCCCGTTCTATAGTTCTATAAAGTCGTTCTCGAGCTAGGAAATTATACATACTCACGCATTAAACTGCTGCACCTATGAGCCGGTCACCGGATCACTTTCGTAACACATTTTATGCCTATCACATGGAAGAAGACAATTTCTCAATTTGCGCATGCATGTTCCTTTCTGAAACTCTCACAGCTCAGCTGCCGGCACCACCTCCGTTTTCCTGAGACCCTGGGGCCCAACGAACGTTGGCTGGGGTGATGAAGGACGCTTCAGACGTTTACGCTAAGTACAGCTACTGACATGGTACACACGTACCGTTAATTTTACCTTTTATGCGAGTCTTTGGCCCCTTTGGGCTCTCTGTATTAATGTTGAACCATGCCTCCTTTGGTAGTTTGTAGTTGTGTGTTCCGAAGAAGGCGTGGTTCTCCGCGCCGAAACCTAGGTCAACATCCGGTTTCTATTTCCAATAGAGGCGGATTCTTTATAATCATTAAGTTATTCACGATTGCTGACGCACTGCAATGTTAAAAGTTCTCAACATTTTTATACCTCATTCTTTCGTCAATCAGTTGAAGTACGTCTTTGTTTCCCGTAATTCTTCGCAATGATTTTCCTTGTACGTATGCGTGTCTAATTTCCCTGATTCCCGCTTTTGAAATACCCACTCCTATTCACTGCATCTGCACCCTTTTATAATGCAGCACGCATGTCATCAGTAAATTCCAAACACATGCAATTTTTTGCGGTATTTCAGTATGGCACGTGTATGTACACTGATTAAAATAACTATAATTGTGAATCCGTGATTTGCGATCAACATTTTTCTATGCCATTGTTTCGTCACTCATCTGAAGTACTTCCTCCGCTATCTAAAATGGCTTGAGACTTGTCTTCCTTGTAACTCTGTGTTTGTTCCTTCTCCGGCTTCCAATTTTAAAGAGAGTCAGTGCTCCTCAACTGAACTACTTGCTGAGCGCTTTCTTTTTGCAATATCTATAGCCTAAGAGATTTCAAACACATGCGATATTGCTTAGCATTACGGTTCTTGCACATTGATTAAAATAGATCTGATTGTGTATTCGTGATACAACCTGAATGTTTTTGTAGCGCATGTTTTCGTTAAATGGGTGAAGCATTTCTTCTGTTTCTCACAAACTGTTCGCATTTGACTTCCTTGTAGGCATGTCTTTCTAACTACTCTGATTCCCAACTTAAAGACATCGACTGCTCTTCATTTGAACTGCTTGCTGTGGTATTTCTCATCGCAGTACGTATGTAATCAGCGAGTTATAATCACATGCGATTTTACCCCATTATGGTAGTGTGTCAGCTCTTTCCACATCGAGTAAAAGAAATGCCCTGAACATTTTTGTACTTCAGTCTCTCGTCAGTGAGTTGAAGACCTTCTACTTTTACCCAGAAATCTTGCGGAGCAGTCTTCCCTGTACGTATCTTTGTCTAACATCTGTCACTAGCGCCTTTAAATATATCCACTCCTGTTCGACTAGCATGGCGACACAGTATGTATAGGCGACACAATTTGAAATATTTGTGATTATTCCTGAGTATTTCAGAATCACACGACTGGCCCTATTGGTTAATTACTTGTATTTCTCTACTAATGATGTCCTCTGAACATTTTTGTAGGTCATTCCTACGTCAATCAGGTGAAGTAGTTCATCTGTTTCCAGTAAATTCGTCGCAGTGATTTTCGCTCTACGTCTCTGATTCCCCATTTTGAAGACATCCACCACTGTTCAATTGAACTGCCATCAATGGTATTTCTTATCGGAAAATGTGTAATTAGTAACCACGCTAAACATTTTCTACTTCACTCTTTCGAGAGTCGGATGAAGTATTCGTTCTGTTACCCAAAAACTCCTTTAAAGATGTTTGTGTAACTACTCTCATATTTTCCATTTGAACACATTATGGCTGTTCAACTGACCTGTGGTTTTCCAATGGAAGCAGCCTTTCACAATTTCAAAGTCATGTCATGATTGTTGACAATTTCGGTAACCTATGTTTTCGGACATGTACGAACATTTAATTAATGTATTGATAAAATCGCTTGAATATACTTTTAATTCATTCCTTCGTCAGTCCAAACATTTGACGCTGGTATCTTCCTCGAATGCATTTTTCTATCATTTGTGTGATTTTTCACTTTTCAAAAATGCGCATCAGTTAAACTGAACTACCTACTCTAGTATATTTTATTGCGTGCCTATTTCTTGATAGAGTTACAAATTGATGTCATCATTGCTTAGGATTTCAGTACCCCACATCCTTTCACATTCAAAACAATACCTTCATTTCCGTAGGCAAGAACTTTCCTGAACAGTTTTGTAAATCATTCTTCCTTCAGCCATTTGAAGTATTTCTCATGATCCCAAAATTTTTTTTGCTTGCCTCCTTTAGTGGACCACTTCCCTTTGCTACTGTTATATGTCTTATAGCAGTATCCATAGACTCAGAGAATTACGAAGCTGTCATCATTTCCTACTATAGCAGCATACTGAACATATTTGTACATTATTTCTTCGTCATTCACTGGAGTATTTCTTATGTTTCTTAAATAATCCGCAGTTTACTTTCTTGTGCGTAAGTTTCTCTGATTACTGTGATTGTCCAATTTAAAGCCAACCATTGCTCTCCAACTGAACTGTTTGCCGTGTTATTACTACTTGTACTACAGATATAATTCATTAATTTTAAACACATGTCGTTCTTCCTAGTTTTTTAGTATGCGTATTCTTTGACCATATATGAGCATAGCTTTATGTCATTGTTCATGAACTGCTCTGAACATTTTGTACATCACTCTTATTTGTCACATCAAGTACTTCTCGAGTTCCGCAAAAAGTCTTGGCAGTTATCTTCCTTCTAGAACTGTTGGTCTAACTTTTGTCACTGTCGTTTTAAGAGACATCCAGTCCTCATCAACTGAACTGCCTTCTGTGGAATTTCATCAATATGTGTTGGCTTTTAACATTAATTAAAATACGTTTATTACTGTATTCACGATTACCGATGAACGTTGTTCTACTTCAGTCATTCACGGATGTGCCTCAGTCTTTCTTCATTAAACCAACTGTTCTCCACTGTCTTTTCCTATTTCGTATTTTTCTCTATCTGCTAATATTTTCCTCTGACTTATCCCTTATACGTATTTCTTTTCGCAGAACTTATATAATCATCGTATTTCAAACATATGTTACAAGAATTTCCCACAGATTGGATTATTCCGTAGCATGTCGAAATTGAACGACTATCAACATCGTGTAAAATACTTGTATTTCTATATCCATTAATTCCCATAAACATTTTTACTGTTATTATAAAGAATCCACCTCGACAGCAAATAGAAACCGGATTATGACCAAGGTTTCGACGCGGATAAGCACGCCATCTTCGGAACACACTAAAAATACAAACTATCTAAAGAGGATTGGTCCAACATTGCTACAGAATGCCCAAAGGGGTAAAATATTCGCATAAAATGTAAAATACACGGTACATGTGTACCATGTCAATAGCTGTCCTTAGCTCAAACGTCAGATGCGTGCTTCCCCACCCCGGCCACGTTCTGTTGGCCGTGGGCTCTCAGTTAAACTAGGCGGCGCGGGGCGGGTAGATTGTGAAAGTGTCAGAAAGGAACACGCGTACGCAAATTGAGAAATCGTCTTCTCCATGGGAATGTCATAAAATTTGTTAAGAAAGTGATCGGATGATCGGGTCAAAGGTGCAAGAAGTTCATGCGTGTGTCCTAAGGCGAAGACAATGTTGTTTAAGTATAGAACGTTAACATTCTGAAACTATATATGTGGGATAGCAAATTCCACGGATGGTCACAACGCATCCACGCAGGACAGTTAAAATACCATCAGCTAGAAGCAGGTTATAAATGTGGGTGATGAATAACACATTTTTCAATTACTTGGGGTCAGTGATTGTATTTCATGATTAAGCTTGGATAAGCGTGTGAAGATACTATATTAAATACTGAGCTCTGTCGACTTATTAAATACTAAGCTCTATCGACCACAAAATGCTCAAACTGACAGATTTATGTAATTCTGTGAAAGGACGTGCAACGTTGACTTCGTCGCCCTTAATATCTAATGACCGACAGAGGTCATTTTGAATATTTCTATCGGATATGTAGCAAAATACTGTAGAAAGTACTCAAAGCTAAACTAGTTTCTTAAAATCAAGTACTTGAAGTACTGAACCATGAAGCTTAATCAAGTGAGGTCTGTGAACGCATATAGCGTTCAACAGACAATCTACCTTTTAGTTCCAATAGCTGTTGACGTAAAAGGTCAAATAATGTAACAGGTTTAATGTACGTGCGTGAAAAGACGTACAACGTCGGATTCATCTGTCTTATTGTCTACTGACGGACAGACTCCAAAATGGTTAGTGGTCTCAGTTGTTACCAAAATTGTATCCAATTTTATGTATATATCGTGAAGATACGTACAATATCACTTAAGCGTTTTTTTATAAAATGGTTATGGATTTATTTCCTTATTTTATCCCAGAGCTCGGAGTTGGAACGAATATGACTAAAAACATCCTTGCATCACCATATTCGACTTGGATAGTTATAACTAAGTGTAAATGACTATTTGGACATTATTAGAAATATTTGTGCTTGTAAGAAGCGAGAGTACTGGAACATCTACAAGTACCACTCATTATAATGCGTTAAATGAAAAAAAAAATTTGTATTGTATTAGTGTGCCCACGTTTGTAAGGGCACTCGTCATAACTAAGATTAAGGGAACCTAAAGCTTGACTGAACGAACTTATCGTCCGGGACACCAAGCAACCCCATGAATGCATCAGCTTTCGTCTATGTCGTATGGTAGATAGTGAAGCACTGAGCAAGGGGATAAGAACTTCGAATTTTGTTTTGATTTGTTTTGTTTTTTTACCTAGAGTTTGTCGTTAAGAATGCAGTCTTTGTCATACCATAGATGTTTAAATTTCCATTTCTTCTAATATTCTAATTTCATACCCCTAATTTAAGAATGAAGCAGGTCGATACTGGCCGGGGGATTAGGCGCGTGAGCCATTTGTACGAGATGTTCAGCGAAAGTGGAACCTCGCGAACCGCTGACACTTCTGGTGATAATAAGTTCCTTATATCTAGTAATAGCTTTCGACCTGTTTGACCGATATAATATTTCGGACAGTCACTCCAAGAAATTTTGTAAACCCCAGAGTGAGAAAATTTATCACCAGCGACTTGTAGAGAGTGGATTAGGTTCTTTTTCAAATTATTCTTGGTGGAGAAGGCTACTCTAAATCCAAAGGTTTTAAGTAAATGTCCTAATTTGTAACTTATTTTACCTATGAAAGGAACAGAGATAATTGCCATTGGTTCGTCATCAACTGCATCACCTGATGTGGAAGCCGCATTATTATTTTTATTTATTTTCTTACTGTACATTCCTGTTAGTAAGTGTGAATTGTAACCGTTATTTTTAGCGATAGTTTCCAGCGTACCTAATTCCTTTCCTAGCGCCTCCGGGGAAAGGGGGATAGCCATGGCAAGATGTAGACTTGAATGAAAGAAGCCCTTTTTTGGGCTTTCGCATGTGCAGAGACACCAGGATTAATGTTATCACAATATGAATTTTTTCGATATATATTTAAAAGTATTGTGGCTTTCCACTACAGTAAAAGTGAGATCTAAATAAGTTAAGGACCTGGTAGAGGAGTCAATTTCATATATGAAATTGATGTTTTGATGAAAGTCATAAAATATTCAAAATTTGTGGTGTATATCACTTTGAGTGCCATTAATGAGAAAGATTGTATCGTAAACATATCCAACATAAAATTTTATTTTACTCAAAATCAAGATCTCTACATTACTGGACAAAAGAATCAGATTCTATAGAGTTCTGCAAAATATCAGAAAAAATACCTGCTAGGGGGATTCCCATAGCTAATCCGAAGGGTTGAAATTACGTTTTATCACTGAAATCCAATAGCTGGTATTCTTTCTGAAATTTTACTGAACTCTATAGATTCTCATTTTTTCTCCATTAATGCGTAGATTTTGATTTTGAGTAAAATAAAATTTTATGTAGGATGTTTTGACGATATAATCTTTGTCATTAGTGGCACTCAAAAAGAAAAAGACAACATATTTTCAATGTATAAGAAGTTTCAAGAAAACATCAATTCCATGTATGATATAGAGTCCTCTACGATGTCCTTAAATTATATAAATCTCACCTTCACTATAGAGGACAGCCACATTCCTTTTAATACACATCGAAAAAAAACATATTCTGATAACATTATTCCTCGTGGCTATACATATCCGCAAGCCCAAAAAACGGCCTTGTTTCATTCAAGTCTACATTGTGGCATGGCTATCCCCGTTCCCCGGAGGCGCTAGAAACGGAATTAGTTACCCTGGAAACTATCGCTACAAATAACGGTTACAATTCTCACTTAGTTAGACGAATGGACAGTAAGAAAGTAAATATAAATAATAATACGGCTTCCACATTAGGTGATGCAGTAGATGACGAACCAATGGCAGTTATAGCTGTTCCTTACATAGGTAAAATAAGTTGCAAATTTGGACGTTTACTTAAAACCTATGGATTTGGAGTAGCCTTCTCCACCAAGTATAATTTGAAAAAGAACCTAATCCACTACTTACAAGTCGCAGGTGATAAACTTTCTCAGTCTGGGTTTTACAAAATTACTTACCGTGACTGTCCGAAATATTATATCGGTGAAACAGGTCGAGCGCTAGCTACTGGATATAAGGACACAATCCCATCAGAAGTGGTGACGGTACGCGAGGTTCCACCGTCGCTGAACATCTCCTACAAATGGCTCACGAGCCTATTTCCCCGGCCAGTACCGAGCTGCTTCATTCTGAAGTTAAGGGTGTGAAATAAGACATCTTAGAAGAAATGGAGATTTTTAAACATATATGTGGTATGACAAAGACTGCATTCGTAACGTCCAACTCCAGTTAATACGACATAGAAGATTGTCGATACGTTCTTTCGGTGGCTTGTTATCGCGAATGTTCCATTCGTTTAGTCACCCTCTATTTTCCCTTTATCTTAGTTATGACGGGTGCCCTTACAGACCTGGGCACACTAATACAATACCCATGTTTTCATCTTTCGTTTAACACCTTATAATGAGTGATACGTGTACATGTTCACAGTATTCTCACTTCTTACAAGCTCCTATATTTCTAATATGCTCCCAATAGCCATTCCCATTTGGTTGTAAGTATCCAAGTCGAATGTGGTGAAGCAAGGATGTTTTACGTCATATTCATTCCAAGTCCGAGCACTGGGCTAAAATTAGGAAATAAATCCTTAACCATTTTTTAAAAAAAACTTTGAAGTGACGTCGTACGTCTCTTCACAATATACACATAACTTCGCATACCATTTTGGTAACATCTGATAGCACTAATCACTTTGAACACTTTCGGTCAATAGATAATAAGGGCGATGAAAGCGACGTTGTACGTCCCTTCACGGATGTATATTAAGCCCGTTACATTATTTTACCTTTCGCGTCAACAGCAATTATAACTTAAAGGTAGTTTTTCTGGTGAACGCTATATGCGTTCACAGACCTCACTTGAATAAGCGTCGTGGTTCAGTACCTCAAGTACCTGATTTTAAGAAACTAGTTTAGCTTTTGGTTCTTTTCACACTATTTTGCTACATATCTGATAGCACTATTCAAAATGACCTCTGTCGGTCATTAGATATTAAGGGCGATTAAGGCGACGTTGCACATGCTTTCACGCAACTACATTAAGCCTGTCGAACTAATTTGACCCTTTAGTGGTCAATAGCGTTTAGAATTTAATATAGTAACTTATCAGACCATAGTCATTAAATACGATCACCGACCCTAAGTAAGTGAAAAATGGTTTATTACTCCCCAATATTTTTAGCCTGCTTCTTGCTGATGGTATTTTGTCTGTCCTGCGTGATTGCGTTTTGTCCATCCGTGGAATTTGCTATCCCACATACATAGTTCCAGCTTATCCACGTTCTCTAGTTCAATATAATTGTCCTCGAGCTAGGACATTATACATGCACACGTATTAAGCTCCTGCGCCTTTGAGTCGGTCATCGGATCACTTTCGTAACACATTTTATGCGAATCACGTGGATGAAGAAGATTTCACAAATAGGCGCATGCGCGTCCCTTCTTGACATTCTCACGTCCTAGTTGCCGGCACCACCTCAGTTTACCTGAGAGCCCGTGGCCCACCGAACGTTGGCTTCTGAAGTTTGAGCTAAGCACAGCTATTGACATGGTACACACGTACCGTTTGTTTACGTTTTTTTGCGAGGCTTTTGCCCCTAAGTTCTCATTATTTTTATATCCCATTCTTTCGTAAATCAGTGGAAATAGTTCTTTGTTTCCCGTAATTCTTTGCAATGAAATTCATTGTACGTATACTTGTCAAATTTCCCTTATTCCCATTTTAGAAATATCCACTCCTGTTCATAGCAATTGCCTCCTGTTATTCTGCTTATCGCTGTACGCATGTGACCAGTGTAATACAAACACATGCAATTTTCCCCCGGTATTTTAGTATGGCTGGTGTTTCCACACTGATTAAAATGGCTATAATTCGGTATACATGACAACATTTTTGTACTCCATCTTTCGTCAGCTTTTTGAAGTACTTCCTCCGCTATCCAAAATTGCTTCACAGTTGTCTTCCTTGTACCTCTATGTTTGTACTCTTTCCGACAACGAAGTTTAAACGGAGTTAGTGCTCTTCAATTGAACTGACTGCCGTGCTATTTCTTATTGCAATATAATATATTAGTATGCCAATTCTTTGCACATCGATGAAAACATCTGTATATAATTGTTCATGAACCGCTCTGAACATTTCGTAAGTCACACTTACGTGTCACATCAAATATTTCTCGTGTTCCGCAAAAAATCTTTGCAGTTATCTTCCTTCTAGAAAGGTTTGTCTAACTTTTGTCACTGTCGCTTTAGGAGACATCCAGTCCTCATCAACTGAACTGCCTACTGTTGAATTTCTTCTCTCAGGATTTAAACATGCAGTAAATTACACTATTCATAATCCCTCATTACATCAATACGTGTTGCCTTCTAACATTAATTAAAATACGTTTAGTACTGTATTCACGAATACCCATGGACGTTGTTCCATTTGAGTCATTCGCGGATGAGCCTCAGGCTTTCTTCATTAAACCAACTGTTCTACATTGTCTTTCTCCTATTTCGTATTTTTCTCTAGCTGCTAATATTTTTCTCTTACTTATCCCTTATAAAAACGTCCACTTCTCTTCATGAGAACCTCCCACTGTGGTATATAATCAGTGTATTTCAAACATATGTGTCAAGAGTTTCGAAGATATTGCATTATACCTTAGCATTTCAGAGATGAACGAGTTTCGACATTGAGTAAAATACTTGTAATCCTGTATTCATTAATTCCCATGACCCTTTTTACAGCTCATTCTTTCGTCAATCAGATGTAATGGTTCTTTGTTTCGCGTAATTCTTCGCAATGATGTTCCTTGTACTATGCTTGTCTAATTTCCATGATTCCCATTTTTGAAATACCCACTTCTGTTCATTGTAACTGCCTCCTGTTGTTGTGCTTATGGCAGAACACAAGTAATCAATGAATTCCAAACACATGAAATGTGCCCCAGGTATTTCATTATGGCATGTGTTTTCACATTGAAGAAAATACCTATAATTCTGTATCCATGATTTGCGCTCAACATTTGTCTACGCCGTTCTTTCGTCAGTTATTTCAAGTACTTCCTCCGCTATCTAAAATGACTTCACAGTTGTCTTTCTTGTACCTCTGTGTTTGTACTTTCTCCGACTTCCAAGTTTAAAGAGAGTCAGTGCTCCTCTACTGAACTACTTGCCGTGCTATTTCGTTTGCAATATTTCTAGTCTGAGAGATTCCAAACAGATGCGATACTGCTGAGCATTACAGTTATGCACATCGATTAAAATAGCACTGGTTGTGTATTAATGAAGCAGCCTGAATGTTTTTGTAGCGCATTTTTTCGTTAAATGGTTGAAGCATTTCTTCTGTTTCCACAAACTGTTCGCAATTGACTTCCTTGTACGTATGTCTTTCTAACCTCTCTGAATCGCATCTTAAAGACATCAACTGCTGTTCAATTGAACTGCTTGCTGTGGTATTTCTTATCGCAGCACGTATGTAATCAGCGAATTATAAACACATGCGATTTTACCCCGTTATGTTTGTGTGTGAGCTGTTTTCATATCGATCGAAAAACCTTTATTTCTGTGTTCAGGAAATGCCCTGAACATTTTTGTACTTCAGTCTCTCGTCAGTGAGTTGAAGACCTTCTACTTTTACCCAGAAATCTTTCGGAGCAGTCTTCCCTGTACGTATCTTTGTCTAACATCTGTCACTAGCGCCTTTAAATGTATCCACTCCTGTTCAACTAGCATGGCGACACAGTATGTATAGCTGACAAAATTTGAAATATTTGTGATTATTCCTTAGAATTTCAGAATCACACGACGGGCCCCATTGGTCAATTACTTGTATTTCTCTACTGATGATGTCCTCTGAACATGTTTGTAGGTAATTCTTTCGTCAATCAGGAGAAGTAGTTCATCTGTTTCCAGTAAATTCGTCGCAGTGATGTTCCCTCTACGTATGTTTGTCTAACGCCTCTGATTCTCTATTTTGTCGATATCTACCACTGTTCGACTGAACTGCCCTCAATGGTATTTCTTATCGGAAAATGTGTATAAGCTATGAATTTCAAGTACGTGATATTTTCCCTGTGTTTTAGTACTTTACGTACTTACACATTGAATAACATATCTTTATGGCAGTAATTTCAAACTCATGTCATGACTCTTAACTATTTCGGTAACCTATGTGATTGCACATGTACGAATATCTTTAACTTGTGTATTGATGATATCGCTTGAATATATTTTTAATTGTTTGTTTCGTGAGTCAGATGAAGTAATTACTCTAGTACCCCATAATTTGACACTGGTATATTCCTGGTTTGCATTTTTCTTTAATTTCTATGATTTTCCCTTTTCAAAAATGTTTTTCAGTTAAACTGAAGTAACTACTCTAGTATTTTTTATTCCGTGCCACTTTCCTCATAGACTTACAAATTGATGTCATCATTGCTTAGGATATCGGTATCCCACATCTTTGCACATTCAAAAGAATACCTAAATTTCCCTCGTCATGAACTTCTCCTAACACTTTTGTAGATCATTTTTCCTTCAGCCGTTTAAAGTATTTCTCAAGAGACCCAATTTTTTTTTTTTTTTTTTTTTTTTTTTTTTTTTTTTTTTTTTTTTGCTTGCCTCCTTTGATGGACCACTGATCTTCATTCTGTTGTACGTCTTATCGCAGTATCCACAGAGAATTACGAAGCTGTCATCATTTCATACTATATCAGGATACTGAACATATTTGTACTTTATTTCTTCGTCATACACTGGAGTATTTCTTATGTTTGTTAAACATTCCGTAGTTGTCCTCCTTGTACGTAAGTTTCTCTGATTACTGTGATTCTCCGTTTTAAACTCATCCATTGATCTCCAACTGAACTGTTTGCTGTGCTATTACTACCTGTACTACAGAGATAATCAATGAATTTTAAACACATGTCGTTCTTCCCAGTATTTTGGTATTACTTCTTGTACTACAGGCATAATCAATGAATTTTAAACACGGGTCGTTCTTCCCAGTTTATTAGTATGCCAGTTCTTTGCACATCGATAAAAATATCTTTATTTGATTGTTCATGAACAGCTCTGACCATTTCGTACTTCACTCTTACGTGTCACATCAAGTACTTCTCGTGTTCCGCAAATGTCTTGGCAGTTATCTTCCTTCTAGAAATGTCTCTGTCGCTGTAGGAGCCATCCACTCCTCATCAACTGAACTGCCCATTGTTAAATTTGTTCTCTCAGTATTTACATAACCAGCAAATTCCATACACTATGCATAATCCCAAATTACATCAATATGTGTTGGCTTCTAACATTATTTAAAAAATGTTTGTTACTGTATTCACGAGTACCCATGAACGTTGTTCTATTTCAGTCGTTCGCGGATGAGCCTCTGTGGTTCTTCTTTAAGCCAACTATTCTTCACTGTCTTTTCCCCATTTCGCATTTTTCTCTAGCTGCTCACATTTTCCCCTGAGTTATCCCGTATGAAGGCGTCCACTCCTCTTCATGAGAACCTCCCACTGTGGTATTTCTTTTCGCAGAACGTATATAATCAGTGTATTTCAATCATATGTTTCAAGAATTTCGCACACATTGCATTATACCTTAGCATTTCAGAGTTGAACGAGTTTCGACATTGAGTAAAATACTTGTAATCCTGTATTTATGAATTCCCATGGCCATTTTTATAGCTCATTCTTTCGTCAATGAGATGAAGTAGTTCTTTGTTTTCCGTAATTCTTCGCATTGATAATCCTTTTACGTATACTTGCCTAATTTCCATGATTCCCGTTTCTGAAATACCCACTTCTGTTCGTTGCAACAGTCTCCTGTTGTAGTGCTTATCACAGTACGCAAGTAATCAGTGAATTCCAAACACATGAAATTTTCCCTAGGTATTTCATTATGGCAGGTGTTTTCACACTAATTAAAATACCTATAGCTCTATATCCATGATTTGCGCTCAACATTTTTATACGCCTTTCTTTCGGCAGTTGTTTCAAGTACGTCGTCCGCTATCGAAAATAGCTACACCGTTGTCTTCCTTGTACCTCTGTGTTTGTACTTTCTCCGACAACCAAGTTTAAAGAGAGTCAGTGCTCCTCAACTGTACTAGATGCTGTGCTATTTGTTATTGCAGTATCTGCAGCCTGAGAGATTTCATACAGATGCAATACTGCTTAGCATATCAGTTTTTGGACATTGATTAAAATAACTCTGATTCTGTATTCACGGAGCAGCTTGACTGTTTTTGTAGCGCATTATTTCGATAAATGGTTGAGGCATTTCTTCTGATTCCCGCTAACTGTTCGCATTTGACTTCCTGGTACGTATATCATTCTAACTTCTCTGATTCATAAATTAAAGACGTCGACTGCTCTTCAATTGAACTGCTTGCTGTGGTATTTATTATCGCAGTATGTATGTAATCAGCGAATTGTAAGCACATGCGATTATTCCCCATGATGATAGTGTGTCAGCTCTTTGCACATAGATTAAAATACCTTTATATACGTGTTCAGGAAATGCCCTAAACATTTTTGTAATTCAGTCTTTCGTCAGTGAGTTGAAGATCTTCTTCTGTTACCCAGAAATCTTTCGCAGCGGTCTTCCCTGTACGTATATTTGTCAATCACCTGTCACTACCGTTTTTAAATGTATCCACTCCTGTTCAACTAGCATGGCTACACAGTATGTACAGCCCAGACAATTTGAAATATTTGTGATTATTCCTTAGTATTTCAGATTCACACGACGGGCCACATTGGTTAATTACTTGTATTTTTGTAGGTCTTTCCTACATGAATGATGTGAAGTAGTTCATCTGTTTCCAGTAAAATCGTCGCAGTGATGTTCCCTCTACGAATCTTTGTCTAATGTCTCTGATTCTCTATTTTGAAGACATCCACCGCTGTTCAACTGGACTGCCTTCAATGGTATTTCTTATCGCATAATGTGTATAAGCTGTGAATTTCCTACTCGTGATATTTCCCAGTGTTTCAGTACTTTATGTACTTACACATTGAATAACATATCTTTAGTCAGTATTCTGTAACTACCTGAAACATTTTGTACTGCATTCTTTCATCACTCGTATGTCGTATTGTACTGTTCCCCAAAAATTCCCTTTAAGTTACCTTTATTGTAAAGATGTTTGTGTAACTTCTCTTATTTTTCCCATTTGAACACATTATCGCTCTTCAACTGAAGTCTTTCCTGTGGTTTTCTTATGGAAGCAGCTTTTCACAATTTCAAACTCATGTCATGTTTCTTAACTATTTCGGTAGCCTATGTCTTTGCACATGTACGAACATCTTCATTTAACGTATTGATGATATCGTTTGAATTGTCTGCTATCGTTTGAATTGTCTCGCTCGTCAGACATATGTAGTATTTACTCTAGTACCCAAAAATTTGACGCTGGTATATTCCTCGAATTCATTATTCTTTAATTTCTACGATTTTCTCTTTTCAAAAATGCACTTCAGGAAACCTGAACTACGTACTCTACTATTTCTCATTGTGTGCCTATTTCCTCATACAGTTACAAATTGATGTCATCATTGCTTAGGATTTCAGAATCCCACATCTTTGCACATTCAAAAGAATTTCCGTAGTCATGAACATTCCTGAAAACTCCTCTAGATGATTCTTCCCTCAGCCATTTGAAGTATTTCTCATGAGACCAAATTTTTTCTTGCTTGCCTTCTTTCATGGACAGCGCCTTTTCACACTGCTGTATGTCTTATGACGCAGAGAATTACGAAGTTGTCATCATTTGCTACTATATCAATACACTGAACGTTTGTGAACTTCATTTCTTCGTCAATCACTGGAGTATTTCATATGTTTCTTGAACATTCTGCAGTTGTCTTTCTTGTACGTACGTTTCTGTGATTACTGTGATTCTCTCGTTTAAAGTCATCCATTACTCTTCAACTGAACTCTTTTTTGTGGTATTACGTCTTCTACTAGAGATAAACTCAGTGAATTTTAAACACATGTCGTTCTTCCCAGTTTTTTAGTATGCCAATTCTTTGCGCATCGATGAAAATATCATTATTTGATTATTCATGAACTGCTGTGAACAATTCGTACTTCACTCTTGCGTGTCACATCAAATACTTCATCTCTTCTGGAAAAAGTGTTGGCAGTTATCTTCCTTCCAAAGATTTTTGTCTAATTTTGTCAGTGTCGCTTTAAGAGACATCCACTCCTTATCAACTGAACTGACTGCATTGGAGTTTGTAATCTCAGTATTACACAATCATCAAATTACATACACTATTCATAATCCCGTAATATGTCCTGATGTGTTGCCTTCTCACATTAATTAAAATACGTTTATTACTGGATTCACGAATACCATGATCGTTGTTTGACTCAGTCATTCGCGGATTAACCTCAGCATTTCTTCATTAAACCAACTGTTCTCCACTGTCTTTTTCGTATCTAGTATTTTTCTCTGGCTGCTTATATTTTCCTCTGACTTTTCGCTTTTAACTTAATCCACACTTCTTCAAGAGATTTGCCCACTGAGGTATCTATTTCTCGAAATGTATATAATTAGTGTATCTGAGACAAATGTTTCAAGAATTTCGCACAGTTTGGATTATTCTTTAGCATTTCAGAATTTAACGACTTTCAACCTTGAGTAAAATACTTGTATTTCTGTAACCTGAATTGCCATTAACATTTTTGTAATGGTTGTAAAGAATCCGCTTCGATTTCAAATAGAAACCGGCTGGTGACCTAGGTGTCGAAACGGATACGTATGCCGTTTCGGAACACACTTAGACTACAAACTGACTAAAGAGGCATGTACCAACATTAATACAGAACGCCCAAAGGGCCAAAATGCTCACATAAAACGTAAAATAAACGGTACGTATGTGCCATGTCAATAGCTGTACTTAACTCAAACGTCAGAAGCGTGCTTCCTTACCCCAGCCAACGTTCGGCGGGCCGCGGGCTCTGAGGTAAACTGATGTGGCACCGGCATCTAGGCTGTCAGAATGTCAGAAAGAAACGCGCATGCGCAAATTGAGAAATCGTCTTCATCCATGTGATTGGCATAAAATGTGTTACGAAAGTGATCCTTTGAGCGGGACATTGGCGCAGGGAGTTAATGCGTGTATAGGTATAATGTCCTAGTTCGAGGGCAATTTAATAGGATTTGGATAGCCAGAAGCTATATATGTGGGATTGCAAATTCCACAAATGGTCAAAACCCATGCTCGTAGGACAGACAAAACAGCATTAACTAGAAACAGGCTACAAATATGGGGGATGAAGAACCCATTTTTCAATTACTTGGTGTCGGTGAGTGTATTTGATGATTACGCTTGGATAAGCGTGTAAGCCACTATATTAAATTTTAGGCGTTATTGAGCGAAAAATGGGTCAAATTAGTATGACAGGCTTAATGTAATATCGTGAAACTACGTGCAACGTCGCCATAATCGCTCTTAATATCTCCTGACCGACAGAGGTCATTTTGAATAGTGCTATCGGATATGTAGCACAATAATATGAAAAGAACCTAAAGCTAAATTGATTTATCAAAATCAGATTCTTGAGGTACTGAACCATGCAACTTAATCAAGTGAGGTCTGTGAACGCATATAGCGTTCAACAGACAAACTACCTTTATGTTGTAATAGCTGTTGACGTGAAAGGTCAAATAATGTAACAGGGTCAATATACATGCGTGAAAGGACGGACAGCGTCGCTTTCATCGACCTTATTATCTATAGACCGACAGAGGTGAATGTGATTAGCGCTAGCAGATGTTACCAAAATGGTATGCAAAGTTAAGTGTATATTGTGAAGAGACGTACGATGTCACTTCAGCATTTTTTAAAAAGGCTAAGGAATTATTTATTAATTTTAGGCCAGACCTCAGACTTGGAATGATAAGACTAAAAATATCCGAGCCTCACCATATTCGACTTATATAATTATAACTAAGTGGGGGTAGCTATTTGGACCATATTAGAAATATTGGAGCTTGTAAGAAGTAAGAATACTGTGTACATGTACAAGAATCACTCATTATAAGGCCTTAAATGAAGAAAAAGCGAGTGTAATGTATTAGTGTCCCCACATTTAAAAGGGCAGCCGGCATAACTAAGATAAAGGAAAAATAGAGCGTGACTGTACGAATTGACCATCCGTGACACCAAGCATCCGCATGAATGCATCGGCTGTCCTCTATGTCGTATGGTAGAATGTGAAGCACTGAGCAAGGGTATAAAATGTTCGAAATTTTATTTTTTGTTTTTTTAACTGGATATAGTCTTTATCATACCATAGATGTTTAAAATTCTCTATTTCATCTAATATGTCTAATTTCATACCGTTAACTTCAGAATGAAGCGGCTCGGTACAGGCTGGGGATTCGGTGCGTGATCCATTTGTAGTAGATGTCCAGCTAAGGTGGAACCTCGCGTACCGTCACCACTTCTGGTGGAAATATGTCCCATATATCTAGTAGCTGGCGCTCGACCTGTTTGCCCGTTATAATATTTCGCACAATCACCGCAAGTAGTTTTGTAAACCGTAGACTGAGAAAGTTTATTACCAGCGAGTTGCAAAGAGTGGATTAATGTCCTTTTCAAATTATTGTTAGTGGAGAAGGCTACTCTAAATTCATTGGTTTTGAGTAAACGTCCTAATTTGTAACTAATTATACCGATGAAAGGAACAGATATAAATGACACTGGTTCGTCATCGACTGCATCATCTAATGTGGAAGCCGTATTATTATTTTTTTTCATTTTCTTACTATATATTCGTCTTACTAAGTGTGAATTGTAACCGTTGTTTTTAGCGATAGTTTCCAGCGTAACTAATTCCGTTTCTAGCGCGTCCATGGAAAGGGGATAGCCATGCGACGATGTAGATTTGAATGAAAGAAGGCCATTTTTTGGGCTTGCGGATGTGCAGAGTCACCAGGAATAATGTTAGCAGAATATATATTTTTTCGATGTATATTAAAATCATTGTGGCTTTCCACTATAGTGAAGGTGAGATCTAAATAATTTATGGACCTCCTAGAGGACTCGATTTCATACGTGAAATTGATGTTTTCATGAAATTCGTTAAATATTGTAAATTTCTGGTCTATTTCGTTTTGAGTGCCATTAATGACAAAGATTATATCGTAAACATGTCTTGCATTAAATTTTATTTTACTCAAAATCAAAATCTATGCAATACTGGAGAGAAAATCAGATTTTATAGAGTGCAGAATAATATCAGAAAGAATACCAGCTATTGGGTTTCAATGATAAAATGTATTTTCAACCGTTCGGATTGGCTATGGGAATCCCACTAGCTGTTATTCTTTCTGAAATTTTTCAGAACTCTATAGAATACGATTTTTTGTCCAATAACGCAGTGATTTTCATTTTGAGTAAAATAAAATTTTATATAGGTATGTTGTCGATATAATCTTTGTCATCAATGGCACCCAAAATGATAGAGACCAGATATTTTAATATTTAACGAGTTTCATGAAAACATCAGTTTCACGTATGAAATTAACTCCTCTACGAGGTCCATTAATTGGATCTCACGTTGACTGCAATGGAGATCCACATTGCGTTAATATGTATCAAAAAAATACATATTCCGATAGCATTATTCCTGGTGACTCTGCATATCCGCAATCCCAAAAAATGCCCTTATTTTATTCAACTCTACATCGTGTCATGGCTATCTCCCTTTTCCGGGAGGCGCTAGAATGGGCATTAGTTACGCTGGAAACCATCGCTTAAAATAACGGTTACAATTCACAGTAAGACGAGTGCACAGTTATACAATAAACGAAAATATCAATACGGCCTCCACATTAGGAGATGCGGTAGATGACGCACCAATGGCAATTATATCTGTTCCTTTCATAGGTAAAAAAAGTTAGAAATTAGGACGTTTATTTAAAACCTATGGATTTAGAGTGGCCCTCTCCACTAATAATAATTTGAATAAGAACCTAATTCCCTCTTTACAGCCGGCCGAAGTGGCCGTGCGGTTAAAGGCGCTGCAGTCTGGAACCGCATGACCGCTACGGTCGCAGGTTCGAATCCTGCCTCGGGCATGGATGTTTGTGATGTCCTTAGGTTAGTTAGGTTTAACTAGTTCTAAGTTCTAGGGGACTAATGACCTCAGCAGTTGAGTCTCATAGTGCTCTGAGCCATTTGAACCATTTGAACCCTCTTTACAAGTCGCTGGTGATAAATTTTCTCAGTCTGGGGTTTACAAAAGTACTTGCCGTGACTGTCCGAAATATTATATCGATCAAATAGGTTGAGCGCTAGCTACTAGATATAAGGATCATATAATCACAAGAAGTGGTAGCAGTACGCGAGGTTCCACCTTTGCTGAACGTCTCGTACAAATGGCTCACGCGCCTATTCCCCCGGCCAGTACCGACCTGCTTCATTCTGAAGCTAATGGTATGAAATTAGACATATTAGAAGAAATGGATGTTTTTAAACGTCCATGGTATGACAAATATTGCACCGTTATCGATCAATTCCAGTTAGAAAAAAAAATATTATCGAAAGTTTTATACCCGTTCTCAGTGCTTCACATTCTTCCAAACGACATAAAAGATAGCCGATGCATTCATGCGGTCGCTTGGTGTCACGGATCGTCATGTCCCACAGTCACGCCCTATTTTCCCTTCATCTTTCCGTTAGTTACGACCGCTGCCGTTACAATCGTGGGCAATCTAATACAATACACATGCTTTTTTCTTTCATTTAAAGCCTTACAATGAGTGATTCTTGTACATGTTCACAATATTCTCACTTCTTACAAGCTCCAATATTTCTAATGTGGTCCAAATAGCCATTTCCACTTAGTTATAATTATCCAAGTCGAATATGGTGATACAAGGACGATTTTAGTCACATTCATTCCAATTCCGAGCTCTGGCCTAAAATTAGGAAATAAATCCTTAACCTTTTGTAAAAAAAAACGTTTAAGTGACATGGTACGTCTCTTCTCCATATACACATAACTTTGCATTTCATTTTGGTAACACTTCATAGCACTAATCACTCTATGTCGGACAGCAGATAATAAGGGCGATGACAGCGACGTTCCTATCACGCATCTATATTAAACCCGTTACATTATTTGACCTTTCACGTCAACAGCACTTAGAACATAAAGGTAATTTGTCTGTTGAACGCCATATGCGTTGAAAGACCTCACTTGATTACACTTCATGGTTCAGTAACTGAAGTACCTAATTTTAAGACACTAGTTTAGCTTTAGGTTCTTTTTACACCCTTTTGCTACATATCCGATAGCACTTTTCAAAATGACCTCGGCCGCTCATTAGATATTAAGAACGATGAAGGCGACGTTGCACGTCCTTTCACGCAATTACATTAATCCTGTTATACTAATTTCACCCATTTCTAGTCAATAGCGCTTAGAATTTTGTATAATAACTTTACACGATTATCCATGCGTAGTGATCAAATACTATCACTGACCCCAATAAAATGAAAAATGGGTTATTCATCCCCCATATTTTTAGCCTGCGTCTAGCTGATGGTATTTTGCCCATCCGTGAAATTTGCTATCCCACATATATAGTTTCAGCCTATCTACGTTCTATAAAGTTGTTCTCGAGCTAGGTTATTATACATACACACGCATTAACCTGCTGCACGTTTGACGGGTCATCGGATCACTTCCGTAACACATTTTATACCAGTCACATTGAAGAAGACGATTTCTCAATTTGCGCATGCGCGTTCCTTTCTGAAATTCTCACAGCCTAGCTGCGGGCACCGCCACTGTTTTCCTGAGACCCTGGGGCCCACCGAACGTAGGCTGGGGTGAGGAAGTACGCTTCAGACGTTTACGCTAAGTACAGCTACTGACATGGTACACACGTACCGTTAATTTTACTTTTTATGCGAGTCTTTGGCCCATTTGGGCTTTCTGTGTTAATGTTGAACCATGCCTCCTTTGGCAGTTTGTAGTTGTAAGTGTGTTCCGAAGAAGGCGTGGTGATCCGCGCCGAAACGTAGGTCAACATCCGGTTTCTATTTCCAATAGAGGCGGATTCTTTATAATCATTAAGTTATTCACGATTGCTGACGCACTGCAATGTTAAAAGTTCTCAACATTTGTATACCTCATTCTTTCGTCAAACAGTTGAAGTAGTTCTTTGTTTCCCGTAATTCTTCGCAACGATGGTCCTTGTACGTATGCTTGTCTAATTTCCCTGATTCCCGTTTTTGAAACACCCACTCCTATACATTGCAACTGCCCCCTATTTTAGTTCAGCACGCATGTTATCAGTGAATTCAAAACACATGCAATTTTTTCTGGTAATTCAGTATGGCAGGTGTATTTACACTGATTAAAATATATATAATTGTGTATCCATGATTTGCGATCAACAGTCCGCAGCTCGTGGGCGTGCGGTAGCGTTCTCGCTTCCCGCGCCGGGGTTCCCGGGTTCGATTCCCGGCGGGGTCAGGGATTTACTCTGCCTTGTGACGACTGGGTGTTGTGTGATGTCCTTAGGTTTGTTAGGTTTAAGTAGGTCTAAGTTCTAGGGGACTGATGACCATAGATGTTAAGTCCCATAGTACTCAGAGCTATTTGATTTTTGCGATCAACATTTTTCTATGCCATTGTTTCGTCAGTCATCTGAAGTACTTCCTCCGCTATCCAAAATGGCTTCACAGTTGTCATCCTTCTACCTCTGTGTTTGTACTTACTCCCACTCCCAAGATTAAAGAGAGTCACTGATCTTCAGCTGAACTGAATTACTTGTATTTCTCTAATCATAATTTACTCTGAACTTTTTTATAGGTCATTCCTTGTGAATCAGGTGAAGTAGTTCATCTGTTCCCAGTAAATTTGTCACAGTGACGTTCCCTCTACATATGTTTGTCTAACGCCTCTGATTCTCCATTTTGAAGACATCCACCGCTCTTCAACTTAACTGCCTTCAGAGGTATTTCTTATCGGGAAATGTGTATACCTCGTGATATTTCCCGTGGGTTTCAGCACTTTATGTCCTTACACATTGAATAACGTATCTTTTTTGGTAGTAATCAGTAACTACCCTAAAGTTTTTGAACTTTATTCTTTCGTAAGTCAGATGAAGTAATTGTTGTGTAACCCAAAAATTTTTTTTAAGTTACCTCCATTATAGTGATGTTTTTGTAACTTCTCTCATTTTTCCCATTTGAACCCATTGGCCCTGTTAAACTGATCTCTGTCGTGTCGTTGCGTATGGAAGCAACCTTTCACAATTTCAAACTCGTGTCATGTTTTTTGACTATTTCCGTAACCTATGTCTTTGCATATGTACGAACATCTTTAATTAGTGTATTGATGATATCGCATGAATATTTTTGTAATTCTTTCCATTGTCAGTCAGATGGAGTATATACTCTAATACTCAAAAATTTGACGGAGGTATATTGCTCGAATTTATTTTTCTTTAATTTCTATGATTTTAGATTTTTAAAGAAGACCCATCGGGTAACCTGAACTTCCTACTCTAGTATTGCTTGTTGCCTGCCTATTTCCACATACAGTTACAAATTGATATCGTCACTGCTTAGAATTTCAGTATCCCACATATTTGCCCATTCAAAAGCATACCTTCATTTCCGTAGTCATGAAATTTCCTGAACATTTTTGTAGTCATTGTTTCCACAGTCATTTGAAGTATTTCTCTTGAGACAATTTTTTATTTTCGTTTTTTTATTTGCTTCCGCTTTTAAAGGACCACTCCAGTTCATAGTAGCGCCTACTGTGGTACGTCTTATCGCAATATCAATTGACTCAAAGAATTTCGAAGCTGTCATCATCTCCTACTATATCTGGATACTGAACAGTTTTGGACTTCATTTCTTCGTCAGTCACTGGAGTATTTCTTATGTTTCTTAAACAATCCACTGTTTTTTCCTTGCACGTAAGTTTATGTTATAACTGTGATTCTCCCGTTTAGAGTCATCCATTGCTCTTCAACTGAACTGTTTGCTGTGGTATTACTTCTTGCACTACAGATATAATCAATAAATTTTAAACACATGTCGTTCTTCCCAGTATTTTAGTATGATAATTCTTTGCACATCGGTGAAAATATCTTTATTTGATTATTCGTGAACTGCTCTGAACATGTCGTAGTTCACTCTTACATGTCACTTGAAACAAATCTCCTGTTTCGCAAAAAGTCTTTGCAGTTATCTTCCTTCTAGAAATGCGTGTCTAACTTCTGTCACTGTCGCTTTAAGGGACATTCACACCTTATCAACTGAACTGCCTTCAGTGGAATATGTTATCTCAATATTTATACAATCAGAATATTGCATACACTATCCATAATCCGTTATCATGTCAGTATACCTTTATACCTTTATTACTGTATTCAAGAATACCATTGAACATTGTTCTACTTCAAACATTTGAAGTAGATGTTTGTTTCCCGCAATTCTTTGCAAAAATGGCCACATTCGTATCCTTGTCTAATTACCGTAATTCCCGTTTTTGAAATATCCACTCCTGTTCATTGCAACAGCCTCCTGTTGTACTGCTTATCGCAGTACGCATGTAATCTGTAAATTCCAAATACATGTAATTATTCCCCGGTATTCCAGCATAGCATTTGTTTTCACACTGATTAAAAATACCTATATCCATAACTAAGATTAAGGGAACCTAGAGCGTGACTGAACGAATTGACCATCCGGGACACCAAGCAACTGCATCAATGCATCAGCTTTCGTCTATGTCGTATGGTAGAATGTGAAGCACTGAGTAAGGGGATAAAAACGTCGGCACTTGCTGGGGGACTAGGTGCGTGAGCCATTTGTACGAGATGTTCAGAGAAGGTGGAACCTCGCGTACTGCTACCACTTCTGGTGATAATACGTTCCTTATATCTATTTGCTAGCGCTCGACCTGTTTCAGCGATATAATATTCCGGACAGTCACAGTAAGTAATTTTGTAATCCCCAGAATGAAAAAATTTATCACCAGCGACTTGTAAAGAGTGGATTAGGTTCTTTTTCAAATTATTGTTAGTGGAGAAGGCTACTCTAAATCGAAAGGTGTTAACTAAACATCCTAATTTGTAACTTATTTTAGCTATGACAGGAACAGATATAATTGGCATTGGTGCGCCATCTACTGCATCACCTGATGTGGAAGCCGTATTATTATTTTTATTTACTTTCTTACTGTACATTCGTGTTACTAAGTGTGAATTTTAACCGTTATTTTTAGCGATAGTTTCCAGCATACCTAATTAAGTTTCTAGCGCCTCCGGGGAAAGCGGGATAGCCATGGCAAGATGGAGACTTGAATGAAAGAACCCCATTTTATTGGGCTTGCGGATGTGCGGAGACACCAGGATTAATGTTATCAGAGAATGAATTTTTTCGATAAATATAAAAAAAACCAATGTGGCTGTCCACTATAGTCAAGGTGAGATCCAAATAAGTTAAGGACCTGGTAGAGGAGTCAATTTCATAGGTGAAATTGATGTTTTCATGAAACTCGGAAATATTGAATTTATTGTGGTCTATATCATTTTGAGTGCCATTAATGACAAAGATTATATCGTAAACATATCCAACATAAAATATTATATTATTCAAAATCAAAATCTCTGCATTACTGGACAAAAAAATCAGATTCTATAGATTTCTGCAAAATATCAGAAAGAGTACCAGCTAGTGGGATTCCCATAGCTACTCTGAAGGGTTGAGAATACATTTTGTCATTGAAATCCACTAGCTGGTATTCTTTCTGAAATATTTCTGAACTCTATAGAATCTGATTTTTTCCCCGGTAATGCATAGATTTTGATTTTGAGTAAAATAAAACATATGCAAAATGTTCTGACGATATAATCTTTGTCATTAATGGCACTCCAAAAGAAATAGACCACATATTTTCAGTATATAACAAGTTACAAGAGAAACATCAATTTCATGTACGGAAATGAGTCCTCTACGATGTCCTTAAATTATGTAAATCTCACCATAACTATAGTGGACAGCCACATTCCTTTTAATACACATCGAAAAAGAACATATTCTGATAACATTATTCCTGGTGACTCTACACATCTGCAAGCCCAAAAAGCGGCCTTGTTTCATTCAAATCTACGTCGTAGCATGTCTACCCACATTCCCCGGAGACGCTAGAAACGGAATTAGTTACCCTGGAAACTATCGATAAAAATAACGGTTACAATTCACACTTAGTAAGCCGAATGCACAGTAAGAAAATAAAAAAAAAAAAATAATACGGCTTCCACATTAGGTGATGCAGTAGATGACCAACCAAATGCAGTTATATCTGTTCCTTACATAGGTAAAATAAGTTGCAAATTGGGACGTTTGCTTAAAATCTATGGACTTGGAGTTGCCTTCTCCACTAACAATAATTTGAAAAAGAACCTAATCCACTGTTTACAAGTCGCAGTTGATAAACTTTCTCAGTCTGGGGTTTACAGATTTACTTGCCGTGACTGTCCGAATTATTATACCGGTCAAACAGGTCGAGCGCTAGCTACTATCTTGATGCAAGGATGATTTTAGTCATATTCATTCCGAGTCCGAACTCTGGCCTAAAATTAGGAAATAAATCCTTAACCTTTTTTTAAAAAACGTTTAAGTGACATGATACGTCTCTTCACCAGATACACATAACTTTGCATTTCATTTTGGTAACACTTGATAGCACTAATCACTTTGACCTCTGTCGGTCAGTAGATAATGAAGCCGATGACAGCGACGTTCCGTTCACGCATGTATATTAAGCCTGTTACATTATTTGACCTTTCACGTCAACAGCTATTAGAACATAAAGGTAGTTTGTCTGTTGAACGCCATAAGCGTTCAAAGACCAGACTTGATTCAACTTCATGGTTCAGTAACTCAACTAGTTAGCTTTAGGTTCTTTATACACCGTTTTTCTACATATCCGATAGCACTATTCATTAATGACCTCGGCCGGTCATTAGATATTAAGAACGATGAAGGCCACGTTGCACGTCCTTTCACGCAATTACATTAAGCCTGTTATACTAATTTGACCCATTTCTCGTCAATAGCGCTTAGAAATTAGTATAGTAACTTCAAACGCTTATCCATGCGTAGTCATCAAATACTATCACTGACCCCAATTAAATGAAAAATGGGTTATTCGTCCTCCATATTTTTGGCCTGCGTCTAGCGGATCTTATTTTGTCTGTCTTGCGTCCATGCGTTTTGACCATCCGTGGAATTTGCTATCCCGCATATATAGTTTCAGTCTATCCACGTTCTATAGTTCTATATATTTGTCCTAGAGCTAGGACATTATACACGCACACGTATTAATTTCCTGCGCCTTTGACTCGGTCATCGGATAACTTTAGTAACTCATTTTATGCCAGTCACATGGATGAAGACGATGTCTCAACTTGGGCCAGCGCGTTCCTTTCTGACATTCTCACATTCTAATTCCCGGCACCACCTCAGTTTACCTGAGATTCTGCGGCCCACCAAACGTTGGCTGGGGTGACGAATCACGCCTCTGAAGTTTGTTTACGTTTTTTTGCGAGTGTTTGGCTGCTAAGTTCTCAACATTTTTATAGCCCGTTCTTTCGTCAATCAGTCGAAGTAGTTCTTTTTTTCCCGTAATTCTTCGCAGTGATTGTCAAGTTTCTCTTATTCACATTTTAGAAGTATCCACTCCGGTTCATTGCAATTGCCTCCTTTTATACTACTTATCACTGTAAGCATGTAATCAGTGAAATACAAACACATGCAATTTTTCCTCGGTATTTCAGTATGGGAGGTGCTTTCACACTGATTAAAATAGCTATTTGAAATACTTCCTCCGCTATCCAAAATTTCTTCACAGTTGTCTTCCTTGTACCTCTATGTTAGTGCTCATTCCGACAACGAAGATTAAACAGAGTTAGTGCTCTTCAACTGAACTGACTGCTGTGCTGTTTCTTACTGCAATATCTATAGCCTGAGAGATTTCAAACAGATGCAGTACTGCTTAGCATTACACTTATTGCACATTGATTAAAATACCTTTGACTCAGCATTCATGAAGCAACCTGAATGTTTTTGTAGCGGATTTTTTCGTTGAATGGTTGAAGCAATTCCTCAGTTTCCCACAAAGTGGTCGCAATTGACTTCCTTGAACATATGTCTTTCTAACTTCTCTGATTCCACACTTAAAGACATCGACTGCTCTTCAATTGAAGTGCTTGTTGTTGTATTTCTTATCGCAGTACGTATGTAATCTGCGAATTATAAAGACATGTGATTTTTACTCTTTTTTAATAGTGTTTCAGCTCTTTGCGCATCGATTTATAAACCTTTATATCCGTTTTCAGGAAATGCCGTGTAAATTTATGTACCTCTTCGTCAGTCATGTGAAGACCTTCTTCTGTTACCCAGAAATCTGGCTCAGTGGTCTCCCCTGTACGTATCTTTGTCTAACATCTGTCACTAGCGCTTTTAAATGCATCCACTCCTGTTCAACTGGCATGGTTGCACAGAATCTACAGCCCAGACAATTTGAGACACTTGTTATTATTTCTTATTATTTCAGAATCAGACATCTGGTCACATTGGTTAATTATTTCTATTTCTCCAATCATGATGTACTCTGATCATATTTGTAGGTCATTCCTTCGTCAATCAGGTGAAGTAGTTCATCTATTTCTAGTAGATTCGTTGCAGTGATTTTCCCTCCACGTATCTTTGTCTAACGTCTCTGATTCTCCGTTTTGAAGACATCCACCAGTGTTCACCTGAACTGCCTTCAATGGTATTTCTTATCGGATAATGTGTACAAGTTATGAATTTCAAACACGTGATATTTCCCCTATGTATCAGTAGTTTACGTACATACACATTGAATAACATCACTTTATGGCAGTAATCACTAACTACGCTAAACATTTTCTAGTTCAGATGAAGTATATGTTCTTTTACCCAAAAATTCCTTTTAGGTTACCTTCATTATAGAAATTTTTGTGTAATTTCTCTCATTTTTCCCATTTTAACACATTATCGCTGTTCAACTGGTCTCCTGCGGTTTTCTGATGGAAGCAGCTTTTCACAATTTCAAACTCATGTCATGTTTCTTAACTATTTCGGGATCCTATGTCTTCGCACATGAACGAACATTTTTAACTTTTGTATTGTTGATATCGCTTGAATATATTTGTAATTCTTTCCTTTGTCAGTCTGATGAAGTAATTACTCTAGTACCCAAAAATTTGACGCTGGTATCTTCCTCGAATGCATTTCTCTTTAATTTCTATGAATTTGTCCTTACAACAATGCGTATTAGTTAAACTTAACTACCTACTCCAGTATTTTTTATTGCGTGCCTATATCAACATAGAGTTAAAAATTGATGTCATCTTCGCTTAGGATTTCAGTGTCCCACATCTTTGCACATTCAAAAGATTACCTTCATTTCCGTAGTCATTAACTTTCCTGAACTCTTTTGTAGATCATTCTTCCGACAGTCATTTGAAGCATTTCTCATGAGACCAAACTCTTTTTGCTTGCCTCCTTTAATGGACCACTCCTCTTCATACTGTTGCGTGTCTTATCGCCGTATCCATAGACTTAGAGAATTACGAAGCTGCCATCGTTTCCTGTTATATCAGGATAATTAACATTTTTGTACTTCATTTCTTCGTATTTCCGTATGCCAATTCTTTGCAGAACGATGAAAATGTTTTTGATTGTTATTGAACTGCTCCGAACATTTCGTACTTCACTCTTACGTGTCACGTCAAGTACTTCTCGTGTTCCGCAAATGTCTTGGCAGTTATCTTCCTTCTAGAAATGTTTGTCTAACTTTTCTCACTGTCTCTTTAGGAGACATCAATTCCTCATCAACTGAACTGCTTGCTGTGGAATTTGACCTCTCAGTATTTATACAACCAGCAAATTTCATACACTATTCATAATCCCTCTTTATATCAATATGTGTTGCTTTCTAACATTAATTAAAATACGTTTGTTACTGTATTCACGAATACCCATGAACGTTGTTCCGTCATTCACGTATCAGCCTCAGGGTTTGTTCATTAAACCAAATCTTCTTCACTGTTGTTTTCCTAATTCGTATTATTCTCTAGCTGCTAATACATGTAGTGCTTATCGCAGTACGCAAATAATCAGTGAATATCAAACAAATGAAGTTTTCATCAGGTATTTCATTATGGCAGGTGTTTTCACAGTGAATACAATACCTATAATTCTGTATCCCTGATTTGCGCCCAACATTTGTGTACACCGTTCTTTCGTCAGTACTTCCTCCACTATCTAAAATGGCTTCACTGTTGTCTTCCTTGTACCTATGTGTTTGTACTGTCTCCGACACACAAGTTTAAAGAGAGTCATTGTTCCTCAACTGAACTACTTGCTGTTCTATTAATTATTGCAATATCTATAGGCGGGGGATTTCAAACACATACGATACTATTTAGCATTACAATTTTTGCACATTGATTAAAATAGCTATGATTGTGTAATAAAGAAGCAACATGAATGTTGTTGTACCGCATTTTTTCGTTAAAGGGTTGAAGCTTTTTTTTCTGTTTCCCACAAACTGTTCGTATTTGAATTCCTTGTACGGATGTCCTAACTTCTCCGATTCCCAACTTAAAGACATAGACTGCTCTTCAATTGAAGTGCTTGTTGTGGTATTTCTTATCGCAGTATATATGTAGTCAGAGGATTATAAACGCAGTCATCATTATGATGGTGTGTCACTTCTTTTCACATCGATTAAAAAACTTTTTTATCCGTGTACAGGAAATGCCTTGAACATTTTTGTACTTCAGTCTTTCGTCAGTGAGTTGAAGACCTTTTTCTCTTACCCAGAAATCTTTCGAACCAGTCTTCTCTGTACGTATCTTTGTTTAACATCTGTCACTAGCTCCTTTAAATGTATCCACTTCTGTTCAATTAGCATGGCGACACAGTATGTACAGACGACACAACTTGAAGTATTTGTGATTATTCCTTAGTATTCCAGATTCACGCGAGTGGCCACATTGGTTAATTACTTGGATTTCTCAAATTATGCTGTCCTCTGATCATATTTGTAGGTCACTCCTTCGTCAATCAGGTGTAGTAGTTCATCTGTTTCCAGTAAATTCGTCGTAGTGATTTTCCCTTTACGTATAGTTGTGTAACGTCTCTGATTCTGCATTTTGAAGACATCCACCACTGAACAACTGAACTGCCTTCAGTGGTAATTCTTATCGGAAAATGTGCATTAGTTATCAATTTCAAAGACGTGATATTATCCCTGTGTTTTAGTACTTTATGTACTTACACGTTGAATAACATATCTTTTTTGGCAGTAATCAGTAACTAGCTCAAAGATTTTGAACATTATTCTTTCGTAAGTCAGATGAAGTAATTGTTGTGTAACCCAAAAATTCCTTTTAAGTTACCTCCATTATAGAGATGTTTGTGTAACTTCTCTCATTTTCCCCATTTGAATCCATTGGCCCTGTTCAAATGGTCTCTGTCGTGTCGTTGTGTATGGAAGAAACATTTCACAATTTCATACTCATGTCATGATTCTTAACTGTTTCGGTAACCTATATCTTTGCACATATACGAACATCTTTAACTAGTGTATTGATGAGCTCGCTTGAATATATTTTTAATTCTTTCCGACGTCAGTCAGATCAAGTAATTAGTCTAGTACGCAAAAATTGATGCTGGTATATTCCTGGAATGCATTTTTCCTTAATTTCTATAATTTTCCCGTTTCAAGCATGCGCTTTAGTTACACTGAACTACCTACTCTAGTATTTTTCATTGCGGGCCCATTTCCTCATAGAGTTACATATTGATATCATCAATGCTTGGGATTTCAGTATCCTACATATTTGCACATTCAATAGAATACCTTAATTTCCGTAGTCATGAACTTTCCTTAACATTTTTGTAGTCATTGTTTCCTCAGTCATTTGATTTCTCGTGAGACCATTTTTTATTTTCGTTTTGTTATTTGCTTCCGCTTTTTGTAGATATTTCTTCCTTCAGCCATTTGAAGTATATCTCATGAGAGCAAAATTTTTTTTGCTTGCTTCCTTTAGTGTACCACTGCTCTTCATACTGTTGTATGTCTTTTAGCAGTATCCATAGACTCAGCGAAATACGAAGCTGTCATCATCTCATACTATATCAGGATACTGAGCATATTTGTACTTTATTTCTTCGTCAGTCACTGCAATATTTCTTAAGTTTTTTTAAACATTCCGTAGTTGTCTTCCTTGTACGTAAGTTTCTCTGATTACTGTGATTCCTCCGTTTGAAGTCATCTATTGCTCATCAACTGAACTGTTTGCTGTGGTATTACTTCACAGGTTATTAGTATGCCAATTCTTTGCACAACGATAAAAATATCTTTATTCGATTGTTCATGAACTGCTCTGAACATTTCGTACTTCACTCTTACGTGTCACATCAAGTACTTCTCGTGTTCCTCAAATGTCTTGGCAGTTATCTTCCTTCTAGAAATGTTTGTCTAACTTTTGTCACTGACCTTGTAGGAGACATCCACTCCTCTTCAACTGAACTGCCTACTGGGGAATTTGTCCTCTCAGTATTTGTACCAGCAGCAAATTACATACACTATTCATAATCCGTCACTACATAAATATGCTGGCTTCTAACATTAATTAAAATACGTTTATTACTTTATTCACGGATACCCATGAACATTGTTCTGTTTCAGTCATTCGCGGATGAGCCTCAGGCTTTCTTTATTAACCCAACTGTTCTTCAATGTCTTTTTCCTATTTCGTATTTTTCTCTAGCTGCAATATTTTTCTCTGACTTATCCCTTATAAAGACTTCCACTCCTCTTCATGAGAACCTCCCACTGTGGTATTTCTTTTCGCAGAACGTATATAATCAGTGTATTTCAAACACATATTTCAAGAATTTCGCACTGATGGCATTGTGCTTTACCATTTTAGAGTTGAACGACTTTCGACATTGAGTAAAATACTTGCAATCCTGTATTCATGAATTCCCATGACCATTTCCACAGCTCATTCTTTCGCCAATCAGATGAAGTAGTTCTTCGTTTCCCGTAATTCTTCTCAATCATATTCCTGGTTCGTATGCTTGTCTAATTTCCATGATTCCCGTTTTTCAAATACCCACTTCTCTTCATTGCAACTGCCAACTATTGTAGTGCTTACGGCAGAACACAAGTACCAGTGAATTCCAAGCACATGCAATTTTCCCCAGGTATTTCATTATGGCAGGTTTTTTCACACTGAATAAAATACCTATACATTCTGCATCTATGATTTGAACTCAACATTTTTGTACACCGTTCTTTCGTCGGTTATTTGAAGTACTTCCTCTGCTGTGTAATATGGCTTCACACTTGTCTTCCTTGTACCTCTGTGTTTGTACTTTCTCCGACACTCAAGGTTAAAGGGCGTCAGTGCTCCTCAACTGAACCACTTGCTGTGCTATTTCTTATTGCAATACCTATGGCCTCAGAGAATTCATACACATGCGATACTGCTTAGCATTACAGTTTTTCACATTGATTTAAATAGCTCTGATTGTGTATTACTGAAGCATCTTGAATGTTTTTGTAGCGCATTTTTCGTTAAATGGTAGGAAGCATTTCTTCTGTTTCCCACAAACTGTTCGCATTTGACTTCCTTGTACGTATGTCTTTCTAGCTTCTCTGATACCCAACTTAAAGACATCGACTGCACTTCAATTGAAGTGCTTGTTGTGGTATTTCTCATCGCAGTACGTACGTAATCAGCGGAATATAAACGCATGCGATTTTGCCCCATTATGATAGTGTGTCAGCTCTTGGAACATCGATTAAAAACCTTTATATCCGTATTCAGGAAACGCCTGAACATTTTTGTACTTCAGTCTTTCGTCAGTGAATTGAAGACCTTCTTCTCTTACCTATAAATCTTTCGCTATATATATTTGTCTAACATCTGTCAGTAGCGCTTTTAAATGTATCCACTCCTGTTCAACTGGCATGGCTACACAGTATGTACAGCCCAGACAATTTGAAATATATATGATTATTCCTTAGTATTTCAGAATCACACGACTGGCCACATTGGTTAATTACTTGTATTTCTCTAATGATGAATACCTCTGAACATTTTTGTGCGTCATTCCTTCGTCAATGAGGTGAAGTAGCTCATCTGTTTCCAGTAAATTCGTCGCAGCGATGTTCCCTCTACGAATCTATGTCTAACGTCTCTGATTCTCCACTTTGAAGACATCCACCACTGTTCAACTGAACTGCCTTCAATGGCATTTCTTATCGCAAAATGTGTATAAGCTATGAATTTCCTACTCGTGATATTTCCCTGTGTTTCAGTATTTTACGTACTTACACATTGAATAACATATCTTTAGTCAGTATTCTGTAACTACCCTAAACATTTTGTACTGGATTCTTTCGTCACTCATATGTCGTATTGTACTGTTCCACAAAAATTCCCTTTAAGTTTCGTTTATTGTAAAGATGTTTGTGTAACTTCTCTTATTTTCCCATTTCAACACATTATCGCTCTTCAACTGAAGTCTTTCCTGTGGTTTTCTTATGGATGCAGCCTTTCACAATTTCAATCTCATGTCATGTTTCTTAACTATTTCGGTAACCTATGTCTTTGCACATGTACAAACATCTTCCTTTAGTATATTGATGATATCGTTTGAATTGCCTCCTATCGTTTGACTTGTCTCCTTCGTTAGACAGATGAAGTATTCACTCTAGTACCCAAAAATTTGACGCTGATGTAATCCTCGAATTCATTATTCTTTAATTTCTATGATTTTCTCTTTTCAAGAATGCGATTCAGTAAACCTGAACTACGTACTCTAGTATTACTTATTGTGTGCCTGTTTCCTCATACAGTTACAAATTGATGTCATCATTGCTTAGGATTTCAGAATCCCACATCTTTGCACATTCAATAGAATTTCCGTAGTCATGAACATTCCTGAACACTTCTCTAGATCATTCTTCCCTCAGCCATTTGAAGTATTTCTCATGAGACCAAATTTTTTCTTGCTTGCCTCCTTTAATGGACAACTCCTTTTCGTACTGCTGTATGTCTTATGACTCAGAGAATTACGAAGTTGTCATCATTCCCTACTATATCAGGACACTGAACATTTGTGAACTTCATTTCTTCGTCAGTCACTTGAGTATTTCTGCAGTTGTCTTCCTTGTACGTACGTTTCTGTGATTACTGTGATTCTCCCGTTGATGTCATCCATTACTCTTCAACTGATCTATTTTCTGTGGTATTACTTCTTGTACTAGAGATAAACTCAATGAATTTTAAACACATGTCGATCTTCCCAGTTTTTTAGTATGCCAATTCTTTGCGCATCGATGAAAATATCATTAGTTGACTATCATGAACTGCTGTGAACAATTCGTACTTCACTCTTGCGTGTCACATCAAATACTTCATCTCTTCTGGAAAAAGTGTTGGCAGTTATCTTCCTTACACAGTTTTTTGTCTAATTTTGTCACTGTCGCTAAGAAACATCCACTCCTTATCAACTGAACTGACTGCTTTGGAGTTTGTAATCTCGGTATTACACAATCATCAAATTACATACACTATTCATAACCCCGTAATATGACCTAATGTGTTGTCTTCTCACATTAATTAAAATACCTTTATTACTGTATTCACAAATACCCAAGACTGTTGTTTGTTTCAGTCATTCGCGGATTAGCCTCACTATTTCTTCATTAAACCAACTGTTCATCACTGTCTTTTTCTTATCTAGTATTTTTCTCTGGCTGCTTATATTTTCCTCCGACTTTTCGCTTTTAACTTAATCCACTCTTCTTCATGAGATCTGCCCACTGAGGTATCTCTTATCTCGAAATGTATATAATTAGTGTATTTGAGACACATACTTCAAGAATTTCGCACAGTTTGGATTATTCTTTAGCATTACAGAATTGAACAACTTTCAACCTTGAGTAGAATACTTGTATTTCTGTAATCATGAATTACCATTAACATTTTTATAATGGTTGTAAAGAATCCGCTTCGATTTCAAATAGAAACCGGCTGTTGACCTAGGTGTCGACACCGATAAGTATGCCGTTTCGGAACATACTTAAGCTACAAACTGACTAAATAGGCATGTGCCAACTTTAATACAGAACGCCCAAAGGGGCAAAATGCTCACATAAAACATAAAATAAACGGTACGTATGTGCCATGTCAATAGCTATACTTAGCTCAAACGTCAGAAGCGTGCTTCGTCACCCCAGCCAACGTTCGGTGGGCCGCGGGCTCTGAGGTAAACTGATGTGGCACCGGCATCTAGGCTGAGATAATGTCAGAAAAAAACGCGCAGGCGCAAATTGAGAAATCGTCTTCATCCATGTGATTACCATAAAATGTGTTACGAAAGTGATCCTTTGAGCGAGTCAGTGGTGCAGGGAGTTAATGCGTGTTTATGTATAATGTCCTAGCTCGAGGGCAATATAACAGAACTTGGATAGGCTGAAGCTATATATGTGGGATAGCAGATTCCACAAATGGTCAAAAACCATGCTCGTAGGACAGACAAAATAGCATTAGCTACAAACAGGCTAAAAATATAGGTTATGAAGAACCCATTTTTCAGTTACTTGGTGTCGGTGAGTGTATTTGATGATTACGCTTGGATAAGCGTATAAGCCACTATATTAAATTTTAGGCGTTATTGAGAGGAAAAGGGTCAAATTAGTATGACAGGCTTAATGTAGTCTCATGAAAGGACGTGCAACGTCGACCTAATCGCCCTTAATATCTCCTGGCCGACAGAGGTCATTTTGAATAGTGCTATCGGATATGTAGCACAATAGTATGAAAAGAACCTAAAGCTAAATTAGTTTATTAAAATCAGATTCTTGACGTACTGAACCATGCAACATAATCAAGTGAGGTCTGTGAACGCATATAGCGTTCAACAGACGAACTACTTTTATGTTGTAATAGCTGTTGACGTGAAAGGTCAAATAATGTAACGGGGTTAATATACATGCGCGAAAGGACGGACAACGTCGCTTTCATCGACCTTATTGTATACTGACCGACAGAGGTCAAAGTGATTAGTGCTATCAGATGTTACCAAAATGGTATGCAAAGTTATGTGTATATTGTGCAGAGACGTACGACGTCACTTTAGCATTTTTTAAAAGGGCTATGGAATTGTTTATTAATTTTAGGCCAGACCTCAGCTTGGAATGATAAGACTAAAAATATCCGAGCCTCACCATATTCGACTTGGATAATTATAACTAAGTGGGAATAGCTATTTGGACCATATTAGAAATATTGGAGCTTGTAAGAATACTGTGAACATGTACAAGAATCACTCAATATAAGGCGTTAAATTGAGAAAAAGCGTGTGTATTGTATTAGTGTGCCACTTTTGTAAGGGCACCCGTCATAACTAAGATTAAGGTAATCTAGAGCGTCACTGAACGAATTGACCATCCGTGACACCAAGCGACCATTTGAATCTTTCGGCTATGCTCTATGTCGTATGGTAGAATGTGAAGAGGAATTGAAAAAAACGTTCTAAATTTTAGTTTTTGTTTTTTGAAGTGGACTTGGTCGTTAAGGATTTAGTCGTTATCATACCACAGATGTTTCAAAATCTCTATTTCATCTAATATGTCTAATTTCATACCGTTAACTTCAGAATGAAGCAGCTCGGTACAGCTTGGGTGATTAGGCGCGTGACTCATTTGTAGTAGATGTTCAGCGCAAGTAGTTTTGCAAACCCCAGACTGAGAAAGTTTATTACCAGCCAATTGTAAAGAGTGGATTAATGTCCTTTTCAAATTATTATTAGTGGAGAAGGCTACTCTAAATCCATAGGTTTTGAGTAAACGTCCTAATTTGTAACTTTTTATACCGATGAAAGGAACAGATATAAATGACACTGGTTCGTCATCGACTGCATCATCTAATGTGGAAGCCGTATTATTATTTTTATTCATTTTCTTACTATATATTCGTCTTACTAAGTGTGAATTAACCGTTATTTTTATCGATAGTTTCCAGCGTAACTAATTATGTTTCTAGCGCGTCCGGGGAAGCGGGATAGCCATGCCACGATGTAGACTTGAATGAAAGAAGGCCATTTCTTGGATTGCGGATGTGCAGAGTCACCAGGAATAATGTTAGCAGAATATGTATTTTTTCGATGTATATTAAAAGCATGGTGGCTTTCCATTACAGTAAAGGTGAGATCTAAATAATTTAAGGACCTCGTAGAGGACTCCATTTCGTACGTGAAATTTATGTTTTCATGAAATTCGTTAAATATTGTAAACTTGTGGTCTATTTCGTTTTGAGTGCCATTAATGGCAAAGATTGTATCGTAAACATATCTTGCATAAAATTTAATTTTACTCAAAATCAAAATCAATGCATTACTGGAGTGAAAATCAGATTTTATAGTGTGCAGAATAATTCCATATAGAATACCAGCTATTGGGTTTCAATGATAAAACGTATTTTCAACCCTTCGGATTAGCTAAGGGAATCGCACTAGCTGGTATTATTTCTAAATGTTTCAGAAGTCTATAGAATCTAATTGTTTGTCCAGTAATGCAGAGATTTTAATTTTGAGTAAAATAAAATTTTATGCAGCTATCTTGTTTAATATAATCCTTGTCATTATCGGCACTCAAAATGATACACACCACATATTTTCAATATTTAACGTGTTTCATGAAAACATCAGTTTCGCGTATGAAATTGACTCCTCTACGAGGTCCTTACATTATTTAGATCAAACGTTGACTGTAGTGGAGATCCACATTGCGTTAATATGTATCAAAAAATACATATTCCATTATTCCTGGTGACTCTGCATACCGGAATCCCAAAAAATGGCCTTCTTTCATTCAAGTCTACATCGTGGCATGGGTATGTCCCTTTTCCCGGAGGCGCTAGAATGGACATTAGTTACACTGGAAACCATCGCTTAAAATAACGGTTACAATTCACAGTAAGACGAATGCGCAGTAAGAAAATAAACGAAAATAACAATACGGCCTCCACATTATGAGATGCAGTAGATGACGCACCAATGGCAATTATATCTGTTCCTTTCATAGGTAAAATAAGTTACAAATTAGGACGTTTACTTAAAACCTGTGGATTGAGAATAGCCTTCTCTACTAATAATAATTTGAAAAATAACTAGATCTACCCTTTACAATTCGCTGGTAGTAATCTTTCTCAGTCTAGGGTTTACAAAAGTACTTGCCGTGGCTGTCCGAAATATTATATTGATCAAACAGATCAATCGCTAGCTACTAGATATAAGGATCATATTATCACAAGAAGTGGTAGCGGTACGCGAGGTTCCACCTTCGGTGACGTCTCGTACAAATGGCTCACGCGCCTATTCCCCCGTCCAGTAGCGAGCTGCTTCATTCTGAAGTTAAGGGTATGAAATTAGACATATTAGAAGAAATGGAGGTTTTTAAACGTCTATGCTATGACAAATACTGTACCCTTATCGGTCAACTGCAGTTAAAAAACAAAACAAACCAAAATTTCGAAGGTTTATACCCATGCTTAGCGCTTGACATTCTACCAAACGACATAGAAGGTAGCCGATGCATTCATGCGGTCGCTTCGTGTCACGGATGGTCAGTACGTGCAGTCGTTCTCTATTTTTCTTTATTCTTAGTTATGACGGCTGCCGTTACAAACGTGTGCACACTAATACAATACACATGCTTTTTTCTTTCATTAAAAGCCTTACATGAGTGATTCTTGTACATGTGCACAGTATTCTCACTTCTTTGAAGCTCCAATATTACTAATATGGTCCAAATAACCATTCCCACTTAGTTATAATTATCCAAGTCGAATATGGTGATGCAATGATGATTTTAGTCATATTCATTCCAAGTCCAATCTCTGGCCTAAAATTAGGAAATAATTCCTTAACCTTTTCAAAGTAAAACGTTTTTGTGACACGGTACGTGTCTTCACGATATACACATAACTTTGCATTTCATTTTGGTAACACTTCATAGCACTACTCACTCTATGTCGGCCAGTAGATAATAAGGGCGATGACAGCGATGTTCCTTTCACGCATGTATATTAAGTCCGGTACGTTATTTGGTCTTTCACGTAAATATCTATTAGAACATGAAGGTAATTTGTCTGTTGAACGCCATATGCGTTGAAAGACCTCACTTGATTAAACTTCATGGTTCAGTAACTTTAATACCTGATTTTAAGAAACTAGTTTAGCTTTAGGTTCTTTTTACACCGTTTTGCTACATATCCGATAGCACTATTCAAAATGACCTCGGACGGTCATTAGATATTAAGAGCGCTGAAGGCGACGTTGCACGTCCTTTCACGCAATTGCATTAAGCCTGTTATACTAATTTGACCCTTTGCTAGTCAATAGCGCTTAGAATTTAGTATAGTAATTTTACACGCTTATCCATGCGTAGTCATCAAAAACTATCACTGACCCCAATTAATTGCAAAATGGGTTATTCATCCCCCATATTTTTGGCCTGCGTCTAACGGATTGTATTTTCTCTGTCCTGTGTGCATGCGTTTTGCCCATCCGTGAAATTTGCCATCCTACATATATAGCTTTAGCCTATCCACGTTCTATAAAGTTGTTCTCGAGCTAGGAAATTATACATACTCACGCATTAAATTGCTGCATCTTTGACCCGGTCAACGGATCACTTTCGTAACACATTTTATGGCAATCACATTGAAGAAGACTATTTCTCAATTGGCGCTTGCTTGTTCCTTTCTGAAATTCTCACAGCCCAGCTGCCGGCAGCACCGCTTGTTTTCCTGAGACCTTGGGGCTCACCGACCGTTGGCTGGGGTGAGGAAGTACGCTTCAGCGTCCTTGAGAAGCGCCCTCGTCTTGTTCTCCACCTTCTTTGTAGGGTCAACGCTGATCTTCCGGTAGGAATCGTCTTATCAGTGTAGTCCTTATGGGAGACAACAACTGTAGCATTGCCTTTGTCAGCCGGTAAGACAACAATTTCAGAGCGCTCCCTCAGATCACGAATGGCCGCCCTCTCTTTACTGCTGATATTTGACTTCATCGGCTTGGATTTCGTCAACGCACGACAAGTTTCACGACGTATTTCCTCGGCTGATTCAGGCGGAAGTCGAGCTGCAACCTGTTCAACAGCACTAACAATTTCTGCGACCGGAGTGAACTTGGGGGTGGGAGCGAAGTTGAGACCTTGCTGAAAAACCGAGACCGCATCATCACTCAACACCATGCCACTCAAATTGATAACAGTCTTGCACGGAACCTGCAGAGATGGTTTGTCAAGGAGACGTAAGAACTTAGCTGTTTGACGTCCCGTAGCCTTCTTATGGGCGGAATCAGCTGACACCCAGGTGACACCATCAATCCAATCCCAGGAACAAGAAGTGAACTTACTAGCCAGTTGCAAATGTAGTTTGAGTAATTCCTGTGAGATAAACTCATGGCTCCGGTGGGTGAATTGCACTCTCTCACGTACCAATGCGAGCCTGGCTCGTTTCTTGATTCTCTTAGCTGCTGCAGAATCGATGTGGTGCATAACCTTAGCAAAATTTGGAACAACATTCTCGGAACGACATCTCTTTAGAAAGGCAAGAGTACTTAGCAAACGACATCTACGGTGGCGCAACTTTTCAAATTTCTTCATGCTGCGATACATCTCCTCCCCGTGAAGGTGTATGATGTGATTCTTGAGTTTCTCCCGGCGTATTTGATAATCAAAATATCCACGGGTGTGCTGCCGGTCTACAGTGTCCAACGGGCACAATATTTCGGCGATCATACATGTCGCCATCATCAGGTGAACCGACGGACTGAGCTCCTGTGAACGTGCCGGCACGGAGATCCGTACGCTATGGCTGCTCAGAAGGAACTCTGTATTGTAGATAACGCTTGAATATATTTGTAAATCTTTCCTCCGTCAGTCAAAAGAAGTAATTACTCTAGTACTCAAGAATTTGACGCTGGTATATTCCTGGAATGCTTTTTTCTTTAATTTATATGATTTTCCCTTTTCAAGAATGCGCTTCACTTAAACTGAACTACCTACTCTAGTATTTTTTATTTCGTGCCTGTTTTGTCACAGAGTTAAAAATTGATTTCATCGTTGCTTAGGATTTCAGTATCCCACATCTTTGAACATTCAAAAGAATACCTTAATTTCCGCAGTTATGAATTTTCCTAAACACTTTTGTAGATCATTTTTCCTTCAACCATTCTTTACACATCGATGAAAATATCTTTATTTGATTGTTCATGAACTGTCTGAACATTTCGTACTTCACTCTTACGTGTCACATCAAGTACTCCTCGTGTTCCGCAAAAAGTCTTATCAGTTATCTTCATTCTTGAAATGTTTGTCGCACTTTTGTCACTGTCCTTTTAGGCGAAATTCAGTCCTCATCAACTGAACTGCCTGCTGTGGAATTTGTTCTCTCAGTATTTGTACCAGCAGCAAATTACATACATCAATATGTGTTGGCTTCAAACATTAATTAAAATACGTTTATTACTGTATTCACGAATACCCCTGAACGTTGTTCTATTTCAGTCATTCGCGGATGAACCTCTGTCTTTCTTCATTAAATAAACTGTACTTCACTGTCTTTTTCCAAGTTCGTACTTTTTCTGTAGCTGCTAATATTTTTCCTGACTTATCCCTTATAAAGTCCACTCCTCTTCATGAGAACCTCCCACTGTGATATTAGTTTTCGCAGAACGTATATAATCAGTGTATTTAGAACACATATTAGAACAAGACTCACCGGAGGAGAAACACCCCTCTGAAGATGTCCAGCGCAGCTCTGGACGAAACCTTAGGAGCTGAAGAGTTTCATGGACCACTACCTTACATCCCGGAAGGTTTACCAGAAGATATGTCATCCGGTCGCGAAAGCTTTCGTACTATGAACATATTAGAACAATTTCGCTCTGATTGCATTGTACTTCAGCATTTCAGAGTTGAATGACTGTCGACATTGACTAAAATACTTGTAATCTTGTATTCATGAATTCCCATGACCATTTTTATAGCTCATTCTTTCGTCAATCAGATGAAGTAGTTTTTTGTTATCCGTAATTCTTCGCAATGATGTTCCTTGTACTTATGCTTGTCAAATTTCCATGATTCCCCTTTTTGAAATACCCCCTTCTGTTCATTGCAACTGCCAACTGTTGCAGTGCTTATCAAAGTACGCACGTAATCAGTGAAGCCCAAACACATGCAATTTTCGCCAGGTATTTCATTATTTCAGGTGTTTTCACACTGATTAAAATAGCAATAATTATGAATCCATGCATTGCGCTCAACATTTGTGTCCGCCATTCTTTCGTCAGTTATATCAAGCACTTCCTCCGCTATCTAATATGGCTTCAGAGTTGTCATCCTTGTAGCTCTGTATTTGTACTTTCTCAGACTCCAAAGTTTAAAGAGAGTCAGTGCATCTCTACTGAACTACTTGCTGTGCTATTTCTTATTGCAATATCTATAGCCTGAGAGATTTAAAACTAATGTGATATTGGTTAGCTTTACAGTTTTTGACATTTATTAAAATAGCTCTGATCGTGTATCCATGAAGCAACCTGTATGTTTTTGTAACGCATTTTTTCGTTGCATGGTTGTAGCATTTCTTCTGTTTCACACAAACTGTTCTCATTTGACTACATTGTACGTAAGTCTTTCTAACTTATCTGATTCTTAACTTAAAGCCATCGACTTCTCTTCTATTGAACTGTTTGCTGTTGTATTTCTTATCGCGGTACGTACGTAATCAGCGCATTATAAACACATGCGATTTTTCCCCATTATGTTAGTGTGTCAACTGTTTTCATATCGATTGAAAAACCTTTATTTCTGTGTTCAGGAAATGCCCTGAACATTTTTGTCCAGTCTCTCGTCAGTGAGTTGAAGACGTTCTTCTCTTACCCAGAAATCTTTCACAGCGTTCTTCCCTGTGCGTGTCTTTGTCTAACATCTGTCACTATCGTCTTTAAATGTATCCACTCATGTTCAACGACAATGGCCACACAGTATGTATAGCCGACACAATTTGAAATATTTGTAATTATTCCTTAGTATTTCAGAATCACACGACTGGCCACATTGTTTAACTACTTGTATTTCTCTAAGCATGGTGTCCTGCGAACATTTTTGTAGGTCATTCCTTCGTCAATCAGGTGAAGTAGTTCATCTGTTTCCAGTAAAATCGTCGCAGTGATTTTCCCTCTACGTATCTTTGTCTAACGTCGCTGAGTCTCCATTTTTAAGACGTCGACCACTGTTCAACTGAACTGCCTTCAATGGTATTTCTTATCGGAAAATGTGTATAAGGTATGAATTTCAAAGACGTGATAGTTTCCCTGTGTTTCAGTATTTTACGTATTTACACATTGAATAACATACCTGTATGGCAGTAATCCGAAACTACGCTAAACATTTTCTACCTCATTATTTCGTCAGTCAGTTGAAGTATTTGTTTCAGTTACCCAAAGATTCCTTTTAGGTTCCCTTCATTCTACAGATGTTTAACTTCTCTCATTTTTCCCATTTGATCACATTATCGGTGTTTAACGGGCCTCTCTCCTTTTTGTTTTGTTATGGAAGCAGCCTTTCACAATTTCAAACTCATGTCACGATTCTTAACTATTTCGGTAACCTATGTCTTTGCACATGTACAAACATCTGTAACTAGTGTATTGATGATATCGCTTGAATATATTTGTAATTGTTCCCTTCGGGAGTCAGATGAAGTAATTCTTCTGGTACCCAAAAATTTTACGTTGGTATATTCCTGGATTGCATTTTTCTTTAATTTCTATGATTTCATCTTTTCTAGAATGTTCTCCAGTTAAACCGAACAACCTACTCTAGTATTTTTTATTGCGTGCCCATTTCCTCATAGAGTTACAAATTCATGTCATCATTGCTTACGATATCAGTATCCCACATCTTTGCTCATTCAAAACCATACCTTCATTTCTGTAGTCATGAACTTTTCTGAACACATTTGTAGATCATTCCTCCTTTAGCCATTTGAAGTATTTCTCATGAGACCAACTTTTTTTTTGCTTGCCTCCTTTGATGGACCACTGCTCTTTTTCTGTTGTACGTCTTATCGCAGTATCCACAGACTCAGAGAATTTCGAAAATGTCATAATTTCATACTATATCGGGATACTGAACATATTTGTACTTTATTTCTTCGTCATTCACTGGAGTATTTCTTATGTTTCTTAAACATTCCGCAGTTGTCTTCCTTGTACGTAAGTTTCTCTGATTACTGTGATTCTCCGTTTTAAAGTCATCCATTGCTCTCCAACTGAACTGTTTGCTGTGGTATTACATCTTGTACTACAGATATAGTCAATGAATTTTAAACGCATGTCGTTCTTCCCAGTATTTTAGTATGCTATTTGTTTGCACATCGATGAAAATATCTTTATTTGATTGTTCATGAACGGTTCGTACTTCACTCTTACGTGTCACATCAAGTAATTCTCGTGTTCCGCAAAAAGCCTTGACAGTTATCTTCTTTCTTGAAATGTTTGTCTAACTTTTGTCACTGTCCTTTTAGGCGACATCCAGTCCTCATCAACTGAACTGCCTGCTGTGGAATTTGTTTTCTCAGTACTTGTACCAGCAGCAAATTACATACATCAATATGTGTTGGCTTCAAACATTAATTAATATACGTTTATTACTGTATTCACGAATACCCATGAACGTTGTTCTATTTCAGTCATTCGCGGATGAGTCTCAGTCTTTCTTCATTAAACCAACTGTTCTCCACTGTCTTTTTCGTATTTCGTATTTTTCAGTGGCTGCTAATATTTTTCTCTGACTTATCCGTTATAAAGACGTCCACTCCTCTTCATGAGAACCTCCCACTGTGGTATTTCTTTTAGCAGAACGTCTATAATCAGCGTATTTCACTCATATGTTACAAGAATTTCGCACAGACTGAATTATTCCGTAGCATCTCGAAATTGGACGACTTTCAACATCGTGGAAAGTACTTGCATTTCTGTATTCATGAATTCCCATGAATATTTTTACAATTATTGTAAAGAATCCCCCTTGATTGCAAATAGAAACCGAATGTTGACCACGGTTTTGGCGCGGATAAGCACGCCATCTTCGGAACACTCTAAAATTACAAACTATCTAAAGAGGAATGGTCCAACATTGATACAGAATGTCCAAAGGGGCGAAATCCTCGCATAAAATGTGATATAAACGATACGTGTGTCCCATGTCAATAGCTGTGCTTAGCTCAAACGTCAGAAGCGTGCTTCCTCACCCCAGCCAACGTTCTGTTGGCCGCGGGCTCTCAGTGGCGCCGGCAGGTGGGATGTGAGAGTGCCAGAAATGAACGCGCATGCGCAAATTGAGAAATCGTCTTATTCCATGTGATTGTCATAGAATGTGTTACGAAAGTGGTCCGATGAGCGGGTCAAAGGCGCAGCAAGGTAATGCGTGTGTATGTATAAAGTCCTAGGGCGGAGACATTTTATGTAACTATAGAACGTGGATATGCTCAAACTATATACGTGAAATAGCAAATTCCACGGATGGTCAAAACGCATCCCCGCAGGCCAGGCAAAATAGAGGTTATAAATGTGGGGGATGTATAACCCATTTTTCAATTACTCTGTGTCGATTATTGTATCTGATGATTACGCTTGGCTAAGCGTGTAAAGTTTCTATATTAATTACTAAGCGCTATTGACCACAGATGAGTCAAATTAGTATGACAGACTTAATGTAATTCCGTGAAAGGACGTGCAACGTTGACCTCGTCGCCCTTAATATCTAGTGACCGACAGAGGTCACTTGGAATTGTGCTATCGGATATGTAGCAAAATACTTTACAAAGCATCCAAAGCTAAAATAGTTTCTTAAAATCAAGTACTTGAAGTAGTGAACGATGAAGCTGAATCAAGTGAGGTCTGTGAACGCATATAGCGTTCAACAGACAAACTACCTTTAAGTTCTAATAGCTGTTGACGTGAAAGGTCAAATAATGTAACAGGCGTAATATACATGCGTGAAAGGACGTACAACGTCGCTTTCATCGACCTTATTATCTCTTGACTGACTGAAGTCAAAGTGATCAGTGCTATCAGGTGTTATCAAAATGGTATGCAAAGTTATGTGTATATTGTGAAGAGACGTACGACGTCACTTCAACGTTTTTTAAAAAGGCTAAGGAATTATTTATTAATTTTAGGCCAGAGCTCGGAGTTGGAATCAATATACTAAAAACATCCTTGCATCACCATATTCGACTTGAATAATTATAAGTAAATGTTAATGGCTATTTGGACCATATTAGAAATATTGGAGCTTGTAACAAGGGAGTATACTGTGAACATGTACCAGAATCCCTTATTGTAAGGTGTTAAAAGAAGAAAAAGCGACTGTATTGTATTAGTGTCCCCACATTTAAAAGGGCAACCGTCATAACTAAGATAAAGGAAAAATAGAGCATGACTGAACGAATTGACCATCCCTGACACCAAACGACCGCATGAATGCATCGGCTATCCTCTATGTCGTATGGTATAATGTGAAGCACTGAGCAAGGGGATAAAACGTTCGAAATTTTATTGTTTGCTTTTTTAAATGGACGTGGTCGTTACGGATTTAGTCTTTATCATACCATAGATGTTTAAAAATCTCTAATTCATCTAATATGTCTAATTTCATACTTTTACCTTCAGAATTAAGCAGCTCGGTACAGGCTGGGGGATTAGGCGCGTGAGCCATATGTAGGAGACCTTCAGCGATGGTGGAACCTTGCGTACCGTCACCACTTCTGGTGGAAATATATTCCATATGTCTAGTAGCTGGCGCTCGATCTGTTTGCCCGTTATAATATTTCGGACAATCACCGCAAGTAGTTTTGTAAACCCCAGACTGAGAAAGTTTATTACCAGCGAATTGTAAAGGGTGGATTTGGTTCTTATTCATATTATTGTTAGTGTAGAAAGCTACTCTTAATCCATAGGTTTTGAGTAAACGTCCTAATTTGTAACTTATTTTACCGCTGAAAGGAACAGATATAATTGCCATTGGTGCGTCATCTACTGCATCACCTAATGTGGAGGACGAATTGTTATTTATGTTTATTTTCTTACTATACATTCGTCTTACTAAGTGTGAATTGTAACCGTTATTTTAAGCGACAGTTTCCAGCGTAAATAATTCCCATTCTAGCGCCTCCCAGTACAGAAGAATAGCCATGCTACTATATAGAATTGAAAGAAAGAAGGCCATTTTTTGGGGTTGCGGATGTGCAGAGCCGCCACGAATAATGTTATCCGAATAGGTATTTTTTCGATATATATTAAAGCAACGTGACTCTCCACTACAGTCCTGGCGAGATCTAAATAATGTAAGGACCTCTTAGAGGACTCAATTCAATACGTGAAACTGATGTTCTCATGACATTCGTTAAATATTGAAAACATTTGGTCTATATCATTTTGAATGCCATTAATGACAAAGATTATATCGACAACATACCTGCATAAAATTTTATTTTACTCAAAATCAAAATCTCCGCGTTACTGGACAAAAATCAGATTCTATAGAGTTCTGAAAAATTTCAAAAAGAATACCAGCTTGTGGGATTCCCATAGCTAATCAGAAGAACCTAATCCACCCTTTACAAGTTGCTGGTGATAAACATTCTCAGTCTGTGGTTTACAAAATTACTTGCCGTCACAGTCCTAAATATACCATACCGGTTAAACAAGTCGAGCGCTAGCTACTATATACAAGGATCATATTATCACCAGAAGTGGTAGCGGTACGCATCGCTGAACATCTCGTACAGGTGGCTCACGCACCTCATCCGTAGGCCTGTATCGAGCTGCTTCATTCTGAACTTAGGGGTATGAAATTAGACATATTTGAAGAAAGGATATTTTTAAACGTCTATGGTATGACAAATACTGCACCCTTTTCGATCAACTCCAGTTAAAAAAAAAAAAAAAGTTCGAAGGTTTTATCCCCATGCTCAGCGCTTCACATTCTACCAAACGACATAGAAGGTAGCCGATGCATTCATGCGGTCGCTTGGCGTCACGGATGGTCAGTACGTACTGTTGTTCTCTATTTTCCCTTATTCTTAGTTATGACGGCTGCCGTTACAAACGTGGGCACACTAATACCATACACATGCTTCTTTTTTCATTTGAAGCCTTACAATGAGTGTTTCTTGTACAGGTTCACAGTATTCTCACTTCTTACAAGCTCTAGTATTTCTAATATGGTCCAAATAGCCACTTCCACTTAGTCATAATTATTCAAGTCGAATATGGTGATGCAAAAATGATTTTAGTCATAGCTCTGGCCTAAAATTAGGAAACAAATCTTTAACATTATTTTTTTTAAAAAAAGCAACATTTAAGTGACATGTTACGTCTCTTCACGATATACACGTAACTTTGCATATCATTTTGGTAACACTTGATAGCACTAATCACTTTGACCACTGTCGGTCGATAGGTAATAGGGGCGAAGACAGCGACGTTTCTTTCACGCATGTATATTTAGCCCGTTACATTATTTGACCTTTCACGTCAACAGCTATTAGAACGTAAAGGTAGTTTGTCTGTTGAACGCCGTAAGCGTTCAAAGACCTCACCTGATTAAACTTCATGGTTCAGTATCTCAACTACCTGATTTTAAGAAAGGTTCTTTTTACACCTTTTAGCGACATATCCGACAGCACTATTCAAAATGACCTCGACCGGTTATTAGATATCATGACGGATGAAGGCGACGTTGCATGTCCTTTCACACAATTACATTAAGTCTGTTATACTAATTTGACCCTTTTCTAGTCAATAGCGCTTAGAATTTGGTATAGCAACTTTACACGCTTATCCATGTGCAGTCAACAAATACTATCACAGACTCAACTGAAAAATGGGTTATTCATCATCATCATCTTGGACAGTTTCCAGCCACTGGCTGGGTCTGTCGGGAACACAAGCCTCTTCATCGTGTTCTGTCTTTCCACCATTCCCCCTCTTCCACCTTCGTCCAGTTCTCTCCTCTTCTCATCACACATTCCTTCACTCCCTTCACCCATCTATCTCTTGGTCTTCGTCTGGGCCTCTTCCCCTCCAGTTGCAGATCAAACAATCTCTTTGGAATTCTTCCCTCATCCATTCTCTTCATGTGCCCATAACACTGCAGTCTTGATTTTTCTATCCTGTCCTGTACTGGTTCCTCCTTTAGTCTTTCCCTCACATACACATTTCGCAATCTGTCTCGTCTTGTTACACCCAACCTGTTCCTCTGGAACTTCATTTCACTAGCCTGTATTCTACTTTTGTCGCTTTTGTGCATTACCCATGTCTCACTTCCGTATGCCAATATGGGGACAAAGTAGGTTCGGTATATAATTCCCTTGGATTTCTGTGGCACCTCCTTGCTCCAAATAAGCCCCCTAATGCATTTGTAGAACTGCCCTGCTTTTCTGCACCTTTCATTTATTTCCATTGCGTTTCCCCCCTTACTTTCAATCACGCTTCCCAGGTACTTGAAGTTCTCTACCACTTGTAGTTTTTCCCCTCCACAAGTTATATCCACATTTTACCTATTCTTCTTCCTTGTTGTGACAATTATTTCACTTTTCTTTACAGAGAAATGCATTCCATATTGTGCTGCCGTTGCCTCCCATGCATCTAACTGCTCTTGCACCTCCTTCTCGCAATTTCCCCATAACATCAGGTCATCAGCAAAAAGCACTGCTTTCATTTTATGATCTCCAATTGCATCTGTAGGATTTCATCCATAACAATAATAAACAATAAAGGCGAAAGTGCACTTCCCTGTCGCAGCCCATTTTCCAGCTTGAACCATGCAGTACATTCTCTCCCCACTTTCACACAACTCTCACTTCCCTCATACATTTTTCTGACTTTTCGTGTTATCTCTTCATCTATCCATTTTGCGTTCAGCACATCCCAGAGCTTGTCCCTACAGATACTGTCATACGCCTTCTCAATATCTAAAAAGGCCATGATTAAGTCCTTCCCGTACTCATAGTGCCTTTCCTGCAGTTGCCTTACCGCAAATATGAGGTCCGTTGTTGATCTTCCCGGTCTGAAACCGTACTGCTCCTCTTGCAGTCTACTTTCAATACTGCTTCTTATTCTCTTCTCCAGGATCTTTTCGTAGATTTTTCCACAGTGGCATAGCAGGGTGATTCCTCTGTAGTTCTCACATCTCCTTTTATCCCCTTTCTTGAAGATCGGTACTATAATCCCTTTCTTCCAATCCTCAGGAATTCTGTTCTCCTTCCACACCACCCTCAGCACTCTGTATAGCCACTGGGTTCCTACTTCTCCTGCTGCTCGTATCATATCCACTGTTACTTCGTCCCAACCTGTTGTCTTGCCTCCTTTCATCCTCTTTCTGGCTTCTTCCACTTCATTCCAAGTTAGATCATCAATTTCCCCACTATTATAATCGTCTGGTGCCTTAGGCTCTCCATCGCTGTTAGTTACCCGCTTGGCGGCATTCAACAGATCTTCAAAGTACTCCGTCCAAATCTTTTTGAGCTCATGCATTTCCTCCACAACTCTTCCATTATTATCCATGATCCTCAGGCACTCGCTTCTGTCGTTCCTCTTATTTGTTACCATGGTGTAAAGTACTTTTTTGTTCCCTTCACTGTCCTCTTCTAACATTCTTGTCCATTTTTCCATCCACTTCTTCTTCTCCGCCCTTACTATGGTCTGTGCCGCTTTCTTGCTTTCCTTATATTTTACCCTAGCTTCCTCTGTTCGGGTCTGGAACCATTCTCTGAAGGCTTTGTTCTTTCGAAGTACTGCCTCTTTACATATGTTGTTCCACCATGGGGTTTCCCTACTTCTCTTTGTGCTAGTTCTTCCGCACAGTCTCAGCTGCCTCAACTAGAGCCCTCTTAAAACCTCCCCATTCTTCTTCCACTGTTCTCTGATCTTCCTTTGGCAGCTTCTTCCTGATCAGTGTCTGGTACTGGGTCCTCCGTTCATCCTCTTTCAGCATCCATGTCTTCAACCTTTTGTCCTGTATATCTGTTGCCCTCCTATCTTTTTTCTCTCTCAGGGTGGCTACCAACAGCCGATGGTCACTGTCTAAGGCCTCAGATGGAATGACCTTAACATCTGTGAGGCTGCTCATCATCTGCCTATCCACTAGTACATAGTCTACTACTGAAGTTTGGGACCAGTCCCCACTGTACCAAGTTATTTTGTGACTACTTCTCTTCTTGTACCAGGAATTTGCGATCGCCAGCCCATTCCTCTTGCAGAATTCCAGCAACAATTTTCCTTCTCTATTTCGGTTCCCCCAGCCCTCTGGTCCCATTATCTCCTCTAATCCTTCCCTGTCTGTGCCAACATGTGCATTGAGGTCCCCTATTATAATCTGATTTCCTCCATTCAGCTGCTTTTGCATGTCATCTTCAAATTCCTCCTTCTCCTTTTTTGTACACCCCACCTGTGGGGCATATGCTTGGATGATTTCAATGCTTTTTCCTTTCACCCGTACTCTGGCTTTTATCATTCGATTATTGATACCTTCCACCTCCTCCTGCAGACCCTCTCTGACCACTATTGCCACTCCATTTCTTCCCCTCTCATTCCCTATCCAGCACAGTTTACATCCTTTACTTAGTGGTTTTTCACCAACTCCTCTCCACCCAGTCTCAGCAAGTCCCAAGATGTCCAATTTCCTCCTTTCCATCATTTCTACAATTTCTTCTAACTTCCCAGGTGCCCAGTCGTAAACCATCTCGTAATCCTTTTCCATTGCTTGGTCGGTTTTCTTTAAATCCGTTCCGTGATCCGAGGCATGTTCACTTTTTAAAAGTCGTACCCCTCGTCCAAGTCGTGGGAGATGGGCAACGGCACAAAGTAGTGGACTGCCTATAGGGGCGATGTACGGCGGGGACTTCGTGTGCCCCACGACCGCTACGGTAGCAGAGAAGGCCCTATGGGAACCCCGAAACGTGACGGCTAACGGGGCTCTGGTGAAGCTGCGATAGGCCTAGCAAGCCAGTAGTGGATAAATCAACTGAAAAATATGTTATTCATCCCACATATTTTTAGCCTGCTTCTAGCTGATGGTATTTTGTCTGTCCTGTGTGCATGCGTTTTGCCCATCCGTGAAATTTGCTATCCCACATATATAGTTTCAGCCTATACTCGTTCTATAGTACTATAAACTTGCCCTCGAGCTAGGAAATTATACATACACATGCATTAACTTGCTGCACCTTTGACCCGGTCATCGGATCACATTCGTAACACATTTTATGCCAATCACATGGAAGAAGACGATTTCTCAATTTCCGCATGCGCATTCCTTTCTGAAATTCTCACAACCAAACTGCCGGCACCACCACAGTTTTCCTGAGACCCTGCGGCCCACCGAACGTTGGCTGGGGTGAGGAAGTAAGCTTCAGACGTTTAAGCTAAATACAGCTACTGACATGGTACACACGTACGTTAATTTTATTTTTTTATGCGAGTCTTTGGCCCCTTTGGGCGTTCTGTATTAATGTTGAACCATGCCTCTTTAGACACTTTGTAGTTGTAAGTGTGTTCCGAAGAAGGCGTGGTGATCCGCGCAGATACCTAGGTCAACATCGGGTTTCCATTTACGAACGAGGCGGATTCTTAATAATCATTCAATTATTCACGGCTGCTGTCGCACTGCAATGTTCTCAACATTTTTATGGCTAATTCCTTCGTCAATCAGTTGAAGTAGTTCTTTGTTTCCCGTAATTCTTCGCAATGATGTTCCTTGTACATATGCTTGTCTAGTTTCTCTGATTCCTGTTTTAGTAATATCCACTACTGTTCATTGCAACTGTGTCCTGTTGTACTGCTTATCACAGTACGAATGTAATCAGTGATTTCCAAACACATGCAATTTTTCTCCGGTATTTCAGTATGGCAAATGTTTTCACACTGATTAAAATACCTATAATTCTGTATCCACGTTTTGCGATCAACATTTTTCTATGCCATTGTTTCGTCAGTTATCTGAAGTACTTCCTCCGCTATCCAAAATGGCTTCACAGTTGTCATCCTTGTACCTCGGTGTTTGTACTTACTCCCACTCCGAAGTTTAAAGAGAGAGTCAGAGCTCCTCAACTGAACCTAATGCTGTGATATCTCTCATTGCCATACTTAATGCCGCAGAGCTATCAAAGAGATGCGATACTGCTTCGCATTACAGTTTATGCAGATTCATTAAAATACCTCCGATTCTGTATTCATGAAGCAACCTGAATGTATTTGTAGGTCATTTTTTCGTTTTCCCACAAACTGTTCGCATTTGACCTCCTAGGACGTCTGTGTTTGCAAATTCTCTCATTCCCAACTTGAAGACATAGACTACTCTTCACTTGAACTGCTTACCGTGTCGAACTTGTGGCAGTACATATGTAATCAGCGAATTACAAACACATACGATTATTCCCATTTTGATAGTGTGTCAGCTCTTTCCACACCGATAATAATACCTTTATGTCTGCACACTGGAACTGCCGTGAACATTTTTGTACTTCAGTCTTTCGTCAGTTAGTTGAAGATCTTCTTCTGTATCCCAAACATCCGTCGCAGCGCTATTCGCTGTAGGTATATTTGCCTAACATCTGTCACTACTGCTTTTCACTGCATGAACTCCATTTCACTGCCATGGCTACACAGTATGTACAGCCCAGACAATTTGAAATGTTTCTGATTATTCCTTAGTATTTCACAATCAGACGACTGGCCACATTGGTTAATTACTTGTATTCTCTAATTATGATTGCTCTTGACACCTTTTGTAGGTCACTCCTTCTGCACTCAGGTGAAGTAGTTCATCTGTTTCCCGCAAACTCGTCGCTGTGATGTTCCCTCTACGTATATTTGTCTAATGCCTATGATTCTCCATTTTCAAGACATCCACCGCTTTTCAACAGGACTGCCTTCAATGGTATTTCTTACCGAAGAATGTGTATAAGCTAAGAATTTCAAACACGTGATATTTTCCCTGTATTTCAGGACTTTACGTACTTACACACCGAATAACTTATCTCTATGGCAGTAATCAGTTTTTTTTCTGTTACTCAGAAATTCCGTTTAAGTTGCCTTCATTGTATTCATGAATAGCTCGGAACATGTCGTGCTTCACTCTTATGTGTCAGATGAATTACTTCTCCTGTTTCACAAAAAGTCTTTGCCGTTATCTTCCTTCTAGAATTGTTTGTCGAACTTGTAAAGATGATAGTGTAACTTCTCTTATTTTACCCATTTGAACACATTCCCGATGTTCAACTTAAGTCTTTCCTGTGGTTTCCTTATGGAAACAGTTTCAAACTCATGTCATGTTTCTTAACTATTTCGGTAACCTATGTCTTTGCACATGTACGAACATCTTTATTTAGTGTATTAATGATATCGTTTGAATGTCTTTGTAATTCTTTCCTTCGTCTGTCAGATGAAGTATTTACTCTGGTACCCAAAAATTTGACGCTGGTATATTCCTGGATTGCATTTTTCTTTAATTTCTGTGATTTTCCCTTTTCAAGAATGCGGTTCAGTTAAACTGAACTACCTACTCTAGTATTTTTTGTTCCGTGCCACTTTTTTCATAGACTTAGAAATTGATGTCATCATTGTTTAGGATACCAGTATCCCACATCTTTGCACACTGAAAAGAATACCTAAATTTCCCTCGTCATGAACTTCTCTTAACACTTATGTAGATCATTCTTCCTTCAGCCATTTGAAATATTTCTCATGAGACATGAGTTTTTTTTTTTTTTTTTTTTTTTGCTTGCCTTGTTCAGTTGTACGTCTTATCGCAGTATCCGTAGACTCAGAGTATTACGAAGCTGTCATCATTTCATACTATATCAGGATACTGAACATATTTGTACTTTATTTCTTCCCATACACTGGAGTATTTCTTATGCTTCTTAAACATTCCGCCGTTTACTTCCTTGTACGTAAGTTTCTCTGATTACTGTGATTCTCACATTTAAAGTCATCCATTGCTCTCCAACTGAACTGTTTGCTGTGCTATTACTACTTGTACTACAGATATAATCAATGGATTTGAAACACATGTCGTTCTTCCCAGTATTTTGGTCTGCCAATTCTTTGCGTATCGATGAAAATCTATTTATTTGATTGTTCATTAACTGTTCTGAACCTTTCGTACTTCACTCTTACGTGTCACAACAAGTACTTCTCGTGTTCCGCAAAAACTCTTGACAGTTATCTTCGTTCTACAAATGTTTGTCTAACTATGGGCACTCTCCTTTTAGGAGACATCCAGTCCTCATCAACTGAACTGTCTGCTGTGGAATTTGTTCTCTCAGTATTTGTACCAGCAGCAAATTACATACACTATTCGTAATTCCTCATCACATCAATATCTGTTGGCTTCTAATATGAACTAAAATACGTTTATTACTGTATTCACGAATACCCATGAACATTGTTCTATTTCAGTGATTCGCGGATGAGCGTCAGTATTTCTTCATTAAACCAACTGTTTTTAACAGTCTTTTTCCAAGTTCGTATTTTTCTTTAGCTGCTAATATTTTTCTCTGACTTATCCTCGTATTTGAATTCTTTGTACGGATGTCCTAACCTCTCCGATTCCCAACTCAAAGACATAGGCTGCTCTTCAATTGAAGTGCTTGTTGTGGTATTTCTTATCGCAGTATCTATGTAGTCAGCGGATTATAAACACAGTCCCCATTATGATGGTGTGTCAGCTCTTTTCACATCGATTAAAAAACCTTTTTATCCGTGTTCAGGAAATGCCTTGAACAGTTTTGTACTTCAGTCTTTCGTCAGTGAGTTGAAGACCTTTTTCTCTTACCCAGAAATCTTTCGAACCAGTCTTCCCTGTACGTATCTTTGTCTAACATCTGTCACTAGCTCCTTTAAATGTATCCACTTCTGTTCAATTAGCATGGCGACACAGTATGTACAGACGACACAATTTGAAGTATTTGTGATTATTCCTTAGTATTCCAGAATCACGCGAGTGGCCACATTGGTTAATTACTTGGATTTCTCAAATGATGCTGTCCTCTGAACATTTTTGTAGGTCACTCCTTCGTCAGTCAGGTGAAGTAGTTCATCTGTTTCCAGTAAATTCGTCACAGTGACGTTCGCTCTACATATGTTTGTCTGACGCCTCTGATTCTCCATTTTGAAGACATCCACCGCTCTTCAACTTAACTGCCTTCAGTGGTATTTCTTATCGGGAAATGTGTATAACTCGTGATATTTCCCGTGGGTTTCAGTACTTTATGTCCTTACACATGGAATAACATATATTTCTTGGTAGAAATAAGTAACTACCCGAAAGATTTTGAACTTTATTCTTTCGTAAGTCAGATGAAGTAATTGTTGTGTAACCCAAAAATTCCTTTTAAGTTACTTCCATTATAGAGATGTTTGTGTAACTTCTCTCATTTTTCCCATTTGAACCCATGGGCCCTGATAAACTGATCTCTGTCGTGTCGTTGTGTATGGAAGCAACCTTTCACAATTTCAAACTCGTGTCATGTTTTTTGACTATTTCCGTAACCTAAGTCTTTGCATATGTACGAACATCTTTAACTAGTGTATTGATGATATCGCATGAATATTTTTGTAATTCTTTCCATTGTCAGTCAGATGGATTTGACGGAGGTATATTGCTCGAATTTATTTTTCTTTAATTTCTATGATTTTCGATTTTTAAAGAAGACCCATCGGGTAACCTGAACTTCCTACTCTAGTATTGCTTATTGCGTGCCTATTTCCACATATAGTTACACATTGATATCATCATTGCTTAGAATTTCAGTATCCCACATATTTGCCCATTCAAAAGCATACCTTCATTTCCGTAGTCATGAAATTTCCTGAACATTTTTGTAGTCATTGTTTCCTCAGTCATTTGAAGTATTTCTCATGAGACCATTTTTTATTGTCGTTTTTTTATTTGCTTCCGCTTTTAAAGGACCACTCCAGTTCATAATAGCACCTACTGTGGTACGTCTTATCGCAATATCCATTGACTCAAATAATTTCGAAGCTGTCATCATCTGCTACTATATCTGTATACTTAACAGTTTTGGACTTCATTTCTTCGACAGTCACTGGAGTATTTCTTATGTTTCTTAAACAATCCACTGTTTTTTCATTGCACGTAAGTTTATGTGATAACTGTGATTCTCCCGTTTAGAGTCATCCATTGCTCTTCAGCTGAACTGTTTGCTGTGGTATTACTTCTTGACTGCAGATATAATCAATAACTTTTAAACGCACGCTGTTCTTCCCAGTATTTTAGTATGCTAATTCTTTGCGCATCGGTGAAAAAATCTTTTATTTGATTATTCGTGAACTGCTCTGAACATGTCGTAGTTCACTCTTACATGTCACTTGAAGTAAATCTTCTGTTTCGCAAAAACTCTTTGCAGTTATCTTCCTTCTAGAAATGCGTGTCTAACTTCTGTCACTGTCGCTTTAAGGGACATTCACACCTTATCAACTGAACTGCCTTCAGTGGAATATGTTATCTCAATATTTATACAATCTGAATATCGCATACACTATTCATAATCCGTTATCATGTCAGTATACCTTTATACCTTTATTACTGTATTCAAGAATACCATTGAACGTTGTTCTACTTCAAACATTTGAAGTAGATGTTTGTTTCCCGTAATTGTTCGCAATGATGGCCACATTCGTATCCATCTCTAATTACCGTAATTCCCGTTTTTGAAATATCCTCTCCTGTTCATGGCAACAGCCTCCTGTTGTACTGCTTATCGCAGTACGCATGTAATCTGTAAATTCCAAATACATGTAATTATTCCCCGGTATTCCAGCATAGCAGGTGTTTTCACACTGATTAGAAATACCAATAAATCTATATCCATATTTTGCGCCAAACGCTTTTTTTACGCTATTACGTATCTGAAGTACTTCCTCCGCTATCCAATATAGCTTCACTGTTGTCATCCTTCTACCTCTGTGTTTGTACTTTCTCCGACTCCTAAGTTTAAAGAGAGTCAGTGCTCTTCAACTGAACTGCTTGCTGTGCTATTTCTTATTGCAATACCTATAGCCCGAGACATTTCGAACGATACGATACCGCTTACCGTTTCACATGGATTAAATCACCTCTGATTCTATATTCATGAAAAACCTGAATGTTTTTGTAGCGCATTTTTTCGTTAAATGGTTGAAGCATTTCTTCTGTTTCCCACAACCTCTTCGCGTTTGACTTCCTTGTAGGTATGTCTTTATAACTTCTCTGATTCCCAACATAAAGACATCGACTGCTCTTCAATTGAACTGCTTGCTTTGTTATTTCTTATCGCAGTACGTGTGTAATCAGCGGATTATAAACACTTGCGATTTTACCCCATGATTGTAGTGTGTCAGCTCTTTGCACATCGATTAAAAGTCCTTTATATCCGTGTTCAGGATATACCCTGAAAATTATTGTACTTCAGTCTTACGTCAGTCAGTTGAAGTTCTGTTACCCAGAAAGCTTTAGCAGCGGGCTCCGTCGTACTCATATTTGTCTAACATCTATCACTGGTGCTTCTAAATGCATACACTACTGTTCCGCTGGTCTGACTACACAGTATGTACAGCCCAGACATGTTGAAACATTTGTGATTATTCCTTAGTATTTCTGAGTCACACGACTGGCCACATTGGTTACTTACTTGTATTGCTCTAATCATGATTTCGTCTGAACATTTTTGTAGGTCATTCCTTCGTCAATCACGTGAAATTGTTCATCTGTTTCCAGTAAACACTTCGCTGTGATGTCCTCTCTACGTATGTTTGTCTAACGCCTCTGATTCTCCATTTTGAAGACATCCACTGCTGTCCATTTGAACTATCTTCAATGGTATTTCTTATCGGAAAATGTGTATAAGCTATGAGTTTCATACTCGTGATATTTTCCCTGTAATTCACGGCTTTATGTATTCCTTTTAACTTACTTTCCTTCGACAGATATTTGTGTAATTTCTCTCATTTTTCCCATTGGAACACATTATCGCTGTTCAACTTGTCTCGTGTAGTTTTCTTATGGCAGCAGCCTTTCAATATTTCAAACTCATGACATGTTTCTTAACTATTTCGGTAACCTATGTCTTTGCACATGGACGAACATTTTTATCTCTTGTATTGTAGATATCGCTTGCATATATTTGTAAATCTTTCCTCCGTCAGTCAAATGAAGTAATTGCTCTAGTACCCAAGAATTTGACGCTGGTATATTCCTGGAATCCTTTTTTCTTTAATTTCTATGATTTTTCCCTTTTCAAGAATGCGCTTCAGTTAAACCGAACTACCTACTCTAGTATGTTGTATTTCGTGCCTGATTCGTCACAGAGTTAAACATTGATTTCATCATTGCTTAGGATTTCAGTATCCCACATCATTGCACATTCAAAAGAGTACCTTAATTTCCGTAGTTATGAATTTTCCTAAACAGTTTTGTAGATCATTCTTCCTTCAACCATTTGAAGTATTTCTCATGAGACCAATTTTTTTTTCTTGCCTCCTTTGATGGACCACCGCTCTTCATAGTGTTGTACGTCTTATCGCATTATCAATAGACTCATTGAATTACGAAGCTGTCATCATTTCCTACTATATCAGGATACTGAACATATTTGTACATTATTTCTTCGTCATTCATGGAGCATTTCTTATGTTTCTTAAACATTCCGCTGTTGTCTTCCTTGTACGTAAGTTTCTCTGATTACTGTGATTCTCCCATTTAAAGTCATCCATTGCTCTCCAACTGAACTGATTGCTGTGGTATTACTACTTGTACTACAGATATAATTCATGAATTACCTTTCTTCCTAATATTTTAGTATGCTAATTCTTTGCACATCGATGAAAATATCTGTATCTGATTGTTCATGAACTGCTCTGAACATTTCGTAAGTCACACTTACGTGTCACGTCAAATATTTCTCGTGTTCCGCAAAAAATCGTTGCAGTTATCTTCCTTCTAGAAATGTTTGTCTAACTTTTGTCACTGTCGCTTTAGGAGACATCCAGTCTTCATCAACTGAACTGCCTGCTGTTGAATTTCTTCTCTCAGGATTTAAACATCCAGTAAATTACACTATTCATAATCCCTTATTACATCAATACGCGTTGCCTTGTAACATTAATTAAAACACGTTTATTACTGTATTCACGAGTGCCCATGGATGTTGTTCTATTTCAGTCATTCGCAAATGAGCCTCAGTCTTTCTTCATTAAACCAACTCTTCTTCACTGTCTTTTTCGTATTTCGTATTTTTCTGTAGCTCTAATATTTTTCTCTGACTTATCCCTTAAAAACGTCAACTTGTCTTCATGAGAACATCCCACTGTGGTATATAATCAGTGTATTTCAAACATATGTGTCAAGAGTTTCGCACAGATTGCATTATACCTTAGCCATTCAGAGATGAACGACATTCGACATGGAATAAAATACTTGTAATCCTGTATTAATTAATTCCCCTGACCTTTTTTATAGCTCATTCTTCCGTCAATCAGATGTAACTGTTCTTTGTTTCGCGTAATTCTTCGCAATGATGTTCCTTGTACGTATGCTTGTCTAATTTCCATGATTCCCGTTTTTAAAATACCCACTTCTGTTCATTGTAACTGCCTCCTGTTGTAGTGCTTGTGGCAGAACGCAAGTAATCAATGAATTCCAAACACATGAAATATTCCCCAGGTATTTCATTATGGCATGTGATTTCACATTGAAGAAAATACCTACAATTCTGTATCCATGATTTGCGCTCAACATTTGTGTACGCCGTTCTTTCGTCAGTTATTTCAAGTACTTCCTCCGCTATCTAAAATAACTTCACAGTTGTCTTTCTTGTAACTCTGTTTTTGTACTTTCTCCGACTTCCAATTTTAAAGAGAGTCAGTGCTCCTCAACTGAACTACTTGCCGTGCTATTTCGTTTGCAATATTTCTAGTCTGAGAGATTTCAAACAGATGCGATACTGCTGAGCATTACAGTTTTGCACATCGATTAAAATAGCTCTGGTTGTGTATTAATGAAGCAACCTGAATGTCTTTGTAGCGCATTTTTTTGGTTAAATGGTTGAAGCATTTCTTCTGTTTCCCACAAACTGTTCGCAATTGACTTCCTTGTACGTATGTCTTTCTAAACTCCCTGAATCATATCTTATAGACATCGACTGCTCTTCAATTGAACTGCTTGCTGTGGGATTTCTTATTGCAGCACGTATGTAATCAGCGAATTATAAACACATGCGATTTTTCCCCATTATGTTAGTGTGTAAGCTGTTTTCACATTGATTGAAAAACCTTTATTTCTGTGTTCAGGAAATTCCCTGAACATTTTTGTACTTCAGTCTGTCGTCTGTGAGTGGAAGACCTTCTACTTTTACCCAGAAATCTTTCGGAGCAGTCTTCTCTGTACGTATCTTTGTCTAACATCTGTCACTAGCGCCTTTAAATGTATCCACTCCTGTTAAACTAGCATGGCGACACAGTATGTATAGCAGACACAATTTGAAATATTTGTAATTATTCCTTAGTATTTCAGAATCACACGACTGGCCCCATTGGTTAATTACTTGTATATCTCTAATGATGATGTCCTCTGAACATTTTTGTAGGTCATTCCTACGTCAATCAGGTGAAGTAGTTCACCTGTTTCCAGTAAATTCGTCGCAGTGACTTTCCCTCTACGTATCTTTGTCCAACGTCTCTGATTCTCCATTTTGAAGACATCCATCTCTGTTCAATTGAATTGCCTTCAATGGTATTTCTTATCGGAAAATGTGTAATCAGTAACTACGCTGATCATTTTCTACTTCATTATTTCATCAGACAGATGAAGTATTTGTTCTGTTACCCAAAAATTCCTTTTAGTTTACCTTCATTATACAGATGTTTGTGTAACTTCTCTCATTTTTCCCATTTGAACACATTATAGCAGTTCAACTGACCTGTGGTTTTCTTATAGAAGCAGCCTTTCATAATTTCAAAGTCATGTCATAATTCTTGACTATTTCGGTAACCTATGTCTTCGCACATGAACAAACATCTTTAACTAGTGTATTGATAATATCGCTTGAATATATTGTAATTCTATCCTTCGTCAGTCAAATGACGTTATTGCTCTAGTACCCAAAAATCTGACGCTGGTATAATCCTCGAATGCATTTTTCCTTTATTTCTATGATTTTCCCTTTTCAAGAATGCGCTTCAGTTAAACTGAACTACCTTCTCTGGTATATTTTATTGCGTGCCTATTTGCTCATAGACTTACAAATTGATGTCATCATTGGTTAGGATTTCAGTATTCCACATCATTTCACATTCATAAGAATACCTTTATTTCAGTAGTCATGAACTTTCCTGAACACCTTAGTAGATCATTCTTCGTTCAGCGATTTGAAGTATTTCTCATGATCCCAAAATATTTTTTGCTTGTCTCGTTTAATGAACCATTGCTCTGGCTACTGTTGTACGTCTTATAGCAGTATCCATAGACTCAGAGAATTACAAAGCTGTCATCATTTCATACTATATCAGGATACTGAACATATTTGTAGTGTATTTCTTCGTCATTCACTGTAGTATTTCTTATGTTTCTTACACATCCCGCAGTTGTCTTCCTTGTACGTAAGTTTCTCTGATTACTATGATACTCCCGTTTAAAGTCATCCATCGTTCTTCAACTGAACTGTTTGCTGTGGTATTACTGCTTGTACTACAGGTATAATCAACACATGTCGCTCTTCCCACTGTTTTAGTATGCAAGATCTTCGCAAATCGATGAAAATATCTTTATTTGATTGTTCATGCACTGTCTGAACATTTCGTACTTCACTCTTACGTGTCACATCAAGTACTTCTCGTGTTCCGCGACAAGTCGTGACAGTTATCTTCTTTCTTGAAATGTTTGTCTAACTTTCGTCACTGTCCTTTTAGCCGACATCCAGTCCTCATCAACTGAACTGCCTGCTGTGGAAAACATCAATATGTGTTGGCTTCTAACATTAATTAAAATACTTTTATTACTGTATTCACGAGTACCCATGAACGTTGTTCTATTTCAGTCATTCGCCGATGAGCCTCAGTCTTTCTTCATTAATCCACTGTATTTTTCCTTATTCGGATTTTTCTGTGGCTGCTAATATTTTTCTCTGACTTATCCGTTATAAAGACGTCCACTCCTCTTCATGAGAACCTCCCACTGTGGTATTTCTTTTCGCAGTACGTCTATAATCAGCGTATTTCACACATATGCTACAAGACTTTCGCACTGATTGAATTATTCCGTAGCATCTCCAAATCGAACGACTTTCAACATCTTGCAAACTACTTCTATTTCTGTATTCATGAATTCCCATGAACATTTTTAGAATTAATGTAAAGATTCCGCTTCGACTGCTAATAGAAACCGGATGTTGACGAAGGTTTCGGCGCGGATAAGCACGCCATCTTCGGAACACTCTAAAACCACAAACTATCTAAAGAGAAATGGTCCAACATTGATACAGAATGAACAAAGGGGCGAAACACTCGCATAATATGTAAAATATCCTTTACGTGTGTACCATGCCAATACCTGTTGTAAGCTCAAACGTAAGAAGCGTGCTTCCTCATACCAGCCAATGTTCTGTTGCCCGCGGGCTGTCAGTGGCGCCGGCAGGTGGGATGTGAGTGTGTCAGAAATGAACGCGCATGCGCAAACTGAGAAATCTTCTTATTCCATGTGATTGTCATTAAATGTGTTACGAAAGTGTTCCGATGAGCGGGTCAGTGGCGCAGCAAGTTAATGCGTGTGTATGTATAAAGTCCTAGGGCGAAGACATTTTATGTAACTATAGAACGTGGATATGCTCAAACTATATATGTGAAATAGCAAATTCCACGGATGGTCAAAACGCATCCCCGCAGGACAGGCAAAATACCATCAGCTAGTCGCAGGTTATAAATGGGGGGGGATGTATAACCCATTTTCAATTACTTTGTGTCGATGATTGTATTTGATGAATACGCTTGGCTAAGAGTGTAAAGTTACTATATGCGCTATTGACCACAAATGAGTCAAATTAGTATGACAGACTTAATGTAATTCCATGAAAGGACGTGCAACGTTGACCTCGTCGCCCTTAATATCTAGTGACCGACATAGGTCTCTTGGAATTGTGCTATCGGATATGTAGCAAAATACTTTAATAAGTACCTAAAGCTAAACTAGTTTCTTAAAATCAAGTACTTGAAGTAGTGAACGATGAAGCTGAATCAAGTGAGGTCTGTGAACGCATATAGCGTTCAACAGACAAACTAACTTTAAGTTCTAATAGCTGTTGACGTGAAAGGTCAAATAATGTAACGGGCGTAATATACATTCGTGAATGGACGTACAACGTCGGTTTCATCGACCTTATTATCTATTGACCGACAGAAGTCAAAGTGATTAGTGGTCTCAGGTGTTACAAAATGGTATGGAAAGTTATGTGTAAATTGTGAAGAGACGTACGACGTCACTTCATCGTTTTTTAAAAAAGCTAAGAAATTATTTATTAATTTTAGGCCAGAGCTCGGAGTTGGAATCAATATGACTAAAAACATCCATGCATCACCATTTTCGACTTGAATAATTATAACTGAATGTTAGTGACTATTTGGACCATATTAGAAATATTGGAGCTTGTAACAAGGAAGAATACTGTGGACATGTACAAGAATCGCTTATTGTAAGGCGTTAAAAGAAGAAAAAGCGACTGTATTGTATTAGTGTCCCCACATTTAAAAGGGCAGCCGTCATAACTAAGATAAAGGAAAAATAGAGCGTGGCTGAACGAATTGACCATCCCTGACACCAAACAACCGCATGAATGCGTCGGCTATCCTCTATGTCGTATGGTATAATGTGAAGCACTGAGCAAGGGGATAAAATGTTCGAAATTTTATTTTTTGCTTTTTTAAATGGACTTTGTCGTTAAGGATTTAGTCTTTATCATACAATAGATGTTTAAAAATCTTTATTTCATCTAATATGTCTGATTTCATACATTTAGCTTCAGAATGAAGCGGCTCGGTACAGGCTGGGGGATTAGGCGCATGAGCCATATGTAGGAGACGTTCAGCGAAGGTGGTACCTCGCGTACCGTCACCACTTCTGGTGGATATATATTCCATATATCTAGTAGCTGGCGCTCGACCTGTTTGCCCGTTATAATATTTCGGACAATCACCGCAAGTAGTTTAGTAAACCCCAGACTGAGAAAGTTTATTACCAGCGAATTGTAAAGGGTAGATTTGGTTCTTATTCAAATTATTGTTAGTGTAGAAAGCTACTCTTAATCCATAGGTTTTGAGTAAACGTCCTAATTTGTAACTTATTTCATCGCTGAAAGGAACAGAATAATCGACACTGTTTCGTCATCGACTGCATCACATAATGTGGAAGCCGTATTATTATTTTTACTCATTTTCTTACTATTTTTCGTCTTACTTAGTGTCAATTGTAACCGCTATTTTTAGCGATAGTTTCCAGCGTAACTAATTCCGTTTCTATCGCCTCCGGGGGAGGGGGATAGCCATGCCACGGTGTAGACTTGAATGAAAGAAGGCCATTTTTTGGGCTTGCGGATGTGCAGAGTCACCAGGAATAATGTTATCAGAATATGTATCTTAATATGTATATTAAAGGTAATGTGGCTGTCCACTATAGTGAAGGTGAGATCTAAATAATTTAAGGACCTCGTAGAGGATTCGATTACATACGTGAGATTGATGTTTTCATGAAATTCGTTGAATATTGCAAATATGTGGTCGTTTTGAGTGCCATTAATGACAAAGATTGTATCGTAAACATATCTTGCATAAAATTTTATTTTACTCAGAATCAAAATCTCTCCTATGCTGGGGAAAAAATCAGATCTTATAGAGAGCAGAAAAATTTCAGAAAGAATACCAGCTATTGGATTTCAATGATAAAATCCATTCTCAACCCTTCTGATTAGCTATGGGAATCCCAGTAGCTGGTATTCTTTCTGAAATTTTTCAGAACTCTATTGAACCTGTTTTTTTGTCCAGTAATGCAGAGATTTTGATTTTGAGTAAAATAAAATGTTATGCAGCTATGTTGTCGATATAATCTTTGTCATTAATGGCATTCAAAATGATATCGACGAAATATTATCAATATTTAACGAGTGTCATGAAAACATCAGTTTCACGTGTGAGATTGATTCCTCTACGAGGTCCTTACATTATTTAGATCTCACCTTCACTATAGTTGACAGCCACATTGCTTTAATATATACCGGAAAAATACCTATAACGATAACATTATTCCTGGTGACTCTGCATATCCGCAAGCCCAAAAAATGGCCTTATTTCATTCAAGTCTACACCTTGGCATGGCTATCCCCCTCCCCCGGAGGCGCTAAAAGCGGAATTAGTTACCCTGGAAACTATAGGTAAAAATAACTGTTACAATTCACACTTAGTAAGACGAATATACACTAAGAAAAAAAAATACGGCTTCCACATTAGGTGATGCAGTAGATGACGAACCAATGGCAGTTATATCTGTTCCTTACACAGGTAAAATAAGTTGCAAATTAGGACGTTTACTTAAAACCTATGGATTTGGAGTAGCCTTCTCCACCAAGTATAATTTTAAAAAGAACCTAATCCACTATTTACAAGTCGCAGGTGATAAACTTTCTCAGTCTGGGTTTTACAAAATTACTTACCGTGACTGTCCGAAATATTATATTGGTCAAACAGGTCGAGCGCTAGCTACTAGATATAAGGATCATATTATCACCAGAAGTGGTAGCGGTGCGCGAGGTTCCACCCTCGCTGAACATCTCGTACAAATGTCTCACGCGCCTAATCCCCCGGCGAGTACCGAGCTGCTTCATTCTGAAGTTAAGGGTATGAAATTAGACATATTAGAAAAAATCGAGATTATTCAACGTCTATGTTATGACAAATACTGCACCCTTATCGATCAATTCCACTTACAAATAAAAATAATATTTTTTTCGAAGGTTTTATCCCCATGCTCAGTGCTTCACATTCTACCAAACGAAATAGAAGATAGCCGATGCATTCATGCGGTCGCTTGATTTCACGGATGGTCAATTCGTACAGTCACGCTATATTTGTCCTTAATCTTAGTTATGACGGCTGCCGTTACAAACGTGGGCACACTAATACAGTACATAAGCTTTTTTTCATTCATTTAAAGCCTTGCAATGGATGATTCTTGTACATGTTCACAGTATTCTCACTTCTTACAAGCTCCAATATTTCTAATATGGTCCAAATAGCCATTACCACTTAGTTATAATTATCCAAGTCGAATATGGTGATGCAAGGATGATTTTAGTCATATTCATTTCAAGTCCGAGCTCGGGCCTAAAATTAGTAAATAAATCCTTAACCTGTTTTGAAAAGAACGTTTAAGTGACATTGTACGTCTCTTCACCGTATACACATAACTTTGCATTTAATTTTGGTCACATTTGATAGCGCTAATCACTTTGACCTCTATCGTTCAATAGATAATGAGGGCGATGACAGCGACGTTCCTTTCACGCATGTATATTAAGCCCGTTATATTATTTGACCTTTCACGTCAACAGCTATTAGAACATAAAGGTAGTTTGTCTATTGAACGCCATATGCGTTCAAAGACCGCACTTGATTAAACTTCATGGTTCAGTAACTCAAGTATCTGATTTTGAGAAACTAGTTTTGCTTTAGGTCGTTTTTGCACAGTTTTGCTACGTATCCGATAGCACTATTCAAAATGACCTCTGCCGTTCATTAGATATTAAGAACGATGAAGGCAATTACATTAAGCCTGTTATACTAATTTGACCCTTTTCTAGTCAATAGCACTTAGAATTTAGTATAGTAACTTTACACGCTTACCCATGCGTAGTCATCAAATACTATCACTGACCCCAATTAAATGAAAAATGCGTTATTCATTCCCCATATTTTATCCTGCGTCTAGCGCATCGTATTTTGTCTGTCTTGCGTCCATGCGTTTTGACCATCCGTGGAATTTGCTATCGTACATATATAGTTTCAGTCTATCCACGTTCTATAGTTGTATGTAATTGTCCTCGAGCTAGCACATTGTACATGCACACGTATTAACTCCCTGCGCCTTTGACTCGATCATCGGATAACTTTCGTATCTCATTTTAAGCCAATCACATGGATGAAGATGATTTCTCAATTTGGGCCAGCACGTTCCTTTCTGACATTCTCACATCCTAGTTCCCGCACCACCTCCGTTCTCCTGAGAGCCCGCGGCCCACCAAACGTTGGCTGGGGTGACGAATCACGCCTCTGAAATTTGAGCTAAGCACAGCTACTGACATGGTACACACGTACAGTTTGTTTACGTTTTTTCCGAGTGTTTAGCCCCTAAGTTCTCAACATTTTTATAGCCCATTCTTTCGTCAATCAGTCGAAGCAGTTCTTTGTTTCCCGTAATTCTTCGCAATGATTTTCCTTGTACGTATGATTGTCAAGATTCTCTAATTCCCATTTTAGAAATATTCCCTCCGGTTCGTTGCAATTGCCTGCTGTTATATTACTTATCGCTGTATGCATGTAATCAGTGAAATACAAACACATGTTATTTTTCCCCGTTATTTTAGTATGGCAGTTGCTTTCACACTGGTTAAAATAGCTATTTGAAGTACTGCCTCCGCTATCCAAAATTTCTTCACAGTTGTCTTCCTTGTACCTCTATGTTTGTACTCTTTCCGACAACGAAGTTTAAACAGAATTAGTACTCTTCAATTGAACTGACTGCTGTGCTATTTCTTATTGCAATATCTATAGCCTGAGATTTCAAACAGATGCGGTACTGCTTAGCATTACACTTTTTGCACATTGATTAAAATACCTTTGAATCAGTACTCATGAAGCAACCTGAATGTTTTTGTAGCGGATTTTTTCGTTAAATGGTTGAAGCATTTCCTCTGTTTCCCACAAAGTGGTCGCATTTGACTTCCTTCAACATATGTCTTTCTAACTTCTGTGATTCCACACTTAAAGACATCGACTGTTCTTCAATTGAAGTGCTTGTTGAGGTATTTCTTATCGCAGTACGTATGTAATCTGCGAATTATAAAGGCATGTGATTTTTCCTCCTTTTTAATAGTGTTTCAGCTCTTTGCGCATCGATTAAAAAACCTTTATATCCGTGTTCAGGAAATGCTGTGTACATTTATGTACTTCTTCGTCAGTCAAGTGAAGACCTTTTCTGTTACCCAAAAATCTGGCGTAGTGGTCTTCCCAGTACGTATCTTTATCTAACATCTGTCACTAGCGCTTTTGAATGCAACCACTCCTGTTCAACTGGCATGGTTGCACAGTATCTACAGCCCAGACAATTATTATTCCTTAGCATTTCAGAATCAGACGTCTGGTCACATTGGTTAATTATTTGTATTTCTCTAATCCTGATGTTATCTGAAAATTATTATAGGTCATTCCTTCGTCAATCAGGTGAAGTAGTTCATCTATTTCTAGTAAATTCGTCGCAGTGATTTTCCCTCCACGTATCTTTGTCTAACGTCTCTGATTCCCCGTTTTGAAGACGTCCACCACTGTTCAACTGAACTGCCTTCAATGGTATTTCTTATCGGATAATGTGTATAAGTTATGAATTTCAAACACGTACATACACATTGAGTATCATCTCTTTATGGCAGTTATCACTAACTACGCTAAACATTTTCTACTTCATTCTTTCGGCAGTCAGATGAAGTATATGTTCTTTTACCCAAAAATTCCTGTTAGGTTACGATCATTATAGAGATGTTTGTGTAATTTCTCTCATTTTTCCGATTTGAACACATTAACGCTGTTCAACTGGTCTCCTGTGATTTCTAATGGAAGCAGCATTTCGCAATTTCAAACTCATGTCATGGTTCTTAACTATTTCGGAAGCCTATGTCTTCGCACATTAACGAACATTTTTAACTATTGTATTGTTGATATCGCTTGAATATATTTCTAATTCTTTCCTTCGTCAGTCTGATGAAGTATTTACTCTGTTGTTGTTGTTGTGGTCTTCAGTCCTGAGACTGGTTTGATGCAGCTCTCCATGCTACTCTATCCTGTGCAAGCTTTTTCATCTCCCAGTACCTACTGCAACCTACATCCTTCTGAATCTGCTTAGTGTATTCATCTCTTGGTCTCCCTCTACGATTTTTACCCTCCACGCTGCCCTCCAATACTAAATTGGTGATCCCTTGATGCCTCAGAACATGTCCTACCAACCGATCCCTTCTTCTGGTCAAGTTGTGCCACAAACTTCTCTTCTCCCCAATCCTATTCAATACTTCCTCATTAGTTATGTGATCTACCCATCTAATCTTCAGCATTCTTCTGTAGCACCACATTTCGAAAGTTTCTATTCTCTTCTTGTCCAAACTATTTATCGTCCATGTTTCACTTCCATACATGGCTACACTCCATACGAATACTTTCAGAAATGACTTCCTGACACTTAAATCAATACTGGATGTTAACAAATTTCTCTTCTTCAGAAACGCTTTCCTTGCCATTGCCAGCCTACATTTTATATCCTCTCTACTTCGACCATCATCAGTTATTTTGCTCCCCAAATAGCAAAACTCCTTTACTACTTTAAGTGCCTCATTTCCTAATCTAATTCCCTCAGCATCACCCGACTTAATTAGACTACATTCCATTATCCTTGTTTTGCTTTTGTTGATGTTCATCTTATATCCTCCTTTCAAGACACTGTCCATTCCATTCAACTGCTCTTCCAAGTCCTTTGCTGTCTCTGACAGAATTACAATGTCATCCGCGAACCTCAAAGTTTTTATTTCTTCTCCATGAATTTTAATACCTACTCCGAATTTTTCTTTTGTTTCCTTTACTGCTTGCTCAATATACGGATTGAACAACATCGGGGAGAGGCTACAACCCTGTCTTACTCCCTTCCCAACCACTGCGTCCCTTTCATGTCCCTCGACTCTTATAACTGCCATCTGGTTTCTGTACAAATTGTAAATAGCCTTTCGCTCCCTGTATTTTACCCCTGCCACCTTTAGAATTTGAAAGAGAGTATTCCAGTCAACATTGTCAAGAGCTTTCTCTAAGTCTACAAATGCTAGAAACGTAGGTTTGCCTTTCCTTAATCTTTCTTCTAAGATAAGTCGTAAGGTCAGTATTGCCTCACGTGTTCCAGTGTTTCTACGGAATCCAAACTGATCTTCCCCGTTGGCTTCTACTATTTTTTCCATTCGTCTGTAAAGAATTCGTGTTAGTATTTTGCAGCTGTGACTTATTAAGCTGATAGTTCGGTAATTTTCACATCTGCCAACACCTGCTTTCTTTGGGATTGGAATTATTATATTCTTCTTGAAGTCTGAGGGTATTTCGCCTGTTTCATACATCTTGCTCACCAGATGGTAGAGTTTTGTCAGGACTGGCTCTCCAACGGCCGTCAGTAGTTCCAATGGAATATTGTCTACTCCGGGGGCCTTGTTTCGACTCAGGTCTTTCAGTGCTCTGTCAAACTCTTCACGCAGTATCATATCTCCCATTTCATCTTCATCTACATCCTCTTCCATTTCCACAGTATTGTCCTCAAGTACATCACCCTTGTATAGACCCTCTATATACTCCTTCCACCTTTCTGCTTTCCCTTCTTTGCTTAGAACTGGGTTTCCATCTGAGCTCTTGATATTCATACAAGTGGTTCTCTTATCTCCAAAGGTCTCTTTAATTTTCCTGTAGGCGGTATCTATCTTACCCCTAGTGAGATAGGCCTCTACATCCTTACATTTGTCCTCTAGCCATCCCTGCTTAGCCATTTTGCACTTCCTGTCGATATCATTTTTGAGACGTTTGTATTCCTTTTTGCCTGTTTCACTTACTGCATTTTTATATTTTCTCCTTTCATCAATTAAATTCAATATTTCTTCTGTTACCCAAGGATTTCTACTAGCCCTCGTCTTTTTACCTACTTGATCCTCTGCTGCCTTCACTACTTCATCCCTCAAAGCTACCCATTCTTCTTCTACTGTATTTATTTCCCCCATTCCTGTCAATTGCTCCCTTATGCTCTCCCTGAATCTCTGTACAACCTCTGGTTCTTTTAGTTTATCCAGGTCCCATCTCCTTAAATTCCCACCTTTTTGCAGTTTCTTCAGTTTTAATCTACAGGTCATAACCAATAGATTGTGGTCAGAGTCCCCATCTGCCCCTGGAAATGTCTTACAATTTAAAACCTGGTTCCTAAATCTCTGTCTTACCATTATATAATCTATCTGATACCTTTTAGTATCTCCAGGGTTCTTCCATGTATACAACCTTCTTTCATGATACTTAAACCAAGTGTTAGTTATGATTATGTTGTGCTCTGTGCAAAATTCTACCAGGCGGCTTCCTCTTTCATTTCTCTCCCCCAATCCATATTCACCTACTATGTTTCCTTCTCTCCCTTTTCCTACACTCGAATTCCAGTCACCCATGACTATTAAATTTTCGTCTCCCTTCACAATCTGAATAATTTCTTTTATTTCATCATACATTTCTTCAATTTCTTCGTCATCTGCAGAGCTAGTTGGCATATAAACTTGTACTACTGTAGTAGGTGTGGGCTTCGTATCTATCTTGGCCACAATAATGCGTTCACTATGCTGTTTGTAGTAGCTTACCCGCATTCCTATTTTCCTATTCATTATTAAACCTACTCCTGCATTACCCCTATTTGATTTTGTGTTTATAACCCTGTAGTCACCTGACCAGAAGTCTTGTTCCTCCTGCCACCGAACTTCACTAATTCCCACTATATCTAACTTCAACCTATCCATTTCCCTTTTTAAATTTTCTAACCTACCTGCCCGATTAAGGGATCTGACATTCCACGCTCCGATCCGTAGAACGCCAGTTTTCTTTCTCGTATTTACTCTAGTACCAAAAAATTTGACGCTGGTATCTTCCTCGAATGCATTTCTCTTTAATTTCTATGCATTTGCCATTACAACAATGCGTATTAATTAAACTGAACTACCTACCCTAGTATTTCTTATTGCGTGCCTATTTCAACATAGAGTTACAAATTGACGTCATCTTGCTTAGGAATTCAGTGTCCCACATCTTTGCACATTCGAAAGAATACCTTCATTTCCGTAGTCATGTACTTTCCTGAACTCTTTTGTAGATCATTCTTCCGATAGCCATATGAAGCATTTCTCATGAGACAAAACTTTTTTTTTGCTTGCCTCCTTTAATGGACCACTCCTCTTCATACTGTTGTGTTTCTTATCGCAGTATCCATAGACTCAGAGAATTACGAAGCTGTCATCGTTTTCTGCTGTATCAGGTAATTAACATTTTTGTACTTCATTTCCTCGTATTTCAGTATGCCAATTCTTTGCACATCGATGAAAATATCTTTATTTGATTGTTATTGAACTGCTGTGAACATTTCGTACTTCGCTCTTATGTGTCACATCAAGTACTTGTCGTGTTCCGCAAACGGTTTGGCAGTTATCTTCCTACTAGAGATGTTTGTCTAACTTTTATCACTGTCTCTTTTAGTAGACATCAATTCCTCAACAACTGAACTGCTTGCTGAGGAATTTGACCTCTCAGTATTCATACAACCAGCAAATTAATACACTACTCATAATCCCTCTTTACATCAATATGTGTTGCTATCTAACATTAATTAAAATACGTTTGTTACTGTATTCACGAATTGCCATGAACGTTGTTCTGTCATTCGCGTATGAGCCTCAGGGTTTGTTCATTAAACCAAATCTTCTTCACTGTCTTTTTCCTAATTCGTATTTTTCTCTAGCTACTAATATTCTCGTCTGACTTTTATAAAGACATCCACTCCTGTTCATGGGAACCTCCCACTGTGCTATATCTTTTCGCAGAATGTATATATTCAGTGTATTTCAAATATATGTTTCAAGAATTTCGCACAGATTGCATTATACCTTAGCATTTCAGAGTTGAATGGCTTTCGACCTTGACTAAAATACTTGTAATCCTGTATTCATGAATTCCCATGACCAATTTTATAGCTCATTCTTTCGTCAATCAGATGAAGTAGTTCTTTGTTTCCCGTAATTCTTCGCAATGATGTTCTTTGTACGTATGCTTGTCTAATTTCCATGATTCCTGTCTTTGTAATACGCTCTTCTGTTAATTGCAACTGCCTCCTGTTGTAGTGCTTATTCCAGTACGCAAGTAATCAGTGAATTCCAAACACCTGCAGTTTTCTCCAGGTATTTCATTATGGCAGGTGTTTTCACACTGAACAAAGTACCTATAATTCTGTATCCATGATTTGCGCTCAACATTTGTGTACGCCGTTCTTTCGTGAGTTATCCAAGTACATCCTCCGCTATCTAAAATGGCTTCACAGTTGTCTTCCTTGTACCTCTGTGTTTGTACTTTCTTCGACACTCAAGTTTAAAGAGAGTCAGTGCTCCTCAACTGAACTACTTGCTGTGCTATTTCTTATTGCAATATCTATAGCCCGAGTGATTACATACACATACGATACTATTTAGCATTACAGTTTTTGAGCATTGATTAAAATAGCTATGATTGTGTATTAATGAAGCAACCTGAATGTTTATGTAGCGCATTTTTTCGTTAAATATTTGAAGCATTTCTTCTGTTTCCCACAAACTGTTCGTATTTTAATTCCTCGTACGGATGCCCTAACTTCTCCGATTCCCAACTTAAAGACATAGACTGCTCTTCAATTGAAGTGCTTGTTGTGGTATTTCTTATCGCAGTATCTATGTAGTCAGCGGATTATAAACACAGTCCCCATTATGATGGTGTGTCAGCTCTTTTAACATCGATTAAAAAACCTTTTTATCCGTGTTCAGGAAATGCCCTGAACAGTTTTGTACTTCAGTCTTTCGTCAGTGAGTTGAAGACCTTTTTCTCTTACCCAGAAATCTTTCGAACCAGTCTTCCCTGTACGTATCTTTGTCTAACATCTGTCACTAGCTCCTTTAAATGTATCCACTTCTGTTCAATTAGCATGGCGACACAGTATGTACAGACGACACAATTTGAAGTATTTGTGATTATTCCTTAGTATTCCAGAATCACGCGAGTGGCCACATTCGTTAATTACTTGCATTTCTCAAATGATGCTGTCCTCTGAACATTTTTGTAGGTCACTCCTTCGTCAATCAGGTGAAATAGTTCATCTGTTTCCAGTAAATTCGTCGTAGTGATTTTCCCTTTACGTATAGTTGTCTAACGTCTCTGATTCTGCATTTTGAAGACATCCACCACTGAACAACTGAACTGCCTTCAATTGTATTTCTTATCGGAAAATGTGTATTAGTTATGAATTTCAAAGACGTGGTATTATCCCTGTATTTCAGTACTTTATGTACTTACACATTGAATAATATATCTTTTTTGGCAGTAATCAGTAACTAGCCTAAAGATTTTGAACATTATTCTTTCGTAAGTCAGATGAAGTAATTGTTGTGTAAACCAAAAGTTCCTTTTAAGTTACCTCCATTATAGAGATATTTTTAAACGTCTATGGTATGACAAATTCTGCACCCTTTTCGATCAACTCCATTAAAAAAAAAAAAAAAAAAAAAAAAAAAAAAAAAAAAAAAAAAAAAAAAAAAAAAAAAACGAAGGTTTCATCGCCATGCTCAGCGCTTCACATTCGACCAAACGACATAGAAGGTAGCCGATGCATTCATGCTGTCGCTTGGCGTCACGGATGGTCAGTACGTACAGTCGTTCTCTATTTTCCCTTATTCTTAGTTATGACGGCTGCCGTTACAAACGTGGGCACACTAATACCATACACATGCTTCTTTCTTTCATTTGAAGCCCTACAATGAGTGATTCTTGTACAGGTTCACAGTATTCTTACTTCTTACAAGCTCCATTATTTCTAATATGGTCCAAATAGCCATTTCCACTTAGTCATAATTATCCAAGTCGAATATGGTGATGCAAAAATGATTTTAGTCATATCATTCCAAGTCTGAGCTCTGGCCTAAAACTAGGAAATCAATCTTTAACATTATTTAAAAAAAAAACAACATTTAAGTGACATGGTACGTCTCTTTACGATATACACGTAACTTTGCATATCATTTTGGCAACACTTGATAGCACTAATCACTTTGACCTTTGTCGGTCGATAGATAATAGGGGCGAAGACAGCGACGTTTCTTTCACGTTTGTATATTTAGCCCGTTACATTATTTGACCTTTCACTTCAACAGCTATTAGAACGTAAAGGTAGTTTGTCTGTTGAACGCCATAAGCGTTCAAAGACCTCACTTGATTAAACTTCATGGTTCAGTATCTCAACTACCTGATTTTAAGAAACTAGTTTAGCTTTAGGTTCTTTTTACACCGTTTAGCGACATATCCGACAGCACTATTCAAAACGACCTCGACCGGTTATTAGATATCAAGACGGATGAAGGCGACGTTGCATGCCCTTTCACACAATTACATTAAGTCTGTTATCCTAATTTGACCCTTTTCTAGTCAATAGCGCTTAGAATTTAGTATAGTAACTTTACACGCTTATCAATGCGTACGCAACAAATACTATCACAGACTCCAAATAACTGAAAAATGGGTTATTCATCCCACATATTTTTAGCGGGCTTCTAGCCGATGGTATTTTGTCTGTCCTGTGTGCATGCGTTTTGCCCATCCGTGAAATTTGCTATCCCACATATATAGTTTCAGCGAATACTCATTCTATTGTTCTATAAACTTGCCCTCGAGCTGGTAAACTCTACACATACACGCATAACTTGCTGCACCTTTGACCCGGTCATGGGATCGCTTTCGTAACACATTTTATGCCAATCACATGGAAGAAGACGATTTCTCAATTTCCGCATGCGCATTCCTTTCTGAAATTCTCACAACCTAACTGCCGGCACCACCACAGTTTTTCTGAGACCCTGGGGCCCACCGAACGTTAACTGGGGTGAGGAAGTAAGCTTCAGACGTTTAAGCTAAATACAACTACTGACATGGTACACACGTACCGTTAATTTTACTTTTTTATGCGAGTCTTTGGCCCCTTTGGGCGTTCTGTATTAATGTTGAACCATGCCTCTTTAGGCAGTTTGTAGTTTAAGTATGTTCCGAAGAAGGCGTGGTGATCCGTGCCGAAACCTAGGTCAACATCAGTTTTCCATTTACAAACGAGGCGGATTCTTTATAATCATTAAATTATTCACGATTGCTGACGCACTGCAATGTTAAAAGTTCTCAACATTTTTATAGCTAATTCCTTCGTCAATCAGTTGAAGTAGTTCTTTGTTTCCCATATTTCTTCGCAATGATGTTCCTTGTACGTACGCTTGTATAGTTTGTCTGATCCCCGTCTTTTTTATATTCACTCCTGTTCATTGCAACATTGTCCTGTTGTACTGCTTATCACAGTACGCATTTAATCAGTGGTATCCAAACACATGCAGTTTTCTCCGGCATTTCAGTATGGCAGGTGTTTTTACACTGTATCCATTATTTGCGCTCAACATTTTTGTACGCCATTGTTTCGTCAGTTATCTGAAGTACTTCCTCCGCTATCCAAAACGACTTTACAGTTGTTATCCTTGTACTTCTGCGTTTGTACTTCTTCCCACTCCCAAGTTTAAAGAGAGTCAGAGCTCTTCAACTGAACTGAGTGCTGTGTTATTTCTTATTGCCATACTTAAAGCCGCAGAGCTATCAAAGAGATGCGATACTGCTTCGCATTACAGTTTTTGCACATTCTTTAAAATGAATGTATTCATGAAGGAACCTGAATGTATTTGTAGGTCATTTTTTCGTTAAATATTTGAAGCATTTCTTCGGTTTCCCACAAACTGTTGGCATTTGAGCTCCTAGTACGTCTGTGTTTGCAAATTCTCTGATTCCCAACTTAAAGACATAGACTACTCTTCAGTTGAACTGCTTACCGTGTAGAACTTGTGGCAGTACATATGTAATCAGCGAATTACAAACACATGCGATTTTTCACCATTATGACAGTGTGTCAGCTCTTTCCACACCGATAATAATACCTTTATGTCTGCACTCTGGAACTGCCGTGAACATTTTTGTACTTCAGTCTTTCGTCAGTTAGTTGAAGATCTTCTTCTGTATCCCAAAAATCCGTCGCAGCGCTATTCGCTGTAGGTTTATTTGTCTAACATCTGTCACTACTGCTTTTAACTGCATAAACGCCACTTCACTGGCATGGCTACACAGTATTTACAGCCCAGACAATTTGAAATGTTTGTGATTATTCCTTAGTATTTCAGAGTCACACGACTGGCCACATTGGTTAATTACTTGTATTCTCTAATTATGATTGCTCTGAACCCTTTTGTAAGTCATTCCTTCGTCACTCAGGTGATGTACTTCATTTGTTTCCTGTAAACTCGTCGCTGTGATGTTTCCTCTACGTATATTTGTCTAATGCCTATGATTCTCCATTTTCAAGACGTCAACCGCTGTTCAACAGGACTACCTTCAATGGTATTTCTTACCGAAAAATGTGTATAAGCTAAGAATCTCAAACACGTGATATTTCCCCTGTATTCAGGACTTTACATACTTACGCACCGAATAACATATCTCTATGGCAGTAATCAGTTTTTTTCTGTTACCCAAAAATTCCGTTTAGGTTGCCTTCATTATATTCATGAACAGCTCGGGACATGTCGTGCTTCACTCTTATATGTCAGATGAATTACTTCGCCTGTTTCGCAAAAAGTCTTTGCAGTTATCTTCCTTCTAGAATTGTTTGTCGTATTTGTAAAGATGTTAGTGTAACTTCTCTTATTTTTCCCATTTGAACACATTATCGACGTTCAACTTAAGTCTTTCCTGTGGTTTTCTTATGGAAATAATTTCAAACTCATGTCATGATTCTTAACAATTTCGTAACCTATGTCTTTGCACATGTACGAACATCTTTATTTAGTGTATTGATGATATCGTTTGAATGTCTTTGTAATGCTTTCCTTCGTCAGTCAGATGAAGTATTTACTCTGGTACCCAAAAATTTGACGCTGGTATATTACTCGAATCCATTTTTCTTTAATTTCTATGATTTTCCCTTTTCAAGAATGCGCCTCAGGTAAACTGAACTACCTACTGTAGTATTTTTTATTCCGTGCCTATTTCCTCATAGAGTTACAAATTGACGTCATCATTGCTCAGGATATCAGTATCCCACATCTTTGCACATACAAAACAATACCTTCATTTCCGTAGTCATGAACTTTCCTGAACACTTTTGTAGATCATTGTTCCTTCAGCCATTTGAAGTATATCTCATGAGACCAAAATTTTTTTTCCTTGCCTCCTTTAATGGACCACTGCTATTCATACTGTTGTGTGTCTTATCATCGCAGTATCCACAGACTCAGAGAATTACGAAGCTATCATCATTTCATACTATAACAGGATACTGAACATATTTGTACCTTATTTATTTGTCATTCACTGGATTATTTCTTATGTTTTATAAACATTCCGCAGTTGTCTTCCTTGTACGTAAGTTTCTCTGATTACTGTGATTGTGCCATTTAAAGTCATGCATTGGTCTCCAACGGAACTGTTTGTTGTAGTATTACTTCTTGTACTACAGATATAATCAATGAATTTTAAACACATGTCGTTCTTCCCAGTTTTTTGGTATGCCATTTCTTTGCACATCGATGGAAATATCTTTATTTGATTATTCATGAACTGCTCTGAACATTTTGTACTTCACTCTTAGGTGTCACATCAAGTACTTCTCCTGTTCCGCAATATGTGTTGGCTTCTAACATTAATTAAAAAATGTTTATTACTGTATTCACGAATACACATGAACATTGTTCTATTTCAGTCATTCGCGGATGGGCCTCAGTATTTCTTCACTAAACCATCTGTTCTTCTCTGTCTGTTTCCTAGTTAGTATTTTTCTCGAGCTGCTAATGTTTTCCTGTGACTTATAGCTTGTAAAGACGTCCACTGCTCTTATGAGATCCTCCCACTGTGGTATTTCTTTTCGCAGAACGTATATAATCAGTGTATTTCAAACATATGTTTCAAGAATTTCGCACATATTGCATTATATCTTAGCATTTCAGAGTTGAAGCACTTCCGACATTGAGTAAAATACTTGACCAGTTTTACAGCTCATTCTTTCGTCAATATGATGAAGTAGTTCTTTGTATCCCGTAATTCTTCTTAATTATGTTCCTTGTACGTATGCTTGTCTAAATTCCCTGATACCCGTTTTTGAAGTAGCCACTTCTGTTCATTGCAACTGATAACTGTTGTAGTGCTTATGGCAGAGCACAAGTACCAGAGAATTCCAAGACATGCAATTTTCCTCCAGGCATTTCATTATGGCAGGTTTTTTCACACTGAATATAATACCTATACATTCTGTATCCATGATTTGAACTCAACATTTTTGTACACCGTTCTTTCGTCAGTTATTTCTATCTAAAATGGCTTCTCAGTTGTCTTCCTCGTACCTCTGTGTTTGTACTTTCTCCGGCACTCAAGTGTAAAGAGAGTCAGTGCTCCTTAACTGAACTACTTGTTGTGCTATTTCTTATTGCAATATCTATACCCTGAGGGATTTCAGACAGATGCGATACTGCTTAGCATTACAGCTTTTGCACATTGAATAACATGGCTCTGATTGTGTATTAATAAAGCAACCTGAATGTTTTTGTAGCGAATTTTTTCGTTAAATTGTTGAAGCATTTCTTCTGTTTCCCCACGAACTGTTCACAATTGACTTCCTTGTACGTATGTCTTTCTAGACTCTCTGAATCGCATCTTAAAGACATTGACTGCTCTTCAATTGAAGTGCTTGTTGTGGTATTTCTAATCGCAGCATGTATGTAGTCAGCGGATTATAAACACATTCCCCATTATGATGGTGTGTCACCTCTTTTCACATCGATTAAAAAACCTTTTTATCCGTGTTCAGGAAATGCCCTGAACAGTTATGTACTTCAGTCTTTCGTCAGTGAGTTGAAGACCTTTTTCTCTTACCCAGAAATCTTTCGAACCAGTCTTCCCTGTACGTATCTTTGTCTAACATCTGTCACTAGCGCCTTTAAATGTATCCACTTCTGTTCAATTAGCACGGCGACACAGTATGTACAGACTACACAATTTGAAGTATTTGTGATTATTCCGTAGTATTCCAGAATCACGGGACTGGCCACATTGGTTAATTACTTGTATTTCTCTAATGATGATGTCCTGTGAACATTTTTGTAGGTCATTCCTTCGTCAATCGGGTTAAGTATTTCATCTGTTTCCAGTAAATTCGTCGTAGTCATTTTCCCTTTACGTATGTTTGTCTAACGTCTCTGAATCTGCATTTTGAAGACATCCACCACTGTACAACTGAACTGCCTTCAATGGTATTTCTTATCGGAAAATGTGTATTAGGTATGAATTTCAATGACGTGGTATTTTCCCAGTGTTTCAGTACTTTACGTACTTACGCATTGAATAACATATCCTTATGGCAGTAATCAGTACCTACGCTAAACAATTTCTACTTCATTCTTTTGTCAGTCAGGTAAAATGTATTTGGTCTGTTGACCAAAAATTCCTTTTAGGTTACCTTCATTCTACAGATGTTTGTGTAACGTCTCTCATTTTACCCGTTTGATCGCATTATCGATGTTCAACAGACCTCTCTCCTACGGTTTTCTTATGGAAGTAGATTTTCAAGTTTCAAACTCATGTCATGATTCATAACTATTTCGGTAACCTATGTCTTTGCACATGTACGAACATCTATCTCGCTTGAATATATTTTTAATTCTTTCCTTCGTTAGTCAGATAAAGTAATTACTGTAGCACGCAAAAATTTGATGCTGGTATATTCCTGGAATGCATTTTTCTTTCGTTTCTCTGATTTTCCCTTTTCAAGCACGCGCTTCAGCTAAACTGAACTACCTACTCTAGTATTTTTCATTGCTTGCCTATTTCCTCATGGAGTTACATATTGATATCATCAATGCTTGGGATTTCAGTATCCTACATATTTGCACATTCAAAAGAATGCCTTAATTTCCGTAGTCATAAACTTTCCTGAACACTTGTGTAGCTATTTCTTCCTTCAGCCATTTGAAGTATTTCTTATTAGACCAAATTTTTTTCTTGCTTGCTTCGTTTAGTGGACCACTGCTCTTCATACTGTTGTATGTCTTTTCGCAGTATCCATAGACTCAGCGAAATACGAAGCTGTCATCATTTCATACTATATCAAGATACTGAGCATATTTGTACTATATTTCTTCATCATTCACTGGAGAATTTCATATGTTTCTTAAACATTCCGCAGTTTTCTTCCTTGTAGGTAAGTTTCTCTGATTACTGTGATTCTCCCATTTAAAGACATCCACTGCCCTCCAACTGAACTGTTTGCTGTGGTATTACTACTTGTACTACAGAGATAATCAATGAATTTTAAACACATGTTGTTATTCCCAGTACTTTAGTATGCCAATTCTTTGCACATCGATGAAAATATATTTATTTAATTGTTGAGGAACTGCTCTGAATATTTCGTACTTCACTCTTACGTGTCATATCAAGTATGTCTCGTGTCCCGCAAAAAGTCTTGGCAGTTATCTTCCTTCTAGAAATATTTGTTTAACTTTAGTCACTGTCGATTTAGGAGACATCCAGTCCTCATCAACTGATCTGCCTCCTGTGGAATTTGTTCTCTCAGTATTTATACAACCAACAAATTACATACACTATTCATAATCCCTCATTACATCAATATGTGTTGGCTTCCAACATTAATTAAAATAAGTTTCTTACTGTATTTACGAATACCCATGAACGTTGTTCTATTTCAGTCATTCGCGAATGAGCCTCAGGGTTTCTTCTTAAACCAACTGTTCTTCACTGCCTTTTTCCTATTTCGTATTTTTCTCTATCTGCAAATATTTTCCTCTGACTTATCCCTTATAAAGACGTCCACTCATCTTCATGAGAACCTCCCACTGTGGTATTTCTTTTCGCAGAACGTATATAATCAGTGTACTTCAAACATATGTTTCAAGAATTTCGTACAGATTGCATTATGCCTTAGCATTTCAGAGTTGAACGACTTTCGACTTTCAGTAAAATACTTGTAATCCTGAACTTTCCTGAACACTTTTGAAGCTGATTCTCCTTCAGCCATTTGCTAACCATCTATCTATCTATCTATTTCTCTATCTATCTATCTATCTATCTATATCCAAACCCGGCTCCAATTACTGCTGGGTCTGGGTGATGATGGGTCCTCTCCATTTGGCTCGGTCCTCCCACCACTTTTCTTCCTCCACTTGCTGCCAGGTCACACCTCTCCTTTCTACAGATATTCTCACTCCCATTTTCCACCGTGTTGTTGGACGCCCTCTAGATCTTTTCCCATCCATCTTTAGTTTTTCCATAATTTTGTGGAGTGTCTGCCCATGCATCCTCTTAACATGCCCATACCATCTTAATCTCTTTCTATCAATTTCTTCTCTCATACTTTCTTGTTTGAGGTCCATCTCTACAATCTTTACTCGGTCCATTCTTGTTTTTCCCTTAACTGCTCTGCGAAATTTCACTTCCCCTGCTTGCAGTCTGCTCCAGTCCCTTTCTGTGATGCCCATGTTTCTCCACCATAGATGACAATAGGGGTGTAATAATTCTTATAAATAAGGAGTTTTTCTCTTTCTGAAACTTCATTATTCCAAATCAGGTGTTTTATTGTTTGGTAGAAATTGCCTTCCTTCTGTAACCTCCTATTAATTTCGTTAATTATTCTTCCATCCCTAGATATTTCACTCCCTAAATAAGTGAATCTTTCTACCACTTTGAGGGGTTCTCCATTCAAGGTAAT